>NC_092823.1:102599426-103199426 GCF_023375885.2 Dermacentor andersoni
CAGAACCGCTTAATCGCCTAATGAATACAGCTAATTCGCATGGTTGTGATGGCGCTCCTTTTTACATGGGGACTAAAAGGGACCGTATAACGACGGAGATGTGATTGCACTCTAATGCTTGCGGGCATACCGTGACGACAGCTTCCGTTTCAATAGCGCGAAATGGCGAGTATTTTATCCAGCATGTTGATCTTGCGTTGCTTAGCGCGGTTGCCTCGAAAAATATCGTGCAGGTCCAACGCGATAATGTCGGAGTCAATGTGAAGCGAATCTTTAGTTGAGCGTTTACGTAAATTCTACGCAAGTAATGCCGATGCGTGCAGTTGTGTTTACTTCCTTCCCATGCGACGCATAATTTTGTGCAGTGGTTGGTTACGCCTATAGGCATCCTGAAGGTGACAAGTTGTTCCCGTGGCACACACCCATTCTGGAGGATTAATTAGCCAGAGACGGGCGCACGCCCAGTGACCCCCATCGAACGGCTAAATAACAGAAAATCGAGTAAATCGAGCAAGCTGCTGAATATAATGCGCTATTACATGAACACATTGGTGTGCCTTGGAGGTACCTCTATGAGCTGACACTCTGTGCACAGTACTCATGCACTGATTATTATTATTTTTTTTTTTGATGATGCGCTGAGTGCAGGTACGCTTCCTCGCACTACGTTGACAGTCAACGTACAGAGTTTATCAAAGCAGTTTGCTGAGTCTTGCATTCGTAGCACGTAGAACATTTGTGTATATATATATATATATATATATATATATATATATATACATATATATGGTGGCGAAACCACGAATGCCATTCGTTGGAAAAGAGGCGAAGGGTAGCTTCAGGACCTCGCGTGCGCCTGACGCTCTCTAAAAGCCGAGCGATGAGATGTGCGCGTGTTCAGAGCGATCGACAAAGTTACGCATGGGCACTTACGTGGCATGTCGTATCAAACATAAAAGAAAAAGAAAACAAAAAGAGAAAACGTGAACCGACCGAGCAAACGGTTCCCTAAAACACCTCGTTGCATGCCTATGTAGGATGTTGTCCACAGAGCTTGACGTTTTTCCGTGCTACGCTTCTCTTGCCTGTAAACCGCTACGTACGGTCCCGTTAGCGCCGGTGACCTTCTTATTTATGCGTATTGCTTCCTTTGCAAATTCTTGCACTCGTTGGAGAAGACGCTCGTTTTTTTATCTTTTTGCACTCTGGAGCGACGCGCCGATCCGGAACGGGCGTCACGGAGTCTTGAAGAACAGGCCCAAAAGGTCAGTTACGCGGATGCCGTTTTGTCCGGACTAGATTCCGCGACCGAGCGGTGTCAAAAAAACGAACAAAAACAAAAAGAAACGGAGAAATAATTAAAAAAAGAAGATATCGGCAGCCAATGTGTAGTGCCGGATTTCGGGCAGGATTTCGCATAACGATCGCGCCTCTTCGGGCCCACCCGGATTTCCTGTAGCTGCGAGACGGCGTTGACGGGGCCTTTGAAGAAATGTGTCAACGTGCCGTGAAGCGCGTCCGGGAGTCCGAGTATCTGGGTCAAAACGCGACGTGGTGGGTTTTTCTTTTTTTTTTACTCGAAGTCTACCTTCGGCTATGTACGGGAGCTGCAGGTGCCGAATTTTGTGTTGTGTCTCATTACGCGCTGAGGTTGGCCCCCTGACCGCGGCCTACCACTGCTCGGACGTGTCTTGCGATCGATTTCCGGCTCTGGCGTCCTTGCGCGGAGGTGTGCCTCCAGCCGGAAATAGTTTTCGGAGCACCTGATATGAAAAAAAAAATGAAAGAAACGTGACATTTTCTCGGGACTTCGCAACTCACCCCGGAATTTATTTACTTAATATGTTATTTGTTATTATTTTTCAGTAGCGCCAGTTTCATGTGAGACATGAGCAGGTGGACAGTGGTAATGTGCAAAAACAACATGGTCTGTAGAGACGAAAAAAAGAAAAAGAAAACAGTAGCATTAAATTTACTTTTACCTAAGCTCAATTTAAATATACAAACAGCAGTTAAAGTGAGCAATGCACACTACTGCTTGCAAGTATAGACAAATGTATCAGTTCATAATGGAATCCTAGGTCATTATGAGTAGGAATAACGCAAAAATATATTCATTTGGCTTGTTAGATCTTATGGGGTGGGGTGGGAGTTGAAAGGGCGGTTGCAATTTGGTGGTCGCACGGAAAAATCCGCACACTCACCTTCTCATTTCTTGGGCGGACTTTGATGAACTTCTAGTTGTCTCCCGTATGCCGGGCTGCGATAACTTTCGTCGTCGGGTGTGTGTTGAAGACCACGTTCCCAAATTCCTCTGGAGTTCCTGACTACGGCGTCCATCGGTGCCAAACAGTGGTTCTTGAGAACGCGAAAAATCAATCAATCAATCAATCAATCAATCAATCAATCAATCAATCAATCAATCAATCAATCAATCAATCAATCAATCAATCAATCAATCAATCAATCCAAATAAACGACATTCTGTTGCAAATAATACAGTCACTTTCACCCTGACGTATCGCAATGCAAACAATATTGGCGCACAGTGAACAGTGCTGTGGCACAAGAGACATGTTTATGTACTCGTTTTCTACTAATACTGACAGCTGAGCGGGTTGCTAAGAACTGTTGCTGGAAAAAATTAGGCCAGAAGTTTTAGCACCGCTAACTCTAAGCAGGTTAGAGAGTGAACTAGAATGCGATGATAGTCACGTATCAGCAGCTGCGCGCGCGTGTATTACGGGCCACCACGCACTGTTCTCATTTTTTGAAGTGACGTTTCCCTACAACGTATTTCGTAATAAAATTGCGATTTCGTGCAACCTAGGAACGCGCTCGCGTAAGTTGAACACACCCCGAGTTTTCTTTTAGATACCTCCAAAGTGGGTGAAGTCACGCTTATAATGCTATACAGAAATGCGTGACCGATGATGGGACCAGACCTCTTGTCTTCCAGCGCGGCATCCCAATGTTCCACCAATTAGACCGTGATGGCACGTATGCTTCGTTCGTGCCAAAGGCGCTGTTTTAAACATCTGGCACGTGACCGTATTCTTCCTCCGTGGCAACGAGTGCTTTGAGATGCTATGTTAGACTGCACTGCTTTCGGGATCCACCCACATTTTTTGTCGGACCTAGTCGGACTATAATGCTATCACGTTAAAAAAAAGATCGTGCAGGCCCAACGCCTGCGTCGGAATCAAAATAACGCGAAGCTTTCGACGTGTTTGCGTGGGAGTCATTATCTGTCGCTGACCCCTCTCGTCGTTTCCTGCAGGGCCACCTTCGAACCGCACGCGTGCGGTTGTTCGGAAAATTGCCCTTGTCGCGCACAGGTGCACACATTTCAGTTTATTACGCTTGTGCGGACCCAGTAGAAACCGTGATTTGTGCATCTGTGAGCGACACGTGCGGTGCTTTTCCGCACGACCGCGAGCGTGCGGCAGACGTGCGGTGCGGCGTGCGGTTGCAGAGTAAAGGCGGATTTACGCTCGAGCTGCCCATCGCAGAAAGCCGCACCGCACGCTTGCGGTCGCGCGAAAAATTACACGTATCCAGCACTTGTGCACAGATGACCATTTACACTGTGTGCACAGTGTATACTTTACACACTGTAAACCGAAATTTGTGCACAAGTGTTTGATACGTGAAATCTTTCACGCCACCGCACGAGTGCGGTGCGGTTTGCGACGATGGGCAGCTCGAGCGTAAATCGGCCCTAAGTGGGCCCGCAGCGTAGACGTTCTCTTTCGGCTTTCTGCTGCTTCTCTTGGTCGGTGGTCTGCCTACAGGCACGCCTGATGGTCTCATTTCACCACCATTTGAATTTACACCGCAGGGCTTCCCGTAAACACTTCCATGCGAGCCGCGTTGCCTGGACTGATGCATCAATACTTGAGTGTATTGAATTTGGCATAGCGTTTTGTGCATATGCATGCGTTGTGTGCGAAGTGCTCGAGGCGCCAGAAAGCCACCGCCAAGCAATCCCGGTAGAATATCTAAAAAAGGTTCAGTTTAAATGAGCGCGAAAATTAGGACGCAGACACAAGAGGCTGAACGACACAAGCACCGACGATATATAAAAAGAAATTGGATTAAAAAGGTGAGAGATTAGGGTTCAGACTTGCAAAAAATTCACGCATAAACTACTCTGTGAGCTATCTAAGTATGCGTAAACATCGTGCCACTTGTACACTTCCACGCAGCTTTGTATCATTATCAAGGTTATGAAGCTTGATCGGACCAGTATAAACGAACTGCTACTGAAGATGGCGCAAGGTTAACTTGTGAGGCAAGCAAACTAGCGCAGGAGGCGGTGCCAGGTGTGCTGATGACGTTCCGATCATTATAAGCCATTATCGCTCTTTAGCACCTCATCAATCAGCGTCAAACCATTATCAGCCGCGACGAACTGTACTCCAGTGAAGGCTACGTATGGAACGACTGTGCGGGCTCCTATTTTGAAAGCGATTTGCGATGGGAACACAGTGCGACGAGGGCTGATAGCGTCGTGCGCGTTGTGTTCTCGCCGCTTAGTTCGCGTTGATGCCAGAGGCAGCACGAAGGTTATTTCCCTCGCTACTGCAGGATTTATCTTGACAGCGATTGTCTTACCTGACGGGGGGATGTTTTTACTCGCTGGTTAAGCATACAAATGCTTACGAATTTGAAACCGACCGATAATGACACTCAATTTCTTGATATCAGTATGGTGTCTGAATATGGTCGTGTACGCTGTATTGAGTGTTGAAAGTAACTGAGGAGTTCATCAAGCCTGGTTTATCACGTCAAGAAACACACGACACAGACATTTCGAGTTGTGGGTCGCCTGCTGCGGCTGATAAACTCTTCACAACAGAAGGCGATCGGGCGCTACCTAGCGTCCGACGCACAAGTGGCCAAGCTGAAAGACTTTCTTGAAGTACTTGCAAGGTTGCCCTGCGACTTAGCTTCTGCGTAGTAGGTGGTTTAGATGTTATGCCATTCGCGTAATTTTCGTTAGTAAAAGCACGAAGGAACAAAGACGACAGATGATCGTTCTGTGTGAAACGTTCATCTTGTGTTCTGCTGCTATCTTTGTCCCTTCGCTTTTTTCCTGACAACGATTGCACACCAACATGACCGCTTTGTCATTTTGATGTCGTAATTTTTTATCACGAAGTGTTGATGGTTGTTCGGTCATTTGCAATCGGCGTGCAATAGTGAATACTCGACGCGAGTGGCTTATCAATGTAGTGCCAAGAATTATCAGTGATTTGTGGGTTCCACTATACTGCCAGAACCTTACTAGCACGTCATAATTGCATTACCAGTGCAGGCATTAGTCCTACCAAGAGTCCTGATGATCGTTAGCTCAAGTATCTTGAGTTTGAAACTGTGTGCACATGTGTAGATGTTAACAGGCGCCGATTATCCGAGAGCAGCCCTACGCAGACAAAATACCACCGTAAAGGCAGTAAATTACCAGCGAGTAACTATTACATTGCGATATACTGCTAGAGTATTACTAGCACACATTTATTGCATTACCAGTTCGTTCTATGGTTGATTGGCAAATCGTACGGAATCATTCACTCAATTACTTTGCCATAAAGAATTTAAACAGAGTAAGACGTCAACGTGAGTCGAAATCATTAGCGCAGTACATTGCCGGTACATTAACAGTGTGTCACCAGTGAGCTAGCAGCTAAGTGCCAGTGCATCGTCCATTTATAGCCAGTATAATATTACAGCACTAGCTTTGCATTACAAGTATATTCGATGGTTCTTCTAAGCATCGTGCTTCTAAGCTTCTAAGTTCGCTTGAGGATTTTCCTACTGCATTGTCACGGAGGTTAGCGTTGCACCGAGTTCTTTGGAGCGAAGGCACCCGGAGACGGCGCAGTATGATAACCACGGAGTGCTCGCAACTTCTTCAAAAGCGCGACACGGAGTTGGGCTACGTGCGCGGGCGAGCGCAGAGGAATAGCTGCGCAACCTGGCGGGGACACTAGGCATTCTGTCGGGTGACAGTGTGGTACGCGTCGCACGCATGAGAAACGCCGCGTCGCCGGCGTGAAAGGGATCCCTGGTCCGTGGAAAAGTGGGTCACGGGCGACAAAACGGTGTCCGGGTCTCCCGCAGCGGCACTTATTATAAGAGCTACGATGATGGTGAGGGACAGTGCCCTTGCTTGAAAGGATTACTGAGCTTCGGGCAGCGTGACATTGCAGTCCGGTATGGGAGGCGTGTAAACTTGATGCTCGCTTGGGCGATCTGATATTATTGTTTCAATCCGCTGCAGACGGGCTGTGTAACTGACACAACGGCCTGCAGTGCTTGGTTGGTATTGTAGAGAGCAATTGTAAAAGCGGACTTGAACATATCACGTGATGGTTAAGAACAAACCGCCGGTGGTTTAAAGGGTACCAGAATGGGAATATGCAACGAAGCTTCCTTCATGGTAGACGTTCAGGGTTCGCTGATTACAACGATGAATACAACGATAATAATGACGATGAATGGGGAAGTGAAGTATGTGTAACTCTAACCGCGACCTTTATGTGAAACCATCAGACAACAGGCATCAACCGCTATGGGCATGAGGTACGCTGGCTTACACTCTAAGCGCCACATCTAGCAGACATGCACAAATACCACAGAAAGTGGGCGGAATGCTACTCTCCATCGTTCCTCAATTGGTAGAGCATTGATCGTTTAATGTGCCAGATGTGGACTCGCCTCACACTGGCGGCGAGTTATCGTTTCGCCCACTTTGATTTCCCGTTTCCTTACCTCTTCATTTGAATTAAAGACGTCAGTTAATTTTCCCAATGCTTTCCTTGGTTTGTATGTCTGCTGACTTCACGTGGTCGTAACAAGCAAAAATCGGGCCCCTCACTTTACCTTTTCATTCTTCACTCTTAGAACTAGTTCTGAATAGGTCCCACTAAATGCAACATATTTGCAAAGCTGTTCCGCTTACTAAATGGTACCTACGTAGAACAGATTTACTTGAGCGTCGGCTCTTCCAACAGTCGAGTTTTATGCCACTGTTATTGTACGTCACTGTAAATATTGCTCCCCATAGCGTCCGCTAAGTGAGTGAACATTTTTTTTTTGCAACTATGTTCCATTTAGTTGGCGCGGACCCTATGTGAAATGATATTAAAATGTTCCACTTACCTAAAATAATGCGAAACGATATTAAGGTAGAAGTACAGTCATAGTGACAAGAAGCTCGACTGCGGGAACAGCCGACGCTCAAGTTCAGCTTAATGAAATCTACGTGGAAAGACACTGAGAGCACAGGTTCCGCGAAGCAAGTTGAGCACATTCTCAAAAAAATTCTTTTTTTCACTTCTTCTTAGCGAAACTTATGTGAAACGACACTGAGAGGGTAACCACAACCTGCAACTTTCCGTTCTTCTCTTACAGATGACGTCATCGTCGAGCAGACGCCTCCTGGTGGTGGCCGGAGTCACGCTGTGGCTGGCCTGCCTGTGCGTGAGCGCGTTGCCTAATGAGACAGGTTCGAAGCCTGGCGTCACGGCCAGCGAGTCCGTGGCCGCGCCGGTCATCGGCGGAGCACCGCCGGCGTCTCGGAGAGCACCTCGCCTCGACGAGCGCAAGTTCAAGTACGACGCGGACCCCAAGAAGGAGCTGACGCAGTTCATGAATACCAAGAACCTGGTCAAGACGCTCGTCAAACTCGTCTTCGGCAGTGACGAAGAGAGTGCGGCCACGTCCAGGCAAGGGTGCTCTCGGCTTTTGATTGCTCCATAAGGTTTGAACAAGGGGCAGAAAACGAACATTGGTGTTCTTTCAAAACCTTACTTGAGCTTACTTTTTATAGAAGGGGTCATTATTTTTCAGTCATTCCTGTGACGCCACGGTGGAGTCAAACTTCTTTTGATATCAGCGTCATTTCGGGAATTGTGTCTTGGAGCGCGGAGGCATTGAGACCAGGGTTCGTGGGGTTTTGTGCACGAGAATTGTTCTGAATAATTCTAGCTTTGACTCCAAATCAGCAGGAGAAAATGGGGGCCCAAGCTCCGGTATTCGAAATTCGTCGCGGCCAGACAGCTGCCGCAAAGTACCGATGATTCTGCAAGAACTCTTTATTGGGCAGCTTGAACTTACCCGCAAACGAATACAATGCACGGAATGCCTGAACACCGGCGATGCCGATGGCAGCAGCAGCGTTAGTAACGACGTCTTGTGGCGGTTTGTGCAACTCCAAAGCGCGAAAAACTCTTTTAATTTGATGCCGTTCTCGTCACAAGAAATAAAGAAAAGAAAAAGAGCGCCAGTATAGGCACATTCATAGTTCTGCCTTTGCCGACGCCCTTACATCATAATATTAGTAGCCCGTAGCCCGTCGTTGCATTAATAAATGAGCACACTGTGTTTAGTCTCAACTGCACGAGACGGAGCCGCCAGCGCTACCGCTCACGTTTACGTCTCTGTTAACTCTTTAGCTAGTACGTATAACGTCTTACCCTTCACGAAATACCAGGTCGCCAGGTATGCATATGTGGGAAGCTTAGGGTGCCTCGATAGTGCGTGTTGGTTAAGTTGGGTTAGGTGGGAGTGGGGAAGCGGAACTGGCACTGAGGCACCCTAGAGAAGCGCATGTGAAACCACGTTGGCAAAGTGACCTTGCGGCGTAAAATTTAACTGAAGATGACACAAGGCTGTTATTTAGGTTGCGAACTAAATTTTCATTAATTTCTGGTGTAAATTGTCAGTACATAGCCACATAATCGCTAACACACACACCTATCTTCATTTTCCTTCAACGCAAGAACGGTTCAAGCGCATTGCGGTTGAAGAAAGCATAACGATGCGCCGCTAGAGGGCCGCTACTGCCACGCAGATCTCCGGTAACCTATAGTATTCCATAAAGAGCAGTATTCCAATCTAAAGCTCTGTAATGGTAATACGCAGTTAGGAAGGGCAGCAATTTCCAATGAACTTTGGCCACCTGACGTCGCATCTGACTAAGCAACTACATAAGCAAAAGGATAGAAAGTTGGGCGAGTTGGAACGGCAACATGGTCTTGGATTGTAGCGCGAAGTGAGACGGACAGAGACTGTCCTGTCGGCTTCTAGTCTCTGTCCGTGTCACTTCGCGCTACAATGCAAGATCAAACTACATAAACGTTTGCTTTAATTTGCTCCGCGATCCCTCTGCGCCGCCTTCAGGCAGATCCTGAACCTGCTGGTGACCGTGCTGGACATGCTGAAGACGACGTTCGGCAACCGCGCGCGGTCGTCCACGGCGCGGGGATTCCGCGGTGCGTTGGACGACGCAGCGCTTGCGGGAACGACCATGCTCAAGGGCTTCGTCAAGTCCGTCATGACCAAGGACGACAACTGCATGCAGCGATACCTGTGCGAAGCCAGCCGGGACGCCGTCAAAGAAGCGCACGAGGTCGGCTACCTCGTGGCGCAGTTTGGAGGGTGAGTACCTCGGTCCCGGAACTCAGATTCTGCGCAGCCCCTGACGCAATTACCAAAGAAGGCGCGATGGCTGTCGTCGACGCCTTCTGTGCGTCTTGTCGTTGGCCCAAGGTTGCGGTCAGTAATCAGCCATCGTGAGACATCTTGTTGCATTACGATAATGAGGATTATTGAAATCAATCTGCGAAGCCACGTAGAGGTGAGGTGGTCTTCCAGTGGCGCCTCCAAGTGTTGCTTCCGCAGGCGAGGTAATTTTAGCCGTTCACTGCAGGCTTGGCGTGGCTTTTCTGGCTCGAGACATCGCAGCGCGTGAAGCTCTACTTGCGGAGGTCGAACGACGGCTGTCGTGTAGGGAATGTACATGATTGCGTCATATGCCACGGTCGCCTGAGCCGATAAGGCGAATAAACAGGTACTACAGTAATTGTAGGCCAATTTGGGCTTAAATATACATCCGGATGCGTGTCGGAACGTTACCATATTAGCGCAACGTCGGGCACAGCACACGTGCACGAAGCCAGGAACACGCATAAAGGCTATGAAATATTTGAACTTTCACTACCTAATGTTTAGTAACATTGGGGGGGGGGGGGGGGGTGTATCGTTCTACACAACACTGAATGTTCGTGCTTCAATCCTTTTTGCCCCTGTAGGAATAAGTTCTTTCACTAGTGCCGTAAGAATGTTTCGCATGACAAAGCTGACCTTCGTTCACTCAGTTTGCGTCGACTGCACACGGCAGACGGTGGCTGCAGACAGGGAAGCACAATACGTGGGGGTTTCTGTCAGCCCGTTCATCGTGGGTAGCTTCAAATGCAACAAAAAATTGGATACTTTATTCATTCATGAAATAAGCCATTTCCGGCCACAGAGCAAGCGCTGCCATGACTGTAGAACAGTAATTGAGCTGCTTAGATTGAACCATACTTGCTTTGAGTGTGAGCTGCACATTCCCGCGTGTCACTATAAAACGCGCCTAGTTCTTCCTCGAAACACGCTCGTTCTAATTTATATTCTACGTCTGCTTCTCTCAGGTACGCGGCAAGTTACGCACTGCAGGCCCAGAAGGCGGCTCCGATGACACGCAGCTACAATGCCACCCGGAGCGGCCGCAGCGGCGAGGACTGTTTCAACCTCTACAGCGCATGCAACGAGACCGACTGAGGGACAATCACACGCATCCGTCACCGGCCGGTACCGGTTATCATCGTTCCCATCATCCACCACCACCGCCACGAGCGCCCCCGTGTGTGTGTGTTCTTCTTTTTTTTACTCCTTCCTGCAAGCCTCAGTTTTGCCTGTCCGCGCCACCCACGATTATTTATAGCATTCGCGAAAGCCGCACGACCGCCGCGCCCCCTATACCACGACGCTGGAACAACCGGGGCGGCAGCCGTGCACTTGTTCTCTTCTTCACCCGGTACTCTTATGCACAGCAGACGCACCCTCCGAGAATGACTTCATCAAACTCATTAAAACAACATTCAAAAAAGCTTTTCTGTGTCGTTCATTCACTTTGAGGGAGGGCACCAGTGATTGCAAGATCATCATCGGCATCATTGTCATGATCATCATCCTATTTTTATGTCCACTGCCAGAGCGAAGCCATCTCTCAGCTATTTCCGATTACCACTGCCTTGGCCAGCTGATTCCAATTATGCCTGAAAATTTCTAATTTCATCAAACAACCTCTGGCATCCTCGACTGTGCATGCTTACCTTCACGTGAACTAGATCACCGGTTATCTGTCCTACGCATTACATGGCCTGCCCAGCTTCATTACTTCTGACACTTTCTCGGCTAAGGTGGTCAATCATTTGTTGCAGTTCATACCCAGCGTTTCTGAAGTGCACAGCGTCATTTGGAAACCGTTGAAAGGGTATTGGGAATTAAGTGGGTACGTGAACTGAAATGTAAGAATGTTTCAAAAAAACACCGGCGACTTGACCTGCGAATGCTTAACTTGAGCGAATTGAGCACTGCATGGCTGGAGACGATATCTTTGTAAGAAATTCGATGCGTTTTAGGCCGTAATCCCACGCTCTGAATTTGAGAGCCTGTTTGGTAAGCAAAAACTACAGATAGAACCCGACTGCCGATGGCTGTTTATGTTCATGTGAGCTAATTTTAATACAGACTCGTCCGAAGAATTATTATCATCCTCCTCTTCACCAGTGCTGCCACAGGAGCTGGGGTCCTGTACTGAAGGCTCCGCCCACCACGGGGATTCACTTCTCTCCGTGTTCAATCAAAATAAAGCTTTTTTTCTCTCTCACAGCCTCATCAGTACCATGGGCACGATCTCCAAGAACATGATGATGGGAATTAGTATCGTCATGATGTCCCTGTCATGGTAGGTAATGAGCATCGTCATAATCTTATACATTATAGAATCATAATGGTCACGGCTATTACAGCGCAGTGCCATCGTGTTATGTCACTCCGATGCAAGCAATGAGTACGCATCAGACTAAAGTGACTCGATGCCCCCTTCGCCCTCTGGAGGGCGTCGAGGCACCACACATCAGACGGCACTATGGTGCCACCTGTGGGGCCCTAGTATCGCCGAGACTTCAGAAGCTCAGATTCAACAAAACAACTAGGGGTAGGCATAGTATTGATCTGGCATTTAAAATTATACCGTAGTCGTTTGCATTCCTCCTTGCAGCTATGACGCAGCACTTTTGCATTAATACTAAGCGCTTTTCCAGTCATGCGAAAGAAGTTTTTTTAGTGTGCCTCGATACCACGCTTCTCCGGCGCCGATATCAAGGCACCCTAAACTTTGTGGAATCGCAGCGCCATCCATTGAGAAACGTCGCAAGCATGTTTTGCGATGCGGTATTGCACACCACGCAGGCGGGCTTCCGGTCTTTTTTTTTTTAGACGCCTCGTGGCTACCAGGTCATTGCAGTATCATTGGAAATGATGACGCAAATAAGGCAGCTCGGACGTCAAACAAAGAAGAACGCTGCGTCGCTTTTCTTCTCTCCAGGACCGACGATGAGAGACAACTTCGCATTCTAGCACGCACGCTCTCCTTAACGGTGGTGAATACCGCACACACAAGGCGCACAAGACTGCACAGACTAAACATTTCACTGCAAGTCAGACTTCCGCTCGGACTGCATCGTCGCGAAGCGTCTCTTGCGTATCGGTTGTGGCTGGGAGTTGCCTTCACGAAAGCTTATTCAGCACTAATTGGAATGACTGATAGTCCAGCATGTGATGTTTGCGGATGCGAGGAGAACATTGACAACTTATTGTGCCACTGTCCTCAATTTCGAGCACAAAGACAATCTTTGTCCAACACATTGAGGAAACTAGATGATCGTCCTCTGAGTAAACAGACAGTACTAGGGCACCGTCCCCACCGATCATCGGCTCAGAAGGCAGTGAAGGCACTTTTGTGCCTTCTGAGAACGTCTGGTTTGCACGAGCGGCGTTGACTCAAGTACTGTCCGTGCACGTCTCTATACCCTTTCTACCTTCGTTCTCTCTCTTTTCCTTCTTTCTTCCCCCAGCATAGGGTAGCCAACCGGATTCTGACTGATTAACATCCCTGCCTCCTTATATCCCCCCCCTCTCTCTCTCGTGGTTAGTGCACATAGAAGTATAGGGTATCACTGGTTTTGTAAGAATGAAGCGTGTACCGCATAACTCTTGAACTACATACGCTCAGACGACCTTGGGGTACTCGGAAAAAGCGCACGTAAATGAACGCTGTTCACCGACAATGGTGGCTTGGCATCTCTAGTATACGCACGATATATATATATATATATATATATATACGTACAAGCAGCTGACACACGGCAGGGGTAATTGAAGGTGGGTGAAGCATTCGTCTTGTATTCATAAGGCACTGTGCAAATGCTTTGCGCGACAAGACAATACAATGTGCCGCACAAACGTTCTGGGAATGAAGCACCGCATGGCATATTATTCTTCATACAGAAGAGTTGTGTCTGATAACGATATTTGCCGAAAATGCACATGCGTGCTCATGCTTGGCGGGCTGATGTTGTGTTCCCAGAGCATGCGCAGATATCTTTGTTTTGTCGTTTTCCTTTTTTTTTCCGTCGCAGTACGACATTTCAGTTGATAGTCGATGTTTGCGCTGTCCTTGTCACTCTTTTTGCATCCGCGTTTTCTATACGCCCAACTTTTTAGACCTTGTGCTAAGTTGCCGGAAACAGCCGTGCTATTCGCCACGGCCCAGGACTTATCGCAGACATAAATTACGGCTCGTATTGGGGCGCTTCACGTTAAATGCTTTTCACTGAACGTTGTCGACTGCATCTTACAAGTGAAAGAGGTAAGATGATTCAATTTCTCTTTAACCCTTTGTAGTAAATTAAGAATCTTCCATCAGGCAGTCAGATAAGTACTATAACTTCCTACGAAGAAATAATGGCACCAGTTCTCGTGCACCTGTTTAAGGTTTGATGATTTCCTACATTCCGGAAGAAAAATGGGACTAGAGATTAGCCAGCGCTCTGTCTTGTCTTGTTTATTCGGTTGTCCTGTATATTGCGCAGCAAAGGAACCATTCCATGCAAGCATAAACGGCTCCTTATATAGTATCATTTGGTTGAATGGGCTCCTTGGTATAAAGGTTGGGGGGACGAGGAGCCTTTCGGCAACATTCTATCGTCCTTATTCATCCACCTGGCTCGCACAGCCATCAACCCTTATAGGCAGTTTCGCTACCCACCGCAGTAGCCGTGTGGCTATGGCATTGCGCCGCTGAGCTCCAGGTCGGAGGTTAGACCTCGGCCCCGATGGCCGCATTGCAACGAGGACAAAATACAAAAAAAGAGGCTCGCGTACTCTGATTTAGGTACAGGTTAAAGAATGCCAGGTGGTTAAAATTAATAGGGAATCCCCCCGCCCCCACTACGGCGTGCCTCATAACCACGTGATGGTTTGGCACGTCAAGCCCCAGAATTTAATACCTTTATAGCAGCTTGTCACTCGTATGTACTGGGCTTCGAAAAACCGGCAGTCATGGTTCGAACACTTCCCGTGAGAGTGTTGTGGCTTTGTTCAGTTCGCATTAGCACGAAGCGAGTGGTGTACGCAGCCACGATCTTGTAGATAGTTTGTCGATGAAATGTCGATGTCTGGACGAAACGCCGCGCTATCGCAGAATTATTTCCTGGGTGCTTTGTTTTTGCAAGCTTATCATTTTCAGCCCGAATAAAGTGGCGGTTCACAGCAGCCTTGCGGTGAAAAAAGGAACAAAGGGTTTTTGAAGGACTTTCGAGGCTTTGCCAGCGTATCTTCAAGGATTAAAAACATCCTGATGCGTGACACCTCGAAAGCAGGACGCTATTTTAACGAGCAAACGTTTATATTATTTTATCACACGAAATAATAAAGAAGTGCTCGCTAAGCCTTTCTCGCGTAAACCGTCATCAGCAGTCAGCAGAAATAAGATGGCTCCATACCGGAAATATGCTAATCGGATTGAATTCACTTGAATCTTGGCTTCCATAATCAACGTGCTCAGATACACAAGTAAAATTGACTTTGTTTAGCCGAAAGCCCCACTCAAGGGCTTCCTAACACTCTAACCGGCACTTTCACGTTCAGGGTACCACTGTACGAACCCTAAACACGACGTGAAAGCACACACACACGACGTACGCGGACGCAGACTTTCAAAGGTTTATTTCGGAGCCTTCACGTTTACCTGCTGTAAATATCAATGATGAATAATTGCATTTGCTTGATGATTATTACTATGCGAACGGATTTTAACGCTTGTCTGCAACGTTAGCCCCTTGATGGTTCCAAATAAACAGTTCGGATGTAACGAATCAGTACTTGTTGCTGGCCTAGTCAGTTCGCATATATTGTCACGTTGTCGGGCGTCGGTCAGGCCCGAGACAGTGGCCAAAATTGTGAGTAACGAAAATTAACTCGTCATTGGGTGAACTTGTGCCCAGGAAATACAGGCAACAATCAAACGCAGCGATAGCGGCGAGAACATTCGTCGATCGTAGGAATCGGATTCTGCGGGTCTAGCGCGTCGGCTACTTATGCGTGACTCGTCGAAGGTTCCAGCGTAATGGGTGTCGCTAGCGCGACTTCCAGAACTCGCGTCTCGCGTGAAGTCTGTTTGCACAAGGTTCGACCGACAGCATATATAACCGCAACAATCGACGACAACATGCGGGCTCCCCTTCAGCCGAACGATAACTTCTGCAGTTGTTAGAAGGTTAAAGAGTGGGTCGCCGGAGAAAGGTTAAGCAATGTACGCGCACCAAACTACTTGTTGCGGTGGAATAGCGCCAAATGTGTTATCGCACCCTGCCATATTCCCTGCGAAAAGTGAAACCGTCTGCTACGAATAGGCTTAGTTGCGAGTGACCCTCCTTCCTGTCCTGTTCATCCTACTACACCACAACAAAACCACTCGAAGTCAGTACCCGCTTACGTAATTTGTGTGCCTGCGTGTCCTGTCTATTCACCTTGCAAACACTCATTGAAAATAGGTATACACCTACGTTCATTTGAAGCAGTTGGACCAACTAGGCTGCAACCGACCGGATGAAAGGTGCTTCCGAACCTGCGCCCATGTTTTCGCGACGCAATAACACCGCCAAAAGCAGACGTGTCTACGAGGTCGTTGCAAATTCGCCCCTGTCTTGGAATTTGTGGGCACCGATTTCTTTGTACCTCTCTCCCTCCCCCAGGAAAAGCCACTGAGCAGCTGAGACGGGAGCGACGCATACAGGGAAAGAGGAACGCGACGCTCCTTCAGTGCTCTCGATCGAATTTTTCGACAAGTCGGGAGAGAGCAAGGAATAGTAACCAGGATGGGGAAAGAGAGACGCGCGAGTTCTCCCCAACAACCCCCTTTTTTCCCCCGTGCTCTCGCGCCTCCCCCGGTCGCCATGACGACAGACGGGGAGCTCCAGTCATGGCGGCCGTTCTGTGGAGAGACGTCGGCCCGACGCAGGCTCCAAGATTCCGGTGAGTAGCGCTCGGCTGCTTTCCCTTTTACTTCCCGCGCGATTGAGCAAGCGTTCTCCTCATGCGCGACTGTTCCGAAGGCCCGTCGGTCTGGGCTTTGCGCAAGACGGTTGCTTTTGCAAGAGCCCCAGAAAACGCGGTGGCGTCTGCAGCTGTATGAAGCGCGACGCTACTACGACTCGGTCGAGTCAAGGCCAGGCCAGCGGCTGGTCCCCAGCCGGTGCGAGGCGAGGGCATCGCCCCGGGAAGAGGGAAGCGAGAGCGGTGCAGGGCCGCTAGCGTTCCCGATTCGGGAGAGAACTGGGTTTCCAGGAATCCCGGCGCTGCGTTTGTTTGGACTTGCTTATGAGAACGGGAAGTGATGGACTTTTGAGGAACCATGTTCAGCGCGAAAGTTGCGGAAAGTTGCGCGTAAGGCACGGGCTTTTTAAAGATCGCGTAGGATCCAGAGAGAGGAAGTGCATGCGGCGGCATTTCCGACTTCGGCGTCAGCGGCGCACGCCGTCTATGTTTATCTCCTGGAACGTGGTAACGGCGATATGTTCGGACGAGTTTTTTACAACTTCCTGAGACGCGCAGATTGCAGGTTCGTGATTTGATTGGACGAGAGTATCCCGGGAACACTGATTGCTCTGGGCGACCGTACTGTTTAATATCGTTTATTTTCTTTACTACGGGTTTTTACCTTAAGTTCTTGAGTGTGTTGGTCTGGTTATAGTAGTCCACTTAGAATCGTGTGCTCATGAACGTCAGCTCGCAATCGCTAACGATTTCTTCGTTGATGGCAAGTAATGAAAAGAGCGCCCTCATTGGCCGCTATGAGTTGAGATAGAAACGCTTTCTTTGTGTCTTAAGCGGCTGCAGAGTTCCCTAACACTGGTTTGGTTAGAACGACTACGTGAAGAGGCGTGGAAGGGAACGACGACGCGATTTTGGAAACACTGATGTGACTCTGAATGAGGCTACACAATTCACGCAATAATTGGAACAATGCCAGCGCGTGACACTACGACTTCTGCGCTAAAATAACACGCTTTCCATGTTTACGTCATGGCATTCGGGGCAGACGATGGAGGTCACAAATTTGGACGCGATGCACGCCACGGGAACTCTGCAGTGCGAGGTTAAATTGGTTTAGACTAGTTAAGTAGTGTTTAAAAAAGTCTATGTTTATACCTTTGAAAAAGAAAAGCTGAAATAATTTTGAAGAAAAGGGAGGTTGAACTTGGCTTCACTGAAAGAATGAAGCCCATTTAACCCGTTTTCAAATCCAGAGGTTATACCGCTTGTTCAGTAGTCAAATAGGTTATAAGGTTATAACGCTTGCACAGCAGTCAAATAGGGTAAGCGGTTGTTAATATTTATGGTAGAGCTGGATGGTTTAGGCGGATAAAGACTGGAAGGAATGTTCATGTGCATATGGTTCAACTAGGACAGGCATATAGGATGAGCAAGACAGTTGCTTTCGTAAAGCAGAAGTTCTATAAATACGGATATCTTGAAGAGGAGATGAAATCATTGGGAAATGCTGCAACCATGCAGCGGGAACACATTTGAATGAAGGCAGCACAACACGAAATCAAATTTTTTTGCAACCTTTTCTCGTTGATTCAAACACGAGCCTACGCTCGTGTTTCGTTAGCCCGGGCTTGTTCTCCCAGGACACAGTCAGGGCGGGCGCACGCAATTCAAATTAGACTGAATCCCTTCGGAACGGAGCCGCCAGGCTCGGTCGGAGTTGATTACTCTTGCTGTAATGTCAGAGTCAATTAGTTTTATTAGTTTTACTGCTAACTGGGTATTCAACTTCTGTTATAATAAGTGGCGGGAGAGAAACCCCTCTTTTAAACTATTGCTTTGGAAGCTGATGCACTTACGTATTCATTTTTTTCTTGTTCTGGGATTCGCGCCTTCCATTTCTCTCCATTTATTTGTCAGTGATTTGCGCATCTATTTTACTTCTGTTTGTACTTGTTCATTGTCACCATTGCCTCGCCTTTTTCATATTTACTTTATAAAAATGCCGCGAACAAGTTGGCCTTCCTCTTTTAAGGTGACGATGATTATTGCTTTCCACGTAATAAATGTTATAAAGTAATAAAGCTATTCACACAAACTTAACAATCTACGCAAAGTATTAACGACTGCTGCTGCTCTTTATCATTTTGTATGTGTTTTTTGGTGTCGCCTTAAGTAGGCTTGTCTTTGAATACTTTCTGTACCTTCCAAATGAAGCAGAAATATTAGGTTTTAGAAATAGTTGCTCTGCTGAGAAGCAGGGGAATGAATATTATATCCAAAATTAACTCTTATCTATTTAATTTGACAGTGATTGAGTGCATTCCCTTTTTTCTTTACACACGTTTCTTTTCCTTCGAGGCATTAGGCAGAGCTGCAATGATTGTACGTTCTGTACTTTCGTAAAGGAGGGCATGTATTGAATCTTTCAGTTCTATGTAATTATTCTGCTGAGAAGCTGATGAAGGAAAATTGTAGCCCAAATTAGTAGCTCTTCGTACAAAGTTATAGCGATTGTTATTCGTTAGCTGTGTTTTATTAATTTTTGGTGAATTAGGTAAAGCTGTAATGACTGCACATTGTGTAACTTCGGAAAGAAGGCAGAAATATTGATTCATGTGAAAAGCAACAGTAGTATAGAAAAAACGAACGTACAAGTAAGCGATAAGGAACGCAGAAAATAGCTACATTTTCTACAAGCAAATGGTCGATCCAGTCGCTGTGTTCGGCGTAATTAAAGTTGGGGAGTAGGAACGGGAAATGAACTTCGAAACTTGCCCTGCCCGGTTTTCTGCAATAAAACTCCGGAAGAGACGAACTGCTACGGTCATGTTTAACGACGCCTCCAAAACAATTTTAATTGCTGTGGTGATGAAGGTGTCACAATACCTACGTATGTTATATTTAGAGCAGAAGGTACCACAAATATGCGCCTAAATGACGATCACGTGGTTTACTCTCTTTTTTTTGATCTCGCAAGGGTTGCTACAAAATCACACTGAAGCCACAGGAAACTACCTAAAGGAGTGGTTGATGGCATACCTGCATCACACAGGGCTGCATGCGTTTACCAGGTGTTCCCTTTTTGTCGTTTCTATGCATACGGCTTTCAGTAAGCCGTCCTAATAATAAAGAAAGTGGTTAGTAAAAATGATTGGCTATGCGAAGCCATACTCGTTTCGTTAGCTCTTGTTTCTCCCTAC
The DNA here is from genome assembly GCF_023375885.2 of Dermacentor andersoni. Lineage (NCBI taxonomy): Eukaryota > Metazoa > Arthropoda > Arachnida > Ixodida > Ixodidae > Dermacentor > Dermacentor andersoni. The sequence continues at coordinate 102,619,079 of NC_092823.1, forward strand.
CTCTCGGCTCTCTGAGTTCTTTTCCTGTGCATGTGACATAGAAACCGAAACATTAGGCAATCGCATATTATTGTGGAGAAAGGCACCTTTGCGGGTTGCTCTTGATAATTTAGGTGTGCCGTAGCAAAATATGTTAGAAAAGCTTCTAATTAAAGAATTTAACCTTCTGCGATATCTCTACTTTGTCTTTCTTAAATTTTACACATCAGAGAAAGGCGTTGAAGTAAGTTCGTTTAAAAAGACACAACTATATAATGAAGGTCACTCGTGAAATGTATGCAAAAGAAATAGACGCATTGCGTGACTATACTACAGAACAATGTATATAAATAGGGCTACTGCCAATAAGAACGAATTAAAATACCAAAGTAAGAAGCTGCTTTAAGAGTACGCATTCTCTACGATAATTACTACAATCAACGCGTGTCGCTGCGTCTGAAAGACAGCTGCCTTTGTCTTAGCTTCAAGAATAAAAAAAAAAATGACCTCATATCGTTCCACCGATGGCAAATGTATTTACCGGCAATAGCAGAGAGAAGTGTGTTACATGCATTGGAAGAAATTGCTGCCGAATGTTGGGTTTCGTAGTGCTGAAAGAACTGTAATTTCTTGCGTGTTACCACGGCCACGACTGACGTTATTATTGAGTTACAATTGAAGAAGAGGAGGAAGATGTGGCTGATGTAAATTTTAAACAATGACGTGACCCAGTCGCTGAGGTAATTTAGCGCTTTAATCGCAAGAACAGCGCGTGAAGGCACAACAACAGCACATACTTCTGGAAACAAGCACACAAGTGCACCCACAGGCTCGTACAAATATCCCATCCCTCCCCCGATAATACACGGACACACACATGCACGCATTCAATTACACATAAACACATACATGTACACACACGATTTCAGGCGAAAACAACAACACAAAAATAAGCACAATCACACACAAACACATACATACAGGCACAATCACACAAGCGCACTCATGTTACACACAAATCTACGCACAATCACGCACTAGGACATACGTACACACAGTGACACACAAACACAAACTTACATACATATCGAATCACACCAAACACACACACACACACACACACACACACACACACACACACATACACGCACGCACACGCACGCACATTCTTCAAGCTCCTCCTTTCATTAAAATTGTGAGCAGAAGACCTCGAAAAAATTTTCGGCTACAAGGCACCGATGAAGACCCGACAAAAGCTTGCTCACAGAATGAACGCTAGCTTCGCAGTATTCAATTCCCGAGACACCTAGATTCAGACCCCGCCTCCCATGGAAAGCAAACACCACCAGAAACTGCAAGCAAATGTAGCAAGTCGTGCTCGTACCGCCGTGTCCATAAAGAGTGTTCATGCAGCGAGTTTCCCCGCAAAGCTCTCTCTATTCTCCCCGTGCGGATGGCTTAGCCGTCACGCACCAGTTGGTGCGGAGAACCCACCCTCGCGTGGCGCGGCAAAAGAGGGGAGGTAAAAGGAACGGTGACGGTGAAGTGAGCGAAGACTAAGCACAAAAAAAAAACCCCGGAGATATATATATATATATATATATACATATATATATATATATAGTACAGAAAGGAAAATGGGAACTGAAATAGCGGACGCAGAAGCTAGGAACGACATCGAAAAAATTTTAAATAATAGTGAAATGGAGCCAATAACTATGCAAACAAGGAAGCAGGCCGAAACACAAGATCCAACCGTCGGTCGCGACAATGCGAACAGAATTCAGCTGCACTTCCATTTTGCTTTTCTTAAATTTCAGATGATAAAGAAATACGCTGTGAAACCTAGCTCTTTCACAGGCGTTATTCCGCCATTTCTATTTCCATTAAAAGAAAGGAAAAAAAAGGGGCGGACATTCTTGTTACGTCACCGCTTTCAGACAGCGTTGATTGGCTATTCCTATGGTACTGTGCATCCCAGAGTTCAGCTTTCCCAGCGTAAAAAAGTAAAAACAGATTGAGACGACAGAAAGAATACGAAAAGTTGAAAATGAACATTTTGAAGACTCTCACATGGATTTAGTGTATTGTTGAGACTACACGGTTTGAGCTTCAGCGAGTTCTTGCTTTATGCACGAAGGAAGGGAGGCAAAATGGTACTTTTTCAAAGCTAGTAGTACGTACTCGACTGGCAACTTTTCGCCAACAAATTGTTATCAACTTTCATATTTTAAGTTCTGGATTTGCGTGGTAGCTGGTTCTGGATGGTCAAGATAACCTACTATGAAGTACAAGAAAGGCAACGACAAAAAGAAAGTAATACTCTCGGTATGCATATACAAGGCGACACAACGCATGAATTTGTACAGCTCACACAAGATTAGAGTTTAGCGAGAATTACTAGAAAAAATATAATTAATGGACGGTTCTCAAGAGGAAGCTTTAGCTCGGACCCAACTCCAACGCGGCCTATTCGAATACATGGAAAGTGCAATAACATGTTTCTGAGATAACCCCTGAGACGATTTTAATGAAAGTTGCTGAATTTGAGAGAGAAAGCTAAATATTAGTGACTGTTGTAAGCGGAATTTTGATTAAGGGCCTAAATTTTGTTACATAGATTTTCAAAAATTTCGAAGCTTGAAGAAAATAGAAGCACGAAGTTTACAAATCAATAGCTCTGCGGCCAAAACAGATATTGCAGTTCTGTAAACGGCATCCGTTAGATCATTAAAAGCGGACAAATTCGATATGTCATATTATATCTTACGTGAATATGTTACGTTCTGTACAAGGGTGCTGCAAAAGCTGTGTTTCCATGTTACTAAATTTTCTGTGATTCGTGTGTAACATATCAATTTTGTCTGCTTTAGATGTACTATCACATGCAATTCACAGAATTGTTGTATCATCTTTCATTGCCGAGTTACAGAGTTATAAACTTGATAGTTTCGTTTTCTGAAAAATGTTTAATTTCTTCAAATTTTTTGTAAAAAATTGACGACCTAAATAGCATATTCGAAACCAACAGTCACTAGATGTTAAGCTTTCTTTTAAATGCAACAAACCACGCCAAATTTGGCGCAGTGGTTGGCGAGAGAAACGAATGCTCCTTTCACGTAGTTAGATAGGAGCACCGGAGCTAAAGCTTCCTTTTAAAGGCGTATATAAAAGCAAATATGCGTCAGCACTTTGCTTCTACCAACATTACCATGAGATGTAGCTTGATTAACGCAGCTTACAAGTCAATCGAGACGTGTTTTTCACGTCGGGTGGCGATACTCTGTTCCTCGATGCCATTTCTTCATTCACAGTAGATGTCTCAGATGTACGTGGTGGCCATTACCGGTACGGTTTTGCAGAACACATACCTAGAACAAACAGCATATAATGATTGAATGAAACAAGTAAAAGAAAAGAACTGGTGAAGCTATTACAGCAAAACAGGATACAATAGCATATATGAACTGGGGATGAGACAATGTGAACATAAATTACAAGTAAAGATATTGCAATACGGTATAGTGTTATCCGAACTCACATATAGGTAAGCCAGGTGTTTACAGCATAGAGTAACATTAACACTTGAACAAGATGTGTATTGAGATAATGGGTTTCTTTTATTAGGAGAAAGCGAAGCAGAATAAAAAATCCGGAAGAAAAAGTAAGTACAAATCCAGGACCAGCAAAGGACGTTGCGTGTTTGGCTCGCTGCATAATGCTCTTGAGTATTGTCTGACCGGAAATGCGCCGCGATCTAGCAGAGTGACGTCAGGCCGCGTATCCCCCCCCCCCCCCCTTTTATCGCGTCTGGGGGTCGAGCAGACGACGGACAGGAAGTGTGAGTGCGTCCAGGCGAATGCTTTCCAGACGCTAGGGTGGGAGAGTCACTGATGACTCCAGACAAACGGCACGCGAAAACGAAACAGATGACGACGCAGTGGGCGGTGCACTACGCCCTCTATCGAAAAAACAGAGAAAGAGTTTTCGGCGGCCAACGCGTGGTTTCGGCTGGCGCTTCCCGGAAAGGAGGGCCGTCGGCGCCACTGTGTCTCGCTCATAGATGGCGCCGCTATGTCTGTCCGCCGAGGCAGCGGTGGCTGCCAACCCCTTTCTCGTGACCCTGACATTGGAGAGGGAAAGTGCCGTTATTCGGTCAGGCCTGTCCGATCGAAGAACCGCCCAGTGGTCCTGCGGTGTTGCGCAGGCTCAGCACGCGATGAGTCAGACGGGACAGTTTTAGGTTCTTCCCGTTGTCCGACGCCCGTTGCAACACGAGAGTAAATGTACGACGTGGTCGCAATAAGCATTGCGCGAGGTTCGAACATATTCTACACGGCTCCTATTAAAAGAGCTTGCGCGTTGAAAGGTTGGCGTGTACGATGTCGTTTTCCATATACGTCACGAAAGTTCACTGGAAAGATATACCAACAGATTTGGTGGCTTCGCCGGAAACACACACACACACACACATGCATATATTGTGTGGGAACTGCTGCCGTGAGCTGCCCTACATGGCAATCGCAACTGGGGACGAAGACGAGGAGCGCTCCGGGACTTAGAGGTCACGCCTTCCGTTAAATCAATCAATCCGTCAGTCAGTCAGTCAATAAATAAATAAACAAATAAATAAATAAATAAATAAATATTGTGAACACCACAAAGCATATTTATTGCAATATTTTTCTTGCGAAAGCACACTGACAAAAAAGTTGCACACGGTACAATTTCCAATGAAAGAAAAAAAAAGATGTATTAACAATAGACTGTGTGACACTGTTGATTATGAAATGTGTCATTTGTTTGTATACTTTTCAACATACCTTACAGGCCCAAGAAGAGCAGTGGGTAAAGGGGGCTTCACTAAATGTAACAAGGCTTAGACAGCTACAGTTAAATAAAGATTATATAAATAGAAAATTGTAACATTTCTATATACAGTATTATAAAGAGAACATTGTTAATAATGAAGAACAAGTGCACGGAAGATCAAACACGCAAGGTAATAAAGTGCTATATATAAAGAAAGGGCTACAAAAAACGTGTCAATTCTAAACTGCATACAGTCATACAAATAATGAAAAAAGAAATGAACATTGGTAGAGATTGCAGAAAAAAAGTCTACACTAGTGTTAAGAAGTACGAGAATCACTGTAGTCACTGTAAGTTCTATCTTAACACATAAAATCCTGACCAGAAAGAAATTGAGATAAATCTTTAAATCCAGAAATGCGTGTCAAGGTGGTGACGAAATTGTTCTTTGTTACGTTCAGGTACTATGACATCGGTAGGGTCGTTCCACAAGCTGAAGACGTGTGGAAGCGAGGATGAGTTAAACGCGTCTGTTTTGCCATAGATGCGCGCGAAGGAAAGATGATTATGTAATCTTCGTGAAGCAAACGAAGAGACTTGCAAAGTTATCGGTAATGGTATCGATCTGTCTGCGTACTCATGAAACAAGGATAGGGGGGCTATATCAAGAAGGATGTTCAAAGGAGAGATCGATAAGTTGTTTTCTAATTTGGGTTATGCTTGAGTTGTGGTTGTAATTTTGCGAGATAAATCTATCGGCTCTATTTTCAGTTGATTGTAGCATTTTAATCAAACAAGTGTAATGACTGTACCCAACTGAAGAAGCAAATTTATTTTGAGAGCGAACAAATGTTAGATAGGTTAGAGCACGTACATTAGTCGGCGTCTTTCTCAGATTCCGGAGTAAACAGCCCAAGGACCGAGAGGCGTTGCTGCAGATATTAGCGATATGGGTACACCAAGGAAGGTTAGATGCTAAGGTTACGCCTAGATAGTTGAAAATTACACATGGATTTGTCATTAATATAGTAACAAAAATCTGAGTTTGAATGTTGCATTTATGTTTGTTGAATGTGTTGTATACGTTTCAATTTATATATGGTCGAAATGTCTCCAAAGGTCTGAAGTGGTCATATGTATGCGTGCATGGTTGTAAAGTGAAACATATGGTGGTGCTGTTGCATTATGCAGTCACTTGAGTGAAGTGTTAGGACCTGTCCGTTTAATCAAGCGCACTGATTAAACCACGTGACATCGCCGGAGCTCACGCGAGAATTCAACCTCTTTGTCTGGTAGTGCATTTGCTTGTTTTGCGCGTTTGTTGAAGCATCCAGAATACTAAATCCTGTTGAACTTTGGACCCGAGAACAGAAAGTCCGTGCCTATTCATCATCATCATCATCATCATCATCATAATCATCATCACCATCATTAGCCTGGCTACGCCCACTGCAGGGCAAAGGCCTCTCCCATACTTCTCCAACAACCCGGTCATGTGCTAATTGTGGCCATGTTGTCCCTGCAAACTTGTTAATCTCATTCGCCCATCTTACTTTCTGACGGCCCCTGCTACGCTTCCCTTCTCTTGGTATCCAGTCCGTAACCCTTAATGACCATCGGTTATCTTCCCTCCTCATTACATGCCCTGCCCATACCCATTCCTTTTTCTTGATTTCAACTAAGATCTCAGTAACTCGCGTTTGTTCACTCACTCAATCTGGTCTCTTCTTATCCCTTAACGTTACACCCATCATTCTTCTTTCCACAGCTCGTTGTGTCGTCCTCAATTTAAGTATAAGTCTTTTCGTAAGCCTCCAGGTTTCTGCCCCGTACGTGAGTACTCGTAAGACACAGCTATTGTACACTTTTCTCTTGAGGGATAATGGCAACTTGCTGTTCAAGATCTGAGAATGCCTGCCAAACGCACCCCAGCCCATTCTTATTCTTCTGATTATTTCCGTCTCATGATCCAGATCCGCGGTCACTACCTGCCCTAAGTAGATGTATTCCCTTACCACTTCCAGTGCCTCGCTACCTATCGTAAACTGCTGTTGTCTTACGACACTGTTAAACATTACTTTAGTTTTCTGCGGAATAATTTTAGACCCACCCTTCTGCTTTGCCTGTCCAGGTCATTGAGCATGCATTGCAATCGGTCCCCTGAGTTACTAAGCAAGGTAATATCATCAGCGAATCGCAAATTACTAAGGTATTCTCCATTAACTCTTATCGCCAATTCTTCCCACTCCAGGTCTCGGAATACCTCCTGCAAACACGATATGAATAGCATTGGAGAGATCGTATCTCCCTACCTGACGCCTTTCTTTATTGGAATTTTGTTGCTTTCTTTATGGGGGACTACGGTGGTTGTGGAGCCGCTATAGATATCCTTCAGTATTTTTGAATGCGGCTCGTTTACGCCCTGATTCCATAATGCCTGCATGACTGCTGAGGTTTCGACTGAATCAAATGCTTTTTCGTAATCAATGAAGGCTCTATGTAAGGGTTGGTTATATTCCACACATTTCTCTATCACCTGATTGATAGTGTGAATATGGTCTATTGTTGAGTAGCCTTTACGGAATCTTGCCTGGTCATTTGCTTGACAGAAGTCTAAGGTGTTCCTGATTTTATTTGCGATTACCTTAGTAAATAGTTTGTAGGCAACTTACAGTAAGCTGATCGGTCTATATTGTTTCAAGTCATTGGCGTCCCCTTTCTTATGGATTAGGATTATGTTAGCGTTCTTCCAAGATTCCGGTACGCCCGAGGTCATGAGGCATTGCGTATACAGGGTGGCCAGTTTTTCTAAAACAATCTGCCCACCATTCTTCGACAAATCTGCTGTTACCTGATCCTTCCCAGCTGCCTTCCCCTTTTGAATAGCTCCCAAGGCTTTCTTTACTTCTTCCGGCGTTACTTCTGGGATGTCAAATTCCTCTAGACTATTCCCTCTCCCCTTATCGTCGTGGGTGCCACTGGTACTGTATAAATCTCTATAGAACTCCTCAGCCAGTTGAACTATCTTATCCATATTAGTAATGACATTGCTGGCTTTGTCTCTTAAGCATAAATCTGATTTTTGCTATTCCTAGTTTCTTCTTCACTGCTTTTAGGCTTCCTCCGTTCCTAAGAGCATGCTCAATTCTATCCATATTATACTTCCTTATGTCAGCTACCTTACGCTTCTTGATTAACTTGGAAAGTTCTTTCAGTTCTATTCTAGCTGTAGGGTTAGAGGCTTTCATACATTGGCCTATTACTTCAGTACAAGTGGAGGATGACTTTGTCTTGCATGAACTTGAGCTTGAGGCGGTGGCTATGACTGAGATGCTTATGTCGACAGCTGACTTACACATCCAATCTGCCAGGGGTTTGTTGTGCGATCGGAGTGATTAAGAGGTGGACAAAATGTTCCCGGTGATTCGAGGTGGTTCTAGTGGTAGTGTTATGTTACGAAGGGGGTGGGGGGGGCAGACAGGTGGAGAGTTCGATTCCCAAGCGGTGGCGGCCGCATTCCAATGGATACAGTGTGCAAAAAAAAAACGAAAAAGCAACGGCCTGTGTAGCGTGATTCGCGTGTGGTTTAAGTCAAAGGTGTGCCGAAGCTCTGCACTACGGACTCTCATACCTTTGGAACCTTAAAATCAATCAATCAATCAATCAATCAATCAATCAATCAATCAATCAATCAATCAATCAATCAATCAATCAATCAATCAATCAATCAATCAATCAATCAATCAATCAATGAATCAATCAATGAATCTGTCTGTCAGCTATTGATGAATTAGTCGATCATTCGATCCGTTAATAAATCAGTAGAACAAAATAGTGGGCAACCTAGTCGGCATACCCAAAACGGCAACCGCAGATGCAGGCTAATGGTTACTAATATAGCGGTTTACACAACGACAACCAGACATGCGAATCCTCTTAGCTACCCCGGCCGGACTGCTCGTCGAAAATAGCTCCGCAGTGAATTAGCGCAACGGGTTGGCGAAAGAGAGCACGACGCATTAGTAGGAAAAGACACGTCTCTTTCTACACCTAGGCTATATTCCTTTCCGCCTCGGTTTCTCCAATAGCGCGCACCGAAACTCGTACGCAGACACAAAGGTACAGGATGCGTGCATTTAAGCGTGGTCCCGATCCAGCCTCTTATAGCATCTTGCCCGATTCCACATTTCCTAATTCTCGACCGCACAACAACCACTCTCGTGCCAATGATATTCTCCGTGTAAAAGACACAGTGCTCTGTATACACGGACGCCGACTCACCAGGAAAGAAACTACGCACCGAACGCGCTGGGCGACGCCGCTGCGCATACACGAATAACACGCCGTTCGGGCACTGCGGCGTCCTGCCACACCCTCATCGTTCATGGGGTTTTCGGTGAGGGACAAGCGCCTTGCCGCTCGGCCTCCCCGTAACGACCACCCCCCCCCCCTCGAAACTACTACCACGCGCGCTCCTGTGGGCCGAATGGAAACCTAGTTTCCACACCGCTCGTTTTGGTCAGTCCGAGAGCGGGCTGACACGAGCGCGTTCTTCGCGCGCTTCGCCGTGGCTCCACTGCACTTGTGCTTGTCCTCTTGCAGTACCGCCTTTTACGCAGTGTACTCCGCAGCCCGACGTGTGGTACCGTACGAACTGTTCCGTGCAGAGAAAGGAAATATTCTCTTTAGAGAGAGAGAGAGAAGATTTGTGGTTCTGTACGAATGGTTGTGCATAGAGACAAGGAAGGCTCGCTTTAGAGAGAGATAGAGAGGGAGAGAGCTACAGAGAGGTAATTTTTGGTCCTGTACCAACGGTAACTGGAACGACTGCCGGGTGACTGTGTCGGGCTGATCCTGCCTGCTACTGCACCAGCAGCTAGCACTCCAGCCCCTCCCCCTCTTCCCTTGCCTCTTGACAACCCTTCGAGTCACGAATACTCTGCTTATAATCACTCTTGGTATGGCAGTGAACTCATAGCGTCGCATATTTCATATTTTCAGAGCGTAGCATACCTTATATAAGACAGGTTGTGCGGTAAGCTTGAAAACAGGCCTGCTCCTAAAAAAAAATTTGGGGCGTGCAATCCTAACTGGAATTGACTGTATTCGCAAACATGCGGTAGTACTGCGCCACCCTGACCAACGACAGAAGCTATAGCCCAGGCAATACGGCAGGCCCGCTTGTACACAATGTGGGCCTTAAACGCCAAGGATGCGTTTATACGATCGACGCTCTCTAAGGAGTTGCGAAGGGGGGACGCAGGGGAGGGTAGTGGGGGGGGGGGGGGGGGGGGCGTGGTCTTCGGCGCGACGTCTTACGGTATAGCAGTTCGGGGCCAGTGCGGCGCCCCGGGCATTTTTTTGCGCGTGTCCGTGTTTGTGAGTGGTCGTTAAAGGGCGACCAGAAAAATCGGAGCAGCGACTTGGAGGAAGTCGCGCCACGTACTCCGCGCACCGATGCTCCGTTGGGCCGTCCTCTTCCATTCGTTCAGTTCCGTACCCTAAACTATAGTTTTGCTTCGGGACTGCGTTGACCAGCGTCTGCGCCAACGGCGGCGTTCGTTTCCTCGGGAAAGCTTGCTCCCTGGTAGCTTTCAGCGCCAGTATATACGCATACGAAAAACAAACAAATTAAAAAACTGTTGGAACGTACAAAAGAGAAAAGAGAACAGAACGCTGTATTTCAGCTGAAGGTATCGTCACGTGCTACTGCATGCATTTTCTTTCTTTTTTTGGGCGAAACGTTCGCAAGTAAACCCACATTTTTTGCATGTGTCCTTTCTAACCTAGGGGCTTACCGGACCTACAGAACCATCGCATTAAAACACACACACACATGCATATATATATATATATATATATATATATATATATATAATGAGTAACTAAGCATGTAATTGAATTAAATTCGGCGGTTTTGCATGCCAAAACCAGAAACCAGTTTTCTGATGAGGCACGCCGTAGTGGGGCTGCCGATTAATTTTTTCACGAACTGCGGTTCTCTAACGAGCACCCAATGCACGGTACACGAGCGTTCTTCCATTCCGCCCCCATCGATACGGGGCAGCCGCAGGCGCGGTCGAACCCGCGACCACGAGCTCGCCGGCACAAAGCCATAGCCACTGGGCTATGGGCTACCGCAACAGGTTAACTAAGCAAGTGTAACACAGTGTCTGTGTATAACACCTTCTGTTCATCAGGCAAGAAGCAGACCGCACAGTTCGCGTTACATGTTGCTATGTCAATAAAGAAAACCAACACAAGTAGAGGCTTTACTACTCAGACGCAATCTATAGGGTGCTGTCTGAACATTGTCGTATTTCGTCTCGTTGGCGCTCTGAGCCAATCAATGAGGTTGTAGCAGCCCCGTGGGCCAATCAGAGCAGAGAAGATGGAGAATTTCACGGTATAGTGGAATTTGACAGTGCCCAGAATATGAACCTTGGACACCTTTTAGTGTAAAAGCTGGCCCTAGCCCTCTTTTGCATAGTCCCTGAAAAAGCTCGCACTGATCGTGTGCAAACACGTGAGAATTTGTAAATGTGAATGCATTGAAAAAATGAAATACGTAAGGACGTTGAGATGCCAACGTCTACGAACCAATTCGTGACAATCTCCACACACCCTGTTTCGTCAACCTATCATTGGCACCAGAGGTGAGGGCCCGCGAGGGGCCGCTTGTCGATTCACTCGCGCCAAATTACACGGCTGGATGCGATCTACCGTGCCGAGACTTGCGAGCGACTTGAGACGTGTAATCGAGGATTCGCACAAACAAAGATAAAACACTCGGCATTGCAGGTTACGCTGGTGCAGAAATTGCGCTCGACCTTCCGCCACGTTTCGACGTGTGTCCGTTTCCTGCTCCGCTTACTTTGTTACATTGCGACACCACATCTCTGAATTATAGCCTCCGATCTGAAGCGCATGTTGATGCCGCTGTGCTACGCATACGTCCAAACACGTGGGTCGTATGCGTCCAAACAAGTGGGTCGTCCGCGGGCCGATCCTTTCGCAACACAGATTGAAAAACATGCCTAGGTCATCCGCGTGTTTTCTTCCTCCGTACGCCTGTTGATCTCGGACCACATCACGGCCTCGATGTATGCCTATTCGGCGTTCATTATACTCGTATATGTGTCAGTACCTCGTCCGGTGTTCGGTGCAACTTGTATGTCCCCGTATGTCTAGGGCTATACCTACATGAGGGCTTTATTTACTCTCTTTAGCTAACTCGGCTTGATGTAGCTTAAGAAGTAATGCGGAACTACTGCATGTTAATGCGTCGTCGGTGATGTAATGCTCAGCACAGCTACGGACATTGTATTGGAGTAGTAGAATACATAACGAAACGGGCAGTGTTATTGGAAATAATACGCTAACTCGCACACGAACAATAATAGATAGAAGGGTTCATTTATTTGGTTAGTTATTTGTTTGCTATTGAACACTGTCAGCCCCTTAGGAAATGCCACAGGAAGGAGATCTTTGTGATATAAACAATGCAGGAGGCAATATTAGGGTTCTTTAAGAAAGACTTGAGACTTACTTTAAGACCGTTGCTCTGAAATTTATTCATCGGCACCTTTATTCCTTTTTATATGGTTTCCAGTAAACGAAATGCACGTGTCCAAACGTTTCTACCAAGACTACATAGCATGAGTGAAGACATCACTTAAGAGCTGCAAAAATAGCCTCCCATCCCATGTATTGACACCTTGTTCCGTGATAAAGCAAATGCCCTTCTTTTACCGTGAGGTAATTGAAGAAGTCGGAGGGTGCCGCATCTCGACTGTAGGACAGATAAGGGGATGGTTGTGATTGTTTAGTTAACGGTAAAGGACGTTGCTTTGGCATGAAACAAGATATGAAACCAGGGCGTCGCTAACATAGTGGAGGCAATTTTTAGTAAGGTGTAGAAAGACGGCTTGACTCGTGTTATCTCGGCATGGTAGAAAGGGTCGGACGCGTGCATTTCACTTACTAGGGAGTATATTCAAAGGTGTAAAAGAGCGGATGAATAGTTTTCAGAAATAAAGATTTCAAGCATCCCTCTCAGTGTTTATGGACCAACCTATACCCATGTAGTTAAAAACACAATGCATATACACAATATAAAACTTATTTTTGGAGTAAAGTGAAATTTCTTTAACATGCTGTCCGCTCTAGCACCCGATTCCTTCTTCATCGGCATTGTCCATATCACGTCATGAAAACAAGCGAATACAATCGGCTTGCGTGACTATAAGAATTCTCTGTGAAACAACAGCGGTGCGTATGTCACTGTATTCTTAGGTTGTCACCAACTAAAGTGAGGTGTTCTTTCAAAATCATCTTACCATTCCCTTGCCCGAAACGAAGGGCTGGTTACTAGCGCTGAAAACGAAATCAAAACAACGTGTCTTTCTTTTTTAATTTCCCACCGGAGCCTCAGCGCCGGTACTTCAGTGTGACGTCACGGATTTCAAGGTATCATTTAGGATTTTTACGAGTTGTCCATGGTGCGAGAACTCTTCCCAAAAACTTCTACGTTGAGTCTTGAGTTCCAGTACAACTAAATTCAATTCTTCTTAGCCGATAAAGAATTCACTGGACCCGTGCTGATGTTTTCAAAATCTATGACTTCAGAACGAGGTGGTGTGAAAAGTCCCAGGCAGCATCGCTAGCCGTGTTTCTTTTTTTTCTTTTTTTTCTTCAAATGCTGCCTCTGTACCAGGCCTATTGTTGCCGTATGGGTGGCCGTTTTGCCATTTCCAGATGCGTAGTTTAACAATACAACTTAGTATTCACCTTTACTGTCTCTATGAGAAGGCAGAATGCGGGGAAAACCCCGTGGCTTTAGGTAAACACAGGAAGTTTGTTCTTACGCGGTGGGAAGAGTTGCCAGCGGCCATAAGCCGATGCGTACAGCTCACGCAGGGACAGACACCGCGTTATCGTAGTTGACTCACTTCCTCTACCTAACACTTTCGCGGAAGGTTGTAAGCCTTCTCGAATGCCGAACGGTCGCGTGGCACTCTTAAGGCTTGCTGAGGTAGATCTTAAGTGTGAATCGTGAGTAAGCCATAGTTAAGCCATATAATTATGAAGGCAACACTCAGGCCAAAAGGCATCTTAGCGGGCTCGCAAGAGAGCAGGAAACAAGCGGTGACGGGGGCATGTATTTCGCCAGGCTAATGCAGGGCAGTGTACTGTGGAAGCCAGAGCTACCGAAGTGCCACACTACAAATCCCTCGTCGCCATTCAGAAATTGTCGATGGCCGGAAGAGCTCTCGCCCGCCGTGACAGCGCACCATAGCCCACTTAGGTTGCTATGATTGTCCAAAGCAATTATTGGGTAGCTACCGAGACCTCTTATTCATTACGAAGATAATTAGTGATATCTAGTTGTCTTGCTAGCGAGTTCTCGTCGGCATCAGTCGACTTTGCGTTCGGGCGAGCTTGTTACGACCCAGCACCACGTTCACACAGGCCAGAAGGTACAGGACAAAATTATAGGAAGATGCCGCAGAAAGCACTCATTTTCAACTGACCTTTTCTTGATTTCATGCGTGCTGCGCGATTAAAGAAACACTCTTACTCGGAATTCAGCGATCTTACACGTCCGTTCTTTTTGTATTCGTGCTGCCTTTCCTCCTGCCAGTCCGAACTGTACCGTCTAGCACCTAACGTGTACCTAAGGATGCACAATATATAGTTGGCGCCCACGTCGCAATATCCCCCCCCCCCCACTCTCTTTGGCCTCGAGCGACGGCTCTCTTCGAGTAATGGAAACCATGCTATGCTCTTGCCGTTCTTTGGGCGGTCGAGAGGACCAGTGACGTCATGACCGCCATTCCTGGGACATCTCTCATTAGTTGCAGACTATATCGTGGTGGACCAACCGACGACAGAGTCAGAACCGACGCGGCCCTCCCAAGCCGTTTTTTTTTTTCGGCGCTCCCGGTTAAGTACAAGCCGGCGATGCTCACGTTCCCGTTCGAGAAGGAGAACCTGGAACGCTTTGGGGCGAGCGCCGCACACGTATACTATAGTGCGAGCGCCCGGTCCTGGAGCCCTTTGATTATACACGCGGCGACCGCATATGCGCTTGCCTAAGTGCTTGGAGTGGGAAGGACAGGGGCTGTGTGTGGTGCGAGTGTGTGGGGTCGTAGTTTAGTCACCGCGGTTTCGACCGGGGCAGTGGCGTGAGTAATTTTTGGCGCAAGCCGGTGAAAGTGGCCTTCGGTGGGGAGCGGGAAACAGTGGCGGTCGTTGCATCGGCGCATTGCAACGTTTGTGCCGTTGCACCGGCGCTGAATCGAGCTAAACTAACATCGAGAAACTTGAAAAATCATTAAGTTTTCAACAACAATAACAACAACAACAAAAAAAAAACGTTTTGCTGGTGTCCAGTGCCCCTATAAGCTCCCGAGAAGTAGTGAATGCTGTTTTCGTCGAGACGCCCTTTCAAGGTTAACGGAGATTAAGTGCACAAGCCTGAAAGAGACATCGCAGGTAGCTTGTGAAAATAATAAAGAAAGCGCAGGACGTGATTGGAAAGTGAATCGGGACAGTCCCACCCCCCGTGTTCTAGAACGTTCCTCCACTCAACATATCGGTTGCAATATGCCACACCGATCCGGCCCAACCGACCACCCAACGGCGTGTACGTGCATTGATATGACATGGTCACAGAATGTATTTGCAGTTGGGACTGTGCCGATCAGTGTGTATCGCAGCGACCACAAAACCATTGTGACCGTCGTTACTAAGTGACAATGAGTGATGCAATAAAGTCTTTACTACAAGTTTCCTTACCAGGATGTTTACAGCTCCGCTGGTCATTCACCTTCGCAAGGCAGATTATCCTTCAATTGTCTTTTTTTTTACGTAGAACAGCGGTGCGCTTACTCAGCTTGCTTTATTGGTCAGCGTACAAGGATTATATAAGCCGTTCGCTGGTACTATCCTTCGGTACACACATAACCTTGGCACATGTATTTATTTATTTATTTATTTGAACATACTGTTAGCCTCACATTTGAGGCTGTTGCAGGAAAGGGGCAGGATACATATTCAAGAGAACACAGTTCAAGTAGGCGCGGACATGAATAAGTCTGGGTGAACAAGACAGTACATATGTGCTCTATAATCATTATACAATTTCTATAACAGGAGCGGTGAAAAATGGTAGTAAACGCCATGTTGGAAAGTTTAGCACACAAAAGAAGAACAAAGAAAGAAAATGTAAATATTTTGGATGCGCAATGCGCAAGAGACAAGATTCAGCAGGTGTTTATATCAGGGCAGAATACAAGACACTGAGAAGTGAATCAGAATGCCATTGTACGACGCAGCTCGCCTACGTGCAGATCGTAGCTACAGAGCATTGTTTGATAACTTGGCGACAAAAGTTTCGAGTGATGTGCAGGTGACAACGTCATCAGGCAACATGTTCCATTCACGGATTGCATGTGGAAAAAAGGAGTACCTGAATATGTCGTTGTGAAATCTGTATTCTGTTAAGTGCTTGGTGTGTTTTGTTCGAGAACTACGTGTATCTGTCTGTAGCAAGTAGTCACTCGCATTGATTTTCATGCTGCCATTAAGAAGAAGGAAAAGAAACTTTAGACGAAGTAGTCAAGCTCAATTTTGTATAGGGGGAAGTTCAGCTCGCCTTAATATTTCTGTGGGGGAGTCAAGACGGCGATACTTATTAAAAATAAATCTAATCGCTTTCCTTTGTACGCTCTCCAATTTTGCTATGTACTGCTTACGGAAGGGAAACCAACATACTATTCCATATTCCAGTATAGAGCGAACTAGTGACAGGTATGCTAAGCGTTTAGTATCTATTGATGCGGATCTAAGGGAGCGTTTTAACGAGTATGGAACTGCCAGTGATTTATTAACAATATACGTTACCTGCTTGTCCCATTTAAGATCTGATGAAATTATGACGCCTAAATACTTATACTCTTCTACTTTCTTTAACATCTGTCCTTGTAAATAATACGGGTAGTTCATGGGCGCTCTTTCATTCGTCACTGTCATACAAACTGTTTTCTCTGTGTTAATCACCATCTGCCACGTTTGGCACCATTTTGTTATATTTTCAAGTGCACTGTTTAAGGTTCATCACGACAGGTTATTTCCTTGTAGTCCTCTGCAAACATTCTTACTGTGGCGTTATTATTAATGTGTAAATCATTGATAAGGGAGGAGGAAAGAGAAAAGTAGAAGGCAGGGAGGATAACCAGAATAAGAAACAGGATAGGAGCTAAAACGGCTCCTTGTGGGACGCCAGATAGCACATCGCTGCAATCCGAAGAGTAGTCTTTGAAACATACATATTGACGTCGACCTGCAAGATAACTTTTTATCCACTTGGTGATGTTGTTATCACCGAGGTAGTGGATAAGTTTCTGAAGTAACTTTGGATGGGAAACTCGATCGAATGCTTTAGATAGATCCAGGAATATCATGTCGGTTTGACTGCATTTGTCCAACGTAAGCGCTAAGTCGTGGATTGTCTCAATCAATTTAGTAGCCGTAGACAATCCTTTTCTAAAGCCATGCTGATTAGGGACAATTAAATTATTTTTTTCTACGAATGACACTATGTGTTTTATTATAAGAAGCCAACAAACACTGACACCAAGCACAACATGGGTCCTTGGTGTCAGTGTTTGTTGGCTTCTTATGATATGACTAATAAAAATCGGGCCCTCGGTTAACCTCCTTTCTTCTCACTATGTGTTTTAGGATTATATGTTCAAAAATTTTGCCGGCCGTACAAGTAAGCGAGATTGGTTGGTAATTTGCTGTGCTGGTAAGGTAACAGGATTTATGTATAGGGATAACCTTAGCAGTTTTCCATTTCACCGGAACCTCGCCCATTTGCAATGATTTAAAAGAAAATAATCAGCAAGAACTTGGACATCCATTCTGCGTAGCGCTTCAGAAATGAATTTGGTATGTTGTCAGGACCACAGGATTTTTTGGGGGTCTATTTAAAGTAAGAGGGGAAAAATTCCCGATTCGGTTAAGGTTAAGTCGTCTAGTTTTGCTGAGTAGCTAGGAAGGGATTGGAGGTTCGGTCGTTTACCGTTGTCTTGTGTAAATACTGAAATAAAGTATTCATTGGACTGTGTAGCCTTTGCCATAGCTTCAGTTGGTGATGGATTACTGGTCTGACGTGACTTCGAATTAAGGTATCGCCAAAACTTAGACGGAGATGTTTTGATAAAATTACTTAAGGTGACATTCATGTATTCATCTTCTGCCTTTTTTTTACGGCTGATTTTAGTGACAGGGAGCTTTCGCGTATTTTAGTAGTGTAGCCTGGTAGCGGTAGTTTATTTCTCAGTTTCCTTAATCTGGCAATTTTTCGCTTTAGTTGTATTATGTTTCTTGTTATCCAAGGGTTTGTCTTACGTACTGGTTTGATCTTTGTGGGAATATATTTTGATAAGCAGTGCTGAATGATTCTTTCAAATGTTGACCATAATCCATCTACTGAAACTGTATGATCATTCGAGAACGATGTAAAACTGGAGTAAGAGTGATTTAGCAAAAACGCTGACGTCGTCGGCATTCGCCCAGTCGAAAATTCGTGTACTCCCTGTTGGGTAGGCGGAGGTGCGCCTATAAACATCTGTATATAAAACTCTTGAAACTTTGAAAAAAAGATTACGCCGTAACGGCAGTCCTAAACATTAGTGTGCGCGCTACATACTTCAAAACCGCAACTCTGGCTCCAGGTAGCAAAGCGGTTTTTCTTAATATATTTCTGGAGGGCACGCAAGAAATACGAGGTATTTTATGCACTCTCACAAACTTTTCTACTCCAAATGTTTCTTTTAGTGCCAGTTGCCTTATTTGCGAGGCACACAATATTGCCGTCGTTCTGTAAGTTATTATTTGCTGTGCTTTCCAAAGCACAGACACAGACGCCAGCACTCTCAGAGTCATCATCATCACCACCGACGACCAAGCATGGGCTACAAGTCGAAATGCGTTGCTCACTACCGAGTTTGAACGGTGTCTGCTGACCGCGCAACGCACCATAACTGCTATGATCATATTACAGCGATTATACTTGGCCTAATACAAGACAGTGCACTAGTCGATGTGTTGCCAACTTAAACTGATCGTCCCCGGATGGTCTTGGTAGAATTTAGACGTCCCAGTTAATTTGAAGAAAACATGTAACAAGCTGTGACGTTCGCAATATGTTTACATCTTATCACTCTTTTTTGTCGGTATCTTCAGGGGTGAGTCGACGTTGCTAGCGCCAAGAGAACTCGGTTTTGAAAAATTCATCAATAACCTACAGCACCGCGACATCTTCGTCGATGACGTGTGTGGTGTGACGAAAGCTTGGTCCCCACGAAGAGACCTCAGTGTTTTTGGACAATGGGACATGTTTAAACTGGAGCTGTTTAAACGGTGTTGTCTTTAGAGGAATCGCCATACTTCGAAAAAAAAATTTTTTTTTCAGGGAAGACAATTTTTCATAAAGCTGCCTACATTGCACGACACGACGTTCGAGCGTGCCGCACTTTGCACATGTACAAAGTGCCGTGGAAGCTACCTTAGATGCGCTTGACAATGAACGTTAATGCGACGTGGTAATTCGATCCCGTGATAAAAGACCTTTGTTTCAAAAAGCTTCAAGACAGTCTTGTTGGCGAAAGACGGCATAACCTTCGCGGAAGAAATTATCTAAGTCCAAGTTCATTCAAAAATCATTGGCGACAGGCTTTCGATACCTTTTTATGAAGTGTATTTACGGAGAAGTTGCACCATATTATATGTGGCGCCGACTATTCCTCTTCTCTGACATGACAACCTTGCTCTTAATGTTCATTCGCAAAGCTCGCGAACGAAAATATAAATGTTCGCACAGTATAAATGTTAACACCACATTATTGTAGAGAAAATACAAATCTTCTGGGGCAGTTGCAGGTGAGGGCTCTTTTGAGTGCCGCATTGCAAGCACAACATTCGCTTGCTCGGACACAACTGTAGATGGGAGCCACAGAAACACAAAAATACAAGGAACCAACAAGGATGTGTCTGTTATAAATAAATAAATAAATAAATAAATAAATAAACGTCAACAATAATGCGAACAGGACAAAGAACAAAGACAAGACTAAAAAGATGAATGGAATCGTTATCTGTTTTAGTAACTTTTAATGTTTATAAGTCATACAAATAAACGTATCATTTCGCGTTCAGCAATGACGTTGCAATTTTTCTGATGGCCATGGACCTAAGATATGTGTCATACTTCTCCGCGCACGCACATCGTATCAAGATTCTTCCCTCAAGGAGAATCGTAGATCGACTTCGTCCTCCTGACGAAGATAGCTAACAGCTATAGGAAACAAGACTGTGCTAGAGTCATCCACTATTGCTTCTGCTTCCCTCACTCAAACAGGCTTAGCGCCATTTATAGACGTCACTGCGTGGATGGTATCATGTCTACACTTTTCATATGTAACTCTATCGACGTTTCAGTGTCCTGCATTGTACATCGAATGGACCAGTTATGATAATGATGATGACGACTACGTTCACATAGAAAGGAGAAGTGCGAGCTTTTTCATCAACACTGGAAAACAGGCCTTACGTCTTTGGGAGCACGTTATGCGGCTGTAGCTGCCAACAGGTCTTGAACGCTGTCGATACCGTCCACAAGAACCGTTGCCTCGAATAAAACTTCCCTTCAAGAAGAGTGATGGAGATAAAGAAAGAAAGATAGAATGAAGGAAGAAAAAGAAAGTGAAGCCGGATAGCCTAAGCGTGTAACGTGTCCCCGAAAACCAGTTAAGGAACCGACAAGGCGTGCAAAACGCGTCTTCCTCGAAAGTGTTCAAAGTGTAGCACTTATATGGCCTGCTTCAAATTCTCGACCCTCGCAACGAGATACGACGTATAAATGGGATGCAGGTCGCTCCGCTTGAATTCTCTGCAACTCTTCTTCCACTGGTATTTCAGCTCGTAAAACTGCACGTCGGCTCGAAGCTTTCTTTCACTTTCCTCATGTAACTTTTAAAATTCAGTACAAGGAAAGTGATACGGGCAGCCGAAACATAGTTCAGCACACAGGTTTAGCACACATTTGAGGAAGTGTACAAGGTGACAGATATCGCACGCGAGACCATTTCCTATGCTGTTCTCTTAAGTTTTTCATTAAAGTATGCTCTTTGGTTCAGCTGCATTTTCTTTCTTCGCTTTGACTTTTTGTTCTTGGAAAAGGGAATGGACGGGGAACGGGGGGGGGGGGGGGGGGGAGGGAGGCGTACGATTACTTTGCTGGCTTACATAGTGAAACATGGATGCCGAGGTCTTCCTTTGGACAACATCACCTAAAGCAAACGAACCGGAAGTCCCGTATGCGGGATTTGAATGTTCCACCGGCAAGAGGATGTTACTCTCAAAAGCATGCATAGCGTTACCGAATTAGGACGCAGAAAAGGTGACACGTGAGGCCGAGCTCGCCAGGTGATATGTCATGTAGACTGTGTGACCGCCACTAGGCGGCAGTATGCCAAGCGTGCCAGGGAAAATTCCAGATAGTGTGACCGCCCCTGTATGACTACACCAAGTGAACACCTGTATGTTTTGAGCGGAATAGGCCAGAATGCAAAAACGCAAGACGGTTTGCACAACCATTAACTTCGTAATCTAATCTAATTATGGGGTTTTACATGCCACAACCACGATCTGATTGTGGGACACGCCGTAGTGGGATACTGCGAATTAATTGTGGCCACTTGGGGTTATTTAACGTGCACTTAAATCTAATAATAATGACGTCCACTTAATAACGTGCACTTTAATCTTTAACGTACACTTAATCTAATACGGGGTCTTTTGCACTTAAGCCCCATCGAAATGCGGCCGCCATGGTTGGGGATTCGATCCCGCGACCTCGTGCTTAGGAGCGCTACACCAAAGCCACTAAGCAACCACGGCGGGTAAGCACTGACTTCTATCGGACGTGGAATGTCCGACAATTTGATTTGATACGCACAGAAACAAGAAAAACAGGCGAAAAGAGCAAACCAGAGGGCACACGGAAGCAATCACATGATGTATGAGAACATGTATAATGATTAAAAGCATTCAACTATCCCCATCTGCCATTTTGAAAATCAAATTATTATTCTTTGGATGAGGAAGCTAATGGCGAGCTGCCTTACTCATATTCATCACTCACCTCTGCATTTTTTTTCGGCAGTCTCCCGCGAGTAGCATTCTCTTTCAAAGAACACAATCACTGCATTGTAAAGACATTTCAAGCTACGTTTGATTTACCACGTACGACATTTTTACCGCCTTCTCAGGAGGACGTGGATATATTAATTATAATGAAGAGATTACACCATAATCGATTCACCAAGCACATACTTACTGAAAATGTTACGTGCTCCGAGAAGTATCTAAAGCATGCGAGCGTGTTATCGAAGATCGTAGCTAACGGAGATGTAGATTAAAAAAAGAAAAACGAGAGCTATATGTATTTAGCGTTCACGATGTCTGCGCTACAATTAAAGAAAAAAAACGTCGAACCGGCCCCCACTGTTGAATTGTGATTGCTGAAGCAACTAGTGGCATGGTACACCTAATTAAAACTGCGCATCCATGTCGAAGTGACGGGGAGTCCAGGAGGCTGTCGTCTGCGCGCATGAGAAAGTAAATGACCGAATCTCGACAGACGACCGACTGGCGACACAGGACGGCGTTGAAGTATACCGTGCAGCGAACCGGTCAACACCTTCTATTCATCGGCGCCAGCTCCGCGGATTCCGGTTGACTGCACAGCTTTATTGCCACAAGTCACAGCAGACGACAGTGTTTGCAGACGTGTCGTTGAAAAGTGAGTGCGAACGACGACGGCGCTGCCTGGCTGGAGAAAGTGCACGTGACGTACACGCGTCACGATCTTGCACTTATAAGTATAATTCAATCGAGCCGAACCGTGCGTCAGAAATGAGGTCGACGCATTGACGCGGGGTGGTGTTGTCTCCTGCTGTCTAAGTGCGGCGCTGTGTCTCGGCTTCGTCTCCTGCCATGTGCCGATGGCCTTCGCCTGTTGACAGCCGGTCGTTTGTCGAGTGTCTTGTCGCATTCAAGTCCAGTCACGGTTTATGTGAGCGTTCGTTCGAGAAGCAGGCGACGATGTGGACGCTTTTCTGCGCTTTTGTGGCTATGCAGGAGGAAGTCTGATCGTTGCTTGCATGCGTGAGATACATATTAATAGCATTGTAGGGGGGGGGGGGGACGCGCTGGCTTTCACAGAGGGCTTCTCGGGCTGAGAGTGGGATCTGTGTTTTATTCTCGATCGAATCTAACGTTAGTTCGTCGCTATAGGGTGAGCCCCCGGGCTGCAACTTCTAATGCTGAAGAACGCTTTTCACTGCTTCAACCAGGGGGGCGACAGCAGATGACAAGAATTTTACCAAGAGACAACAAACTGAGTTAAGCCTAGTTGATAGTATGGCGTTTGTACCGTCCGCGTATTGATTTGGAGCTGTGTTCTTTGCCCTTCCTGTAGCGGTCAGTAATTTTTGACAACCGAGCCACGCAAAATTTTTTCTGGCGCTACGAATGTTAGTAAATAGAGTTTAGCCATGCGACAATGCACCTTCACCAGTATACGTTGACTGCGAAAATGCATACCTCGAGTTATTCCTTAATATCATATAGAGTGCCTTTGTGACACTTAAATGTTATTATTAGGCTGATACCTCTCTCTCTCTCTCTCTCTCTCTCTCTCTATATATATATATATATATATATATATATATATATATATATATATATATATATATATATATGTTATAGGTCAATAAGTGATCGACTCTTTAAGAGGCTCCTTGTATCATTGCCGATTCGATGTAAGCAACCAGGTACCCTCTAGGCTGAGTGGTTGGGGCCTGAATCGGCCGCTCGGCAGATGGGGTATAGTCTATGTTTTAAAGAGAAGTGATTGCGAACATGCTTCATATTCCCATAGGACAAATGCATGGTTAGGGCGCTCGTTGCAGTGCTTGCATTTAAGTGGGAGACCCGTTGCCAACAACCATGTGAGATGATCCCTCATTGGCGTTGGTAAGGTATTCGTTCACGTTTGGCAGACATACGTGCCTTTTCATCTGGCCAAACGCGCGGTGATAGGCGGAGAGTCTCATCCTGTACCAGTGATGTGATTTGAGGATATCTGTATTCATGAGCGGCTGGTCGGAGTCGGTGAAGAAGGGAGATCTTGTACATGCCTCTCGAGAGAGGAGATTAGCCGTTTCACTACACTCCAGTGACCTCACGTGCCCTGGTATCAAAACCACTTCCGTAAGAGTTTTGACATGCGAACCGCCCACGCACAACGTTTACGGAGAACGACGGCTCTCTTTCATTGGTGTTCAGATATGGAATACTCTTCCACAAGAAATAAAATACGCTCAAAATTTTGCACTTACAGCTAAAAAATTATTTCCATGCATGCAGTAAACATGTTAAAAGACATCTATCTGCTGTTCCATTTATCATTGTAATATAACATGCACGATGTTTTTGAATTGAAGCGACTGTCTTCCTTGTTATGCTTTCTTTTTGTCATTTGTATTATGTATATATCCCCCTCTTCGCTCTTCCAAGTTTTTATTGTGGATGTGACGAAGTGTCTGTATTATATTTTTTGGAACCATAACTAGGCTATGGCTACGGGTCCAAACAGTACTGGACACACTGTTATTGTGTTTTCAAGAATAAATAAAGAATTTGAATTTGAATTTGAGAGCATCAGACCGACGAGCGAGTTGTTTGCCGTCATTTCTCTAACTGGGAACCCCCCATACTCAAAAATTAAATTATAACGTTTTACGTGCCAAGACGACGATTTGACTATGAAGCACGCTGTGGTGAGGGACTCATCATCCTTATTCTTACCATCTGGAATCAGGAACGTTTCAGGAGATGGCCGCTACTGTTGATTGGTGACAAATGACACGTTATAACCATGTAAGAAACCTAACGTTCCCTCACTTTCCCAACTTTGAGCTACTCGAGCATTGACTATTCCTCCAAATAGCCCACTCATTGTCAATTTTGGCTAAAGTCCTGACCATGTCTTAGTTTCCCTTTGCCACTTCAGCAGAGAAAGTTTCCTGAATAAGTGATGTACAAGACGATCGCTTTTCGCAAGATGTTTCACGGGTTGCTATTCTGAACACTCAGGTTTTTCCATATTGTCAAATTCCACAGTACTCACGCTTTGAGCCAATCAGATAGGGCGTCGCCGTGCTGTGAACCAATCAGAGATGACAGGACGAGGAATATGACAATACGGCGGAATTAGACACTGTCCAGATTAGAACCGCTGGCTCTGCCTACCGTGGCTGGGATGCGGAAACGAAATGCTACTACTGCGCCATCCCTGGGCATCATGTAGGCTGTTCCGGTCGTTACCTGAGTGACGCACGTATTTTTTGACGAACGTCGTTCTGTCGGCGCGTTACGAGCACGAAGTTCCGCCATGATCGAGCTGTAGTTGAAGAGGACGCAGTAGGACTTGGTCGAACGACCAAGCCGCGCAACAGCCACCACTATTTTTTATGTGTGTCGAAACAGTTAGCGGAGTCGTGATCATCACCTCCCAGCGAAGCTGACCCCCAGCTGACCAGACGTACAGCCGACGGGCTACGGGCCGTCGTCTGCTCCGAGCGCAGCGCACGAAGCACGTCGTTTGGCGGCCACTTGTGACGACGACGCGGGTCGACCGGGCAAGGGGTGGGTATTCCATCAGGAATGGTGTCAATTGTCCCCCACGAGCCGGCTAACGGGGTGTGCGTCGCTGGATCAGTGACCCCTCTCTGCAACGCCTTCCCGCGTCCCTTTCTTGCTGTACGCTACCCGCCTTCTAGCACCTTGCCCATACGCTCGCTGTATGCACTGCCCCCTTTCGTTCGCACATTGGCACGAGTTCTTCCTTACGAGCTGCGCGCGCAGTAAGCGAGCGTTACCTGCAGCCTATGCGCAGTTCATCAAGAAGCGCCGCTCACTCACGCCATACAGGTTATGTGTAGCGATCGTTGGGGAACTGTTCTCCTTAAGCCGCGATTTTTATTTTTCTTGCTATCAGCCCTTGAGCACACACTTGAGTACAGAACCATAGATCTTTATGCCTAATTTGCATCACCGTCACGGAGTCTGGAAATTTTTTTTTCGTTTCTACGAACTCATCGAGGCGCGTCGTTTATCTCGTTTGCCGTAGTTCGCAGCACGTATTGCGTTCACCGTTACGTTTACTTAGTCTCAATCCGTGCTCGACTTTTTTTTTCACCAGTTGCCACTCAGAACTGTAAATACGTAGGCAAGAAAGGGTACGTTAACGGGCCGTATAAAAAATCAACGGGATAATATTTTAGTCGGGCGTTACGACGACGTGATGCTGAAGAAGCATAGGGCGTGACCTGCTCACGTGGAGACGGTGATTACCGCACTTATTCAAATGGGCTGATCTAGAAACACGAAAGGATGCCTTCAGATTCCAGCGCAACTACGCTAAAGTGATGCGCTTTTAGTCTGTCAGCATTGTGAGCTTAATGAAGCCTACTGCAAGAAATGACTGTTCCAAAGTGTTTCACCTGTGTCTGTCCTGCTTGGACCGAACTTTATTGCTCACGAGTTGCGTGATCGATCTCTCCGCATTGCGTCTAATTCTCGGCCAGCCTCGAATGCACTTTCTCTCCCCCGGCATCCACTGTCACATTGTGCGCACTTGGTACACTAGTGACAGGCACTAGTTGTATTTTCCACACATTACACAGCCTAGTAGTGAATTTTAGGTGGGAGTTCAGTAGCACCAGACCAAATACAGTACAGTCCAACGTTAGGGGAAACATATCCGTTGTGCGGTTTTCACTTCGCTGGCACTCCGCCTGCAAGTACCAGCTGAAGCTATGTAAATACACTGCACAATAGTATAGATGGTGTCAGCACCACTAACAACGTCTCACCTGCTAAAAATGTGCCCGATTCGATGCTTGCCAGAAGGATAAAAGAAGGGTAAAATCATGTATTCTCTTAACAGTAGATCATACTTTTTATAGCTGCTGTAATGAAGTTTTTGTATGGAAAGGTACATCGTGCTTTGTCGCTCCGTAAGCTTTTGTGAATGCTTGATTCCTCCTTAACCAAATGGTCCTTGAAAAATATTCACAGTGAATAATTAAGGATCACGCATCACTCCAGGATTGTTTGAGCTGCACACGGGCGCTCAACGCAATGCAGTCTCTCCTTTCAGTAATTTACCAAAGTTCTCATTCGGTGACGTATATCAATTTTTCCCTCTGTCATTTATATATGTGCTAGTCTCATTAGGCTATTCTTTGTCAATGCCAGTCAAACTTTATTTCACCCCTAGTCATAATTATCCCATGTTCAC
This sequence comes from Dermacentor andersoni, assembly GCF_023375885.2. Lineage (NCBI taxonomy): Eukaryota > Metazoa > Arthropoda > Arachnida > Ixodida > Ixodidae > Dermacentor > Dermacentor andersoni. Next base: position 102,646,311 of record NC_092823.1, read on the forward strand.
ATTTCATGAGCAGCATAGGTCTGGACTGCTGTGCTGACTAAACAGTTTGGCACAGGCGCCTCCTTACTGAGCAACAAAAGCGCATTCATCAAGGTTTTATGTCTAACTGCAGTGAATCTTGGCAGTTGTCGAGCACGGAAACTGCGGAACACCGTCTCATGACGTCAGCCAATCCATGGGTTCAACGAACTTTTAAGAAATGCCAGAAAGTATGAATCCCACGCACGTAGTTGTCCATTGTCAGAGTTGACAGGCAATTACTATTCAATGACTGATAGCAGCCTAAATTTGGAATGAAGACTTTTAGTTATCTCTTCATGAAAATATGCCCGTATTAGGTGTGAGCGCGACTGCTTTTTATTTCCCAGAACGTATAAGAAACGTTGAACTTAGATTGAATATTATAGTGGCGTTTCCCCTTAGACAGCATGACATTATATACGACAAATTGTGTCCATCGTGTGCCAACATGCGAATGCATACAGCATTCTGAAGAAGGTGCGAGTGCGCTCCAGTTTTCGACAGCAAACTTTTGATTGGCTGTTATCATTAAAATAACCGAATAACAATTGAAGCATTAGGTACTCAAAAGGAACTCTTCTTGGACGGAGATGAATCCAATGCTATTGCTATTGTTTTGTTTGAAGAAGAAGAAGAAAACGTTCAGAAAAAGCAATCCCATTAACTTAGTCAAGTCAAACGCTGCTTCGCGAAAACGCTCGAAGCGTGGATGTGCCGCTTTTGGTTGCAGCTCAAAGCCCTGTTGATCCACTGATTCTGCTGTAATAGACCATATTAACAATCTGCGCTGTTGGTGTCGCTGGATACATATTCGCGTGATTATAAACAAGCACATGTTTTGTGTGGTTCCCTCGTACCTGTAATTCTTTTGTGTACGTTTCTACGAGATCACCCGAATGTGTCAAACGAGCTGACGTCCACTGCCCGTACCGTCTGTATCATTATTTTGCGCCTACTCGGTGTTTCATTCTGCGTTTAGCGTTGCAACTTTATACGCTCGTCATTCAGGAAATCAACTAAGCCCCAGCTTACTGCGTTAACTAATGCTGCTACACCGAATCTACGGAGCCCTTCTGCTTTGACAACGCCTGTCTTCTCTCCGATAGAACGGTGAGCTCATTGCAGCGCGGATATATATGTTCGAGGAAAGCTTCGGAGGCACCGCGAAGTGATTGTTTTTTTTTCTTTTTCCTACCAGCCGACCAGGTCTTCATTTTTTCTGCTTTCGTGGCACACCGTTTACCATTTACCGTGCTTCTCGCGACACCTCGACGCTGGCGAGATCGGAGGATCTTAAGCGCTCCTGCCTCGGGGTTTTTCGCAACCCACTTTATCAACAGGCGAAGCGAGATGGAAGCGACAGCGAGGAGATTTATTTTCACGGTTCAGCTTCTTCTTCGCTCTATGATTTAGGGTCGTGTCGGCTTTTGCCTTACGCCGCGGAAGACATGACCGAAGAGGAGGAATCTCGCCGGCTTCGATGTCTATCGGATTATGGAGCACGGTCCGTGGCTTGTCTCATTAGAGTGGTGCCGAGGTGTCGAAACAGCCATGCAGCGATTGGGCTGCGCGAGAGTTACCGTGTAATTACGCGAGAGTTTAAAATGAAGACGGGATGTTGTTCGCACCTTGAGAGCACCCTAAAGAAAACTACTAGGTTAGTTTGGATAATGAGACAACGCGTGCGGGACATTAAGTAGGTCAGTATACCACGTAAGCGGGGTATTGGTAAGCCGGAGATGAGGGAAAAGTGAAGGGCAGGTGTTTATAACTCTCGGAAATTTTCGTGCAGGCTCAACGTGACGTCAGAAATTCGAGTGAAGGCAGCTCGTGTTAAATTGAATATCTTGCCCATAAATATTTATCCCTGCGCAAAGAAAGCAAATGATTTGCCTGGGAGTTCTTGGTCCTTTCTTGATCTGCGCAAGAATGCGCTATGTGCGCGAAAGTAACGTGAAATACTCTGACACCATGGGCGACGTCATAGGCGGCCTGATTCGGCAGGAAATAAATAAAGATAGAAGCTTTATGTGTCACTTATTTCGCCAATGGTCGCCCTTCCTTTAACGCCAAGGAAACACGATTAGGGTATAAAATGCTCTGCAAGTGAAAAATAATTTAGGGTTTCTCATAACTGGCCGTTTAAGTTCAGCCGCACACGTTTTCATGCGGCTAGTCTTCCAAAAATTACCTGGTAACCTCGCACAAAGCAGGCGACTAGGTGGGAGAGCGTGGTTCAAACCGCATGGTTCTCCATGTTTTGAGGGGTGCAAGCTCTAGCATTCTCAATGATGCACCGATTTAGCGAGACTGCGCGCAGTGACACGTTTATCTGGCTATATTCGTTCACCTACTATGGCTGCTGCTGAGCAATAAAAACGAGCCATGCTGGGACTGTTGACGTTTGCCTTTGGAGGATAATCTGTTTCATTTGCGAGATGCCATCGAACCTGCCTCTTCCTGGTGTGCCAAGAGCCAAGTTTACTTTGATTTGGAGCGGATAAGGCAGTGCCTTAGTGTATGTTCTTCTTATATGCTGTCGTGGACGTTTAGATGAAGATACGCGGTATTTTTAGTTCCACGATGGCTACACTAGATTTACGGACGGGGTTCGAGTTGAGTTTACACCATGCAGTAAGCGTAAGATTTGCGGAATAGGATAAGCATTGGGCGTCAGTATGGGGTGTTAAGTTGCAGTTTAAAATTGAAACATTATATCTTTCTTGAGAAAAATAAAAATAAATATTTGGTCCTTCCTGTTGCTCATTGGACTGGAAAACTGGTTGATTTGTCTTTCAGTAAACAACATGATGATATAATAAGGTTTTCTTTCTGATCAGCTACATTTTGTCAGCTGAACCAGGGAAGCCAGATACGCGCAGATCTAAAGATACGCCTGCATTTATTGAGCAGAAAGCTTCCATGTATAACAAACCCCTTCGGTCACGGCGCACATGTTTGTGCAGGCGACTTACTTTTGTCATTTTTGTGCAGGTGTAGCAAGGCAATAAACCACGAGCATTGCTTAGGAAATTTAACATTCCGCTTAAATAAAGTACACTGATTTTATACAACCGCTCTGGTTTTGGCACTACCGTGTTTAATGAGATGTTTGACATGGTGTGTTTCGGTGTTATTAGTGAAATAATTGTTTTTCTTTCTAGTCTTGCGTGCACACAATAATTAACTTGTGCACGTAATTCGAGAGGGTGATTCAATAATTTTTTTGAAGAAACGTAGCATGACGGACTCTACAATAAATATATATTACATTACTCTCATTACTATGACTCACTATAAAATGCAGAAAGAGGCATTCTAACACCCTGACTGGCTTTCATACGGTCTCCAGGCCATTAGCATATTATATTATGCAAGTTGAACACATTTGTCGACAGCCGATTATAATTTCTGATTGAAGGGTCTAATTCTTCTCATTTCACAAAACAAAATGTAATAACCATATCCATTGTTTAACAGCTATAAAACAAGGTAATGATTAAAACTATGATAGTGAAGTGATTGAAAAAATTTACCGAAAACAAGTGTGTTTAACTTCTATTTTCCCCGTAGTACGGACGCTAACGAGAAAATAAATTAAGAGGTTATTAGAAAATGGCCAGTTTTGTGTTATGCTCATGCATCAATGAGACCAACGAGACAATCCGCAGATCAAAGACAGGAAATCTAATCAGTTTACAAATTTTCATAAATACCCAATATACCTTGCATAGCAGTCTCAGTTATATGTCCATAGAGATCAATCGCACCACCAAGGCTCATTTGTGTTGCTTGCTTTAATTTCAGTCTAGCAAGGAACTCACTCTCGTCATGAACTTTTCTAACTGCAGAAGCTTCACCGCAGCTTTTGTTCGTAGTTACGCGATGCGTTGCTGCCAGGGAGATCTCAAACATTTCGCGGTATATCAGACAGTTTGATAACTTTTATCTTCCATACCATGGCACTTCCGCTCAATTACTTGGCATATGCCTAATTTTACGTTGCAGGAAGAAGTGCTGAAGCTGTCCGCTATTTGACCTCTTGATTGTGTCGCGAGTCACCACGAAAATAATTTCTCAACTTATCTCCAAGTTCAAGATCATGGGGTTTAGTTTGCTCTAGCGAGGGAATAAAAAGAAATTCTGAGAGGCAAATCAACATGTTCGCGAGCACGCACTCTCCTACCCCTCTTTTTTTACCGGCAGACACACACGTGAAACGTTAAATAAAGAAAACACAAAAAGATGTTGGCCGAAACCACGTCGGCAGAGAGATAACTGCTGTTCTCGCCTTCCCCACAGCGCTGAATAAAAGCACAAAACGACACGCACTTCCACAAGTGTTGAGTTGCCCGTACTCGGACAGCTGCGCCTGCTTTGTTCAGCTGAGCAGCAGTGGACGCCTTTGAAGCGTAGCCGTGAGCGACCAAACAGCTGGACAGAAAACGAGCTTAGGGCAACCCCCCTGCCCCCCCCCCCCCCCTTCTTCAGCCCCCGCTCCTTTAGCGCTGATGAGTCCAAAATCGTACTAGACCCAGAGAACCACGTGTCTGGCGTGCGCCACTCTATAGCATACCGGAAACTGAGGGTTACATCCTCCCCGCGGAAAAACCGACGACTAATCTCCCTCTCCAAGGAGGGGGGAGATTGGCCTCAGCCCCCGGAACCGTCCACAGATGTGCGCCACTTCCCTCATCTCTACAAAGCAAACACGAGAAGTAGAAAGAAAAGAGATAAAGCAGGGTCAAACAAATCAATGAAATGTAAAGCGCCACGCATAGTCCCCTTCTTCGTCCAACCATCCCGCCCCCACAAGCGCGCACACAGCCGCGCGCGCGCGCGCGCGTTCCCAACTCCGCCGCTGTACCCGTGTCTCTTTATCCTGCGCGCCAGCCAAAGTAGCGCGCCAAAAAGGATCATGCTGAAAGCGTCAAAACACACCCTTCTCTACGCGGTGCTCTCCCTCCGGCGTCCGCACGCGCACCGCTTTTACTCCCCCCGGTGCTCCCCTTCTTTCTACGTCACGCTACGTGCCAGAGCGATAGCAGCGCCGCCACCGCCGCCGAAGCGCGGCGACGCTCGGAGCAGACGACGAAATCCCGCGCGGCTTCAGTGCTCGGCGATGACTCGTGCACTCCAGCGGTAGCGGAGTGCAGCAGCTGTGCCGGGTGCCGTCTGCTACGCGACGACGCTTTCCCAAACCGTCGTAGCGCGTGCGTCGTCTGCTCTCTATCGTGTGCCAGAGTGTTTCTTTTTGGCCAGCGACGTCTGGAGGGACGCGCTTTCTTGTGTTTATACGTGGTTCGCATCCATCTGCTTTGCTGGATAACCGAGTGTGTGTGGCTTCTAGTTGGGCGCCGATGGGATGGGAACAGGGGTGTCGTTGAGTGTTCGCCGCCGAGTGACTCTGGTGTGAGCTGTTTGTTCTCTTCGGCCCGAAGAAGTGAGGGGTGAATCTCTAAAGAGCGAAACGGAGAAAAAAATAGCCGCTATGGATAACGCATCATCTAACGGAAAGACCTCCACGATGAAGGTGAGTAATGTTCGAAAGAGCTACCACAGACATATGAGAAGACGTTTTTTTTTCTTCTATTACTCGTATTTTTTAATAAATAGTCCAAGAGAAAAGATTATGAAAGTATGAAGAATATCATAGATTGCGTTTTGCCTGGTCGTATAATGATGTTGATATTCTCACTAAACGAGACATCGACAACTATTAGAGACATTCTTATTACGTACGTCATAGCAGCAAGCCGTAAATATTAGACTTATGAAACGGAAAGGCTGTTGGTATTCAACTTATTTTCAAAAACTGCGACCCGCCGTGGTTGCTCAGTGGCTATGGTGTTAGGCTGCTGAGCACGAGGTCGCGGGATCGAATCCCGGCCACGGCGGCCGCATTTCGATGGGGGCGAAATGCGAAAACACCTGTGTACTTAGATTTAGGTGCACGTTAAAGAATCCCAGGTGGTCAAAATTTCCGGAGTCCTCCACTACGGCGTGCCTCATAATCAGAAAGTGGTTTTGGCGCGTAAAAACCCATAATTTAGATTTTTACAAAAACTGCGGAGCCTTTCGAGTAAAACTGATCACTCACTATTGAAAAGAGCATCCGGAATTCCTGGAATGCTGCGCAATATTTTTTCTTTTTCATTTTTTAAATTCGCTACAACAACATTAAAGACCTTCAAATGCAGATACTGCGTTAACGTGAAATTTAGTTTCATTCTTACGCTACTGGAATTAGTGCGAGAACTGATACCGATCAATTGTCAGCTGTGCGCCATTGCCGACATGGCTTCGCGTTTTCTGAACGCAGGAATGACGCTGAATGTCAGCTTTGCGTTGAGCTTGTTGAATAGCGTATCACAACGATGCTTTCCATACGGAAGTTGAAAGCAATGCGGCTTCGCTTCGAGTTGGTTGAACCGTGCATTTCAATTGGGAATTTCATCATGCTAGACTGTCAAGGAAAAAAAATTCTCTCTACAAGGAGCGGTCGTGAACTTCTTTTCTGCAAGACGCTGTGACGCGCTCGCCACAGCTGTAGCCAGAATCTTTATTTTCATATTTATCGTTTTCATCTTGAGCATCTAAAACATGCAGTACCTTTGTAAGATAAAGGTCAACGAAGAAAGTTCTTCCAGATCGCGCTAGCGCTGTTTGTATCGACTTCCAGTAGATGTTTCTTCAATAACATAAGGTTAATGAACTAAACTATATAAATTGCATGGAGCTATAATTTTTGTCCTTCTATGATCAACTGTTTAACCATGTTGCAGGTTTAATCAACTCGATGAAGACGACATGAGTGATAACGCTATATAAACCATGAATATGAGTGTATTGTGAAAATTAGACAAAAACGCTGAAGCTCTAGAAGTATTTTCTAAGCATAGTGTTTCATTTTTATCGCTGTGGAAAGATGTCTGAAAGGAACCTTAATATCACGTTTTACTGGTTTTTAGTCTTTTTTTTTCTTTGCCAAGCTAACATAAAAGATTCGAGCGAGGTTCTTGAACGGGCTTTGCTGTCGCATCATCGAAAGCCAATATCGATTGTATAACATTTCTCAAAAATGCTGAAAATTAAGGGACTCATTTTTACCAGAATGCTGTACTGCACCACCGATGCTGTAATTTTGTCTGTGACTCACTCGTTAAGGCCAAGCTTTATCGACGCTGATAATGTTTTATTAGGAATATTAGTGACAGTGATAAAATTTTGACACTGTGGCTTAGGTCATGTTACTTCATGAGACAAGGTATAGGCAAAATAAATTTTCGATATAAGATATTTCCGCGCTAGTGAGATTAACGATAACCTATTCCAGACATTTTGCGTGCATTGCGCGAATATCGCCTTGTTTATCTGGTAAAAATTGATAGGGGGTAAAAATAAGTATGCGCGTAATTTCTACGGAGTACAGAGCTCGAACAACAATTTATTTATTAATCTCGTTAATAATATATACACATGGCCGCGTCCTTACTGTAAACATGTGTAGTAGCAATGAGTGCAAAAATAAGATTTGCTTGCTCACAGAGTGTTGCTCCACAAATGCCTTTCTGAACACTGCGTTAATGATTTAAAAATGAACCCTGCCCTTTCTTAGCGGAACGTGGTTCTATCGTTTGTGCAACACAGCTTGCTTGCGCGAAGGTTGAAGCTGAGGCACGTCAGAGGGATAATGAATCGATTCTTCCGGCGGGGTGTTACTCCCGGTAGTGCACATAAGAAGCCGTGAGGTGCGTAATCACAAGATTTTTATTCAACTAACGTTCACCGCTTACTACGTCGCCAATAAGTAGGCCACGTGATTCACCTGCGGTATCAAAGCCAATCAATTCTTAATGCTGGTCCGCTTAGAGAACTAGCTTTTAGATACTCGGCCTTGAAGGTACATTGTCTATAAACCACATTGACGCTGCATGCATTGTTTTCTCGGAATCATTCCTGATGCACTTTGAGATAACACTTGGCAGATTTGCAAATGCATTTCGCAGCTTGATTGCTAAATTCGTGGTGCCTGCTAAAGCGGGCGATGAGCGTGCGTTAAAAACTGTAGGGCTTTATTTACGCGAGTGCGACTTTAAAATTGAACCTGGCTCATTTGCAAATGCTTGTTAGATACCGTATCTAATTTGGTTAATTAGCATCGGTCACGCATTCTCCCGCATCCAGTAACGACGCTCTGCCAGAAAAAAAGAAATAAACACGTTTTCCCTCAGCTGCAGAGTCCTAAGCAGCTTTCGTCGTCTTAGCTGATGCGATTTGCATATTACACATATACGTGTATAAACTCTGGAAGTGCGCGCTTATGGCTGGTGACATATTGTCCGCGCAGATGGCTTTGACAAAGCCTCGGACGCCAGAAACAACGCCAAACGTTTTGCGTAACTAAACGCCAGTCGTCCGGCCGAAATATCTTCTTTCACTATCACGTGATTTATTTGCTTGCGCGGGCGTATATGATTAACAGATGTTATCACGTGCGCAGATATTTCTCGAAAAGACGTCGCATTTTAGGGGGCAAAAAAAGAAGATAGTAGCCCTCTGAATGCCCTCCAAGTGTTTCATTCTTTTGTTTTCTGCAGTATAGGCTTGATAAACTGACTACATTTTACTTTAACGTTTCAATCGATTCACATTCTGAAACTTGACCGAAGAGTTGTCTCACCGCATGACAGACGCCTCACACCAGATCAGACGGCCCTGAATCAAGGAGCAAGTGCACAAGGTGCACTGTGCGTGTGATTTAATTGCTTTGCACTTATTCACCGTTGTCTTCATTCTCACTGAATACCTATATAATTCGTCTAGCTATGCCCTACATATATTACAGATAAATACCAGCACACTAACTAAACACAATGAAAATTAAATTATAGGGTTTTATGCGCCAGAACACCATGTTCTGATTATGAGGCGCGCCGTAGTGGGAAACTCTGGATTAATTTCGACTGCCTGGGGTTCTTTCACGTGCAGCCGACACGGTCGTTTCTCTTTCGTTTCGCTCCCCACCCCAACGCCCTACACTAAATGCGGCCGCCATAGCCAGGATTGGACTGATCCTGCGACTTCGTGCTTGGCAGTGCTAAGCAACCATGGCTGGGCTGGCTAAACACATGATAAACATTTTTTTTGTACGACTATACCGCGTAGCACCAGCTCCCGTTTTCTAGACGCCAGTAGAGGATGAGGAGGAATATACTTTGTTTTAGGACAGCAGATTTGAGACCTAGGCCTTTCTACCTTGATGATGGCCTCGAGCCCTTGGGCTAGTAGGGTAGCAGAGGAAGTCGTCTTTTCTTGTGCCGAGATTGCGATGCTTGCGAGGCGGTAATTTAATGCCATCTACTTGTTGCAAGTAGAGGCAAGGTACAAAGAGAGAAAGATAAATTAGAAATGTAACAACTCAAAAAAAGAGAACAGAGAAGAAGAAGACAGGAAGCCCGAGAAACTAATTTGAAGCTTCTTTCGCAAACAAGGAAGCGTGTTCCAGCAGCACTCGGGGTCTGCGAGACGGAATGCCGGCAAACGACTGCGGAGTACGTGTGCGAGATATAAACGGAGACGATTGCAGCGCGGTCTGGTGATAGGCGACGGAGGTATATTACGCAGCTAACACACGGGTATACGTCTGTCGCAATGCACAGTTATACAGCCGTAGCTTCTTCTGTGAACGCAGCACATGCGACTCGAGGAGGTTGTGGGTTCGGAGTCCCGCTTGCGACGCTTCCTCTCTCGGGGTGTAGGCGTGCAGTCGAACGCGTTAAGTGTCCTCTAATGAGAGACAGTTAATGCGTTGCACTTGATCCCTCTTTCACCTCTTTAAGAATCTCCTTTTATAACGAAGTGCCTAGGGGCATCCGAAATTATTCGTTATATAGGTAACTTCGTTGTAAAGGTTGCGCGCCGCGCTGCTCACAATAGAAACGGCACAGAATTAGTTCTTCGTTATACAAGTCATTGGCTTGCATAAGGCGTTCGTTGTAGCGAAACTCGACTGTTTTTAGGTTAGATGGCGTCCAACTGGAGAGGTTGGGACCAGTGCGCATCGGGCGCTAACCTATTTAATTTATTGGGAGAATTCTGAGCGAGAATGTCGTCTGCGGCATGGTTTGTTAGAGACCAGAAGATACCTGTTACTGTGAAGTGACAAACAGTGGTAAAACAAGGCTCGAAACGTTGGTTCTGGCTACATTCCATGTCGTGCCACGGTTTCTCAGTTCAAGCTTCCACCTTCGCATGTTTTCGGAATTCAGTAGATTGGATCTATTGGGCTATTTATTAGATTACCTATCAGGACGTCATGTTCACGTTCATTCAGCGCTCGTGCCCTGTGAGCCGTCCTGTATTATAGCGTCACCGCGACAGCGAGTAAACGTCACGGCTCTCGCTTCAACGTATGCGCGCCCTTGTCACGAACCTTTCACCGCTCTTAGTCACGTTAGCCGAGCATTTCTTTGTTTGCCCACTACTTCGTACTGTCGGAATGTCGGAAGCTGTGATGTATGCGCTGCGAGCCATGCTAAAATAAGCTCTAGTGGGCTAAGCTCTCCCGGAAGGTAGAGCACTGACGTGACGTTTGCGAGCTGTCAGATGAAATTCACACATTTCGAGTTGTCTGAGAACGCACAGCCGGCTGTCGTGTCTCGACGCACCAATTGACAGCTTTAACCCTGATGACGTCACGTGCAGGAACCTGTTGGCGTCATGACATGGGAATGAGAGACCGGAATAGGCCGAAGAGGAGCACATGATATCTTTCTTTAATTCGTGGCTGCCACGCTCGGATAAATATGATCATCGCAGTGTTCTGTATACGGTGCGTGTCCTTTTAAAAAAATTGTTTGAAATGTAAATGTAAGATCAGGCTTAGGGCCTTTTAAAGGAGTATTGACCTTTTATTATCAACTTGTCCTTTTTTCGCATTAGATAATGCTCAAAACCCTCTAGAGACCGGGAAAATGTACTGACAAAAGCCACAGTGCCCTATTTAATGTACGAGTACTTGTGTCTACGAACCGCGTTCGATAGCGGTACCTAGGGCCAGAAGGCGGACGCTTCGTGACGTCATAGTACGCCTAGTCGCTTCAGCTTCTGCAATTGTTGCGGCTGCCCGACGTCAGTAGAGCTAGGAGAATTGCCCACCCGACCCTTGTTCATCTTCTTAATGAGTAAGGCCATCACACATGGCATTATTGATGGGCGATGTCACCAAATATTGCTCTGTGCCATGGCGTCCATTTAACACTTTATTGCGGATGACGCCAGGTATGGCATTTCCTGATCAGCTTTAGCATCAAATTAAAACATCTTATAAACGCTTTCAAATGGTAGCACTTGTTAGCACTTGTTAAGTGCTATTCCTTTTCGTCCGAGGCATCTATGGTAGAGCTTAAAGAACGTCGAAAATATGGCACTGTTTTAATTGCATTCAGTAGATGTACCAAAATGAAGACGGAAAGAGCGGGAAGTAGGAAAGTATAATAATATGGCTGGTTTATTATTCTATTCTATTATGATGATTCGGTTTGAGAGGAGTAAATGCGAGACCTCGGGAAAGAACAACGCTGTGACTAAATAAAGTAAGGTCAACTAAGCTAAGCTAAACTGTAGGAGAGGCCTGACGAGAAGGCAAGAACAAAGGGACAGAAAGGAACGCACGCACAACAATTGCAGTATATGGCTTGCGTCCATCTTTCAAGCCGGTATATTCACATTACACTGATCGCTACGAAAACACGAAAAACCTTGCGAAACTTAACAAAAAACAACAGTCGACCTGAGGCACAATCAAACAAATCTAGACCAAAACGAGCGCGCGTTCGGAGCTTTCTCGACAGCCCCCATCATTCAATAAGCTGCAGCAGGTAGCACGCAGCTGACAGCGCGTATGCTATGCGTCACAGTCTCTCACGCTTGTTCCAGGAACCGCCGGTTCCAACACTCGGCGAGAGTTTTTATGTACCTGTCTCAGTACAGAAGCCAAAGTCCGCTTCGCAGCACAGCTCAGGTGTCTGTCACGACTACATCGCACGCGGTCGCCGCATCGTGTGACGCCTTTATACGCTCGCTCTCGCGTATCACGCCTTCGGTCAGGTGTCTCGCGCGTTGTGTTGCTCCAGTTAACGGAGAGGGAAGGGAAGTGGGGGGGGGGGGAGTTAGCATCACGTGGCTATAGCAATTGCCGAGTATCTGTATGCGACGCGACCGCCTGTTTTCGGGGAAACGCGGGCAAACTTCGAGGAAACGCGGACGAATAACGTGCCAGCCACGTTCGTTTCGCAAAAGCTAACCTAAAGCACGCTTCGCGGTGGCAGCTGGCTCGAACATTTAAATCTTTCGTCCGGTGCGATTCATCTGCGAGAGAAAAAAAGGCGCCTGCACGCGAGCCGGTAACGAATAGCTGGGCGAGTGGAACGAAACTTTCCGAACGAGATGCTGATTGTGTTTGTTTCGGAAAGCGGAAACATGTTTCGCGGTTGCTCCCTGGTTCCGGTGCCTCGTCATCTCTGATCACCTGTGAGGGAATTACGCGAAGCGTTATGAACGTGGACAAGGTCCAGGAAATGTAGCCTCAGGTGGCTTCGTTCCTGGTTTAGTTGGATCTATCTATCTATCTATCTATCTATCTATCTATCTATCTATCTATCTATCTATCTATCTATCTATCTATCTATCTATCTATCTATCTATCTATCTATCTATCTATCTATCTATCTATCTATCTATCTATCTATCTATCTATCTATCTATCTATCTATCTATCTGTCTGTCTGTCTGTCTGTCTGTCTGTCTGTCTGTCTGTCTGTCTGTCTGTCTGTCTATCTATCTATCTATCTATCTATCTATCTATCTATCTATCTATCTATCTATCTATCTATCTATCTATCTATCTATCTATCTATCTATCTATCTATCTATCTATCTACACTTTGAGAACCGTGCCTCAATAGAAGGAAAAGCAAACACGTGATAGAGGCTTTATTTATATCTTTATTTATTTATTTATTGACTACTGTCAACCGCTGGTTGCGGGTTATCGCAGGGAGGGCAAAATAAAGATAAAGATAAGCACAGTTAAAGAAACACTTACCTATACAAAACAGTCAATGGATAAGAAAAATTCAGCATCAAATTCATGGTAATACATACACATATTACCATTCACGCTAATACATATACAGAGCATGTTCAAAAGCGCAGACATCATCTGAAGCAACAACAGACTTGGGGAAGTGACTCAACGATTCAATTGCATATTGAAGAAAAAGATGAGAATCCAAATCGCATAGTAGCCAGAAGAAAGCTAGCGTCATTTCGGCAAGCCCAGGTTATCTAAGCATTCCAGAGCTCTTCCGAATAATTCAGAACTAGCGACCATCAACGGCCGCACCTTGAAGGGTCCTTTTCACTGACCCGAAGGTAGGTCGCCACAGCTGCTCGGCAGCTAGCATCACAAAGCATCGTAATGTCTCACCGTAATCGCAGTCTCGTCGAAGGCGAAACCACGAGATAGCGTTGAGTATTCACAACGCGGAAGATAAAACAGCGAGAATTGCCTACACCACTAGACGCGCGCGATTACACTTTCCCCCTTTTTCCTTATCTGATTTCCTATTACCTTCCAATCGCTTTGGGCAAACCATCGCCTACGGGTCCGCAGCGCCTGCACCTACCCCACGCATAATACATACTCTCGCATAATACGCGAACTTTGCTGACCGACACTGGTGACCCGCGCCCCGGAGACTCGTAAGCCGCTGTCCCGCCAGGTCTTTCCGACTGCCTTCCAGGTGCCCCCGACACTCGCACACATACCAGCAGCCCCGTTCGTCAATCTATACGCGAGGCTGGATCACGCACGAGGGCAGGGCCATTACGCAAGGCAAACGAGTTCGTCCGGGAGTCAGTCAGCGCGGTAACCGGAGGAACGAACCAACCGGGGAAAAGATGGTGCGCGCGCGACTTCAATTCACCGGTGGTTACAAGATGCAGAGAGCGAACAAGAGCGTAAAGAAAGAAAGAAGGAAAGAATGAAAGAAAGACGGAAGAAGTAATCAGAAAAGCAACAACGAAAATGCGTTGACTCAAATATTTGCGGGTCAGCCCTTTCTCCGACAGAGCGACGTCTGGCGCTGAGGACAAAAGTGCTTGCGCTCGGTTTTTTCTTCTTTTTTTTTTTTTGCCGCGACGTGGCCTCTCGCCTTCAGGGTCAGAGGTGTCGGGAGAGAAAGGAGAGGGAGCAAGGCAAAAGGGCGAGGGTGTAAGAATGGAGGATTCATCTCGGAGGCTCGCTGGATGCCAACATTCCGGACGAAAAGCAGCGAGAGAGAGATGGATATATACGGAGAGAGTGAACTTTTATAGAGTGAGGAGGCAGGTAGAGTGGTACCTGGCCTTTCCAGGTCAGCTAGGCGCCCTTACTTGTCGAGGCGCGCAGAACAGGAGACACTGCGGGAGGAACGTAATAAAAGGTGGACGCGGAGGAAAAGACCGACGTGAGGAAGAAATGAAGCGGAATATGAAGGGAAGAGAAAAGCTTGGAAGGACGGCGACATTCTTGCGAAGCTCGAGTCGCTCTCGAAAAAAAGTAGAACGGTGGAGGAAGGTAGCAAGGAAGCAGAAGAAGAAGAAGAAGAAATGTAAGAAAGCATAAGGCTTCCCCCACCCCTTCGCGTTAACCCCTGTTTAGAGATTCTTTAGAAATTCTTTAAAGTGGGACTGATAGTCATAGAGAGGACAAGATATAGTACGTCAAATTTTAAATCTATCATAAGTGTACTCCACCACGAAGGCCATGTGGTTCCTCCCTTTTTTAAATATGAATCCCTCTCAGTCAATCTTTCTGCCTTCTTCAGACTAAAATTATTGCTTCTAGCAGCAAGCCATTCACCAGGGCCGCAAATATGGGACAACAGATCGTATTGAAAAGTGTCTTGCAGTGTGGTTCAAAACTTGGCATGCCAGTTGAAGGACGCTTTCGTAGGGTTTGGTGTCCCGCTTCCTGACTTAGCCCATAGCGCCAGTCAGTCGAGATATGTGTTTCGCAAGCAGTTGGGTGTTTGATAACCGCCCCTCCCTCCCTCCCTCCTCAAATAAGGACAGAAAAGTCGAATAAGCCCTGAGCCCTCCTTGTTTTGTATTGAAGGGGAAGTCCACCCCTCCTATTTCTCAACAGGGAGTGAAAGCTCTTTATTGAATTAGCCGGTGTTCTTTCGTCTACAGGCTACTTCGCAGGGAACGGGACGTGGAGAAGAAAGTGCCCTGAAGGAGCGTTGGCAGAAGAATAGAAAAATAAAAACAGAGCTGTGCACGTCTTGAAATCTAACCGGCAGCAGAGTAAGCGTCCTGAACGCAGGTAACTTCGGAAAAACTGGTGACAACCTGTGGTTGAATTCACACCCGCCGCTATGGCTTTAAGTGGCGCTGGCTAACACTCCCGCTTTGCCAGCTCTACCACACGTCCACAAACAGTTTGGCAACGGTAAAAAGAAAACCTAGCACCGCGCTCTAGGTTCTTCCCAGAACGCAATACCAGCTGTTGCCCAACTGCACATCCTACACCCAGGAACGTGGATAGAGAGGGTCCGCTGCAACCCAACTCGTAGAGCATCGCATCCAGTTGAGCATCGCATCCAGTATAGCATCGCATCCAGTTAATGCGGAAGGTGTGGCATCGGTTCCCGCCGGCGGGAAATTTCTTTAAGCTCACACTTCCCTTTTTCTTTATTAATCCTGCATCTTATTAAAAAAAAATGCGCGGTGTTTTTTTGTCGGCACTTTCCTTGGCTTCATTATCTGTCGGCTCCCAGCGAGACGTCTTTCGAGACGCGTCGAGCTTGCTACAGGTTTTTTCTTTTTCGACCTGGCATTTCTTCATTACAGCGGGCGTTTCTGTACGAAAGGGATGCGGCAACTCTCACGTTCCATCACTCCTTGGCACGCAATAGGAAGATAGCGAGAGTGGTATAGGGCGGCCTATACCCACAGGCGGAACTTAGGCGAACGCTCCCCAAAATAACCTCGCTGACGCGCCATCCCGCGCGATTCACCAGCAAGTCGGCATATATATATATATATATATATATATATATATATATATATATATATATATATATATATATATACACGGATACACACAAGACGCGCAAACCGAGCTAAACTGTCACGCCCGTAGTTTCGTTATTTCCCGCGTTTCTCAGCGGCAAGAAGTTGGGGCGCAGCGACACGATTAAAGAACTATATAGCCTAACAGGCAGGCGCACTAACAGTTAGGCGTATACACGATCGCGTCGGTGACGCGGAAAATTCGCTTCCCTCGCGTATTCCTGGGTTTTCCCATCGGTGTTAGCATGAGCACGAGTGTATATTGTGCGCATGCGCACGTACACGGTTACCTTACATGCACGCGGATGTTGGGAAAGGTGGCGGTCTGGAATCAAGATGTGGGTTTGAGAAAGCGCCTCTTGTTCCGAGTCGTCACGACAATTTGTTGCCTATAGCTGGAGGGTTCTTGAACAGGCCTCACGAGTGCGCGCCCATTGACCAGCGGGAACAAAATCTACTTCACGCAGTGTCACGAAAAAAAAAAGCAACAACAAATCTATGAATTGAGGACATCGCGTCTTTTATAGCACGACAAACTCAAGCGAAAAATAATAATAAATTAAGAAGAAAGACCCAGTAGGACGCCGGAAAAATAGCCGTTCCGGCTTTCGTACGAAGCCGCAACATCTAATATTTATTGACGCCTTCGTGGTAAGCGTAGTTTTCCTTCTTTTGGCATTATCAGTGCCGTGAGTACCCAAATCGTTGGATATTTGAATAGTGTCAATTTCTTACGCTGCGTGTTCGCGAAATGTTATGAAAACTTTATTTACGGATATACTCTTCTGCGTCTTCTTACTTTATGTGATGTATTGCATTATATTCTGTACAGGGCAAGTGGGGGAGACGGCCTAAGATCCTGAGATCTTATTATTGTGCGTGTGAGAACGCACTTGTAACAAAGAGAAATTTGTTACGTGCACGTTTTGAAGGTTTCCCACGCGTTCTTATGCTACTTCGGCGTTCTGAGCTCATTCATTCATTCATTCATTTATTCATTCATTCATTCATTCATTCATTCACAGTATCTGGCAATCGAAAGTACTTTGCACACCAAGAAAACTTGTAAATATATGGCACTGCGTTCTCGCGTACACGGTCACTCCAGCTTTCTATGGGCAAAGGTGTTTACGATGACTTTGTTTCTTCAGTCAAAATTTCCTTATACCGCGGAACATCCGCGCTTGCACCTAGGCATCCACACTGACGGGAAAATCCGGTGTGCCCTATATAATAACAAAGCAATAATTAGATTCCAATTCATATTCTTATGCGTTAAACACTCGCTCGAAGGCCAAACGCTGTGTTCGCATCTTTTTCTATACATCTACCGCGCAGTACAAGCCCCAAGCTTCGGCATTCGGTTCCCAGACATCACGCCCGCATATCATTGGGAGCAATATGCAAAACAGCCTCCCCCCCCCCCTCCGTTACACTAGTCAGCAAGCAAGCAGGCAACGCCTGGTTGTATACCCAATCCAGAACTGCGCGCCGACCGAGATCGAGTCTACGTCCTGGGCAAATGCCTCATACATCTCGGAGCTCATTTCGGATGTTAAACACCTTCATTTCCATTGTTATAAAAAGACCTTCCTTGTATGTCTCTCTCCAAAGTACCGTGGTCTGCGCTGAGGATAACCCTTTCCTCCCCCCTTTATGCACCCACCCTTTCCCCGGCCAGGGTTTATGCATGACTCCGGTCCATCGGTGCCAAACCCTTTCATTTCCTCTGCAAGGGCGTTCTGGCTGCCTTTGTTTCTATATGCTACGCCGGCGGCTCGCAAGAAACATCAGCTCCCGGGTTGCCCGCTCGCAGAACAATGGCGCGGTTTCCTTCTCGACTAAAGAAACGGTCGTTGTGTTGTTGTTGCTGTAGCGGCGGCGGCAGGTCTGTCCCGGTCTCTTGTGTTGTGCGAGGAGAACGCGCACGCGTTATGCGTGCCGCGGGTCGGGGGACAATTTGGAGCTTGCCAAATTACACAGCGAAACCTCCCCTCGGCTATATACCCCGAAGCAGGTCTCGAGGTGCGCGGAAGGAATACCGCGTTTTACTGGTGTAAAAGCCCTACTCGCTTTTTGGTGTTTCCGCGGAATCTTGGCAGGGCGCAACTCGTACGCGATTCGGGCACAAGATTTACGCTGCCTGCTCGAACCGTGGACGACGGCGCGAACGACGGGCGTAATAATGCAAACACCTGCTAGGCGCTGGACACACGTTCATTCGAGATACGGAAACAAAGACTACGTTCCGCTTAATTCCTTATCGCTCCCGACATCTCGATGTCGCAGCTGTCGTCACCGGAGCGTACTGCCCGATTGGCACACGCGCAAATGTGGTCGTCCTCTGTGCCGTCCGTAGAATTGTGTATTCCAGCCACTTTACAACATTCAGCGACGAAACCCATACCGAACGCCATGCGCTCAACACCTAATCATCGGTGAAACATTTATTTTTAAAGGAAAGTGATCCAAGCGATTGTAGGGTTCGGATAATACGCGAGCACGTACGGTATACAGGTGAACCATCCGCGGTATATGGCTTGCACGTTCTTGAGGAGGAAGGGAAGGGGAAGAGGTGTTCGGCTGGGTTTGTCTTGAAATGCACACCCCAGTTCTGTCGGCAGGTTGTAACAACGCTGGCTTCAGCTTCGATGACCCTGGTGTCCGTGTCTAGGTCGGTGGTGGCGGGGAAGTGGTCGTGTCAGCGCAGGACAGCGCTGGACACCGCCGCCTGCAGCGTTTTTCACTCTTTTCTCTCCGGTTTGAGGGTGGTCGTTCGGAACCGTTTGGCTGCGCCAAAGCGCGCGCTGGTGCTTTGATGGAAAAACGCAAAGTTTCCAAACCTTTTCTCTCTCTCTCTCTCTTTCGGTCCTACTGTTTCGCATCTAAGTTGGAATGTGAATGGACACGTGAGACAGTGAGTCGCAAAATGCCGGAGTGCGCCAGAATGGAGCGGTACTGCCAAGGTCGCGAGCGTTATGTAATGGTGTGCTGGTCGTTCACAGCTGATAATGTTCTTCGCATGTTTCTCAACGCAGTTTCTTTTTTGTTGTTGTTCTGGGGCGAATAAAAAAAAATTGGAGTAGGTCAGCACGGAATGGCGCGAAAGTTTTTGTCCCCATCGTGTTGCGTCGAAATGGTGATCGCTATCTTACGGTTATGAGGAAGCTTGCATTGAGCTTGAAAGGCTACTGTGGCTTCGAAGAAATGGAATGGACAACGCTACAGTACAGTCAACGTCGTCCGTGTAACGTTTCATACGCGACACGTGAAACTTTGAACACGGGCCTATGCTATACATGTGTAAAACGGTAGATAAATTTCCCAAGCTATTGTAGGAGACAGCTTTTATGAAGAGCGCACACTTTGAGAAAGAGAAACAGAACCGATTGCTTAATTCCAGGAGCAACACGAGTGCTATGAGACACGTTGAAGTGAACGACTCCAAATAAATTTTGACAACCTGTGTTTGTTTCCCGTCTACTCAAACCTAAGTGCATGAGCGTTCTTCCACGCATATTTGCCGTGCCTCTATCGGAGCGTAGCAGCTACTTCCGGTTGCTGAACCAGTTTCAGGAATGGAACATATGCATGCGTCCGACAGTATATCAGGTGGCTACTTTCGGAAAGTCTTCGCGTATTTCCGCGGAATTCTACTGTTTAGCCTCTTTGGCATGCAATCTTGTTTAGGGCGTCTAAATTATTTTTATCTACAAGCGCGATTCTTTCGCGTTCTCTGTGTTTCAGAGTGATACTGGTTAATTTTTTTTTTTGCATGGGTGTTGGTTTCAGAATGCATACGTCGGTCGCCGTCCTGGCTTGCAAGACTCCATACTTTGCCCTAAGAAAGCCTCACCTATGTATCATAATATCTGCTTAGAATTCAAGTTAAAAACTACGCGCGCATGAGACGTGGAGAAAATGAAGGCACAGAAACGACAGAGGCATTCTTTTTGTTTTCGTTCCATGAGTGGCGCAGTTCTTACTCGAAGCTGGTGCGTTTCGCCTGATCCGGCACAATGCTTTGTGGCAGCACACCGCTTGTGTTCAGACTATACGCAGTTGTGCACGGTTTGAATTCGAAGCACGCATGGGCGGTGTCTGAAGTTCGCGGGACGCAAATATTGCGAGAAAGTCAAAATGTCACACGCGTGGTAGATTCGAAATCCAGGCTTCCCTGCCAAGGGACAGAAAATATGAAGCTTTTTTTTTTCTCAAGCACCCCGTCCGTTCAAGCTTCGACCGGGTCTCTAGCACGAAAGCACCGATAACCAACGTTAAAGCAAATGCTGAAGTACGTCGAAGCGTTTGTTATCGCTATATTTAACCATCATGGCCGAAGGGTATAGCTTTCTCTCTAGCATCGGAAGGTCTTTGCGTGAAGGCCTCGATGGAGGCGGCGATATGGGATGCGTGCATGAAGTGGATGGCAAACAAAGAGCCGAGAGTTGTTT
Source organism: Dermacentor andersoni (assembly GCF_023375885.2). Classification (NCBI taxonomy): domain Eukaryota; kingdom Metazoa; phylum Arthropoda; class Arachnida; order Ixodida; family Ixodidae; genus Dermacentor; species Dermacentor andersoni. The sequence goes on from NC_092823.1 coordinate 102,666,908, forward strand.
GCGGCGCAAAAAACCCTTTTTGCGGCGATATTTCCGCGTGCGCTAGCAACAGCCGTCTACTTCCGTGCAGCTGGCAGCTCCGTGTGAAGGTCGAACGGCCGACGCTGCAAACACTTGTACAAACCACTGCAGTGGCATCGACGATACTGCGCAGCGTCTATCAATATTTTGATAGAGCAAGATTTTGCACCGAGATGCTTTGACATATCTAGTGCTTGTGCTTACGCGTACTTGTTAACCGCGTATTTGTGAGTTATCTGAAATGTGATATGCTAATTGTGTTCGCCTTTCTGTTGCGTTGAACCAGTTGTTGCCGTAAAAAAATGTAACTGGTATTTGAATTCATGCGAAATACACAGGGTGCCCCAGCTAACGTTAGCCAAGCTCTTAAAAACAGAGTGCAGAATATACAAGCACGCAACCAATGGCATTCTGTCAACAGTAACGCAACAGACCAGGATGATTGTTTTGCATAATTGAAGTATCGATAATTAGATTAATTAACGTATATTTGATTACTGAATTGAGGGCGAGAATTTCGATAGCAAAAGTGATGAGTGCGTTTCAAAGCAGTCGGTTTTGTTGTTTTCAGTGTGCCGTGTCTCGCGTAATTATTTTTTTTCGCGTTATAAAGTAAACTCACGATGTGAAAACAGTCGCATGATTACGCGTCCGCGCGCTCCGACACTAGCTGCCCCAAGCGTTGCTCGGCATAAGTAACTGTGCTCGTTGCCTTTGTTTTTCTCCTCAATGCGGCTGAACACTGTGTTGGCTTCGCGCTTCACGCGAAAAGTGGAGCGCGCTATTCGTGGTGACCGACGCCAATACCGATCGATGCCTCGCCCCTTTTTCGTGGCCGCCGAGCCAGGCATTGCATAAATGACGTCACCTCATTATATACGAATAGCTTACGACTGATCAATAAACCGATAACGAGTGACGCCAAAGAATTCGTCCTATTTCACAATGTTAGAGGAAGGCCTCCCTTAAGTCGTCTGCTATCTCTATTACTTTCACAGTTATCGACATCGCTTAGCATATGATCATGATATAGAGATTGGTAGCCGATTAACACCCGATACTATTGATATAAACATGACGGCGATACGACTGAACGTTCGCTTGCATCTCCTACTTTCCGTCTGTATATTTGTTGCTTTTCATACCAAGTAATAATAATAATTATTTGCACAGCCACCCCGTTCCAGCTCGGAAGAATGTGCTTCGTAAATACAGTGCACGCAGGCCTTCTCCACTCCGCGGCTTCATTTTCCACATCGGGTGCTACAACTATGCGGGAGAGAAAATGACACGGGAATGCAATCTAGAGAGCGCGTATAAGCAGCAACGACATTACCCCTTTCGCAGTAAACGAAGAAAGAAAGAAAACGAAGAACCTCAAAGACTCGCCTTCCTGAGGAAGCTCCCCCCCCCCCCCCCTCTTCATCACTGACGGTTGTGGAGGACGGCGTGGGAGATTAAGTGCGCGAATAGCGTAGTGGCGGCAGTAACGAAAAAAAAGATATGAAAAAGAAACTAAAAAACAACGAGACCAACGTTTTGCTTCTACGTAGCAGCGCGGAGGGGACGGTTTCCTTTCCCCGAGAAGCCTCTCATCGCGGATGGCTTCTCAGGACTTAGGCCGGCGAGGAGACACATAAAACGGGAATAGCGTAGTAGCTCTTATAACGAAAGAGAAAGAAGAGGGAGAAGAAGAAGAGAGCGATGACGAAGGAAGAAAAGAGGAGGCGACTTTGTTTTCACGTAGTCCTCTCATCCCCGAAAGCTGCCCATACGGTGGCCAGAGACGGCAGAGGAGGTAGAACGCGAATAGCGAAATGACTGCAATAACGAAAATTAAAGAGACGGAGAGTGAAAGGTAAGGATGGCGAGGGAATCGCCTTCGTTTCTTTTTGTTTTTGCGCCAGCCTGCAGGGACACTCGCTCTCTTTAGGAAGCCTCCCATTGCCGTCGGCTGGTGAGTCTGTGGCAAGAGATAGGAGAAAATGTAGAGCGTGAATAACATTGTAAGGGCAAGAAACGAAAAAGAAAGAAAGAAGGAAGGAAAGAAATAAAGAGAGAAGCTAGAAGTAGCCGGGATAATGGAAAGAAGGTGATGGCGTTACTTTCCACTGTTGTCGGCAGACACTCGTTTGCTTCGCGAAGGCCTCGCATCACCAGGACGCTGCATATACAGGCGGGGGGAAAAGGTGTTGATTGTTGAGAGAGCGAGGATAGATGGACGTACGTAGATAAGATTGATGACGGCAAACACAGCAGGAACAACAACGATGACGATGACGACGACGATGATGATGAGTACAACAACAAATACAAAAGAGAGCAACTAAGGAAGGAGCAGCGATAGCTGGCCCCGTGGCGACTATGACAATGACCTTTGCACTGCACTTTGTTTTGATCTCATCCACGCTGTGACAATCTTTTAGCTTAATTTGGCTTCTAATAACAATAAAAACGCGGGAAAATTCGTGTCCTCCTTGGCCAGTTCCCTGTAGTGGGTAAGAGCCATTGGTGGGGGGGGGGAGAATATGACCACATCGACGATATGATAGAATGATAGCCTATTTTAATTTGCACCAACTACTGCTTATATCATTATCATTGTTATCGACATCATTAGGTATAGTTTTGGATTGTAGCATTCTTTTGCCGGATTTCCATGCTGAAAACTGATTTTTAAAGTGAACCGAAAAATTAAAAATGACCTTGAGTGACCTTGCTGAGAGCTTCCTATATAATGCTTCGCATAAATCTAAAGAGAATTCCGCACATTTACGTGCCAGAAGCACAATCTTGTTAATGCGGCACGCCGGAGTATGGAACTGCGGATTAATTTTTGTCCCCCTGAGGTTCATTACCGCGTACCTAAACATATGTTCACGAGCACTTTTGCATTTCACCCCCATTGAAACCTGGCCGCCACAGCCGCGATCGACCCCGCGACCTCGCGAGCTCGAAAGCCAACTTCATAGCCACTAAGCTACTACATGATCAGACAACCTTGAGTCATAGAACATGAAATCCCCGTCAGCGGTCATTAATCCTATGAAAATGAAGAGGGACCCTTACCAGCTATTGCTTTTAAAACCGTATGTGCCCTTAACGACTATTGCTGTAAAAAGAACTGAAGAAGCATCTTCAAACGCTATCGCTGTTTCAGAAAAATATAAGGAATAATAGGGCGACGGCGTTGGTTTCTTTAGTTTTCCAGAAGTACTATTACTATATTAAAGCTATTTTTATTTCGTCTCGTTTGTTCAAGATTGACTAATCTATTGTACACTATATTATTTGGTTTATGATCGCTTTCCTTCATATCATCTGTTACACAAAAAAATATCATAATACCAATCAGGTTGGCGGCCTATCCCCCTGCGGTGGGTTCGGGCAATTGTTGAATGCATCATCATCATCATCATCATCATATCCAGCAGTCGTTCCCGTAATAAGCTCAGCGGGCACAGTCGCTGTCGCCGAGCCGAGTGCGTCCCACATTCCTCAAGCGTTATAAGGAAGAGGCACGGTGGGAGAGGACGTTGCTCACGCCTCTCCGTCTGTCGCCTTCGTTTGTCTCTCTCTCTTCTTTTTCCTGACCTTGTTGGCTTTAGCATCCCCTCTCCACTCATCGACAGCGCAGCAGCAGCAACGGCGGCGAGCCGGCAGAGAGCGGCTCCCTGTTTGGACGTGGTCACGACACACACACACGCGCTGCTGGCGGCGCAGCCCCGAAAAGCGGGCTCACTAAAACAGCAACGGCTGCAGCCGTCTCATTTGCGTATAGCGCATTAGCGAGCTGCGTTCGAAAGTGCGTGGCGGCAGCTGCGGCAGCTCTTGACATTGAACCCACGCTCTAAATACCCGCCCGAGAAGGACAAACGATCGACGCGGCTGGGAAGGACGGTTGCCGTTGTTTACCGGCACGTTCGCGAGCGAAGCGTTGCCGCGGCGATGCATTTGCTTTGTGTATGAATTCGCGCGCCTGAGTTAAAATTCCGGCACGAATCATTTTGGCATTGCTTTGGACGTGAATCCGATTAGCATTGAAGCAATGTAGCGACGCACCCTACTGCCACCGCTATAGCGCGTCATGCATAAGGTGCGTGCTGCATACGGGCTCCTCTCTGGTACTTTCCTGGGTATGAAGAGCGGGCTATACCCGGTGGCACATATCCAGTGACATTAGTAAAAAAAAATTCACTGAAGAGCGACGGATTCCCGGTGATCCTAGTCAGCGTTTGTGTTGTTGTTGTTGTGCTCACGCAATATGGCCCATACCCACTGTGGGGGATTGGCCAAGACTCGGGTAGGAAAATTGGGGGCCCATCCACTCTATGAAGGTGGAATCCACTCTGAAGGTGCTCCCAATTTACCCCCCCCCCGCCCCCACCAATCCGTAGTGTGAGCGTGGTTTGCAGCAAAGCCAAATGAGGGCACGAAACAAATACAATTGACCGAGATGCCATACAAAGGAGTGCATGAAACAAAACACGTTTGTCTGTAATTTGCGATTCAGCATACTTAGGTTAGTAGCTTAATGAAACTTGGAAAGACTAGAGTTATATCGTAGCAGACAAACATGGGGATGTCCGTTTCCATGCCGTAGCAGGCCATGTATTGACACCAGACGGGAATTCCATAACTTTTACGACGACACCTATTTAGTAAACGCAAATGAAACCAGGTGTATTAATAGAGTTCTCTTAGCGGTCTATTGCTTATATTTCTAGGGATAGTTTTGATAAAACAAGATTAAAAATAGGTACGCACACGCCTCTGTTATTAAATGCGCAAGCATTTCTATGCCTACCCAAAGAGAAATTTGTCCCTCACGTAAGACACTGAATGGCTCATACTCCCTTAATCAATTGCTCACACCCGCATAAGCAAGCAAAAAAATTACCTAAGAGTCTACTGATCTTAAAAATGGTACCTATTCATAACTAATTTACTGAAAATGCATATCCAAGTGATGAGACGTATGAGCTTTTGTATAGAATGAAGCGATTTTGCATCAATTTCGGGAACTGAGTTTTTGCAGACGCTGATTTGTCGACGGATGCGAAAAATCCACGGAACCGTTGCCATAAACAGCTTTGCTGTAATAAGGTCTATGAATGTATAAGTTCACTTGCAAATTTGCGAACACTGGTAAACCTACTCTGGTAGACGCAAGACAATGAATGACGTAGTCTGAATTGAAAGTCGGCGTCAAAGAGGTTCGTTGACGAGTGACACGCAGCCAGTTGCACATGCGCAGTGAAACAAGTAGGCGGGAAAGAAGAACGGTTTGTTCTTGACGTAGATAGATACCGGAAAGTGCGTGAAATATTGTGACATTGGTAATTCCGTTGAGAATTCTTGTTTCCCAGTTTAAGTGTGGTGAGGATAAAATCTTGGTTGCTTTCGGATATGTGATAGTTGAGGTTTTTTGTTTATTACAGCAATAGTTTTGCAAACCTACTTAATTCGGTTTCTGCGGCAACAATAAGTTCGTTCAACCTGATTCCTGGCTTTACTGTATAATGAACGACTTTTCTTCTATAGCTTTCGCGACGAAGACGCGAACCACGCTGATGATTATGTCTACAAGTGAAGAAAATAAAATGGTTATCTAACGCTAGATGATGACGACCAATGAGAAAGGTAGAATCCGCATATTGCGCTCGCAGTGCTGATGTATATGTTAAAAAAAAAAGAAAAAAAAAGTATGCTGGTTTCAAATTGACGACCTCCTTTTTTTGTCTGTTGGTGTTGCTATATATTCTACTATGGCAAGGAGAGGACCACACCGATCGTTTTTTGGCATCAAAGCGCACTGTCCACGTGATCATATGCTTCTTTTGTAATCAACAACTAGTAAAACCCAGTTTCTGTTCTTACGCACGAAAGGTCATTAACAATTTAGCGTGCTAATCGTCAACTTTTGTCTGCGGTAAAAAAAAAAACTGTACCACGCAAGATATGACGATTCGCTTTGTTCATACCCGTCGTTTACTAATAGCATTGTGCGATTACAGATACCGCTAATTTGCGGCGAACGTGCCACACGCCCTACACACCCAAGTTGCGCGAACTTTTTCTGCCTCCACTGGTGGCACGCGCTATGCCTTTTGCGTGATCTCGTTTTTGTCTTTCTTAGGCCAGTGCCGACTCACTATGCTTGGAATCATTCTCGCAACTAAACCGAGTTCAACGCCGCGCAAGAAGAGAGAGAAGAAAAAGAAAACAAATCACGCGCCAGCAGCGCGATTCGCTCGTGAAAGCGAAGCTGCGCGATTAATGCGGGGCGGAGTCACGTGACTCCAAAGTCGAGGTCTTCTTTCTCGGGCCAAGCTCTCAGAGTCAAGGGCGCGCTCGGCGAGGTAGAAAATGCAAATACTAAACAGTCGTATTTATAAAGCACCACCGTGCCTTGACTTACATTGGGAACAGCACGTCTCTTGCCTTTGTACAGCGCCATTTGTATACAGCAGCAGCAGTGTATATGTTGAAATTAGTGTAGGTGGCGTGTGCATCGCAAGTGTAGCAAACCGTGTCCCTCCCCCACCTTGAAGCTCGAGATAACCGGCTGGAGATAAGCGGGTTGCAAGTGCCCCGTACGCCCACGTCATGCAGACGTGCTGCGCATGGAGGATGGGTGCTTTCTTGGCGCATCAAACACGGAGCCGCTTGGCAGCAGGGAGGCCGAGCGTGTGCCGTATACGCGGACGACAATTTGTCCCGTCATGTTGTACGCGTGGCGTATGGCGGCAGCGCCGGGCCTGCAGCGTAGTGAAACGCGCGCAGTTCTTCAGAAGCCTTGAAGCGGCGAGGTCGAGAGAGGGAAGGAGAGTGAAGGTATCATTGCCTTCTCGTTGGGCTCGTTACCACCCACTGGTGCCCTAAGTGAAAAAAAATGCATTCGGGGTGCGTCCCATCTGGAACGCATGTCACAACACAAGAAAGAAATGGGAATTCCGTTGTTAATATTTTCTTCCTTTCTTTCTTCCTTTCTTTCTTTCTTTCTTTCTTTCTTTCTTTCTTGGAGTGCGGAGTGGTTTTCGGCACAGCCTTGAGAGTAACCTTCAAAAGTAGCCTTCAAACCCGCATTCCAAGAGAGGAGCTGGTGACATTCTGGATAAAGGTCCGCGAGATATTTAGATGGGCGCAGATAGCTAGTCCATGACGATGTGAATAATCATTAGAGAAGTGATCAATTCCGCCTAATTTAAAGCAAAACTATCCACAACAGCTCGGTCAATGCCTAACTTCGCTGTCTCTTAGCTATATGGTTCGGGAGACTGCCTTTGGGTATCGATCCAGCCAAGATCCATTTCGGGCGCGCACTTGAGATCCACAAACTACATCTTTACGTCTGTGTAATTGCACCGGGAGAACGCATCCGGTGTCGACCCTGAATAAAGTTGCGGACAGGCCTGGAGCTATAGCTCTACTGGAGGGTATCGTGTACCGGTGACCATCGCTCCATTTGTTTATGCATGAGGCATCGCTTGACCTCTCGCTTTGTGCACCAGACGTTTCGCTTCTCTGAGACTCGGGGTCCCAGTGCGCGTCTGCGATGGTCCGCGTACTGCACGCGTATGGCTTTCCGGTCATGTTTATTTATAAAGCGCCAACGTTCGTGACATTTGAGTCCTGCGAGGTCGGCGTGGTTTTTCCGGACCTTATATGGAGCTCGAGAGGATTGCGAACCGGTTGGCTTACATTTACGTAACGAGCTTGCAACCAGCTGTAAGGGTAATACAGTTTTGTTTGTGTTTTCTTCTCTTCTGAAATAACAGAACTGGCAGTATAGCAGTTGGAAGCCGGAGTGTCAGTGCCTCTGGGCAAGCAGTGTTTTACTGCAGTGACTTTTTAATGTAATTAATGCGACCTAGTCTGCATATGTAGTTATCGCTCCAGTTAGCGGTAATATGCACGGTAGATGTGTCGTTAGTTTTTCTTTGTTTCTTTTTGGTTATTACTAGGAAGCAATGGGGAGGCGCAGTTACATTTTTTTTTAACTTTTCGTTAGAAATGTAGACAATGAAAAATAGGCGCTCTCGAAGGCAATCCACAAATTCTGCCCGCTACCAAAGTATATTACCGTTTGAATTTTTCCCTATTTGTCACGGGCGTTCGTTCGAGATAACGCGATAAATGGGGCACTAGTAAGAAACGCTTAACTTGTGCTTTTATACTAGACCCATCTTGTCGCTCATTTATGTGGTGCTTATGTGGTGGTGGTTTGGAAGGCCACCTTTAACATCGTCTATTTTTAATGCCAATTAACAATGTTCCAATGTTCCTACGATATTCCTACATTACGAAAAAATAGGAGTAAAAGAACGCTTAAACCACTTTCGAATCACTTGTAGAAATGCGTAAGAAATCATGCGGCAGCAATACCCATCTCCTTCCCTGTTTTCATATGAAAAGGCCGACTTGTAAAAAACATGTTGTTTTTGAAACAGGCGCATTTCTAGTTTTACAAGCATTCTTACAATGCACTTCCATATGCCTCAGAAGTTCTTACTTCATTTCTTTTATTGAATTCAGCCTTGCTGCATGCACATCAACGCAGGCTCATCAAATGTAATAGTACAGTTACTTCGGTTAGGTGGTATATAATAACAATAATAATAATAATAATAATAATAATAATAATAATAATATAGGCAAATCCGTGAACTAAATGAGAGCACAACGACACAATAAACGCTCATCACAACCGCCGACTTCATAAGCGGTCTGTTACATTTATTATATAATGCCATTTCCTCGAAAAAATAAATTACGTTGAAATTGGCGCTTGTGAAGCACATTATTTTTTGTCTTTATGCCGTCGATTATTATTGTATTGCAGTTTATTTTTTATGGTTCTCTTTACCCGTGCTTTACGTACACCTCATCTAGGCCATTTTGTATGTATTACTGTGAGTTTTCTTTATGTGGTTCTAACTAACACAAATCAAGCACCTTGGATTCGCTTATTCGTTCCGTTCCATTTTTCTTCGTGCAACGTAAAGTAATTGTGCACGCGTACATTGAAATGAAAAGATATGGAAACAGCAAAAAGTAGCAAATGCCACTTTGGAATGAATATACAAAAGTTACGCGCGACGCAATGAGCACACCGCCAAAAAGCATGTGACCGGTGTAACCTAATCGCACGGAAGATTGCACAGAACCGAAACATTGCATTTATTATAGCTAAACTATAGCGGCGGCTGGAATAAGGCGTTCTCATTTCTTTAGCGGTTCGATTTCCGACGAGGCAACCACGTTTCTCGCGAAGCAGTCCCTTCAGGAATGCGGCGACACTGGAACGACATTCCCGACCTTCGGAACCCGATCGAATCGTCTAGCCCACGCGGCGTGAAGATTACGCGCGAAACAAGGAATAGCACCGAGAGAGCAATTCCACCGGCGTACGCATTATCACGTGGGGAAGACTGCTGGGAAAGGAAACGTTGCATCTCTCGCATAGCCAAAACAGCGCCTCCCACATTTCTTCAGAGCCTTCATTTCCAATGACAACGACGACGCAACCACTTTAATACAATACAATACAATACAATACAATACAATACAATACAATACAATGCAATACAATACATCTTTATAGTGCATAAAGGAAAACAAAGTACAGATAGCAGGCCTACCAAAGCCTCAGAGGGCTTGACTGGCAGTGCCTAAAAGTCAGGTGACAGAAAATTGCACAGGGTTAATAGCGGAGTTAGCTATTAGCGGGTCGGAGCAAAATATTGAATAGGTATACAAAATGTTACTTTAAACTTCGAAAATGCTAAGCAGTTTCTTAATCCCACGTCTTGTGTTTGCTGCTAACATAGGCGTTGGGAATTTATTAAATAAGGCTGGAACATAATATTGCCGCGTCCTCCTTCCGCACTTTGTCGCAGTCTTGGGGATGACGTAGGGTTCCTTCGGTATTAAGGAGCGGACAGGCGTATATAGTGTTTTAAGATCATTATTCCGGTAGTGTTTAATTACAACACTTTCGACAATCCGGGAAGAGACAAAGCACTTCGTACGGGAATGCGGCGTGACACCAGAACGGCGATCTCGACCTTTGAAACTGGGATTCAACTTTACCCTGCGCGGCTTACCGCCTCGAAAGCGTCTCTCCTGAGTTTCATTCAGCGCATGCACCCCTCTCAGATGCGATACGAAATTAAAACGTCTTATAGCTCGGCGGATCGAATTCTTGCAACACGGTAGCAAAGTGTAATACCATACGTGCGGGAATGTCGGTACACGTACGCGTGCTTTCCCCGCCGCGACCTTGGGCGCTTCTCCCGTGCAAAGAAAAAAAAAAAACTTGAGTAACTTGGCTCGGCGCGTACAATATGGCGCAACTATTGCTCCAGCCGGCTCGCTACCCGCACGTTATATATCAGCTGCGAGAGCACACACCTTCGCGGTCGAACGGCGTTTGTGACCTTGAGGTGTGAAACGTTTTCCGGTCACGTTCATTCACATCGGCGTCCGCTAATGACGCGTAACTTTTTTTTTATTTCCTGCGGCCTTCTAGCATCTTAGAACTGGTTTAATCAAGCCAGGGAATTGACAAAAAGGCAATGCAATTGCTCATGCAGTGACATCGCTGTTTCCTAATAAACTTTTTCTTAAAAGAAAGTGGCAGTGAGGGCTTAATCAGCCTTGCGTATGGTGTGGGGCCCCGTTTCTTGTAAGTCATAGCCGCGTAACGCCAGCAGGCAAGGGCAACAAGGAAAGAATAGGTGTAATTACTTCTGTTATATGATGGAAATGTAGAAATTATGAATAAATAAAAAATGATAGTGGACGAAGAAACAACTGGCCGCAGGTGGAATACCGATTCTCTTACCAATAGCAACGACCTTGCCAAGTGAGCTACCGCGGCACCGTTTTACCCCGTTCTTTTACCCTGGTATTTATGTACGCGTGCAATCTCCCAGTGTCGTTTGCTAGGGAATAGCGCACTTGCATTGTTTATTTAGTCTTTTATTGCGAGGTAGAAATACTATGACATGTGCGGGAGAACTGCTGGACCAATAGCCGAAGGCCAGTAAAGGCCCACTGTGTATAGTTCATAAGGCAGTAAACTTACAGCCCTACCGCCCAGATCTCATTTGAACACTGAAACTACAAAAAGCGACGAAAATACCAACGAACAAAAGTAAATGAAAGATAGTTATATAGCGAATACACACAAAAGAAGATAGCACAAACTGATACAAGCATATCAGTAAGCAAAACAAAGAAAAAGCGTGACGAAATAACATGAGAATCTATCTGAAAACCGCAATAAAATGTTATCTTATTTTAAGGCGGAAGGGGATGTGGATAATATTGATGAAACTTAGGGGCTGCCATTCAAGCAACAGATACAGGTTCAATTAAGTTATTTAGTAGACTCTAGTATATAGTCATAGTTGTATATTTATTCAAAAATAGTGCCTGATAATGCAAACAAAGAATGCAGAGAAATACTTTCACAAATGTTGCTAACCACCAGAAGATCAGTCGTAAAATCATAGAACACAAAGATGTTCACCCGAGTAGCTAGGATAGGTGTACCCAACAACGTTGTCGAATACATAACTATGTATTTCTTTTTGGCGAAGCTCTATTCCATGTGAAAAATAAGTTTTTCCTCTTCGACGGCCCATCCGGAATATAACATGCACTGGGGTCGCCATTTCCCACAAGTAACGATGCCAAGTGCGTCGCAAGCTTTCAAAGAGCAGTGAAAGTTGTTTTTGTCGAGACGATTCTTCAAGGTCGGGGGAGATTAGGAGTGCACAGGCCAACAGGAGATATTGCAGGTTGCTTGTATAAAAAAGAGGGAAAAAACGAGAAGAGAAAAAAAAGAAAGAGCGCCCACGTGAGGGAAAGTATGTAGGACGTGGGTAGAAAGCAAAGGGGGGCCAGTGATACACGTTAACCACGCCAGCTGTAAAACGCCTGCAGCTTGTGATCGCTTGATTGGAAACGGTTGTCGATGCTCCAAGGTCGGAAACAGAGGCGACACTTTTCGCGTTCCAACAACGCTATAAACCAGCCGTTCTTGCCAAGAAGATCGGAAGAAGAATTTGACAACGACCGTGACCGGGGGGAAGGTTGACGCAGCCGAGAGTTTTATTTTTACGCATTTTCGCATCACTGTCACGCCTTTTGCCAGGTTTTGCACGGAGAGGTTGCGACGCTTTCGCCGTATGTTTCCACGTTTTTGCGCTAATACAGCGATGGCGTCGCATGCCTCTGCCAACATGTGAAGGACGGCAGGAGGAGACGCTGTCATCTTGGAAGCTTGCAGAAACACGCGTTAAGCAATTCGTTATTACTTACCACCGATGCGTTTTTTGGTGGCGTAAAACGCAACAAAAGTAAGGCATGCACCACCGCACAAGTTGGAATCTACTTGAAACGAAGATCTCGAGAGAGAGAGAGAGAGAGAGAGAGAGAGAGGCTTTAATGATATGCTGGAGATGTGAGCCCGGCTGTTCGCCCAACATACTACTCCAGGCGCTGGGTGAATTGAATGCTATGCAACTAAAGGCGATGAGTATGCAATCGGCCGTATTTTTTCTATTTGATTTTATGCCGCGTGTAATCTTACGCGCTGTTGACGTTGAACTACAGAAAAGGTCGCTGCTTTAATGTTACGCAATGCTGACGCCTGTGCACTAAATCGCGCACAAGTGCTGCCGAAATGGGAACTGTAGTCAACGCGAATGGACACTGTGAAACGTGGACACTGCGATGTCGATAGGACGAAGGCGATATTTACTGAGTGTCGATGGTAAAACCGTGAGGAGATGTGCAAGCAGGGGAGAAGCGCGATCATGCGTAAACGCGCGTGCCGCTTGTATGCACCTTTTTCCACATTGGCACATTACCATTTTGTGTAGTGCTACATGCATAGTGGCCCAAGAATGCGACAGCATAAGAGAATAACCCAAGAAGGCAGGCCAAACATAAGAAATTTTATAAATTCGAGGGAGCCGTAGAATATCGTGCGCTATTCTATTGCGAGGTCTGTGTGCTTTAGAGACACACCCGTCAGCCGACATTATATGCATTATGTCGACGACGGTCAAACTCGCATTGGGATTAATGTAAAATTTATAAGAGAATTGGTCGGTAGAACAACACTTGAAAAGCACGATCACGCGACTTTAATACTTGAGCGAGCGACTGTTTTGTCGCTCGTGTAAGTTGCGGCAGCTATTTCGAAGGTGCGTCTGCTTCTGCCATGATCGGTGTTTGTGGTTTCACGCTTCTCATGTAGTTGAGACAAAGTGTAGGACGACAATATAGGACACGGGCACGAGAAACGCAGCCGCGGTGGCTTAGCGGCTATGGTGTTGCGCTGTTAATCACGAGGTCGCGGGATCGAATGCCAGTCGCGGCGGCCGCATTTCGGTGGGGGCAAAATGCAGCTACGCCCCTGTGCCGTGCATTGGGTGCATGAGCGATAAAGATCTCCTGGTGGTCAAAACTTTTCCGGAGCGCCCTACCCCCCTCCCCCCACTACGGCGTGTCTCATAAGCAGATTGTGGTTTTGGAACGTAAAACACCAGAATTCGATTCAAATCAGCGGACACAAGAAAGGAACGACAGACAGGGCACCTTCTTTCGACGACGAAATTTTATTTTGGGGCCAGCTACATTCATACCGCAGACACGTACATTGCAACCTACGTTTCAATACTGATTGCATTAACAGGTGGTACCGGGCTCACTTCATTACGAATCAACGTGATCGACTGACCAGCCAGCTTACATGGCGACCGTCGTCCACGCGTCCGATGTAGCTACGGGACCAGTTTTTACAGGCTCAGAGCTATTTTTGTATATTTTTCGTATCGCTTCCTTCACTTTGCCGAGATAACGCTGCATAGCACCACCGGGGCTTTACTTTTTTTTTTTTTTTCGGCGCGATAACTCGCCGAAGCGCGCTTTCTATATTTACGCATCCCTTCTCAAATACGGGCTCCTAAGGCGATGCCACCATGCGAATAGGAAAGTGAAGCGTCCAAGTCAATCGAGTTAGGGCTAAACAAGGACAGCAGACGATGGCAAAGCCAACTGCAAGATGTCAAGATAGACACCGCTGCTTTTTTGGGAGGAACACAAGAGAATAATGAAAGAAAGACAGAAAGAAAGAAAGAAAGAAAGAAAGAAAGAAAGAAAGAAAGAAAGGAGAAGTAGAAGAAGCTCAAAGAACAATGAAAAGCAAAGATAACGGCCGTAGTTGGGGAATTCTACACGAAGCGATCGAAAATTGCGAAAAGCAATAGAAAGGTTAAGGAAAACGCGCTGGCACGGCCATAGAGATGAAGACGCGAAAAGCGACGAAAACCTAAACAAGGCACGCGTGATAAGGCCGTCGAGACGAGGAACTAGAGAGAGAGAGAGTCCGTTCTCCTGGCTCGTGAGCGTCGAACACAGCGTCTTCTGGTCTTCCTCGTCTGCTCGGAGGGGGCGATAAGCAGATTGCCAATAATCGGCAGGGCTCATCGGAGCTTTTTCTCGGAATGTGCCATCGGCAATGCTATAATAGAGACTGGGCTCCACCACCGGCTTCGCACAAAAAAATAAAAGAACAAGAAAATAACAGACAGGCTGGCGGCCTACACCCCGACTCACCGGCACCGCGTCGCCAGCCATATGCTCTGGGGCCCACGGGGCATCTGCTAAATGTAGAAGCCGGAACGAAGTGTGACGTGTAATACGGGGAGCCGCGTTTTGCCCTTTTTTTTTTGCGAAGCCTGCCAATGCCACAAAAAGAAACAGAAGAGAACGGGCCATTCTTTCTTTGTTCTGCCGCAAGACCAACATATACGAACGTACGTGAATCGAGCATGCGCAGAACTGCATTAGTGCTCTTTTCGAGGTAAGATATACACGATCTGAGCGATAAGCAAATCAGATCGAGAGTTTGTGTCTGCTCTTGAAAAGCACAATGCGGGCTCCGGTTCGAAAGTGTTTTATAGCCATTTCAAATCTGGACAGTTTATGAATTGTTGATACTGGAGGGATTGTTAACGAGGGAGGGCACAAAACCACTTCCGACATTACAAGTGATGTTTATTGAAACTAGCAGGTCGAAAGAAACATTGCCCAGGATTTTCAGGCTTGTGCTCAGTGGAGACGCGTACCCGCCATGGCGATGAGTGCTAGTACGAGCCGTCGTTCGGGTTTTGTATATGGTGCTCGGAAAAGAGTAACAATGCCGCATGTCTGGTGCCAGACGCCCACATACGTGCATCTGAAAGCTCACCACAGGTGTCAACCATTCGCCGTAGTGGTGATACGTGTATCCGTGACACATATACTTTGCTTAGGAAAACTGAAATTCACGTGATCAATAAGTTTCTTTTTTTTGTACAATCTTCGATGGATGCTTGTCTTCCATTTGACCATGTCTCACAAACCGGGGGTATGTTTCTTTCGAGGTTCTGGTTTCAGTAAATAGCAGTCCTAAGAGAGAGAGAGAGAGAGAGAGAGAAAACAAGGATAGGAAAGGCAGGGAGGTCAACCAGAACAGCATCCGGTTTGCTACCCTACCTGTCCTACGTCCTCCCTCGTTCCTGTGTGCTCGTTACTACCGTCTAATACGTACCAACTCGCCGAACAAAGCACGTTGCGAGGACTTTCTGACCCCACGTCCTTTAGCTGCGCTCACCCCCAAAAGCCTGTTATGACTGACAATACACAGAAGAGCTTTCTTCTGCCGTCTATATAAGCATTAATAAACCCTGATTCGATAACGTTTTTGCACTGGGGCAGCACTGGTTGCAAGCGGGAGTTCGCACTGTCTAGTGCGAGCAGGAAGCAGCCCGCGTTCGCGTGGTCGATTTGGAACCCGGCCAGCACGTCTCATTTCAGCGCGCGCACATGCCCACAGATTGCAAGCATGGGTCCCAACAACGCTTAACTTTCGGAGCGAGAACATTTTTCCTTCCTCTCACGGCCGTAAGGAAGTACTGCGACATTCCAACGCTGCTGCCCCGAGATGTTTCATTACAGCTGCGCTATCGTCCAGGTGCTTTTGCAAATGTTCAGCAAGTCCACAATTGAAACATTGGCCTGTAGTGGATGCACCTGAATCACCATTAAGGATATTCAAGTGCATCTGTACTCGATTGCAGATGCACTTGAATGCGCGTTACATTACAATGTTTTTTTGTTAATGTTACGATACAGCCGATACCGATCAAGGTGTTTCTGCAGATATTCGGAACATTCTTAATTGAAAGTTGAGGCTTCAACAAGCGCATTGCGGGCGCGAAATTTATCCGCAAAGCTGAACCGTTTGCTGCAAGGAAGGAAACCAATTTTAACCGACAAATTTGTAGGCATGTTAGAAGACGGTAGTGACATAAAGGCGCATCTCCAGCTTTTTTTCTCTTCTTGTGATCTGTCCACTCCTCTTTGAATCACAAATTCAAATCAACTACTCAAGTTCGGAGCTGTTGCGTAGCCTGAATCCCCTTTCCTTGGCTGAGGATATTGAGGCTTTAGGATCACACACTACGGCCCTACAACGTCAGCTTTCTTCCTTAACTAAACCAGGCTATCCGTTCTCCACTAGATCTTGTTGGGGCGTTAATATCTCTTATGCCGCAAGGCTATTCTCGACCATGGCGGAGAAATTCTGTAGACACTTTTGTTGTAGCAGCTATAGCCTTGAACCGTCGCGATTGAAAGCAAGTTGATGACGTTAAGGACATACGCTGAGGGGTGGTTCGTGGTTAAAGTGGTTGGCGCGAATCAGGCGACATCTACAACCAAGCGAGCGCTAAAAAGCTCAAGTATTGTGAGCCAAGCTTTGCGGCATGTTAATAATTCCACCAAACGGTGCTACAACTTCGAAGATACGTTTCAGTACTCCTTTGACGCCTCAAAGTCCGATGTATCCCTTTTGATTCACTAAGTTTGACACTTCGAAATGTTTATTTACGAGCGGGAAACGTAAAACAAAACTCGCCTTGTAGCGTTTATAACACACTGGAGCGGAGTTTCAGCTGTAGATAGCTCATCAAACTAGTCACTAATTAAATAATTACTATACTAACTATTCCGTACGTTAAATAGCATTTTATTAATTTTTTTTCAGTTACAATGTACTCTCCATACCAAGAAAAGAGATCAAGCTTTTTCTAATTCTGCTGGATGCAATTGTATTTGATCTTCTTGGGTTTAACAAATAGAGGAAGCTTTCTCCTTTAATGGTATTAAATGATGTGCTGGTGCCTGTAGGTAGCTACTGTTCTTTCTCTGGCATGGTAATTCCCTTCAAAGCGGTTACGCTTGTAGGAGAAACGATCAGAAAAAATATATACAGAGACATAATTTATAAATTTGAAGTGAAAACTAATGTTCCATTCTATCTGGAGTTCGTGTGGGAAACGAAGGTTCCCTCAGATTTCACAAAATAGAAATGTTCCAGAGCAGGTCCGTGTCTCCTTCTTCCACTCCAGCCGGATGGTGCGGGGAAGCTGACCGAAGGAATAGCACGCCTCTACGCTTAACCGGTGCCCACGCGACTAATAACCTCACGAAGCGTGAACAGCGTATTTGCGACTCTCCATTTCTCAAACCCCGCCGCTTTCTCTCGCCTGTCGCATTCGTCTCGCATCACCCTGCTCCTCGGAGCGGCTGCATATTGAAGGCCGTCACGCTGAGTAAGCCTGCAGATGCTGCCCGAGAAGCCATTCTGAGGTATGATCATTGGATTCGGCGGGATTTGATTGCAGCCGAAGATCTTTCACGCATGAGGTGCAGTGTATTTGCTATCAAGTAAGGTCTCGCGAGAGTGCCCCATGTGTTATGTATACGCGAGTATACGCGCCATCTGGTGTATTTGCCATATGGCATTCAACGGCCGCCGTGGTAACGGCACACATGGCGTGCAAGTGCAGATGCGAGAATTGTAAACTATTCAACGAGCCAGAACATTGCCAACAAGCCCTTAAATCTGCATGCGTTTTCTCAACCTTTTTAACACTGACTTGTCTTTTAGGGTGCAACTGTTCATTGACATTGCACAGTTGAACAAGCCAGCAGAGGGTGCATTTTATTTCCTGAAATTTCTAAGTCATAAGAAATTTTTAAGGATTGTTCTACTCAGCTGGGAGCTATTCACTGACGCTATCAATATATGCCAACTATCACTTTTACGTTTGTGAAATCGAAATGCTTACGCCCTTTAAAAGAAGGCCTCAGCTCGCGCGGTTCCCGTTTAGACACATTTGAGACAAAGCAGTGCTCGTTTTAGGCTACCAATAAAAATATTTATGTGAAATCAATATTTTCAAGGGGGGGGGGGGGGCAGGAATGAAAGCTATGTATTGACTAATAGCCGCACAGTTCGAAGTTATGATCACCAAATTTTTTTAGAAAGATACAGGTATTCCACAATTTTACAGTGTAGTTCATGAACTTAGACTTCCGTAACTTCTTAAAAAATAAATTAAAATAGAGTAAGAGAGATAACACAGTACTGCGAAGTTATCTTGGACAGGGAGTTCGATGCAGATAATGTCATCATCAGAGGTTGCATGGATGTACTCAATCGTTTGTGCGGGTTTCTCAAGCAGTTATGTTTAATGAATCATTGTGGGCCATCTAAAGACGTGCAATACTTCAACTTCGGTGCCCTCGAATGGCGTAGTCGAGTATATTTGCCCACTTTCTCTTAATCTTTGAATATTCGCCAGCTTCTACAGTATCGTCTGACCACCATTTCATCAACGTCACCACGTGTTCTCTCCCGCCACCTCTGAATCACGCGTCTTTAGCTTCACGTACATAGCTATAGTCTCTTCTATTAGTTCGCTACCTGAGCCTACTTTTTTGCGTACTTTAAACGAGCAGCCCGGCGTCACACATAACGTTGGAGACGCGGCAGCCTGGGAACTTTTGAAGGTGTGTGCATACACGTCAGGTTGGTTGGTCTTCCGTGGTGACGCTAACTCTGCAACGCAAACTCAGGGGACGGCCTCATTTTCCATAAACGACTGTTTGGAACGAGGCTATAGGACCGCCAGGCTGACGTGTGAGTCAGGTCGAGCAAACGCGCGGCGACAAGCTCTCTTGCTTCTTTCATTCGCAGCCGTGCCGAATACAGGCGGAGGCGACCTATATTGACGCCGAGTCATTCCCGCGTAAACGCGGCGTTTCGTCTTGACAAGTGTCCCCTGCTCGGCCGTTCTTTGAAAGCGGTCGTGTGTTTAGACGTCGTGCTCGTCGCCGTTCTTCGCCTCTTTTGACGTCCTGGAGACCTTCTTCTCGGCGAATAGCGTGCGAACTTGAACTTGCCAGTATAGTTCCT
Organism: Dermacentor andersoni; assembly: GCF_023375885.2. Taxonomy (NCBI): domain Eukaryota; kingdom Metazoa; phylum Arthropoda; class Arachnida; order Ixodida; family Ixodidae; genus Dermacentor; species Dermacentor andersoni. The sequence goes on from NC_092823.1 coordinate 102,686,256, forward strand.
TGTTAGAACAACAGCGCTGAAAATGGGCTGGCGAAAAGAAAGAGAAAGAATTGTAGGCTACTGAAAAGGAAGTCTTTAAATGCCACCCAAAACGTTGACGGCTTAAGTGACGACAACGACGATAAGGACGAGAGAAAGATCAGGACGCGATGACGTCACGATGGCTGTCTCCCGTGTCGCGAGCCAGTGATTGGGTCCACTTGAAAGTGAATTTGTGTTCTCTCCGGGGACTTCTGTCGTAAAGAGATGGTGGTGATGATAAAAGTATTGATTTATATAATACAAATATAATACAGAATTTAATGTAAATTTCTTACCTAATCTTCTAGAAGACAGACTGACATATTATAGGTAGAGTAATTGACTGATATGGGTGCTCTAGATCTCGACGTATATATTTCGTAGACCTGACTCTGGGAAGCTTGTCCACATTGTAATAGCAGACAAGAGCCAGCGTTGACACCCCCCCCCCCTACCCCTTCCCCCACAGATGTGGTACCCAATGCGCTACCGATATATACACATTGCATAACGAGAGGGGGAAGAAGAATCACCAAAACTAAGGCAAACACAAAACAATGTTACCTCGTCGTCCCCATTACCATTCGCTCTTGCCACGCTGTTCGTGTCACTCGCTATCATTCGCCTGCGTCATGCCAGGGTGAAGCTCTTTCACCCACGTCATACTTCGCTCACCCACAGCCCCGTTATACTTGGCCTCGTTCAAGGCAGGCCCGTCTCATAGCGCTCTCTCGAAGAGTTCTCGTACGTTGCCTTAACGAAAAATAAAGATGCGCAAGATATCGACCAGCATGGATGCGTCGCAATCGTTTATAAGGTTTACGTGACGCTTCCGTCATCTCCGCTTTCCCCGCCGTGGGCATACCGGGACACACGGTTGCATCGCCTCCAGTGAAAGAAGGAGGCGGGATCACGCACTTCAGAAGACGGTCGCGTTCGTCCTCGCCTGTCGTCTCAGCTATGGCTTCGTCTTTGTCTGCGCTTTCTTACTCCGTGACAACTGAAAGGAGCGTGACTTTGTTCGCCTAGATAGAAAAAGAAAATTAAGATAGCCGGAGAGAAGCCTTCATTGAAGGGCCGCATTCCGTCTACTATAGTACAGCCACCCGCCAGAACCAGTTTGCTTGATATCTTGGGACTGTTATAGCAACAATTTCTCAACTTTGTGCGCTTTGATGTCGAGCTCACATGGTAGCGGGCCACCGAATAGGTCTCTACAACTGTATCCACGCAAGCACATCGACAGTGGGGCGTAGTGCATTGTTTTCCAGAGTCAGGAAACGACCGTGTTAGCAGTCCATCATGGCGACACTCGGACGGTTACGTAAAACTGTATATAGAGGCAGCGTTGGAACAGACGAGAGAGACGAATGCGCGCACGTATCATTATGGCGGTAACTCGAATGTCAAACTACTGAACTGTCAAAATCACTATCCTTGATTTACATCGAATAATTTGGCTCGTCCATTCATGGGAACATGGGCTTACAGTCGTTTGTTGTTCACTTGTCTGATATACAGTACGGTACACTTTTAAAGGGAACGTCTCATCTGTACTCTGCCATTGATCACAGTTTGGATATAATGCAAAGACCAGCAGATTTCCTCTTCCTTTTTTTCCTCGCGTCTTTGCCTTGCTTCACGCTTCCCGTAAGTCACATTTTTCTGACAGAGTTGAAGAAACACTTCAATCACATTGCCTTAATCACGAGTTAGGTGTTTCCTTTATGTGCAGTCGATACCAAACGCACGCGTTAAGCTGGACTTTTATTCCCCCTCTCCCAAGAAAAAAATAACTTCTTACGCTTAGAGCAGTTCGTAAGAGCAGTTCCCAGAAAATTTCAATGCCGACCATTATACTACTAAAGAGAGCTTACGAACGAAAAGCTTTGCCCTTTCTATTCACCTGCTGCTGCGTCAAAAGGCACAGCAGCCAAGAGTCTGAAAACAAATGAATGCGTAGCCGGCGGGCCTTCGGCTATGACTCTGCCCGACTGCTCTGGCGCTTCCACGCAGCCTCTTGCCGAAGCCTTAGAGGGTGCACCTCGGACTAATCCGGCCGTACGCAGCCAGGCCGAGCCAAAACGTCGATCGTCAAAAGGAGACCGCGTCGAAGAAGCAGCTCTAAAAGAAGCGCTGCGCTTCTATAACGACCGACCCCACGACGTGAAGCGGAGGCCGCTGTATAGCCATGCCGAGATGCTGCTACACATTTGCAAACAGGAGTTGCGTTGTGGAAGTGGGAGGGGGGGGTGTAATAGTGGCGGTCCATAGTGGACCCCTCCGCACGAAGCGTCCCTTGTCTTAACGGCGTCCCCTTTGTATCGTAATACACGGCTGCTGCGCCTGCGGCCTGCGCTGGCCGATGTACTGTGTAGTGTACGCTCTCTTCATTGGTACACGGCGGCGTTGTTCTTATTTCGCCATCGATGCTCGTAGAAGAGCGAGGCCGCTTTCAATGATCCTCGATGGGTCTCGGACCGCCGCGCGCGTCCACTGACCCACTGACCCGTCGAAAAGCAGGCGAACGACGGAGCGGGGGGCTGTGTGGAGGGGTGATGGTTCCTGTCCTGAACCGCCATTGCCCCCCCGAGGGGGAGGGGGGTGTAACTGCTCCGCATCTTCGAGAGGCGAGGGGTGGTTATTGGGAGGACCGCTCTGCACTTATAATGGGGCGCATCTAATCGGAGGCTGTCCTCCCCCCCCCCCCCCCCGCTCCCCCCTTTGCCATTCATTATTATTGCTGTTACTGTTTTCTATCATGGTTGTCTCTCGGAGAACTCGGGGCAGCTCGGAGATCGGGGTGTGAGGGGGGAGCACTTAGAAGATGTAGGTAGCCCCTCGAAGGTGGAGGTGTCTGCTCTCGGCGTGGGTGCAGGAGCTACTCATTAGTTTAGAAAGAGAAACGCAGCTGACGCGTGCGCGATTTGCGTGAGTGCGTCGTGCTAGTGGAACGCGCGTAGGATATGCGTCCCGTGGCTAGTTTGGTGCGCGCGTGCGATGTGTTCCAGGTGAATTCGTTATGCATACAGTATGAACCAAAAGAAAGGGTATATTCAGCAACCGTTTGGAAGCGTGCGCCTATAACGTTGCAGCATAGGACAAGCCCGATTAGGAGCCGAGATAGCGACGGTGGTGTACACTTTATGGCACTGGTATAACACAATATGGGACACATTGTGGCAGTGTGCGAGGCGTACAGTTACGGTCAAACTTAACGAGGACGAGTCTCGAAAGGCTTCTTTTTTTTTGTGCTTCTCCTGTGGAGGCTTTTGGAAATTTCTGGTCGGGACGCTTGGAATGGTTGCGGTTTAATGCGTCCCACTTCCAAAGCATTTGGTGCTTGCTCCTCACAGCCCGTGCATCTTAAAGTTAAATTGTTATCGATGCGCGTTCATTGTTGGTTAAGTCTGACTGCAGTTGTACAAGGTTGGGAACAGTGGGATGGCCTCGACTGCTACCGAAACGGCATCTGCATCTTCAAGAGAAGAGATGGCACACACAGCTAACCGGAGCTGCAGTGTGCTTTAGATGACATGCGTGCAAGCAGCGCTGGAGGTTTTCCCAGTTAGTTGTAACGGTTACCAGCGAGGCTTCTTAGAATTGTTTGTGACCGAGGGTTCCAAATAGTTGGGGCAGCAATGCGTATTCGGGGCGCTTATTGTCGGGCCGACAGGCCACGTCAGGGCATGCGGAGAAAGAATGCCAGGGGCTAAGCTTCGTTCTTTAGGTAAGTGCTGAAGCATCCGCGTACTACAGTTGCTACTACTGTTGGATTTGTCAGCATTCGTTATGCAAATGGAATCAAGGTAAACACGGAAAAATGAGCAGGCTGGAATAGAGTATGTAGATTGTATCAGATAGCCTGGATAAACGGTATAGCATGCAGCACTGCATGGCTTTACCAGGAGGCAGATGCTGCGGTTTGTGATAGTGGACTGGTACATAGCACCCGAATAGAATCAAGATGGCCTTGGTATGAGCATCGAAATGAAATAACCTGATTGTAATGTCTTCAATGGCACGTCTTTCCTAAGCGTGAGGCAGTGGTCGTAATGGTTATTATGAAAAAAAAAAGAATACTGCGTTTGAAGTTCGCGTGGTTCTAGCTGGAAATCTCAGCGGTTATAGTTATTTCAACGGGGTGTAAAATTGGGCGAGTTGGTATCGCGCTGCTGCCATAGTAACTATAATAATTAATTTGTTCCTCATGGTTCAGTTAAACGCGTTAGGATTCAAACACTGTCAGTGAGGGGAGTCTTACTCACTCGCTCTATAGAGAACGCCTCGAGTTGGGACCTTACAGAGGCAAAAAATAAAAAAAAAAATAAGAAAAAGAAAAGTGCCACTGTGCAGAGCGTTCAAACTGTCCACCTTTCCAGAAAACGTGTTCTTCAAGATCGAAGCTGGCACTAACTCACTGAGAACAACCTTCACTACCGCTTTCGACGGTGGGTGAGAAAAAAAAACAACAACTGAAACTGCCAAAAGATTTGTAGTCTGTCGTCGTCACTCTCTGAAGACCACTTCCCGCGTGGCAGTTGCCTCAGAGAGGAAAAAAAAAACGCGATACGACGAGGCAGCAGTAAATAAAGACATAGTTGGAGCTATTTCGGCATGCGAGAACCGGGTTAAATCTGAGAGAAACAACCCTTGTCTTTCGCGGCTTCCTCTTTTTTTTTCTTACGCTGCTCTCGTCTTACCGTGAACGATTGCACTCGCGGCTTATACGCCCTATATGAGAGCACAGTGCCGGAAGATCTATACGAGAAAGCGCGAGAAAAAGAATTGAAATAAACACACGCGGAAACGGGGAGAAATCGGGTGAAGAGAAGGCAGATAGTGCGTCAAGGAGGCGGCCGTTGATAGTTCGTGTTTGGGTGCTGGCGTAAACAAAAAAAAAAAAAAATCTTGAGAACGGCCAGTGCGTAAGGAAAGGTCTGGTATGGCCGCGTTTAGGAGGCAGCTTTCTCGACGAGGGCTAACAACGCGATTCGAGGAGGAGGAGGGGGGGGGCTTCAAAATTGCGGAGGTGGAATCGCGTGTCCGTTACTATAAGGTTTCAGGCGTCTGGCCACGGCTTGGAAGAGGAAGTGTTGACGAGACGAGGCGGGCCACCTACAACAGCCCTGCAGCCAAACTTGTATTCTCGGGCAGAAACGGAGAAACCAGTGGCCGGGAAGCAGGTCGGGAGTCGCGGGTGGTTTGGACGGAGAAGTGGGGCTGTGTTGTTGGCAAGGTTGCCATACGTGAAGTGTGGAGTAGCTTTGATTGATGGCCGCTTCCTCGTAGACATGCGTGGGCGCCTTCGGTTTCCCGCACCAACCCAGATGTTAGCGCAGCGTTCCTTGGCGGAAGCGGTGAGGTTTACTAAGCGCTAAGCGCAGTCGTGGGCTCGCAGGCTACTTAGACCACGAGCTAAGACACGCGAGCCAAGTGATGAATCGAAGTTCGATAGGGCATGACTGTTTCGTACACAACGTTGTTGCTTCTCCAGAATGTTCTCCAGAATAACAGCTAATTAGTAGTATTAATTAGTATCAATAGATAATTAGCAGTACGTTCTTTTTTAATGTACCATTGTTTCATTTTGTGACATGAATGTGGAGATCAGTGTGTTATACGTTACGTTAATTAACCGGGGACTAAACGTCTGCCGGAGCATGAGCATCATTTCGCCCCCTCATGCTCCCGTTTCTGTAACAGGAACAAATCAGTATACCATGAAAAACTTTAAAAAAATGTACCAAAAAGGTAAAGTAAGCCTGTGCATGCTAAATTTCATCTGAGTATGTTACATTTGCCTACATGTAAGTTTGCAACAGTTAGGAAACGAAGTTGCATATTTCGTTTCTCTGTTGTTACGTACCCCGCTCCAGACGTTGTTTTTGTTGAGAGCTCTGCGACATATGTTCAGCTCAAGAATAACGCGAACGGTAGTTCGAAGGTGTCTTGCGAACTCCGCCGAGTCGTAAAAGCGTGCAATTAGATATATCGGGACTATTGCACGTATCAAATAGAGAACATTTTTAGGTCAATAATTTATTTTAACAGTGGCATTTCGAGTCGAATAACGACAAACACAACGACGTCCGTTGGCCCAGTCATTTGAGGGGACCCTGAACTTGAAGTTCGAGCGCATCAAACCGGTTCTCGCAAAATAGGCGACCCATATGATCAACGTCTACGTTCATCATTGGTATTCTTCTTGGCGTTCATGTTCAGGCTTCCTGTCGCTTTGCGCAACACTTCGTAGTTGCGTCATCAAAGAGCAGGTAGTCTAGCGAACCTCCCTGAGTGCTTCTACAACCTCCTCTCTTCCTCCTTGAAGTTTTGCTTTTTTTTTTCATTTCTTATCGCTTCTATCACGGCACCCATTTTGCAGTTTGAACTTTCTTGAATGATCGATGGACGTTCCGGATGGGCTAGCTTTGACGGCATTCTTCGGGACCACGTTTCAACTCCCACTGGAGAGAGGAACACGTGCTCGGTTTAAAAGCTACGCGTAGAAAAGAAAACAAACAAACAAAAAGAAGAGTTGAAAGCCAGGCTTGCAGAGTGCCCACGAAACTCGTCCAGGGGAAACAAGATCGGGGTGGTTTGCTCGACGTGACTGAAGAGCCCCTAACACACGCCGCTCTTGACCGCGCACCGCAATTTTCTCGTCAAAGGAACGCCGGCCACATCTGGACGGGACAGCTCCGGCCTAATCCCTGCGCGGTCTTGCTCGCTTCCTCCGCAGCTCCTCGCGCTCGCGTTTAAAGCGGAGGACGAGGCCTAAGCGCAGGCCTGGAAGATGTGGGGAAGCCGGCCGGTTGCTAGGTGGCGACCCCTTCAGGTGGTCTTCGGCACTAGACGCTTGCTTCGCTGGGTGTGACGTTTGGTTATTGTGCGTTTGGTCACCACCATTGTCGCGTCAGGAGTTGAAGAATCAGCAACAAATCTAAAACTATTCTGAAAAAAAAAAAGAAACTCCGGAAACGAACATTGACGCGGCCAAACAAAAGTTATTCAACTTATAAATTCAGAATAGAAACATTTGATAGAGAGAGGCATACCCAAGGTGACTAAAGAGAAGCAATTTTTCTTTGACTTCCTCGGGCATACCCTATCGCATTCCGCTCACCCATCGAGGACTTATGCTGCCTCCAATCTAAACGCGGCATACATCACGTGGTACCGGAAGTGTCTTACCGCTGGGGTCTTCCCTACGTAGCCTCATTCCATATGGTGACGTCATCTAGTTAATGCGCCCGCAAATGCACCTGACAAGGAGTAAATGTTATAAATGACCATCGGATGTTTGGGAAAAACATACAGAATGAATTTTATACGCTGGTCATATGTACGTGCTACATGATATGGTATAAGTGACGTGAGGTTACGCCGCACCTGATGCCAGAAATTGTTGATGTATATGCACTGCTACAGTCGGCGAGGAAACTGATTTCAGAAGAGAATTAAAACTATCAGATGCTCTGGCTTTCACCCACGCTGGAGGCATCGCCAAGTCCTATAGTAAGCAAACGTGGAGTACAAAAGAAAAAAATACCAACATACGTAATTTGGGACTCAGGGCACATTTACCATGCATTCAAAGCCAGGTACACACGAGCGTTGTTGCATTCTGCCTCCATCCAAATACAGCCGTCGCGGGCGGGATTCGAACCCGCGACCTGGCGCTCAGCAGCGCAATGACATGCGTGGCCAATGTGCTTCCACGGCGGGTAGGTAGAAATTAAGGAAAAACTTGCAATTCAGGGGACCATAACTCGAAGTTGACGAATTAAAGCGCACTTGCAAAGCCTACAACTGCTGTCTTGCACTGCGGCTTCGCGACAACAAGGTGAAACCACTTCTTTCTTGTTTCTTTTTAAAGTTTTCTTTTTGCCATTTCCGGATCCTGACTGAGAAAATTGTCTTCCCCTCTTTGGTGAAGGCGACTACAGAAAGCGCTTTTAAACCTTCCTATTTTCGCGACTCTACACTACTGGTCTAAATTTAGAAACGCGACGTATAGGAACAGGAAATGCGCGCTTCAGGACGCCCCACTCGCGTGTATCCCTGACAATGAGCGGAAGGACCGAGCGGTTCTTCGAGAGAGCGGCGCTCTCTCTTCTTCGAGTCTTCAGTGATTGAGCGGTCGGACACTCCCGAAGCGCTTCGCCTTCCAGAGTACAGACTCGCGAGGGAGGTCGTCTCCCATGTCGGTACGCGACACTCATTGCTGCTTTCTGCCGCGTCGACGATCCTGCGGCTTCGCAAGGCACGCGCATTCCGAGTATTTATAGGATGTTCGAGGTTTAGGACACCGCAAGCTGCACGGGCGCGAGAAACAATGGGACGTCCCACAGTCGAAACCGCGAAGAAGCACCGTGGTTATGATACACGGTGCTAAATATATCGCAAGCTTTTGAAATGGTACTCTGTCAAGACCGCCCTAGTGCGAGAAAGTGAGAAAAAAAGAAAGAACAAACTAAAAATAAATAAATACAGTTATTGAGATGAATATACAAATTATTATACAAAAGAAAACAAATAAAGAGGCGTCGACATGGTGCATAGCTACGTTTTAAAACATAGACGCCAGAAAGAAAGAAAGAAAAACAATAGACAGAGGTGTATTTGAGAAAATAATCTTCGCTAAGAGTGGTGCGGAAATGTGCAACGCGAAGAACGGTAGACCGAGCTCCCTGGAAAGGCGTTTTTGGTCCCCGGTTTGATGACCGTACCACAGAGAGACACGGTTTGAGAAAGTGCGTACGCATTTACTTCGATCGATTCCTGATGCCCTCTGGCGGATGGCGGTTTTCCATTTCATAGTTAGTATTTATAACGTAGAGTTTAACACGCTGACGTTCCAGATTCACGATTGAGGAAAAAAGGGGGCTCCAGATGGCTGTACGGGGTGCGTCGGAGCTACCTGAAATAGACGAGGTACCCAGACTTCAACTGTCAAGTGCTCCGCGGGTATGATCGAAAATCAGGAAATAGGCGTTTCAGCGTTTCTTCACGCGGAGACAATAATGTGTTCACTTCCGAAGCACCTACTGCTGTGGCGACTGTTACTATAGGTGTCGCTTGATTTGCAACGCGGAAAGAACAGAAGCGTTTTATTCTTCGCAGTCGTCGAGAAAGGAAGAAGACACGCTATATGTAGCGAAGGTGATTAAGGACAAACGTTTGAGTATTTATTGAATTCGACCTGGGTTTCCTTGCGGAAGCAGGTGATCGACAACCACCGCTGTATCCCAAGTTAGATTTGGTGGCCCACGTGGCATCATTGTCGCTGTACAGTTATGCGTTTGAGTGCCTGATTTTAATGTATATTACTATGGTTTCATTTCATTAATGTGCTAATGATTTATTGATTGCGCTTATTTTCTAGTTGAAGGTATGTGTTCGCTTTCTTTACTTCGCTGTGGACATTGAAATGTACTTATGCTCTTGGCATTTACTGATTGCGTATTTATGTGCTTGCATAGCATTGAATGTGTCAACATTGCATTGATATGACACACCGTTTGTGTAATGCAACCCGTAGAGATGATCTTTAATGTTATAAAGGGAAATGATACAGAGAATAATATAAAGATGCTTGTCACACACGGCAGAGCAATTCTAAGGCAGTTGATGCTCGCGGAAGTGGCTTAGCGGCTTCACAGTTCTGCTTCTAAGCGTCAAGCCGCGGTTCGAGATATCTATCTATCTATCTATCTATCTATCTATCTATCTATCTATCTATCTATCTATCTATCTATCTATCTATCTATCTATCTATCTATCTATCTATCTATCTATCTATCTATCTATCTATCTATCTATCTATCTATCTATCTATCTATCTATCTATCTATCTATCTATCTATCTATCTATCTATCTATCTATCTATCTATCTATGCATTTGTTATCTGTCACTGCAGTAGCAAAACAGGCAAAGATTCAATGATATCCTGTTGCGAGACACCAGTGCATGCGTGAGCTCCTTTTGGGTGAATGCGAGCTGTCTCGCACGAGAGAGAGAGAGAAAAAAATGAAAGAGTAACTCCAAATAATAAGCCTATACGACTCCGCGCGCGAAGTTGTAGGCATTGCTACGCGCTACCACGGAGCAACGACCACTCGAGAAGCCTTTCGTGCCGCCACGCGTACTATACACACGGCTAAGTGGAATAAATGCTTGCGGGCTTTCTGCGGCCAACACAACCGAACCGCGACCTTCCGCGTAGCCACTCCTTTGCGCAGGGGTGGGGGGGGGGGGGGAGGCATGGAGGCGAGGCCGGATTTCATTGCGCTTCGCTTGCCTCCTTAAAGAAAGAGAGAGCTGAGGAACTTAGCGACGCGTGCTCAGTAGAGACACGACACTTTGTTGCGTTCGCCATCTTGAAGTTTCAGGCTGGTACATAGAACGTTCGTCGGGAACTCCAAACTTGATTTTCGCTCCACACAGGTGCCACTAAGTGGACCGTTCCACCTCCGCATGAGTTTCTTACAGCCCAATGCATTTATTCTTACACCCAACAATGTTTGCTTTCTACGGCAGGGGCAATTTTTTTTTTTAGAGAAGGCCGCTGGTAGAGCGCTCGGGTATGTTCAAAAGCGGCTGCGCTTTCTTGTCGTTGGAAGGATTGAAGAGAGAAGGGGCTTAGGCAAAGAGAAGGGGGTTAACCTACACTGTGGGAAGAGCGGTTAGGGGTACAAGGAAAAGAGAGAGAGATTTCAGAGTGCCACTTCATCTGGAGGCGCACATGGACTATCAGAGTCGGTCACTGAGAACTGTAGACTTCGGAGACTCCGGAAATTCGCGTGGCCCTTTGCGATAGCTTGGCACATTGGTTTTCATCGCGGGCAATTTTTCGCAAGACACGCGATGCCTGGGAGCTTTGTAACGGCCGGCCTTTCTCGTTTCGCAAAGCAGGCGAAACTCGCAGCCAGTGGAATTCGTCTGGGCTCGACGGCAGACAGCGTGAGAGGTCCTTGACGCACCAGTATACCTCACTCCTGCAAAACAATGGCGCCTTCGAGAGCAAGCACACGGGGGGGGGGAGAGGGGGGGGAGGAGTGCGCCTGACTTTCTCGAAACAGAAGTGCCTTCTTCACTGTCACGCGCTCGCAACAGGTACGAGAAAGAGAGCCGCTGGGAAAATATTTTCGGGAAACGCCGACCTCGGATTCCTCGCCGTATAGAGTCGCGGTGGGGTCGGAGTACGCGGCAACCGAGACGGCACGAGGAAGGAGACAATGCCGGCGTCGCGTGATCCTCCGCGAATCACGACTTCGGCGACGAGAACGACGAACTGACAGGAGAGTCGCGACGCAGAAGTAACGCGCTTCTGTGCCACCAATAGACTGCAGCGCTGTGGAGGCTGTCGTGTAGGCACCTTAAGGGTGTCGATGCTGCTTGTAATTACAGTACGCTTTGAATGCGGTGACTCGTGTGTCAAGTTTCATCCTAGAGGCCAAAGTTCTGAGTTTACCCTCACATTGACATTGCACACATTTCATAGCAAGATCGGCATTTATGTTCCCACTGCTTCAGTGTTATACTTGGCGCCGTTATTTGTCCGGTGCATCAAGAAACAATGTGCGATTTGCCTTACTCCATTTATGAGTGCTTTCGTATTACATCGACGGTGCATATATTTGCTCTTTAGTTTCCAAGTGGCACGAATGGCATGCGAGGAAGGCTTTAAGAACGAAAACAATTTTGGGCGAGTAGGGTGACATTATCATTGCCATCGGCATCATTTCGGTCGGCCCATTTATGTCCACGGCAGAACGAAGGTCTCTCCCAGCGATCGCCAATTACCTCTGTCTTCCAGCTGACCACATCTTGTGCCCGCAAATTTCCTATTTTAATAACACCACCTAATTTTCTGCCATCTTGGACTGCACTTCCTTTCTCTTGACGCCCAATCTGCAACACTAGTAGAACACCAGTTACCAGTCCTACGCACTACATGGCCTGCTGGTAGCTCATTTATTTCTCTTAATACTCTTTCAAATATCGACTATACCCCATTTGCTTAATTATCCATATCGCTGTCCTGCTCTCTCTTCACGCTATACGCGTATATTTTTTCGTCTCTTCGCTCACTGCGTAGTCCTGGAAATTTATTCAAGCTTATGTGTTAGCCTCCAAGTTTCTGTCTCATATGTCGTACACGCTAAGAACAATGGTATGTTTAAGGGCGTTTTTTCTCGTTTATATTACCCATGCTCTTAGACTCGTACAAAAGTGTGCTTAAGCGAACTAACACGCCCGTTTGACAGGATGATTTTTAGGAATTGCACCGTTTCCCCCAATGTGTGTTTTGCGAGATGCACCCTACGGTTTATTTTTACAGCGATATATTTCTTTCTGTTGGTACCCTAGTTCTTCGTACGACTGGCGGAGTAATCGCGAAGTGTATTCCGAGACGTTTGTAAAGAACTAAAGCGCTGAAAACAAAAAGAAAAACTAAACCCGCGCAGCCAGGATTCGAACTGTGGACCTACATATTGCCAGTCGGAAGTTTCATCTCTCGACGACTGAGCTCTTTTTTTTCTTTTACTTTGTTCGCCTCTCTTCCACTGCGCCGACAGAACTACATTACTTATATAGCCCCTTAAAAACGCCACAGTGGCTCTAGGTGCTCTGATAGGCTGACACCGGGCTCTTCAGTGCTTCAGTTGATGTATAAACCAGCACCAAGGTCACACAATTTAGGTGAACTTAATAGTAAGGTGTAAAAGAAAGGAAGGAGAGAAGAGGACAAAGTAGTTGCGCATTTACATATTGCGATTAGGGTGCGTCTCCTCCACAATAAATGCTTTGTTCTTAGTGATAGTAGATTGCACCCTATGTAGCCGCGAATGTTTGTTTCAACCCGTACTGCTTGAAACAGCGCGAGGCTTACTGTGCCTGATGCTGCGCCGACCACGGTGCTACGCCAGAGATAACATGCGTCTGAATGAGTATGATTAGCTGTCGCGCTATGATTCGCTGATTATTATAAAACAACATCGAGCTGAAGCAAGGTAAATGAATCCAATGGTAAAAAGCGAAAGGCAAGAAAGAGATAAAAGAAAAAGCTATATCTTGTCACTTCACCACCGGGGGCGCCATGTACGTTGACATCCATGTTTATCTTACTGCGATCATATGACTTGCTCCAACGATGACGCGATATAAACCCCTGAGAAATAGACACTTATGGCTTTTTACTTGCCTGGATTGTCAAACTTCCCGAGCATCCTTAAATTCTGCCAAGCGTATCTTTCGCAGAAAACGCCCTTTTAGCACCTCGAAGTTAATGAAAGGGTGCTCAAAGGGTGTCATGCAAACAAGCGCATCCATTTTCTAACTTTTCACCAAAAGTAAGGGCACAAAAAGGGTGTTCCGACATACACTCCACCCTCGAGGGTGTAATTTCCCTGAGTGTGTACCGGTAAAATGCAATAATTGTAGACTTCTCTTTTAATGGATAGCGGTAGTAAGTTCCCGGTCATGATTTCGTAATGCCTGCGGTATGCGCTTTAAGCAGTTTATATGAGCCTCTTCCTCAAAATAAAGGATTCATTCATTCATTCATTCATTCTTCTGCAAATTTCGTTCTCACGATCAAGATCTCCTGTTAGGAGAAATTGGCCTAGGTAAATGTACTCTTGCGCGGATTCCAGAAGCGAACTGCCAATCATGATTGCTTGTTCTCTTACCAGGCTACTGAACATAACCTTTACCTTGCGCATATTAATCTTCAATCCTATCGTTACACTTTCTCGGCTAAGGGCTCCAATCAGTTTTCGCAAGCCGTTTCCAGTGTTGCTGAACAGTCCAATGTCATTGGCAGGCAACAGGTTACAGCGATATTTGCCGTTAATCCTCACTCCCAATTCTTTCCAGTCTAATGGCTTGAATACCTCTAAGCATGCAGATTGTGTCGCTTTTCCTTACGTTTTTCTTGATGCAAGTTCTTTCGCTTTCTTGTGGGGAACTGACATAGCTGTGAGGTCTTTGTAGGTATTTGCCAAGTTGACTTGGTAAGTAAATACCTTTTTCCTTGATTACTCCATTTCCCCAGGTATTGGTGCTCGCTCACGGGTTACGCTCACTCTCTTTGTGCTTAGGAAACCTGGAGCCAAACCTAAGAACGCTACGCCCATGAAGCCTGGGTGTATTTTTCTTTCTTTCTGAAGGTTTCATGGCGTTAATCGCAGGTAGCATTGCACACATAGCTTGTGATTTTCAGGCGCACAAGAAAAGCACAAATCGGGGCATTTCGTAATCACTACGGTGAAAAAAGTGCACGTGTGTTATGGAAAACTCTCGTTTTTGAATGGCAGCACTATGCTGCACGGTATAGCTGAGGCACAAAGAGGGATATATATATATATATATATATATATATATATATATATATATATATATATATATATATACAAACGAACGAAAACTGCATTCCCAGGAAGTCAGTGAGACAATGTACTGCGTCATCTTACCAGACAGCGTGTCTCCTGGCGAGTTCCCGGATTCCCATAACAGAATGTTTGGTATTATGTGCAAGAAAGCAAGAAAGAAAGAAAGAAAGAAAGAAAGGAAGGACAGAAAGAATGACAAAAAAAATACAATGACGTAAGAATGTGACGGGGATCCTTTGTTGTGTCATCCGAACGAACAGGTGGTGCGACTCGCGCGATGACAGCTTCAAATATTCTCCGTCGTCTTTGTCGGTCTTCCCGTGTGCCTTGCGTTGGTGTTACGATAGATGGCCGCCTTTTGTTTTTGTTATGCTACAATGACACCACGGATAGCGTTACTTCGCTCCGGAACGTATGCGGGAACGGTGTGGCACGAGGAACGCACGTCGTGTCATACGATATAGCGTGGATATCTACCTTCTACGTTTGCTTGCAGTGTTCCGAGTCGTGAATGCACCGGCAGCCAGCTGCCGTGAGTTGTGTGATGAGGAGTCTGTCAGAGTCAGAATGTTGGTTCGGGACGTAAAACCGCAATAGTTTGAAATATTTTTAAAACGTTATTGTTATAGTAATCATCGACACCAAGGCTACTCTTTCGTTTCTTTTTCTGCCTTGGAGGAAAAAGATCACCCACGATTGATGTTGTCATTGTCTCTTGGGCACTGATTGCGCCTTACTTCAGGCAGATTTGGTACTGCGGAGGTGCCCAGGTGAACCCCAGGTAGTTTATAAGTTAAACCGGAGTACTCCATTACGACATCCCTCATAGCTCGTTGTTTGAAGTGGTAAATCTCAGAATTTACAAATTTCGTCCACATGATTGCTCATATTGTGCACAACTTGCAGGAATCTGTGCCGTGGATATTCTACACGCACATGCGACATAACTCAGACTCAGTAAGCCGACGCAACTGCGGAGGTGCTTCATTATCATCATTATTATCAGCTCGTTCTTGTCCAGGAGCTCAGGCTTCCTGTTTGAAGCACCAATAATTGCAATAATGCACACCCGTCACACTGGCACCCCCCCTCCCGCCCCCTCGCCTTCAACGTGGGCCCACAGACTACAAATTTTCGGAAGCGGCGCATGACCTTCTAAGTCACCGAACACACGTGCCAGAGACACGCGCATGACACGTGACCGAATCACCTGATGCCGTCTCTCACCCGCCTCGGATCGTCAACTTACCGCCCACAGTCCAAATTGTCTCGCTAACAACTTCCCGCATGACCAGTAAGCACTTTGTTTGCCTACACTGCGTAGCCGTAATTTTTTTTTTCGGAAGTCGCACGCGCGTGGCTTTTCGAGTCATCCAGGACACGTGTCTCAGACACTTACACGACACGTGACCACTCACCTTCATTCGACCCCTCGCCCGCCCCCGAATCGTCGCCATGCCCGAAGTGGTGACCCCGCAATCAAGGTGTCCCACATCGCCGCCGGAGAATGCCTCGCTGCGCGCTAGCCTCTCATTTACGGTCAGCACTGTGATTGTAACGCGTAGCGATACGCCGCTGACTGCTTGCATAAAGCCCACCGACGCTAAGAGCCCCGCTAAGCTAGGAAGCGCGCACGAGACAGAAAGAAAGAAAGAAAGAAAGAAAGAAAGAAAGAAAGAAAGGAATCATAAAGGGTACGTCACGGGCTGTTGGCGAGGTAAAGGGGAATCTTTCAGGACTCGGGGCCTCCAGCTGGAACGGTCTCACAAAACGCCCTTTGAGACGAGCGCTGACTGACGAGACGCTTGGCGGGGGCTAGCGACGACGGAAGATTTGCTGCACGGAACAACGGCGGCCATTTTTGTTGCTGCGGCTGCCGCTGTTGCTGTCCTCGTCGTTTCCGTATGAACGGGGTCTCGCGCCTTGCTAGCTGTACGAGACAACCGAGTGTCGGTGACAACGAGCGTGACGCTGTGGCGTCAGAGGACGTAACTAAAATTTCCCGCGCTTCGTTGTTTTGGCGGTTTCTTTGCGACTTGCTTCGGCCTTTGGCATGCCTTTGCCAGCTAGGAGGGATTTCGCAGCTTCGTTTCCTGAGTTCAGATTTTATTAACCTTTTTCTCTGCGGGGGGGGGGGGGGGGGGGTTAGGTGCGTCACAAACTTTGACAGAGGGAGCACCTGTGCGAGTATTTTGGAGGCCACGGTAGATAATATGCAGCAGCGCACGAAGTCGTCTCTATGAGGAAGGCGGTGCGTCATCATCATTATCACCATCATCGTCATCGGTGTCAGTAGACAGAGCATGCTGCTGACGAAGTGAATGAGTACAGAACGTGAGGAATCACTGAAGATGCCTGATTTTTTGTATCAGTCCTTCTGGATGATGCCTCAATGTGCTCACAAACGTTTAATGCTTGGTCTAGCGCAAGGCACTCCCGCACATTGCGAACTGCGAGTAAGATATTACATTTGGTTTCGTCTGCATGGTTTCACCCAGCTGTGGCTACATCACCGATTAAACTTAACAGATTACTGTTTATATTCCTATCTATCTATCTATCTATCTATCTATCTATCTATCTATCTATCTATCTATCTATCTATCTATCTATCTATCTATCTATCTATCTATCTATCTATCTATCTATCTATCTATCTATCTATCTATCTATCTATCTATCTATCTATCTATCTATCTATCTATCTATCTATCTATCTATCTATCTATCTGTGTGTCCGGCTTTCTTTCTCTCTTTCTTTCTTTCTTTCTTTCTTTCTTTCTTTCAAACTCTAGTTGTTGCTGTCTTGTCCAGGAAGACTTATTTCCCACATCTTAAGTTGCCCCTGTCTTCTTGTACTGAAATAACGTTCTAGATTCCGTTCCCAGGCGTTCGTTAAGAGGTCAGGAGTGCTAGATAGAAACGGCAACGCGGGACGGCCGAGCAAGACGCCAAACAACACGTGTCGTTATTCTCACTGCCAAGCACCGGCAGGTCACAGCCTTTATTTCCCATCGAGAAACTCGGCCTCCGATTTTTGCGCGTGCCACTAGAGACGCGGTGGCACAGAGCGTGGTCAGCTAGAAGTGGGAGGTAAGCAAAAAAAAAAAAAGGAAAAGCAAGAGAGAGAGCGAGAACTTACGACCGCAATTGGGGGCTGCAAAACAAAGGAACTGCACCCTTACACCCATCTCCTCTTTCCCGCTTCTTTCTGCAGCTCGAAGCAATGCCGGGCTGCATCTTGAACTCGTTAACAAGTAGAGGAGGATGGTTCAGTGGCGGGAAAGGGGAGGGATGAGTGATGATGTTGTGAGCTGGAGGGGTAGTTGAGGGGAGGGGGCTTCAGTTTAGAAGGACGGGTCAGCGCAGCTCGGGGGGCCAGGATGTGGCGCATCTCGCAGCACCATCTGGCGACCTTGGCAACGCCCCGGTTACAATTATACGTTGCCCCGGCTCGTGCCGCCTGTCACGCGGGAAAGGAGGGCGGAATCTGTGAGGCCTAGTGAGGTGCGGTGCGTCGGCCACGAAGCTGACGTGCTTTGCCTCTAGTATAGCGAACGGCTATGCATGGCTCATTAGGCGCTCCGTCTTTGTCGGCACTCAGGTCGGTAATGGCTCGTATACCTCCGGCTGTACTCGCTTAGGCCATAGCACCGTCCAGCGGTGATCAGAAGAAGCGTTGCTGGGCAGTTTGGTCGAGCATGGGAATTTGTTTTAGTCATCTTTCTCGTGCGCATTGTGTTCAGTGCCTTACTTAACCGTCGAGATTTGAAGTCAAAATGAAGGCCGACAGATGGAAAGGCAGTGCTGTTTTAAAACTTGATGATCCGGGGCAAAATATCAGAAATAGGCTGGCCGTCGTTTGGACGGGTGGACCTATCCTCGTCAGAGGTATTCCTGGTAACCCGGGCGTTTGAGTGTTAAGCGGTTGTTGGAGTGACGTCACATGGCATCGCTGACGCACAAGAGAGAGTTAGAGAAAGGTTCAATGATACGAAATGCAGAGAAGTCGGCCTGAGGCGCATTCCTCTAGCCAGCTACTCTGCGTTGGGGGAAGGGGAAGAGGGAAAGAAAGAGGGAAGAAAAAGGTGCGTCATGGGTGACGATGATGAGGACTGGTGTAAAGCATATAGTAAGCTATTTAGACTACTTAAACCTACAGTCCAGGCCCGTGCTTTTTCAAAAAAATCAAGTAAGGTCTGGATGACCATAAAACAAACAGCAACAGCTAAGTAGGACGATTAACAGCGGCAGTTCGCACCGTAGATGATGGCGATGACAGTGATGCTGACCACACGACCTTCCGAGACACGCACAGGCCTGCTTTGTTGTGCCTGCAATGTGCGCATTTGTGAGAGCAGCAGCAGTCGCTGCTCGGCCTTAGCGACTGTCGATTCACGACACGATATCACGAGCCGTTCACTTTATCAATTATTTCGTATCACAACTGTCGTGCTCCGCTGAGTGGCTTAATTCATCACCAGCCAAATAATACACCGCGCCGAACAAAAGGCCTTTACCTTCATCCCTGCCGAGGCCGACGGAGATAAGTATCGGTGGTTGGCGATGTCCTTGACGTCGTAATAGGTTACCGGGCGACTATGGCGTCGACAATGTTTGCACTGGCGACTATGGCGTTGACAATGTTTGCGCTGCGAGAGTGATGAAGAAATGCGCTGACGGCAGTGTTCGTTCGTGGCCGTGAAATAAAAAGGTTGTTATTCCGACCTAAAGAGCGGTAACTTGTCAAGGTTGCCGCGTGCTCGAAGATTGCGAAGAGCAAGCACAACAGTAGGACAATAAAGCAACACGTACGCTACCCTTTTAGGCACTGGTGTTAGGAGATCTTTTATTTTTCACTGTTCCCCACATCGTGAGTAAACAATCACTGGCACATCTCTCGAATTATGACCATCAAACTTTACCGGAAAGTGCTCTCTCATGAGGTCTTGACCGAACTTGACGATGGCGGGCTGTGCCAAAGGCTATTGTCAAATTTCTGCAAGACAGTGGTCTTGATTTGAGAATTTGAATATGCGGGGTGATCATTCTTTAAGTTTTGGACAATTTATGAGAAATCGCCTGTCGCAGCATAATTTTTGTCCCTGATCTGGAATATTCGAAGGGGTGGACATTATTAGCACGAGAAATCGAAACGCATATTGAACTAATTAACGAAAATTCACTACTTTGCTCCCAAATTAGTAAGATTACCGCACATATATCGCAATTTACGAATTGTAGCCTGCAAGACGTATCCACTTGGATTGAATACACTGGATGACACCAGTTTCGAGATATTGTTTCTCGAAGCGTGGGGCAAAATACATGGGCGTTCCAGTTACTTTTGTGCTTCAGTGCACAAAAGCCGTTTTTTTTTTTGTTAAAAAGTAGGTGGAAAAACAGTGACCTTTTAAGGCTGATTCGATGGCGCATATCTAAAAAAATGTGTCATTCTCGAAATTCCTTCCAAAATGTTATGCCTTGTAAGCTCATTGGCCGCAATTCATAAATTGCCCTAATGTAATTAAATAAAAAACTTAATTTGTCCAAGTTTCTTAATCAGTTGAGTATGTTTGTTTGGTTTCTCGTGCAAGTAGGGTCTGGCTCTCTGAATAATCCAGCTCAAGGAACAGAATTATGTCATGTGCAACGGTCGATGTTGTTGAAAATTCCGTGAAACCTAAAAATTATCACCATGTACGCTTAGGCATTCACGTTCATTCAGATCATCATTTTCGTCCTAGTCATTCCGACTTTTCTTTATTTTTATAATTTCAATTATAGCTGATTCCCTTTCGATTAGCTTTCGTACTTCGATGCACGCTGACCCCTTCTCACCACCAAAATAAACCTTTATCTCTCTCTCTCTCTCTCTCTCACTCGTGATGACGGTAATATCGAATGCCTCGACTAATAGTGTCAAGACAGAGGGAATAGGAGATCGCTTGGCAGAGGGTTCGAACCTGCAGTCAACTTAAAATAATCTACTGATGCTGGTGCTCGTGATGATCATTGTCTTATATTGTCTTGTGTGCGAATTACAAACGAAACTTATTTCTTTTGTTAGGTTTCTCTCTTATCTGTCACTATTTTTTCTGCCGCTGTGTTCGGTGGCAAATCGGCATTTCTGCCCAGGATGCGCTGCTAGCTGCTTCAGCGAAAGCCACCGCATGCAGTGCGGTTCCCGGAGTGAACGAGAAATCTGCGATCTCGTCGCGGAAGCCGCAGGAATGACGCAACCTAAACACACAACAAAAAATAATGACAAAAAAAAAGAATAAACGAACACGCGTTCGATGTCTACGCCATCGTGATGACTATGATGGCTATTGGTTCCCACACCATGCGTGTTGCATCGCAGTTCCCGTTCTTCGTCACGTTGGTCACATCCAACCCACGTGACGACGAAGGAGGGTGGAGTAACTCCGGTGTACTAGGCAACGTATGGGAACCAATGGGCACGCATGGCGGTGTTGGGAAACAACGCGTATACGTTCCTTTCTTTCTTTCTTTCTTGTTTGTGTACGTTTGGGCTGAGTGGTTGCTGGGACTTCCCGTCTCGTTCGTCCGGGAACCGCGCCGCGTCTCTTTTCACTGAAGCAACGGGGAGCCGACGTTCACTTCCTACGCGCGCTGCGGCGTCTGCTGCCCGCGCCCCATCCGCTGCCGCGTCTCACGGCCAGCGGGAAACTGCGGCGTGTTTACAGTTTACACTGCATACGTCCGGGACCGAAGTCGGTGCGTGGCTAGGCGTCGCCATTGACGCTTTCTTTCTTTCTTTCTTTCTTTCTTTCTTTCTTTCTTTCTTTCTTTCTTTCTTTCTTTCTCTCTTTCTTTCTTTCTTTCTTTCTTTTACAGGAAAGCGGAGGAGGTTAGGAAAGAAACTTGTAGATGCATATTGAAAGATTAGCCGGTAAAAAAACGAACGACAAGCTTTTCGTTGCTGAATTGCGCCGTGAAATTACTAGACGGAGTCACATTAAGCAAATTGCTCCAGTAAATCACCGGAATCCGCCGTCCGCAGCAGAATCGAGTGCTATTTTGTTTTTGTTCTGATTTGTTTTGAAACATTAAAGATGAGGTCACTTTGCTGTATTTGTTACCGTCCTCCACTAACTTTTCCGGTTATGAGCTTCGCAAACCACGGCCTCAACGTACGGGCGAGGGATGTCTCCAGCCACGTTCTCACGAATGTTCCTTCTTGGTTTGCGTGACCGTAACTTGCCGGAACATTTCTCGCGAGAAAACACTGTCTGACCAGGGCGTAGACTCTCAATCGAGGAGGAGCCAGCAGACAATCTCCAATCATAAAAAAGATGAAGTACGAAAAAAAATAAATATGCGATCAGAAGCTTTCGCGAGCCCAAGCAACGTGGAAGAGACGAAGCTCGTTCTTCAGACGTCGTGAGAGAAAACCACCGACGCAGAGCCATTATCCGGAGTCGCAAAAAAGAAAAAAAAATGAAACAAGAAAGAGAACAAGCGATCGGCCTTCATCCGCGTCGTGCGATAAGCGCCCCCGGAACGTCATTTATTTTTTTTTTTCGTCGTCATAATTCCCGGGGTTTCCTTTGCGACGGTGCTATAGTACAGTGGTTGTTTTCCTTTCCTGTACGAGATATCTCGGCTGTCATTAAATGGCACACCACATAGCATTTGATAAGCCTCTTGAGTGATCTTCCCACGTGGGGTCACAGTGCCACCCATAAACAGCTTACGTTCGTTTTATGCGTTACCGTTTATTTGTTTGCTTACGTGAGGGTGGCCGGGTATAAAGAAGAAAGGATGTACGCGAGCGGAATTCTTGCATAAGTCACACGGCATGCTGCAGCTTTTAGCTACGTGACTGTAGAACGGGACATCAGCAACCGCTAACGGCCGAGTCACATATTGTTGCCGCCAAATGATGTGGACTCCCCGGTTGTGAATAACGCCTACCTTGACCCCTTCCATGCGCGGGATTTCATCGATGGATATATATTGAGCTTCATTCACTCAGGTTAGTCGATCAGTTTGAGCTAGCACTGCCATATAATGCCTTCCTGGTTAGTTTTATTGATAAAAAAAGAGAGGACATTCAAGAAAAAAAAAAGCGTTTGTCGCCTGAGAATCTCATTTTAAAAGCCCGCGCCTTATTCTATGTGATTAGTGATAATCACCGGCTTCCTTGGCTGCTTCTATTGCCTAAACACTATAAAGGATTGATGTTGTGCCTTATTATTAGGTTGCTTTGCTCTTACCCTGACACTCCAAACATTCCGCAAGCATTTATCAGATACCACTTGAAGAGGTAAACCGCCACTGTAAGTTCCACATTCGATATAGCCAGCTGCTTCCAGCACGTTCCCAGCGGTAGGACTGGCGCTGATGAACACTGACAAGAGCCCACCGACCGACAAAGCAACGGAGCGAAAATTTTAGGTGCGGCTACGAAGAGGCGGCTGTTCTATCAAAACGCCGAATCAGCACGATCAAAGTAGGGCTATCCAAAGAAAAGTCTCGGCTGCGCACCAGGACAGAGTACACATCCACAGCGGCACACTCGGTGCTGATAAAACACAAGTGTAAGCGTCTTCGCGCTGCGCAGCAGGGGAGCAGATGCCTAGTATAAGGTGGGGCACTGAAGAGAAGGCGAGGCTTAACAAAGCCGCAAACCGGAACGGAAAAAGGGCTGTCGTCCCAGGGAGTGACTAGCTCCACAAAGTCGTTCTCCTTTCGATCAAAGCGAAAGTGCTTCTCAAACACTCCGCACGGGGCAGTTCGAAACGCAGCGTTATCCTGTGCGCCGATACGGGTGGGAGCTTAGTGGAGCTAAGCATCCAAGGCAAATAAGCTCGAGTGGATTTTCGAGAACACATTAACACAGTTTTCTTAAGCGGCCGTGCGGCTTCCGAGTTTCTTTGCGGCGTCAGGCGAGTCCGGTGCATGGTCGACGACGCCGGTGATTGCGTGGGTTCCGATCTCGCGGTGCGGTTCGAGGACTTCCGTGGGAGTCACCCGAGGATATTGGCGGATAAGAAGCCGCGTGTAGAGGCGTCGCTTATGTACACCTTGTTGGGTGAACTGGGACAAATTGTTCAACATGGCATCTGTGAAGTTGGCATCTGTGAAGGAAAAAAAAAAAATGTGAAAGCGACAACGGAGGTGCAAAGTACTTTTTGCGCCGTCGCCTAAATGTCTTCGTCTGTACGTCGAGTCGAAGATATCATCTTGCACACCGCGTAACCCTGAGGATAGTCCACCGGGGCGGCTGGGTGGTTACGGTTTTGGGAGAGGGAGCGCGAGGGGTCGGTTTCGATCATCGGCAGCGGCTACCTTATTTACTATAGCGGTGGATCGCAAAAAAATAAAACGAACGTTTTCTTATATAGTAATATTAACCCGGAGCGCTCCTCCGCGGTACCGTTCTTTGCTACACGTGCCACTCATTTGGGACATTGAATGAGATTGAATCCCGGTCATCCAACTCTTCGTGGTAAACACTGCGGTGGCGTCGAGCTCATTCTGAAACTTGCGCACCATACACGGCACTCACGCTATAGCACACGCAAACACACACGCACACACACACACACACATGCATACAACTCGCCCTAACAGGTTCAAAGTAATAATGAATCATGCATAACCAATTACCTCACTCTTTGACGTGACCAAGTCACGCACGGGCACGTCTGTGCAAGCGTATATGCATTGTGCATACCCGTAACACATCTCAGTGGATCTGGAAATAGCCTGGCGCACGAATATACGCGGCAGGAGACGGCGATACCCGCCGTGGGTGTCTCAAGGCGTTCGGCTACAGCGCAAGAGGAATGCGCCCTTGAAGTGACGGCGACCGCGATAGCAAGCCTTCACTAGGTGTGAGGCAACGCACGCACGCACTTCACGAACACGCGTCAAACTTGCCTCGTTCGTCGTCGTCATCGGTCGGAGTGGCCGCGGGACGTCCTACACCGGTACATGCGGGACGTCCCCCCAAGGTGGGCACTACAAATGAAAGTGTTTCCGTCCAGTTCCCGCTGCGTTCCGTGCATAATCTTCTTGCTTGCGAAGGCCACGATCGCTATCCTCTCGTTTTCTCCTAACCCTCACAGATCAGTAGTAGTAGAATTTATTTATAGAAAGGCAGAGAGATTGGCCAGAGCGTGTGTGCTCTAACATGTTACTCTGTACTGGCGAAAGAAAAAGAGGGAACGAAAGAGGGATGGATCAATGGATGATGATGTTGACGACGATGACGACAAGGATAGTGGTGCGGGGAGAATTTAGTCGTCAGCACTGCAGCATATGTAAAGTATTGAGGCTAGTCTTGTTTCTTCTAGAAGGTATAGCACGACTCGTACAGGTACTGTAGTATTTCCATCTCGGTTGGTGTCGCGAACCGAAGATGAATCGCTCTAAGAATGGCTTCATGAAAATTTATTTATATTGTCTACAGAAAAACAATAAATTATTCTCTGTGAACATTATAAATCGTGCATATAGACCACCTGTAAGACTGCTGCGTAACACACTTTTCATTGAAAAAAAGTCCAAAGATACTTTTTTTAATTAATTGCGTTTGCAGAGCACATAGAAGTATTATGCAGCCGTAAATCTACTATCTACTTGAAAGAACACAAAGTACGTAAGCAATTTATAGACTGCGTAATATCATTATTATCAGAAAACGCCAAGCCGAGGGTGTTTTCTCCCCTACAGCAGGTTTCTCGCTTGCCCTCCTATTAATTAATTATTGACTCTCTATACTCTCTTCTGCAGCGCTTTCTTAGCAAACCTACTTAAATTCAGTGCGATTCCCGTGACTCCTTTACTTTCAATTGAGAAGATGTTAGCCCGCATATGTTCGGTATATCAACGGCACCTGCGAATAGGACCGAAAAAAATATGGCGTACCTAACGTCAGGTGGATACTCCCTATACAATGTACGGTACAGGCCATACATCGTATAGGGAGTATGTTGGAACCGGCCATGTTGGCCGGTTTTAACATACTCCCTATACGTGCTGGCCGTGTTGTTGGAACAATCATTGTCTTGCCAAGGACTGTTCCAACAACAACCGTGCCGAACGCGAGCTATTCTGCGAAAGAAGTAGCGGTAACGTTACGGCTGCATACAAATGAAGTGTGCGTGTCGACGTCGCTCGCGTCCGATTCTACGAAAGAGAGAAAAAAGAAACGGAAGCCTCCGTAGTTTTGTTGCGTACAGCGATGCCTAGGTGCAGTTCTTTGGAGATGCGAGTAGAGGCAGGGCACTTGCGCAACCGTGCGCGGCGCTCCAGAGGCGCTAAATGTTGTCGCTCTTACGTTGCCGTTCTTTACGGCTAGACAGCGTAATACGCCCCGCGGAGAGGCCTCGAATGGATGCTTTAGGCGTACCGACGCGATTGCGACGGGGTCTCTGTCGCGAAAAGCCACGTCAGAACCGGAGAAGGAAAGGTACGTGTTCTCTGATTTAATAAGACCCGTGCTGTTTATGGTAATAGGAGCGCGAAGGATTTGAGCAGAGTCCCGGCCCATCTGGAAAGCTCGCTGATGCAACTTTCGCTTTTTTTTTGTTCTGACACGCACTTGGCCTTGTGACAGTTCATTGTGGCCACCTAATGGGACAAGCTTAACCGTCCATACTAGGAGGCCTCATAATACTTGCACGAGCAAGTAAAATAAAAACGAAACATTTAAAGTTGGGCTACTAGGAAAGGCTAAAGTGTCGCGCAAAGAGCGGGTGTTGTACTCCGCGAAGATGATGCAAGGCCGAAAATAACGATGCGATAACAACAATGATAACGTCGGGGAATATGGCGACGAAAACGCGACAACGGCAAATTGACAGAACGTGGTATTCGACATAGCTAGTTCACGGCAAAGGCGAGTTTAACAGCCGAAGTTGAGATACGGGACGACCCGGAGTGCTTTCTACTTTTTGTTCAGTGTCTTATGTTCAGCTGTTAAACTCACCCTAGAGAAGAGCAACGATGACCAAATGACGATGATGTCTGCCTGATGACGATGGCAACTTCGCGATGACAACTTCAAAGAGGGCGTGAGGGCCCCGAAGTTGCTAGCCATAAACCGATTACTGGGGCGCCGTTCTGCGCACTGCATGCCACGTTTCACAATCTTGTTGAATTCTTCATCCATCCTGTCAGCGCTGATTGGCTCGAAGGGCGGCTGCGGCCTCTCTGATTGGCTCGAATTGCCAACATGGCAGAATTATACTGTCCAGAATGGCACTGTTGGTGAAGATGGTAAGAACGAGCTTTCGTTTTCTGGCGAACTGGTGAGAAGTGAACAAGAGCGTATGAATCACTGCAACAACAGCGGCTGACGCAACGAAAGCTGGGCAACCAACTGCTATTGCCGTTGGTGCTTCTCCGATGCGGGGGTTCTTCAGCGACGAACACTAAACCAAACGCGAGTAAGTGCTGTCAAAAATCAATGATGTCACTGCATGCTGGTACGGGAAAAGCTGGTCGGCGTTAATACCCTTCTCCCATATTTACTTTTTCCCCCAAGCAGTCTAAGCATCTCCCAACGGTAAGGGCGAGCGTTTCGCTATTCCAGAAGCACAATTCACTTAATGGTACCTTATTCTTCCTTTTTATTGCCCCTTTAACGTTGACCTATCTTTTAAGATGCGACATCACTGCAGCACTTTTCTTTCTTTCTTAGAGCCGGAGGCTTGACGACAGAGCTCTCCTAGTTCATACATTGCATGGGCACCAAATAGATTGGATGGGGGACGTTGCGGAGGCTGTCGTCGAGCCCTTGCCTCGTGAGCCCTGATTTGGCCGCACGAGAGTCTACGGAGGAATGCAGCCCGTAGGGTCGGCACCCTCATAAGACGGGGTTGAGCCCCCGTGTTGCTATTTACGTAGCCTACGCCGCCATTTTGGGTTTTCTTCTCGCGCTTTATACGCCGGGTGCGCGAAGATGTGCGGAAGAGCTCAAGAAAGTCACCCCATTGGCCCGCTCGGCGCAGAGCCGGATCCCGATGGCGGAACCCTCGGATTGCTGCCGAGCCTTTCTCAGACCGAGGACATGTAACTCGCACTTCCAACACTTCAATAAATATTGTCTGATAGGTACAGTTGACATAGGTCAACACAAGGGGAGACTATAGATGCCTAATTATTCCTCTTTTATATAATGTGCGGATGGAATTGATAACCCAGCGCCTAGGACGATATACCACCTTGAAATGTAAGCGCTAGGACGCTACGAATGATTAAAATGTTTCAGATAAACAGGCATGGTGATGAAAACACACAATAAAGTACACTACACTAGTCCTAGGTTTTCAGTGCATACAGGAGAATCTGTGACCGAATGAAATTTTACACTGCAGCTCAAGAGATTGTCTAAGGAGACCGTATGTGACAGGCACAAGGTGCGATGGCGCTGCAGTGCAAGGCATTGTGCAGTTCCTTATGGCACCATGGACAAAGAAATGTTACGCGCTAGTTCATTGCAAGGTAGATGCTATAGATGATGGTATAGCAGCTTTAGCGGATAGCATGCCTGAAATTACATTTGAAATGTAGTCAGCCTCTACTGGGTGCTACTGAACTGCTAGTGTTACGCGCAAGGTTATGCTGAGGATGTGTTCACTTTCAAGAAGCGGCCGCGCAGGAGTTCGCGTTTAATACCAGCAGAATTAAACCGTCAATGGACTTAGCTTTCTGCCAAAGAGCAGCCGAGAAGACGATCTTGAGGGACTAAAGTCGAGGACACCGCACAAGCAGAAACGAATGAAGACAGCGTAAGTGCAAAGTATACTACTGCTCTTTTTGTGAATCTTCTTGTGTGGTGTGGCTTTCTTCGTATTGGCTCAGTAATTCCTCACGAAAGTGAAGTGGTTATAGCACAGAAACAAAGAACAAATAACGGGGACAAGCAAAATTGACTTACAGAACTAACTTCCAAATGCTGGCGTCTCAGCCTGTAACTCGCCGTTGGTCGGTTTCTGCGCTGTAGTAGTTTTCACTTTTGATTACCACGATCTTATATTTTCTCCCTAGGATAGTTCAAAAAGTAGCAAGGCAATGGGAAAACGCGGGAGTGCTATGGCCTCGCCGGCCGGTTCAACCCATACGGCGTCTTTGATCTCCTCGTGGCTGTCAAATTGTAGCGCAGCTTGATGAATTGGCCCCTCGTGGCGAGCTGCCGCGGAACATAAGACACGCTCGCCTGACGGAAGTGTAAGGGTGCTTGCGAAGCAGAAAAAAAATGAAAAGAGAAACGGAAGAAGAAAAAGCCTTCACATCGTCCACACTTAATTAGACCGCTGTGACATCAACACTAGAGGTTCACATGGTCTGCCTAGAACACAACGCTCGTCTTGGGTCCTCGTATCCTAACGTCTTCATCTGTTTTAGCGCCGTAATTGCAGGGATAAAGTGGAAAATAGAGGAGAAAGAGGGTGCACGGAAGAGGTATAAGAATTTTGACAAGCCCTAGCTGCAATAACAGATGAAAGTTCATTGAAGCGCCGCTGAATAAATGTGCAGAAAAATCCAGTATTATATTGCTGCGTGAAACAGCGCACGCACCGTTACATACCTATGCCTCCCAAACAGATACCAGAGAATCCATTCGTGCACAATATCGCCATTCACGATGTGCTCTGCACCATCCGGGCCTCAGTTGTGGTTTGGCGTAACGTAGTACATTTTAGCACCGCAGTCTTCGTTAGATTACATTGGGTGTTGTACACTTTCTGCCTTCTGGCGGTTGCTTATTAAATCGAAGCTTTATTTGCCACTCTACCCGGGTTTCGTGCGTTCTTTGCCTGTGATCAGGAATAGGTAATGTATATAGCACGGAATTTATGAGTGGCACAGAGCCGTTGAAAGCTCTTCTTTTCTGGGAAAAATAAGAAGAGCAATGTATAACTGTATATATAATGTCGGCTGAGAGTGATCTCTACAGGAACCAAACACCCTTATGGAATAGCACAAACTATTGAACGGTCTTCCCTGTCTTTCGTTCTCTTTTGTGTTTCTTTCTTTTGAACGGTCTCTTTTACTTTGTTAATATGGGCTATCAGATTGTTGTGCAACCTCTGATTTGTGCCCTCGAATGGCGTGTTATGACGGTATGCGGTGTGCACACAAACTTCTGCACATAAGGTCGACTCATAGGTATCTCTAAAGCACGCATTGCTCATATTGAATTGACGCATGACATTCGACGGATTTCTTGATTTTTGTATGTTTTTTTTCTTATATTTTGGCTACGCCATTCTCGGGCCGCTTAGATCACGTGCCCATTCTCGACTGATCCTCCAGCATGCCTACGCATCACTATATGTGACACAGGAGCTACATAGTACACTTCTGAAATGTATTTAGGTACGTGTCCTATACTTCCCTGTGCCACACACATCTCGTCACGATTCTCCCCTCACCGGCATTGTGCAACGTCCACGTGACATCGCTGTGCCGAATTCTCACATTGTGCATCCGCATCGACTGCTGTTTTAATTCCAGCGCAGCTTTTGAACAGGTGTATAGTGCACAAACATAAGCAGTACATGAGATTGCGCCGTTCACAGAATGAAAAAGGAACACAAATGTACATACGCCATTTAGTTGCACATAGCAATAAGTTAACCACTATACTAACGCTTCGATTGCCAGAGAGTGAGCATGTACCTATATATATATATATATATATATATATATATATATATATATATATATATATATATATCTTCGAATGATTCCTGTCATACGCGTAGCTTGCGCCTTCTAAATAACGATATGGTGCTGCCTTTTTGGAAAGACTTATTCTATTTCCATTCAAAGGCATGGCGCTTGTCTTGTCTAATTTATTATTATACCTCTGAAGTGGACGTTGTCCACGCAATTTCCAGCGGCTAAGCTTATTTCCAAACAGGATTCAGCGTCGGCAAGGCTTATAACTGTCCCTTGAGCTACTGATATCCAAAAACAAAGGGGAAACGGGTCATTGACAGCTCTACGCGAACAAGATGGATGTCAATCTGCCGTCGACATCCGTCCAACAGCGGAGTCGCCATTGCCCGTAACTGCGAGAACCCCCCAGAAGACCCATGCGTCCCCGAATCGGTCGCCACTCGGAATGAGGATGTGTCCATCAATGTTTAGCCGCCGAAGCTTCCCGCTTCATCTACTGCCGGGGTCAGGAAATGGTTGGCAGATCGCATGCGGCGTTGGTGTCGTCTACGGAAACCCTATAGCGAATCTGCGAAGGAAGGGGTATTTGAGAGGGCCTCCTCAGCAGCTCTATGCACTAGGGGGAAAAGGTAGGGCTCATTTCAGCCAATAAGGAGTTAGAATGCAGTGCGTGTCTGGGAGACGCTGTCGCTGCAATCTCAATATCGTTACGCAGAAGTTCCACAACGCAAGGGGAACATCTTTACAATTGCTTTCATCTTAGTCAACAAAACACATTAACATGTTTCACTTAGTGGAACTGACGTGGGTCGATGTTAACAGTTTTAGACAGTAAAAAATAGGCAAGAAGCTGGACCGAAGGTAGATACGGTGCTCAAGCATATTTCTTCTGCATAAGTTCTACATAGTAAGCGGAGCAGACTACAAAACATCTTGGACTTACTTTGTGAAACCTATCTGGAAGCTGGTTATACAGTGTATAGGAAACATCCCGAGTCCCTGGTCAGTATATAGGCTGCAAAGGCGCTCAATTACTGCCCAGAAAACCTTTCTAGCAGAGCAAAAAAAAGGAGAGAATCGCTGAGGACTATCGGCAAAGATTGTGTGCTTCTGTGCTCATGCTGCTGTGCTGGCACAGAGACCCAACTGTACGTGACGCACGTATCCGGGGAGCTGTGTAGTTCAATAAAACTTGATTTAACATGCAACGCGCTTTTGCATGGTTTATCAGGCTTTTATATTATCACTCAATGATACTTTCAGACCTTGACATGGAGAGTGAGATAGAGAGATTCTGACTTTAGTGAAGCTGGAGATGGCATCCTGATGTGCTAACTGCACCTATGTGTTGAGCAAGGGCGTGTCTTGCCTACTACATGTTGATCATGCACCTGATGCGTTCGTGTGCCGGCTTTACATTGAAATGCAGAAGTGCGTCGAATAATTGTTAACATTTTTTACCTCTTTATTGTAGCAACATAACTATCCTGTTACTTTAGCTAATATCTCTGAAACATATTTCAAACAAACAAACCAGCAAAAAATGAAAGAACAAGAAAGACGCGAAGGAGGGCTTGGGCACTGTGATCCTTCTGCTCAGCCGATGCCACACATACTGGGATTAGTTCCAGGAAGTGAACTAGACTTAACCTACTGCAAACAACCTCAACAAATTACGGAGGACTTGCCCATTGTTCGCTGCCGATCGGTTGTTCCATGATCTTTCCACTAAACCAGTGTGACAAACACTGGTATCAAAGGCGGGAAATGGGCCAGTCCTTCGGCTGGTTTTCATTCCTGTTTGGATGTAAAAGCGCCGCGTATGCGCTGCATAGAACTGCATGACCAGTTCTATGCACTGCCTAGAACTGGTCAGGTGGAGCTTAAAAGAAAAGACACAGTGTTTCGGTGATGATTAAACGCAGGCGCATGATGCGTGTCAAGCGGTGATTGGCCGCTGACGATTCGATGGGAAGCGAAGGGGCCGACCTCAAGCGGAACCGGAAGTTCACTGCGTATGCCCCGCATGGCTTCGCATCAGTCTTTACTATCTGCTGGCTAATGAACGCTCAGGGGGCACGTAGCCCGGCTGATGGGTTCTGGACAATCTTTCGTTCGTCTCGTTACCTCAGTTCGTGTCCTGTTTTATTGGTTCCCGCCAGATGGTGCTCCTCACTTCACGTGTATTCGCTTCGTTGTAGATTGCTGGCCCAGATCCACGAAGACTTCCTCAAGATTATCTGATTGAACCTGTTTTTTCTTTACGTAACTGCTATAGTTACGGGGTGCGGAGTATTGAGCCTCGCATTGAAAATGCTTTGAAGTGCATTCAGAACCTACGGATTGTCTTGATGCGCTGAACCCGAGGCACATACCACGTGACTGCATTTCTGCTTTGCGTACACTTGCTACATTCAAAGTAGAACTGGAACTATAAAAATAACCATAAAGTTACTAATAAACGGGGGACCTTATAAACGTGGTGCAGGATTTTTTTTTCTTCCTGAAATCTAACTTTATTCGCCTCCTTTACCAACCGCGTAGGGAATGGGCGGTAGCAGACGGGTTCCGAGTTCGTTGAGTCCGCAGACCGGTCCTCGTAAGCGCTATAGACGCCCGTACACCAAGAATCTCGCAACTATAGCGCTTGTGCCATTGACGTACGTACTTGAAGCCAAACGTAAGCGCCAAGTCGAGTCCAGCCCATTTTGCGTCATACTTCGCTCTCGCTCGTTGTGCCTTTAATGGCGCCGCGTCCGTCGGACGTGAGTCATCGGGCACTAACGGGAGCAATAAAACGCGGCGCGATGAAGCCACAGTAACTCGAAACACGTCAAGGAAATATTTCGCGTTTCTGCGGTAGGATGCACTTTCTTGTTTTACTTATTTCTACTCTGCCGGAAAATAATAGATCTCAATTGCGTTATTTTTGTGCTTATCTTTGAAATCGCGCTTTCCTCCTCCTATAGCGGATGCTTACGCACTTCCTCAAATATCACTTTGGTAGCTTCCTCAGAATACTAGTTTTGTGTCCGCCAAGCAACCATGTTCAAGGAACAATATTATTATTTATTTTTCCACTTTTGTAGCTCCTTACATAAGAAATGGGCGTTTCTCTTGAAGCTTTCTTTCTTCGGATTGTGGTTATATTGTTTCCGAGTGGCAAAACCATCAATAAATAGAAATGCTTTTCGTGTTTATTGTGCTCAATAAAATGGGAAGCTTTGCTTGCAGCCTGCTATTCCAAGATCGTGGCTATTGATGAAACCCGAAACAAATTTGGACCGAAATGAAATACAAGAAGACTCGCAGAATTCAACTGTGAATACAAAGAAAGATTCTGTGCAAAGAAATCTCGTGAATATACGCATAGCGTAAGTAGTGTATTGCATACTGTAAAGA
Source organism: Dermacentor andersoni (assembly GCF_023375885.2). NCBI lineage: Eukaryota > Metazoa > Arthropoda > Arachnida > Ixodida > Ixodidae > Dermacentor > Dermacentor andersoni. Next base: position 102,719,746 of record NC_092823.1, read on the forward strand.
AGAGGCAGAGCATTACCTGTGACAGGGATCACTATATAGCACCTAGACAAGCTGAAACAATTGAGCTCACAGCGGAGGGCCAGTGACATTGTAATCAGGAAGGAAAATCTTGCTTTAATGTTCTAGTTCAAAGTACGCAATACTTCCTCTCTAAGAAATAGATCGGCATCGTCTCTATAACTCCGGGCGTGTTCGTCTATACACTGCGGTAAAATATAAATAAAAAGATCACTTTGTTTCCTTACGTGGACTAAGTTTGTTTCTGCCCCATCTCGTCTTGCATTAAACTGGTGCTGAATTCATAAAGATTTCCGTTCGTGAAACCTGTTTGTCATTGACTGGCTGATCTTGCTGCAAAATATATGCCCCGAATCCTAATTCGCTCGCATCTCGTCTTACGAAAACTTCTAACGTAAGAACTTTTTTTTTTGCTGAATATGCACCGTTCCTTTCTTTCTTGTTGCTCATTTTCTCGTAGCGCACTCTTCTACATAGCGTACCAGTACATTCTTTCTTTTTATTTCCTTCCCCTTGCGATTATGTCGAGACTCATAAAACTGCAGCACGTCCCCGAAAGATATAGCTATGCAAGAAAAAGAAGACAGAGAGCAAAAAAAAAGACAGGAGTTGGTGACGCCGGACAACAGTCTGTTGGGGAACTATAGTGTGCTGGATCGGATATTACGAAACGTTCTTAGCACACTGCGCTCCACGGGGTATTCGGTTTCGGCAGCGGGGTCATGAATGGCGCGCTTAGACTCTAGCGTCGTGACGAGATTATGGCAGGAACTGCTCCGCCCCCTCCCTCCCCCTTCCCCTCGCTCCTTTACCGACTGGTTGCAAGGTTTAGCAATACTGCCGCTGTGACCCCCTGTCCAACCCAATTTCTTTTTTTTTTTATTTCAAGCAGTCCTCACTATTACAGGGTAGGCGTCAAACCACTGTCGCTTTGTGTTTCGGCTTGGAGGCTCCGTGGCTTTGGCGCCACAATGGGAAACTAACCTGTCTTTGTCTCGGCTTTGGCTTTTTCTTTTGTCGATATCTTTTTCAGATGCAAACGGGTCACGTCAGCGCATTCGCGGTGTCACAAGGAATGCGGGTTTTCGGAACAAAGTCTTGCGTCCCGGGCCCTTACCATTGTTGCCCTCTTAAACGGCCCGTGGAATCTAGAATGCCACCGCACGCTTCCAGTGGCGCAAAGTGTAGTTAATAGCCTGGGTGGGGTTAGCGGGTAGCGAGAGAATGCAAGTACACAAACGTTTTCTCCTTAGTGGATAACGCAACTAAAGAGCAGCGGGTATGCAATCATGAACATATTTAAGGACGTGTTTTGTTTCCATAACGTATCGTTTAACCTTCGCCTTGTTTCGGAAGGATTACCACTGTGGCGGGACTACAAGGAGCAGCCACAGTTGACCCAAATCAGCCAAGTCGCCTACGAATTTCAGATCGTTAACGGGCTCCCCTAAGGTTCTTGTCATCCGCTTAAAGTTGTCCCCTGAGTACACAAAACTTTATAAACATCTCGGAACGCACATGGCTATCTCCGCTGTCTGCACTTATTGTACGTTTTTTTTTCTTTTTGCGCTTGCGTTGTCCTTGTCAGGGAGTATGTTTCATTCAAACTATTTATTCGTGTGCATATTACCTGAACCTCTGTCCTATAAAACATGTCCTTCATATACGGAAAGCTTAAACTGCAACGCCGGTAAATCACGCGTCGGTATATTCCCACTGGGGCCGGCACGTGAGGACAGTCTCAAGTTTACCGGCATACGTGCGGCGACCACCGCCGCGCTTGTCTGGAGCGCGGGAAAAGGTGTGTCTGCACGGTGTATCTCACTTATCTACACCGCTTAGCAGCGGGCGAGCGCTGGTCACGCTGTTCTCTGTCTAATGCAGAAAAGTTGCTGTCGCGAGCGGTACACCACGCAAGGTGATAAACGCGCCTTCGTTACCCGACTAGCGTATGGGTCGCCTGATGTCGGTTCGGGGCCTTTGATAAAGTACGATTGCAGACACAATACCATGGGAATCGGCGGCCAGCTCACAAAGCAAACACACCCGGCTTGGATTCCGTGGTAACGTGAGGTTTGCAGACTGCGGTCAGTCAGTGTTGAGAAAGCTGGGTTGTAGCCAGAGAACGTTCTGCATTGGTGTGTAATTATCACGGTAACCCTCGCAAAGGGCGATTCCCACAGTGTTGTGCGAAAACTTCTGAAGCAGAGCTCACAGCGGCGTAATTCCTATGTTTGGGTTGGCAGGCCGCCGTTGTTCAGTGCAGTGCGGCGTTCGGCTGCTGAGCAAGAGGTTGCGGGTTCGAATTCCGGCTGCCGCGTTTTAGCGGGCACTAAATACAGTACCACCGGTGTACTAATAGTCAGGTGCGTGTTTAATAATCCCAGGCGGTTAAACTGAATCGGGACTCCTTCACTTTTGTGTCTCTCGGAGTCCTTGTGTTCTCTTTCGGGCGTTAAACTTCAAGAATGAACGGAAGGTTGTTTGGGATGTTTAAACAACGACACTGACTCCGAAAGTAAAAACGCACGTACTCTCACTGCTTGGTTCATCAAAACAGCGCCTTGCTGGAAACGCATGTTTAAATAATCGTGTTTGTCTGCAGGAAGTGAAGCGCGGAATCCTCGAAGCATTTAGCTCTAAGTGCCCTCTGCAACAGCCCGGGTACATTCGCTCATGGCATGTCCAGCATCAGGATTGGCTAGAATTTGCTCTTACGAATGATTCTATAGCGTAAGAAGTAGCCATTTGAGAATACAGACCGATATGTATCGTTCGGAAGCAGCACGCTTCCTACTATGCTGTTCATCCGCGAATCTTCTCGTGGCCTGAGGCGGCATGATTGCGCGCCGAAACGAAATAATTTGGAGATGGCTTCATTTACTTACATATCACAAATTCGCACCTATAATTGAAAGTTTATTTGACAACGGTACATACAGTCGTCAGGTGTAGAGACAAAAATGCACAGAATTGGCTTGACAGGTTATGTACCCACTCTTGGTGAAACCTCGTATTAGAAGGCCACGTATACTCAGGCGGAATGCGTGTCAGCCGAATGCGCCATTGTAACCCCACCTGTTTTAATACAATCACCATTTCTTCGTTGCCCCCCATACCGCTCCCCCTAGGCTTCCCAAGGCACTTTATGGTAATGCACGTTCCATGCACACCACTGTTTTCTTGCGTTATTCGATTCAACAAAATGGTGAACTCTAAGAAACACGACGATGGAGACGCTACGCATAAACCTATCTTTTTCCCCGGGTCTGATGAGCTCGCTTGCAGTCTTATCGCGCTAAATAAAAGACGATATAGTACTTCATTCGACCGAGTTCATTTTCGGTGTACCAATCTGCCTGCGCAAACATCATTGCGGGGCAGAGTTCATCGTCATTGATTGGCTGAAAGAAGTAAAACAGAAAAAAGAAAACAAAAATCTTTGGGATAGTCCATGACGGAGCTGTCAGGTAGAGATGCACATCTTGCGACGACCTTTCCCGATGGACTGCTCCCCTCAGTATACTGGACACGTGGTACCTGGAGAGGTGAACAAACTCCAAACCATGTGGAAAGGACGGTGGACGTGTTCTACAGTGCGAACGCTACAGGGGCGTTCCGGTTTCCCCTGCGGTGAACGAAGGGAAAAGAACAGCAGAGGAGGGAAAAGGGGAAAGAGAGAAAGAAAGACGGCATTACGTATTGATCTGAGCATGCGCAGTAGCGTCGTTGTTGGCCGCTCCCTCGCACCGAAAACTCCCGGGGTTACGGCATGGGCGCGCGTAGGTCCGGGGATCGATACCACGCTCGCGTTGTTGTCCTGCTGCGCAGCTGGTACTTGTGTCTATTTCCGTGTTTTCTTTTGTTTGTTTGTACGAAATGTGTTGCTTTCTTGCTCGCTCCTCACATACTTATACTCAATCGTACTTTATTGATGGCAGCGAATCATTACTGTCCCCGAAAACGCGCCGGCACTGACGTCTCCGGAGAGCCGTACATAGCCGGACCGTATAAATCGGGATTACTCGGAGCGAAAAAAAAAGAACACCGTGTTTTTTCGCATATAAGCGTCCACCTTTATAGGAACTCAGACTGAGGCCCGCAGTGGCCTCCTCCCCCCCCTTTTTTTTTGTATCGCAATGTATATGAGACCAGGGAATAGGGAGCATTAGAAACAGACAAATCAAAGTTATGGGTTGCTAGCAACCGTGTAAGTAAAAAAAAAAGTAAAGCGAGTACGAGATGACCCAAGCGGGATTTGTTTTCTTGCGTATATTAAGCAGCTTGCGTATCTCATCTCTCAAGCGCCCTGGGTTCCGTAATTAGGCAGATTTAGAAATAGGGAGTTTTATGAATAAGGACCCTTGCAATGTTTGCGGGCGGTAACGGCCAGAAGGACAAAACAACGTAAAAGGTCAACAAAAGAACGCAAGCCGAGTTTGGGATCGAATACGTTAAGCCGCTTGCCTACGCTATTCTAAAACTCCCTAATGATGTTAAAGCCAGTGCAGGACGCGACCATCCTCGTTTCATTTTCAGAACCTTAATACTATAGACGAAAATACTGAATACAGGAAGCGTATGCAAAAGCCAACAAACGTAGGCAAAAAGAAGCAATAATAATAAACTTACGCGAAAGTGACTCCGCCGCTAACAAATCTCACTCGTGCTTGTGAAAGAGCAGCCTGAAAACAATTTTTAAAAGTTATCGCCTCATGTAAACGAGGCCACGTATCGGGGCGAACATTTGATGAAGGTGATGGGTACTCTTGCCGATAGTTGTTAGGGCCGTGTATTGTGCGCAGTGAAAATCTGAAGACCACAATTACATTGCTCAATTGACAAAAATACATTTTTAAATTGGGCCCGTTACAAAGCTGCCAGCGGATTCGTTTCGAAAAGTTACTGAATGGGTTCATTCAAACTTCTGCTTTATTGTTGGCTAGTCGTCCAATGTTGTGTAAGAGCATTTACAGTTTCTATTAAGTTGTACCATTGGGTTCTCACTTTTGTACATTATTTTCGTATTGCATTTAATGTATTCCTCTTGCCTTGTAGTTATTCCCCGAATTGATCCATTTATTCCTTGGATGCTCTGGAGGTTCTTTCTCTGGATTTCCTTCTTGAAAAACTCCGATCGTGAGTTTTGATATCTATCCGTTACTTCAAACAAGCTCAAAAGTTGAGTGACCTCTGTCAAGACACGACGATAGTCTTCATTAGGCATCTGCAAAGGCTACCAACTACCGTACTTCCTTGATCGCAGTGGATAATTCGCGGTAACCGCAAGCGCTGTAAGCAGTAACGAACAAATGAAACGTGCTGGTTATGCTCGAAGAAATTTGGTAGTGATCGAGGCGTGCTGTACTTGTTTCGCTTTGTTAGGCGACACGCTTTGTCACGGGTCGCTGCGTCAGCGCACCCAGTTTGCCGAGGAAGAAAGCAGGAACGGGGCAGAAATTTCGCGCAATCGTCCTACGACGCTTGGTCGAAATTTCGAGGAATCGGGTCTGGAGAGGGAAATTGCAAGCTGTGTGCTCCAGTGGAGGCGCACGCCCGTTCGAAGCACAAATCGCTTCTCTGCTTTCGGGTTCGTTATCGATGCTGGCATTTCTCTATTTGTTTCCCTTTCGATTCTCGCGGTGCCCACGACTGAGCTCTGCGACGGCCTGCGATTGCGCGCTGGTCGTTGATACGTGTGTGCGCGCACACCACGTGTTTTTCTTTTCTTTCTCTTTTTCCTTTCTAATTTTCGGCACATTTCATTTTCCCTCAATTTCGAGAGAGAGAGAGAGAGACAGAAAGCAATGGCACGGAGGTTAAACAGAAACTAATCTCCAGTTTGCTACCTTGCACGTGGTTTGGGGAAAAGGGGGTTTTGAAGAACGGGAAGGGGAGAAGGAGAAAGAGGAGAATGAGACAGAAACAAAAAAACACCAACTACTACAGGCGTTCACTGACTCTTGTATATCGCAAGAAAGTACAATATATGCTTTAACAGTCTTCTCATTAAACATTGAGCCATGTCTATGTTGGAGGATTGTCCCGTCCTACAGAGGTTGGTCGTCGAAGTTTCTGAGCCCGGTAGTAAATCAGCATCTCTTAGCCCAATATTGCGGACACTGGTGCAGAATTTGGCTGATGGTTTCCTCTGCACCGCAGTGGGTACATAGTGTAGGGTAGTAAATAAGGTGCAGCCTAGTGAACATCCCTGCCTTCCCTTCTTTTTTATTTCTCTCTCTCTCTCTCAGAAACATTAAACGATTGTCCAGAGGCAGCGGCTCGTTGGCTTTTTGACTTCCACCCCCCAGTGCCGCTCCTCAATTTAACGACAACAGCACAGCGCAGGGAATCCCCACGAAAGAAATATCGGCAGGAAGATCAATGCGTCCGCACAAAAACTAGCCCAGCTTTCAACACTGTAAGCGCAAGGAAGCAACGGGACGGGCGACAAGTGTCAGGAGATGACCGCCGACGGCGCACTTCGTAGGAACTTTGAACCCCGCAAGGACGCCAAGTCCCACGAGATAGCGGCGGCGCACTAATCGCCTCGGCAACAAGCGACACGCGACGGGGCTCTCCGTGCTTAACAGAGCACGAAACCATAAGGAGCCACGACCGTAACGATCGCGAGAAGGAAATAAGTGCGCGAAAAAGAAACAGAAAAACACAACCAACCGGAAGCCGCAAAGTATTGGCAAGCGACGACCATGACTCGTGGAGAGTTGTGACCCGCCTCCCCCTCTCCCGGCTTCGCCGCGTAATTGCAGTTCTCTACTGCGATGTTGAAACGGGACGTAATGAGCTGAATTCGCATTGCGTGACTTCATCGTGGCAGCGCTTACTTGTATGCTTCCACTGGTCGCTTAGAAAGCGGGGGGTGTGGGTGTGGAGGCGGGAGGGGGGAGGTGGATTGTTCGTGGATTTGGTAAGCCAGAAACAAACGACGCTGTCGTCGTTACTGTTACAGGACGGAGAAATCTGCTGGTTTATCCCCGCAGAGGCTTATTAGCGGCAATCTCCTTACGCAGCTTGGAGCGTATAGTCAAGTCGCAAGAAGTACATTGTAGTAGAGAGGACAAGAGTTGGCATAACCGAGAGGGAAGTACGAGACCTGGAGGGTTGCCGTCAAGGCTCTTGGTGGCGAAATAGTAATCGCGTCATCTAGGGGGCTCCACACGATACATGCAAAATTTCTTAGGCCGGCTATCCCACACATCTAACATGCCCTAGCCACGATGGTCGCGTTCCCTGCTACAGCACTGTTCAACCTGAGACACGCGTTTGCAGAGCTCGGATGATCCTAATGGCGACTCTAACCTGAGGTCCGCCATCAAGGCTAGCTGACACCAAGTGCGCGGAAAAGCCTGCTTACAGAGTATCGCATATCTCCTACACGGACTCTTTGTCGTAGGCCGTGGATTTGACGTCACATGCTGTGGCTAGAAAATTATTGCGAAAGGACGTCACTGCCGTAGGCCCTCCTGCCCTTTGTAAGTGTGGGACTTCTGGAATATGCTTTTCGCTAATATAGGCTTTCGTGCGAAAATTGAGATTGGTTGGGGTCTTCTTTCATCGCATACGAAGACGATATCCACATTTGAATCCATCTTTGATATCCATCTTCGTGTATCCAGTATGACCAACAGCCAGAAATAAACGCAGTAAAATAGAAGTTATAATAATAATAATAATAATAATAATAATAATAATAATAATAATAATAATAATAATAATAATAATAATAATAATAATAATAATAATAATAGCACAAAGTTGATTAGTGCGAATAGCAGCAATGAACCCCGGAATACTGGTTTCCTGCACAGGGCCAGTCTGCCAACAATGCAACAAAAAAGGAGAAAAAGCTGTAATGAATAAGATATTCAGCATCAGCATATCAGAAACCAAGTAGCGTTGATGAACCTAGACCACTGCATTTTAGTCAAGAAGGCCAAGGAATATTATAACGCGAACCTACTAAGGTAAACAATATTAATTCACTCTTTATTCAGCACTACTGACTCCACAAATGAACTTGAAGATTTACAAAGGAAAAAACAAAGGAAAACACGCTACCAGCCATTTACATGGTAGTCGTTTCCCTCGTTGTGATACCTCCCTATATCTTTAGTTTATTTAATTTTGTTGTCGGGCCAAAAACGTTCTCTTGACATTTGAACTTGCTTTCTTTTAATTTGTCAGGCAGCGCTACCTCGTTTGCAGAGGACGTGTCATAAAATTACGACCCTTTACGGTTAATTTTCGTACATGCCTCGAACGACTGTTCAATTACCGGCAAAACGAAACGCCGCCGCACAGAGAACAGGAAGAGAATTGCAAGAGGCGCTAAGTCTTTTAATACGTGACCACACAGCTGTCACACATTCAATAACGAGAACCCTAGTCTGCGAACAGGTCACTTAACACGCCGCTACTTAATAACCAAGCGGACACGCTTCTCAAGCCGCATGCTCGGCGCTACGACCTTTGACCTTGGCACTTCCGAGCAGCGCCACAGTCAAGAGCAAATCTCGCTCCGGAACCAGCCCGGAAGTCGGCTTGTAACGCACGCGCAACACGTGCGAGACTACTTCCGCGTCAATGCCGTAGACGCGAGACAAGGTAGGCAGGAAGTTTCCGAGGCAGGCGCGAATCGCTTCAACACCCCTCCTCCCCCCCCTCCTGCCATGCAGCGTTAGCACAGTACAGCACAGTACAGCAAAAACTGCGTTCCGTGTGCATGACCGGAAATAAGATGCCCCGGTGAAGACGGGACAGTCGGTGCACGAGACAAAGATTTTTCTGGCGTTGAAAGATGGACGGCGCCTCGGCACCGGAAATTTCTGTCTGCGCAAGCAGACCACGCTACGCGGGGCCGACGGATTGTAACACTCGTGTTTGGCCTCTTAGCGAGGAACGGTAATGATAGGACCTCCTCGTCGATAAGCGTGGGGGAGAAAGAAAAAAAAAACGACGCAACCCCTATCCGGCTACAGGCTTCAGTGAGCACTGGCTGATGACGTGTTAAAGTAAGCTCGAATGACAGCTGCAGAAATTGCCATCGTGGCAGGCTTCGCTTTTGTCAGAATGGAAGCGGCTTGTGCCGCGCACGGTTTGACGAAACTGGGGAACTTCCTACTCACGAGGCTTAGTGTGGAACATGCCTGTCATGTGTAGAGGAAAGCTTCTTACTTGCTCATGTTTCTTTTATAACGGGTGAAAGATTGTTGAGCAGGCAAATGACACAACGTATCGCGAACATCGCGGTGAGTAGTACTAGAAGAACTCGATGCCCTTCTACTCTGTGAAGAAGGATGACTAGCGAAGCTGTGTATGCGGGCCTCTTAAGGGCGAACTGCATCTCCGCCACGGGTCGGCGCGGCGTTGCACTATCTTCGGGATCGGCCCACGGCTTTCTGTCTACACACGGACACAATCCTGGGGGAACTACTCTTTAACAGCTTTTCTGTGAAAAGAAAGGTATATGGGTAGTTGTCGACTTGTACGGCACTGCGTCTATAGACTACAGGACTTACGAAATACTCAAGACAACCTCTAGCAGTGTACCGAAACGCTGAAGGGTGTTATGCAAAAAAGCTATCGGGTACTGGGCTTTGGCATGCACATTAAAAAACCCGAGGTGGCCGAAAGTAATCTACGGGAAAATAATGCACAGCAAACTAAACAAATTAAGCCTTTGGCCAAACAGGTACGAATAAAATCTTCGTTAAAGCTCTGTATTTCAGCCAAATAATTCTTGCCTGCTCACCGGGGAATTCTAAGAGGGCTAAAGTATGCGTATGCACGTAGTCAGAATTCCACAAAGTGCATTACAATGTCACACAGAGAGGAAGTTGCTCACATCACACAGGAGTAATGTCAGAACAGATTTGTACTAATCCACATTCTTATTTCTTCTGTACTGTCCCACGATTAAAATTACCCTTTAAATAATATCCAAATGTTTATTTCCCTGAAGTTATTCAAGTTAATGCATCCTTATACGGCTGCACTCTTACCCGCACAAACCACGGTTAAGGTGCACCTTTACCGCTGGGTTCGTCTCTGTAGCTCCTCGTAGTGGGCGAATTAACGCAATTATTTGAGGGAAAAAAGCAGGCAAGCGAAAATAAAATGGTATTTTTACTAGTGGTTTGATGCTGCTGTCAGTAAATTAGCTCAGAGCCAGATGAATCAATGTATTCTGCTGTCCTTTTTTTTTCTTTTTTTTTCCCTATTACGTACAGATAGATTGTAACCTCGGTCACCTCGTGCAGATCGCGTTCCCGCTCCATTTCTACATTCACGATCCCACGACCCAACGCAAAATGTACAAATGCATTATCACAAGCAATTAACCGATTAGGTTATCACGGCAGGCCAATCTTTCTCGCAAGTCCGAAGCAGTCGTTCCTCTTTGGGTAACTTTATTTCGCGAGCAAATCCCAACGGCTCAGTGAAAAAAAAAAAAAAAAAAAAACCACCACGCTTTTGCCTCTCGCGAATGCTGTTGTAGCATGCACTTGGCGGGGGATTATCCGGGGCGGCTGCAGCCCCCAAGCGAAGCGGAGAAAATCCGCCCCACCCCCACCCCACCCTTCCCGTCTAGCTGGGTCCGCGCCGCCAGGCACAACAGGAAACGGGACCTATAGCCACCACCACCGCTTCTTAGGCTGTCGCGGCGAGACACGAAAACACACAATCCCCTCTGCGTCGCGGCTTCCTTTTCTTCGAAAAGGCTTCGCACTACGTCGGCAGTTGCTTGCCTTCCAGCGCCGAAAGAAAGCGGCTTTCCAAGGCGGATTCCGTATCGATCCGTGTTTTTCCCCGCTGCTCGCTGCGCTATTGCGGTGACGTCACCGTTGGGCAGTGACGTCACCGCAATACCGACTGGCTACCACGGTGACGTCACTGTTGAGCAGTTTGCCAGATGTGTTCTAATGGCTTCTAATTGCTTGCTTACTCATTTCCATCGGCGCGGGTTCGGCTGAGTTGACGCGACGCAGCTGAACACGCGGGCGTGGGTTCGAATCCAGAGTCGCATTTCGGTGGAGACGGAGCCTCGTTCTTCTTACTCGCATTTTGTTATTGTTTGATTTCTTTCATTCAAACACGATGTATACCTAATTTTGCGTTTTCTTATTTCTGTGGCTATAGCTCTTCTGAATGCGTTCGCGGGTGCTTGGCGTACGTGGCACTCAGGACGGGCCTCACCGGCAACTGCATAAGAACATTCGTATTTTTGTCAGCATTTATGTTTGTTTAACGTTTATATACCATGTGCGCGAACTTTAGAAGTGATGTTCCTGTCTCTTTCCTTTTTATCGTCTTTGTTCCTGTTGTGACCATTATGAGCACGTTTATTATGTCAGAGAAGAGGAGGAACCGGTGGCCTCATGTAGGCACTAACGTCTCCTTATATCTGAGACAGATGGAGGGCATAATGATTTCACCCCACTTTAAAGAAATTCGAACGGAACAGACTGATCCCAAGCCATCTGTACTGCGGCGCCTTGCATCGCCGGGGAGTTGTGCTTTTTCTGATAATAGAGAAGTAAGCTTTCATTATTGACCTAATGGCTTAAAAGGCATTCAAGAGGAGTTTAATGAATTTGCGCTGTTTCCGCGAAAAAAGGCAGCATATGAGAGTGAAATGAATATCGTATAATAATACAGCCCTTAAAGCTATGGGAAAGACATTACTCGGAAACATGTAACAAAGAATATATACTTGGCGGTTTCACTCGAAGCGCGAGAAGCATTTACAGCGTTATCAAGGTTTAGCGTTGCGCGAGAACTCACCCGGACGGTGTTATAAACGAATACGTGGGTGTGCCACGTGTCGGCGTGACGCAGCGCGAAAGGCAACTACCACTGATAGTGATCTATATAGGAGGAAATGACGCTTAATTCTGTCATTTTCTCCTATACATGACTACCAGCGGCAGTTTCCTTGCGTGCTTTGCAGAAGGAACATCACCCTGGCCACTACCAGGCGTTTCACAACGCTCTCGCGAGGAGGAGCGGCGCCAGTGGAGTTGCTGGCGTACGTCGCATACCTGGACGGTGCACGAGACGAGACTTACAGGAAACCGCCGGCTTTGGTCTGCGCACAGTGAAATGCGAGATAAGGGTAGTTTGCTTAGGCTAGCCAGTTGACTATACCGTCCCGCTTAGAACACTGTATACACTGTATACATCAGCTCAGTAGGACCGCATCTGTCCTCAATAATGAGTGTGCGCCCAGGGCTCATGCCCGCCAGTGGAATGCTGTCCTGGCTCCGTCACGGAGCAGATTGATCGGGATGTTGACCACGTGTCCACTTCAAAGTTTTTGTTTCCAGCCAAACACATTTCGTGTTTCTCTGGACACACTACCCTGCAGAGGCGAGCCGTAACGTCGATAGCGGGACGTCGTGACGGCGGGAATGCGTGACGAGCATCCGTATTATTGCTTTAGTAGTAAGTATAGAAAAGGCAGAAACCCTATTCTGTTAAACGTACAGACGATGACTGAAGCAATTAAATGAGTTGCAGCCAACTACGCTATGGCGGAGCTTAGCCCTCCGATATAGGTTCGGGTTGTACGTACTTGTTGGGTCTGCTTCATCTTCGCCACGAATGAGGAGATCGTGAAATACGGAGAGATACATTTCGGGGCACGTTAAAGGATCTCAGGTAATCGGAATTAGGAGGCTAACACTACAGTGTTTGTTTAGCCCCCGTAATGTATCGGAATGTGAAACCCCAGAAACCATTAAGTGATGTCTTGACTTTTACCAGAGTGGACTTTTGCACTCCCGTACTTCCGCACTTCTGTACGAATAGTAGGCTGGCTATCGATTGCGTGTTTCATTTCAAATTGGCGTCCCTTGTGGGTCCGCGGCTACGCTAAAACACTTCAGTGATGCACGGTGGCTGTCCGTTCGCGGCTCTTTGAAGCGCACTTTATGAAGGAGCTACAGTGAACGAGGGCGACGCCTGGTGGTGGCTACTTGGTTCGAGCGGATATACACGTAAGCGGGGCTGGACGCAACCTGAGACCTTATTTCGAAATGATCCACTTCGATAGTATCGCCGTAAGGCACGCGGTGATTGGCTGGTCAAGTCAAATCGGATGACGTAGCTCATCCGATTTTGCTAAAACAGCCAATCAGTGCGCGCGCATGGCGAAGGCATGTCCGAGGCGATAGTATCGCCGAAGTGGCACGTTTCAGAATACGGCCCCTGTACAGACGGTGACTGCTCGAGTTCCCCTGCCCATGCACGCTTCATCGGCGTCTCTCCCGACAAGGCCAGTGACTAGAGGACAATGTCGCCACTCCCTCTTTCGGACACGGCCGCTCGACCCCGGACATCGGACGTCACAGTCCGGCTGGAGCCGGAAACAAATAAACACAGCCGCAAAGAACACACGCGCACTGCGCTTACATGCGCCAGGCGACGAGCCCGTCGGAAGTGGCTTGGCTATCGTTGGCCGACGGTCGCTCGACTGAGCGCATCGCCGACACGGCCGCGTTCCAGGCGACCGGTCACGGATGACCGGTCATCAGCGGGGAAGCACTTTCGCTGGCGGCGGCGAACGTGACCTCCGGTGACCCGCCTTCTCTCTCTCCCCTCCGCCACCCTTTCCGGCAATTTCGAAGCACGCTATAGTATGCAACGCGACAATGAGTATGCGACACAACGATGAGGCTGGCATGCGAGCCAGCCTCTGCATGATAATGGCGAAGACGGCAGGAGGTCTGCAAGAGGCTCGTCTAGACCCATTCCTTGGTCACTGTGGGATGTTGCATCGGGGTCAGCGAACCCATAAAGGCTTTCTACAGAGTTTGCTAGGCAAAACTGTGGCACGGCGAATCGTTCAGCAATGATGGCAATTATGAGTAGTACATGGATTTGTCCGACATTCGCGCTTGTAGCGGCTTCATACGTTCTTGCGACGTCATTTATGATGTTTTTTCTTTAATAAATTTCCATGCACTCGCGGTTAGCAATACAATCATTATCTGCGCACATTCATAATCATAACGCGTTGTCGCAATTTAAACGCCACATATTTTTCTGAAAGATGATCTATTGGCAAAATCACAAATCCATTTTAAGACGCCAGAAGCATGAAGTTTGGGCTAATCAACGCACTGTAACTCAACCGATCATACCCGTGCTGGCTACATACATGCATACACACAGTCATACATGCAGCTTCTGCGGACACTATCGCTGGAGTTCCCTCTTAGTAATTTTAATGCGATATCACTATGGCCGGACTTTAACTATAATTTAGAGGTACCTCACAGAAAACTCGAGGAGCGGTAGGCGCACGGGAGCACATCACAGTGTGCACGAAATCGCAAGTTTGTAAAAGATGCGAGGTGCAGAAACGTTACCTTGATGATAATAAGAAAGGTCGCCCGTGACGCACGCGCACTAAGTTGCTGAAACGTCACAGTCATTGCAATCAAGGTATGCTGTAGGAAACTCCGTGGGGCTACTCCTTCCTTCGTAACGCTGGCACGTTGCGTTGGGGTCAATGAACCCGCCTGTCTTTCTTACGCTCCCAATTGCGCCTGGGCTTCGGCGTACACTGACCCAGATGTTCCTCCGATGGACTCCGGAAGCATGGCGAATCGATTTAACGGTGATTGTGACTATCAAGCGATGAACGGCCGACGCCGCTGACACTGTGGACACTTTGAATCTTCGAATGGAGTCTATGCAGGCGGCTTGGATAGCAGTCGTTACTACTGTCGATGGAATCTATCGAATAGCGATTCCCGCTATAGCGGTGGCTGAATGAAGATTTGATGGCTTATAGTCCTATTTTTAACACAGTAACTGCACGTTGTGGCGGAAATGGCTCGTGAGGCAGAATAGTTAGGTCGGTTTGCTTTGGCGAATTCAAACTTCTTTTCCTTCTTCTTTGTTTTCTGTGCTCAACTCGATGTTCGCGCCGGGCATCACCTGTATATAGGGAACACCAGCTATCACTCCAGACCAGATAGTCTCTGAAGTGATAACGTTGCGCAAAGCTCTGCAAATGCTACGAGCAAAATTGGTTTAAATAATTCAGTGACTTAAACTCCTAATCAATACTGTCAGTATCCCTCTAGAATTACCTGTCAGTGTAATTTTTGTGTTTACTTCACCGACGGCTATAGGCAAAACGGGCCACGAGCATTAGTCTAATTGCTATGGCATTGTCATTATGCAGAAACCATCTGCGATGATCGGCTATGTAAGTGAGTAGCCAGACGCTTCTAGAAAGCTATTTGTTTTATTAAATGAATGATGTGCTTGAGGGCGCGCATATTGCACTGTAGATATTTGCGTAGCGTTTGCTGTTTTATTGCACAAATTCCGGGCGGGCTTCCACAGAACTAATTTGCCTTCGCGTAATTCCCAACAGAACAGAGCCATTAACCAGGACATCTGTAGCGGTAGTAAAGGAAGTAAAATTTGGAGGACACTTAAGTTTCGCCTTTAAGAGTGGAACGCAATAGCAATCAAAGATCACTGACTGCTTCTCACGCTTCCGGCAACTGGAGGGCATATAACCGTAATGTTTACCTGAAAACGCTTGCCGCGAACGCTATGCATGAAGGCGAGCTTTGTGGTGGGACCACGTCCTCTTGTGTGGGCTGCGATGCGGCGGAGGCGAGCGCCAGCTGGAGTAAGCAACCGGGTGGGCCGCTCCGTGGCCCCCAAGACATCCATCGCGGCCGCGCGCGCAAAATGGCGGCCGCCGCAGCCAGTTTGTGTGTGTGAAGGGATTTCCTTGAGTTTTCACGCAACAGAATTATGTTTTCTCGAATAGTCAAATTACAATCCGAGAGCTATCGTATCTGTAGGGTGTGTGTAATCGTAGTTTACGACGTTTCCGCGCATTCTAGCTTGAGAAATTCAATTTGTTCAGTCAATTCCTTGCATCACACGGAAGGTCTGGCTATACGTGGTTCGAAAATCTTTATGTCGGTGCGATGTCCGACACGGGACGCAGGATTTTCTGCGACACGGCATATTGCGTACAATCCGTGTCTTGTCCGCAGCGGCGCGGGCGCGGATAGTGACGGCCGAGCTTCTCTCGCACAATGGGAGCCATCTCTTGCAGCCGCCACAGTGTTAGAGAGTGCGGGGAGACGCCGAGGGCTGTCTTTCCCGAACGCTTTACTATACCATTTGAAGTTGTAAGCCGCACCATCGCGACAATTCCTCGCAGGTCAGAGCCATCGTCTTTGAGGAGGCAGGGTGCGGGGATTTAGTGACGCGTGCGCAAAGGTGGGCACTCCTTAGGACTACCCCGGTGACATTGGGCGGCATGTAGGAAAAGAACAGCATAACGCCGGTCAAGCACCGCTGCCCGGATCTTCAGTGTGGCGACTCCCCTCCCCCCGCCACTTTGAGACGCCACAATGCTCTCATACGGGAGCGCGTGCGGGTCGCAAAAAAAGCTCGTTGTCATTCGGCGGTGAACGCGCACCGTACCTCGGTTGCGCGAGTGCCCTTTGCATCGACGGGGAAAAGTTGAAAGTCCCACCAACCACGAAAACGGGAGAAAGAGGCGAAGAAAGCTCTTCGCTCTAAAGAAGCTCAAAGTACGGTTACGAGTGTGTAAAAGACAAATGTTTAAGCATCAACTGTGGTGTAGGCTTGTCAGGCGGAATCGCTTGAGGGTGTGAATGTCCCACTTCTTCCATGACCCAGTCTAAAGGACGTTTTATAGCGCTTTCCATTTCACGCTCCTCTCCGGTGCTTGAGCGCTCTCCGGCTTTCTGTGTATACACTGGTACAGCCTATAAGGCGCAATGACGTGGACGGCACGACGACGAGGACAAAGGGATGATGACAAGTGTGCGATGACGACAACGTGACGAAGGCTGCATGACGATGACTGTATGACGACAGCTTGTCAACGACGGTATGACGGGAAACGTTTCGCGAAGCTGGAATTATGACAATGGAACGAGCACGAAAACATAAATTACATGACGATGACTATATGACGACAACGACTTGACAAGACCTGCACAACTGCGATCGAATGCCGATAGCCTCATTGACGCAGCCGTAGCCTAATTGTAGAGCACCCGCATCTGCTGCGGGAGGGTGTGGGTTCGATTTCCACCGCCGCCGGGCACCCACTGGCTCAAATGGGCACAAGTGTACCCCTGCCTGGCGTTCGGCTTCCCCCCTCCCCCCACGCACACACTCACAAAGTGATGTTTGGGCCGCTCCCAAAATGATCCGAAAGTCCAAGTGATGTGTGGACGCATTCGTCGATGGAACGACGGAGGCGATGTGACGAGTGTATGATAACGATGACGTGGCGATGGCAGCATGACGATGACCGCAATGGGACATACCCAGTGGCACGGCGACATAACAAGTGACACATGCGCATGGACACTGTAGACTGCACTATCTCGGGGATCAGCCCCTTCATTGAAGACTGCACCAAGGCGAAAAAACTGAGCAACGAGCTCGGACAAGCGAAGTCTTTGAAAGAACATGTATTGCGAAAGGCGAATCGGGAAAAAATTACCCGTTGGTAGGCGACACTTGGCTGAGAGGAGCAAACGAAGAGAGGTTTTTTTTTTCTGAGCGCACTGTAACGAACATTCCCCTTTGCCTAGATATCCTCAGCGTTCGTGGGTTCCCCGCTATCCTTTTTCAATAACTGCCGTAGCGCCAACTCGCTTCAAGGTTGGACAAGCGCCGGAGTCGTGGTTTTCTGCTTTGCACTTACACCCGGCCGAGGTTGTATATTCGAGGGACTGTGTGTATGCCACAGAGTACGGTGAATAAAAAATCTCATTGGTGGTGCCGATAGCATCAAACAGGTTACAAGAGAGAGGTTATGGCAGCTTTAAAGGCGGCGATAATACAGTGCCAATGAAGCCAAATGTTTGCAGGTGCTGTTAACGCACGCTGTCTTGAAAAGCCTCCGTGCTAGCTCGGGTTTGTGTGGAAGTATTGTCCCCAGGTATATTTAACGCTACGGGCGACTTTAACATAAATATTTGTTGATAAGAATTTCTAAGATTCCGTAATGTCCTTTAAGTTAACATCTTCGAATACGAGAAAAGTACACCTGAAACTGTGGCCTTGAAATAGTTGCGGGTCAAAGATATTCGGAATAGGCGCTGCGACGTCGAGATTTTAGTACTAATTCATTTGTAGACAAAGAAGAAAGGGTAAACCAAATGCATGCCGAGGCTAAAAACGATAAGATAGCTTGGGGATAGAGTGCGCGAGTCTTGTCTATCTCTACCATTAGTGCACTGCTCTTAAGATGTACAGTAGCAATGTGCCACAGGCTTAATAACCAATTTTGAATTTTACCGGCTTGGCAAAAGTAATTCTGCTTTAATGAACTTTGCTGAGCTGTTTGAAATGCTTAGTGAATAAATGGCAATAATAAAAGCTCTACAACACGCTCATACTATTGTGTCAAAGCTGATGTTTTTTTTTCAACACGAATTCAAATACAATTTTCGTGAACATCGTGCTCATTTATAGAAAGTTCTTCGTTTTTCACTCGGCATGGCAAAAAAATTACGGCGTTATGTATGCGGCAACATTCCGCAATTGCCGCAATGTGTTCTTTTTTTCTATTTGCATCAAGTACTTTAGCAGCCAGAATTTTTAAAATTTCACAGTGCATTGTTACGAAAAGCACAAAAAAGGGTCGCGGTCACATACTAAACGACATTTTTAAACAATTTTTTGTACGGAATGTAGCATTGCCATTGAGCGAAAACTTAAACAAAGCTGCATGAGGGGGCGAAAAAATAACAGAAATCGTTTTTTTTCTGAGGTGCGGGGGAGGGGAGGAGTAGTATTTTGCGAATAACAGTACTGACGCAAGAGATCGAATAAGGCGTAAGAGAAATGTTACTCTTGCCTGCTCACAGCAGAACCCAGTATGCAACATCCTCTCCATTGGCGCCGTCGTACCGGTCCTTAGCAAGCGGATGTCGTTTTGTTGAACCCACAACTGACAATAAGCAACCTTAGTTTGTGGCGGGCATCGCCACGGATCGTTTACTTCGCTTATAGCAGTGAACAGCAGGGGTGTAACATCATAGTACGCGGGTGATAGCAGCAGCTGTGCTACAAAGCCAGCAGTTTAATTTTGACGTGCCATTATCAAGATGGTGGACGTTGCTTTGCGGCCAGTCAGTGGATGGCGCTTGAAATTAATTTCATATATTACGTCGACCTTATCTTGTTTAGCGTCGGTGCTTTGTTGAGCCTTTCTTTTTTTCGTCTTATATGTTATTACGATTGTATACACGTAATACACCCATTCACATGGTAATCAATCTGCATTTCAACGTCTAATATAAAGCTCGCGCGGCTCGGCTCTCCACCCTGTTGGCCTGCTTCTCGTGATGATGAAGGGTCCTTGGCATGCTTTTGAAATGGCGTGGTCACAAATGGTCACTTACCCCAGTATTCGAAAATGCACTCTAAATTGAAGCACATGCTTGACTTGATCAGAATGACGCCTGTCGTGAATGCACTGAAGGAAACACAATGAGCGTCGCAGGCGCGCTCCCACCAGGTGTCATTTAGGTTTTCGTCATTTATCGCACTAAGACTTTACACGCAGCCGCATGGCGATGACGAAGGCTAAAATTCGTCCGGAGTGTCCATCGCAATAAGAGTGGAGGACAGATGGCGACAGTATTCATCGTTGGCGTGTAGGTGTATATTATGAGATAAATCAGACATAGGCAGGGTGCTAGATTACTATACGGTGATACGCAAGTAGCTTACGCAGGCTAGCAGCTGTTGTGATCACTCCGGTTCAGAGAAGGTTCAGAGTGACGTCGATATCATCGTCACCACCACCACCACCATATTCCAGGGAGCCCTCCTGAACACAAGCGCCCTGTCTTTAAGGCGCGTGTGTGCATGGCTACCTGCACTGTCCTTTTGTAACGGTACTACCATTTAGAAACCACTATAGGCTACTCACGCACACATAATGTATCGTCGCAGCCCTCGAAAAGGCGAAGTAGTCGCTTCCGTTAATCGTTTACTGTGCTTGCTAGGTAGCGCCTGAAAGCGCCGCTAATATCTCCAGAGCGTTTCCGTCGGCAAGCGGCAGCACTCCCGATTGACGGCAGACATCTTTCGAAGCGTGCCACCCCTGGCCATCGGCTATGTGTTGCAAAGTTCGGCACTGACGCATCGCTCGAAACGGTTCGTTTCCCGCGAGCTGGAGCATTAAGAAAACAAGTACGAAGGAACATTCGAAGTGGTGCACGGGTAAGAAACAGACAAACAATCTGGGATAGAGTAAACAAAAGAAACAAAGAAATATCTTATTTTTTAATTTTTTTCACGCGCGTTTGGTTCACGGTCTTCGTGCGCACAGTGGCAAGACGATCACCAGGTCTGTGTTCTTCGTTGCTCCATTGCCTACAGAGGCTCCTCAGGGTGGCTAGTGCCGTCTTTCCGAGCAGCTCTCGTCGAGCGAGGCAAAGTATAGAGGAAATAAGCTCTCAGGCAGTGCCTGCAGGGGGAGGTTGGGGGACACTGATAGGAATAAGCAGACAGAACGCACTACGAAAGAAAAACAGGAAGGCACTAAAGTGGGAAGGAGCCAATAATGAAATAAAGAGCTCGGACCGAAAACAAAAAGGTGAAAAGAAATACACAGGAAACTCATTTTCTACCATTCGCTGGCTGTTCACTTGAGACATACTGTAAAAGACAGATAGCGACTGAGAATATACAAATAAAACGGCATAGATGGCAGTATTAGAGCTAGGGAAGAAAAGAGTAGGGGCGGGGGGAGGGTGTTGAAGGGAACATGAATTGACCGCTACGCTCTAGACGTCGTTTGCGCGTTTGTCGCCTGCTGCCTGGACACGGAGTAGAAAGTTTTCGTCCACAAGCATAAAAATGGGGACACACATCACGACGAGGCCAATCCCCTTGACTTAATGGGTATGTTGTTGCGGCAGATGCCTTTAAACGCGTTTATTGTATGAGTCTCTGCCCCATGAATGGCGTGGGAAAAGTCGCGAAATCTGCGCACGCAAGAAGGCGTGGAGTAAAGCAAACAATGCTTGTCACTCTCTCTTGCGAATTCCATTTTTTCCCTTGTTTTATTTTCTCAATCAGTTCTAGAAAGGGAGCTTCTTGAGTTGGAACGAGGGTACCCTGTTCGTGAGAATGAATCGTGAGGCGTGGAAACGATAGCTGACCATACAAAGACCTAAGGGGCCTCCATGAAGCGCAATAGTACTATATTACTATGGTGATCGCACTTCCGATCGCCATAGTATTCTTCAAAAGAATATAAATCATTCAGCGAAAATAAGAGGTATATCACCAGGGGAAAACGATAGAGAGGCGAATCTTAATACATCGATTGTTGCGGCCACACTGCCGCACCCTCAACGTCATGGTCGCTGTAGGAAGGTCAGAGCATCATGATGAACTATCATCATAATAATTATCAGCGCAAGCCCATAATTATATATGTCAACAGAGCAAATGAATTTATCGCAGATCTCCAATCGCCTCTACCCTGCGCCATGCCGTCTTGGTCCTCTTACTTTAGCAGAAATTTGGTTGGTTTGGTTTATTGAAACAGTCTGAAATAAGAGTCTCATATCCACATATGCTGTTAGTTCCGGAGGAGGTATCGTGGTAAGACCGTCAGAGCGACCTTTCTATCAGACAGCGTCCAAGAAACTACAGCTCGAGTACGAAAATGCCAGTATATACCCGAATCTACAAAGCAGAGTTACGCGATGTGATTTTCTGTAGTTTCGCGGACTCGGTATATCTGAAAGTATCCTTCACTTTCCTTCAAGACACTGGGCAAGACGTTAAAAGCTTCCGCAAGACTTGTTCCTCATTACATGATTTCCTACAGATTCGCTTTCGCGATGACGACCGCGAATTATGTGAATCGGCAAGGAGAAGAGTGCGCTTCCAACGACGGAAAAGCCGAATGCCTTCCGCGAGCTCTTAATGAACGTAAAATCACAGCCGCTCGCACTCGTCAACACATCGAGCAGCGCTCGATCTCGACAAATTGAAATCGCGACCAGCTCTACCTTCGCTTATGACCCCGAGTGCCACAGCGCGCCGAGCTTAATCGATTTTCCGCTCTCGCCGTAATAAAGTGGCTGCTCAACGCACATCATCTCTCGCGCCACGAAATAGCGTTATCGCTCTCGAAATCTCTCTGTTGCACCCGCACGTGTACAAGCACCGAGAAAAGATTCACCGTATAGTAAACCTGCATACACCTGCGTGCTCGACAGAATCACGCAAGCGCGCCACCACGTATGCGCATACACGTACTCAAAGGAATGGTCTGCGCAGATTCATTACAAGCGGCGAGGTCGTTGATAGGCCACGCGAATGCGTATAAACCATGCGAGCGCGTTTCTTCGCTTCAGGGCTAGCACGTATGCGGAACGCGAGTCCATCATCATTCGACGCGTTAGCGCAACCGCGGAATTCCTCGTGCATCGTACCGGTTGCGCGAAGCGATCTTGCGCGAGTACTGCGCATCAAAGAAGCGCGCGTACGACCGCAAAATGCTTGTGCTCGCGTGCCTTACACGTATGCAACCACCGCCGTTCGTATAATACCGTCTCGAGGCTTCAGCGAGGAGGAGGCCGTACGCACAGGGACGGCGCGTTGCGTCACCATTGCATCGCCGTCGTTGTACTGTAGCGGCCACGAGCTCGCACATTCTATGGTCTGGTTGCTTTCATCCTGCTCCTTGGCACGCGGCAGCGGCCACTCGGCTTCCTTTCTCCGCACTTTCGGTGTCGCGGGGCTGCTTCTGCGCATGCGCGCAGTCGTGGCGCCTCGTCTTTCGTTCCCTTTTCATTTCAATTCTCTTCCTTCTACGCACATCGTTTTGTTACTTCCTCCGAAACAGGCTTTAAGGGTTACCGCCCACCGCCCCGGCGCGCTAGGCAGAGTCGACGGGCCACAAACAATGGCACTTGTCTTCAACGCGTGATCGACTGGCGAAACGCGCCGACGATGGCCGTTGACCCCTTTCGACCGGCGGTCGGCCGCGAGAGCGGCTCGAGCCGACTAGCACGCGCCTGCGCCGAAACGTCGCGGCGAACAACAACAGGGCGCGACCAAATCGACAGCGCGCCGCGCGCGTGCCTTATCCGTGTCGACATCTGGCGTCGGGCACCGGCGACTGGCGCGAGCTCGGTGGAGAGGCCGCGCAAGCGCCGGCCACACCAACACTTACGCGACAATGCTAGCCTAGCAATGGAGAGTTTTACTTTAGGGGACGCGGGCGGCTTGCATACGCAAGAACTAGGGGCGATGGTACTGCGCATGCGCCGACCCAGACGTAGGAGTCTGCGCATGCGCAGTACCGTGGCCCCTAGTTCTTGCGTATGCAAGCCGCTTGCGTCCCCTAAACTAAAACTCTCTTCTAATGCCAAGAATTTCCGCGCGTTTCTCGTCCTGAGGACCGATCGACGCTACCTGTAAGGGCCGGCGCGTTTGACATCGCGAACTCGCACCGCTGGTCCGAGTGAGCGCTTTCAACGTGGCCTCCGAGATCGATACGCACGAAGGTCTGGCAGAAGTGGCGCTTGTCATGGCAGAGGCCATTATTATAACTGAACGGAAGCTGAAACAGGTGAACCGCGGCGCTGATAACGTTCACGCTTTCGTAACTGAGTAACTCTCAGGAGGCATCGACACACTTTTCTGACGCCGCGGTTCGAAGCGCTTCGCACGCGGCATTGTAGACAAGTGCACAGCGAGACTCTGAAGACTTGCATGAAAGGCCCCCATTGTCCTTACTTTACTACACTGCGCAGTTCTTGAGCAAGCGCGCAAGCAACAAACCAGAAAGCAAGCAAACTAAGAAGAAAAGAAGAATAGCGACTGGGGAAAGTACGCAAAACTAACGAAGATCTGAAAGCGGGGCGCCACGCGTTCAAACGAAATATGCCGTGCAAGAGCGCGTGTTGATAAACCACATTTCGACTCGTGGATCAGAAGGCAAGTGGATAATACTAAGGCTTGAGTACATTTTCTACGTCAGTCATCCATGTGCTCGTATTGCTCTTTCATATTGCACACGCCACGTCACGTTAGATACACGACGAGCGGTGACAGCTACGTCTGTCTTTCATCAGGTTACATTGTGCTTACAAGCGCATACGCAAGGTGAGTCCCGAGATCATGAGGCGATGTCGGGCTTGGAGATGTATACAAGGCGAGCAGCGACGTTACGAGGTGGTGATGTGCGGGGAAGTGTGCGCAAGATCAGTTGTGAGATAATCAGGCGATAAGACGCCCCGAGAATAAAAACGAATGTCTTCTTCTTTCATCTGAGAAGAAACAAATTATGGGGTTTTACGTGCCAAAGCCACGTTCTCATTATCAGGCACGGCGTAGTGGGGGACTCCGGATTGATTTTTGGCCACTTGGGGTTCTTTAACGTGCACTTAAATCGAAGTACACGGGTGTTCTTGCATTTCGCCTCCATCGAAATGCGGTCGGTCTCCGGCCGTGGTCGGGATTTGGACCCCGGACCTCGTCCTTAGCAGCGCAACACCAAAGCCACTAAGCAACCACGGCGCGGTTCCTGTTATCCGAGTTCGCGGCGTTTCGACTTCATCCTTGGAGAACGTGTGGTGCGCACTACCCTGGGGCCCATCACGACAGTCCATTCCGGCCCCGTTCCACGATGCGAGCTTCCGGGGTTAGGGGATAACAATGTCACTCGTTTCGATGAATCCGTCGTCGTGCCACAACCGTTTACTGTACGTTGTACATGCACCGATCGTCTGCCGTTGCAATGCAGGTCACGTGGTGTTGCAACGTGCCGCTCATCCGGATGGCGGAGCGGACATGAGTGGCCTACAATGTATTACGTCGTGCAACGACCACCACGATAACCATTCGAAGAAACGATGCGGTCATGTGGGTCGCTGAGACGGCTTCGTTGTGGCCGGAATCAGAAGCGTGCTCCGATAAAGATCGCGAATTAAGAGGCCGAGCTAGGCGCAATTAGGGCGCTGATCGGGGTGACTTGATCTGCGTAATTAACGCGCTTGAATACATCGATAACAATCTTTAATCAGAGGAAAGCAGGCAAAAGCTCAAGCCAACGTGCGTCGCCGTCACGTAGTCGCGGTAGACAGGGATGTGTGCTGGTAACGGCCGAAAGGTGTGTACAGTTGGTGTCGAAAGTTTACCAAGCGCATCCCGTTCTGAGAAAGAACTGAGAACTTCATTAGACTAGGCACGCAACGACTAATTAAGATTTGCTGGATCTCAACCAGTGTACGCCAGCAATTTATGTCCTTGTACTCTTTTAATCGTAGTAGGCAAAGTATTGGGAATAAATTCGGCTGTTTCACGGAGTCTGCATCTCGTAAAACTTTTGACGCAGACTGCACACAATAAGGGTTAAGAAGTCAGGAATGTGCAGAGGTTTGCTGCTTTTGAAACGAAGGTGCACTTTTTTTTTCCTCGTAAAATTGTGCTCAGATGTACAACTTCAACACATAGACAAAAATGCCGAACCCAAATTATTGAATTAAAGAGCAATGGGAAATGTATGACATTTTTAAAAGTAACTCAAGAAAGCGCATATTTGTTGTTGATTGATCACGTGCTGGGCTCCAAACTATGTACTGCAGTTACAGAAACTCGTTGTGAGAGGCAGAGGAACGAACCTATTGATAGATGGAGCTACTGTCAGTTTTACACTGCAGGAGCAAACAACGAGAAAAATGCATGTTCAAGTGCGCTTTTCTCGTGCTGTGCCTTTTTTGATCGGTTAGTTGTTGCAATTACGGCACGTCCTTTCGCGTAGTTAAAATGATAGTTGAAGGGATAGTTCAAGCTATTGTTAGATAAAGTCTGCATCGAAACTCTTCGACGGACATAAAGCGTAATTCTCGGCGCGCGTAAAGAATAACTGTGTTAAACATATACAACAGTTACTGTCATCGGCGCATATCAAGCAGCAAAAACGCGAGGGTCGGGGTTGTAGGAAAAAGAGAATATCTCAAGCTACCATTGGGGTCAACGATTCGTTGAAACATGAAACACGGTCATGCTGGCAACATCTGACGTGCTGTGCCACTTCCTTCACAATATGTAACTTTCCGCTGTGAGGCGCTTAGTGGTTTCTTATTTGGATGCTTGAATATGACAAGAACAATGTTCGAAGCATCGGCTCGCCGTGTACCTTGTTGAAGAAGTGAAAATAACCAGCTATATGTCTGCTAAAATGATGTTTTTGTCTATGCGAGTAAACTGTTTGGCCGCATAACCATCGGATGGTTTCCGATGTGGTTGTTGCATCACTTGTTAGAAATCCAATTCGCGGAAGAATTTTAAGTTACTCGTATACTACTCACAAGAACGAGTCTCACTGCTCGCGCACGTATGACTCGGCAAGATTAATGAAGTTCCCTTATCAAAAGATGCAATGGAGACTCGGTAACTTCGGCGCTATCGTCGAAGCCCCTTATCTCACCGAGGGATCAGCGTCTGCTTTCTACATAGTCGTACGACCGCATAGCTGTGACGAGGTAGTCACGTGCTGTCACATTCGCCGTCCTTTTCCTTACGTGCCGCCATCCTCCTTCCAGCTTCGCGAACCTTGTAGCCCGCAGTATGGCCAGAGTGGCCCCCTGACCTTTCCTGTATCGTACGGCGCGCTACTTCGCTTTTCGGATACTGCTTCGGTGCTGCTTGTAGGACGAGACAGAAGCTTGTTCGAAAGAATTTTTCGTTCGTTGGTGCCGAGGGTGAAACGTTCGACGCTCCTTACGCACGCTTTCCTGGCGACGCTATGTTCATCGAGTGGGCTTTCCTCAGCGAATGTGTCGCAAGCTGGTCGATGGTGATGAAGCCATCGTCAGCGGTGGCGCCGCTTCTGGTTTGATCTGCCGCGGTACCGCATGTGATGTGACGACTTCGAGTGAACGCGATGGCGAAAAGATGTGCAGTCCTGACGACCCGAGCTTCCCGGACACACGTCGACGATCCGTCGCGAGAGGTAAAAATGCTTGGTGAATCAGCGACTATATGTGTAGACACGCCCCAGTGCTTACAGTGTTGCAGTTTGACAGTGTTCACAGCTCTTCCGCCCACTTTCCTCCGGAGACGGTCTGGCTGAGTAAACTATGCCCGATCCCGTAGTCAGTGTAATGAAAGATGGTGACTTGCTGGGCCGATATTGATACTACGTTTTAATGTGGTTTGTAACGAGCGCCGATCATGTGGGGAGGGGGGGGGGCAGTGCTATATCACTGAATTCGCGCGCTTGATAGCATTAAACCAGTATAGCTAACCAATAAGGCAAGTCTACCGGGTAGCTATCGCGTGACTGTCACTCATCATCCAATGTGTTGTGCCCATTTTTAGAACTAGGTTAGGAGGAGGGGGGGGGAGGAAGAGGCTTTGGTAGTTGGGGCATGCTTTCGGGTCGATTTAGATGTCATCGGCCCAGCTTTCTAAATTGGGGACCAATTTGAGGAAGGACAGGAGACGACAATAACATGACTACGCGGAATGTTTTGGTGAACGGAAAATGTGAGAAAGTAATCAGGTAGCATGCCACAAGATATGTCAGCTATATATATGACTACTAAATATCCTTCGTGAGGGTTTTAAACGCTGTTACCTAAAGGAAGATAACGAGCTCACAGAATGACATAGAGCACAATGGATCGAGTACAAAAGTCACTTTGCTTGCTTGGTGATGCCCTGGTGCGAAGTATTCAGCGCAAAGTTCGCAACGAATCGGCTCTGGTAGGCGCCGTGTGAATAGCGGATGCAGATGAGTTTCGTAAAGTGCAGACCACATACTGATGTTTAACAGGGGCTGACTACTCTTAGGGTTGCAAGATAGCCGAGGGCACGTAGACTAGCATTTAACAGGAGTATGGCACACTTACTTCCAATTACTAACTACGGTCGCCCAGAAATGTAAAAGACGCAGCGTTAGGCCATGATTGTAAGTGATGGCTGAATACAACCTCGGAAATGAACGATGCAAGAAGGGCAACTGGCTTAATGTCCGCTGACCGGAAGGTTTGTTTCGTGAAGCAGTACGTTACAGCACTGTACTGTGGCAGTCGGAATACCAGAAAACACAGAATACGAAAGAGAAATAATCGTTGCACCGAAACGCTTCGAATAATTTTCAGAGCCCTATAGCGCAAACGCAAATCTTGAATGATTGTGTTACTCCAATGCGAAACGTCGCAGCCTTGAACCACGGTTCACTGCAAAACTCGCCATCGCTTTCTTTCCGTTCGACTTCTTACATCGTCAGGGATGACGTACGATAACTTCTTAACCTAAAAAAGCAGGTTTGGACCTCAGCGGTCTGTGATCACGTGAAGAATTCGCATGGTTTTTTTTATCGGGCTGCATTGTAGGCCTCGTCGCTCGCACGGTGCGGATGTGTTGACTCGAGAACGCATGTCTTAGCGTACCGAGCAATTTCTTGCATATCGCTGGAACGATCACGGCGACATCCATATTTGCATTGAAGAGCTTTTTGCATGAAAGCCAGTACCACCGTGAACCTGCGTCAAATATGATGAATGGGTAATGGGCATTCTACAAGAAAGCATAATTTTTAATCGACTTCCAGGCCACCTGTAACGGCCGGTAGAAACTTAGGACACTAAAGCGAAAAATAATATGAGCTGTGTTATTAAACTATCCCCGCCCATTATATACCATGAAAGCCACTCTTATCGCGAGAAGACGCTTAGTTATGCAATAAAAGGCGCAAAAGCGAAAGACAGGTGGTGACGCTGCCTTGTAGTTTCCGCCCCATCTCACCGTGACGTCATAAATTTTGACGGCTATCTGCTCGGGCCCAATTAGTTATTCATAAATAAATATTAACTACGCTCCGATTTAAAAGTGCCAATGTGGAACTCCGCAAGTTTTGAGAAGTTTTACTTAGCCATACGAAATCTATGACGTCACTCGGACGGACTGTCGCTGCGGTTTCGGTTGGATGACTGAAATACAAAAATGAAAATTTGGTTTTCATTTTCTCTTCTAATATTGAATCAGTGAGAAATTAAGGAAAATAGTTGCGAACGAATACTTAAACGGCGTAAACTAATTTGTTGTTTCTCGTCAGTGTCCGCTCAGACACTGTGTACTGTCCCCTCGTCGAAGCGTTGGCTCCACGTTAAAGGAATCCCTTGTTCGCGCGTTGATGATTATGTGAAGTCTATAGACCTTCGTGTTACCGCTCGTTTAATATGAACAATCCATAGGCCGGCATGCTTCCTCTCGAGTGCACTGGCCTACACTCACTCCATACTTATTCCACGAGCTCGGGATAGAGTGACGAAAGGTGTGAGCGGACGTGAGCGTTAACGGGAGTGAGTGCTTGGTACCTTGAGTATCAACGGAAAGTCAATTAAGGGTGATATTGAGGGTACGTGAGTATGAACGTAGACGGCTGTCGGCGAGCGTGACCGAGCGTGAGTTTGTGTGCAGGTGATTGCCCGTGAGTGGGCTAGCGGACTCAAGTACTAGCGCAGCGTAAGTAAGTACCGGTAAGTGTGAACGGGCATGTGGTAGTTACACAGAGTTACACTTCGTACTTACGCAGAGTCCCACCACAGATGGAGTGACTCTGCGTACGCGTGTAAGTCTCGGGGAGTATGAGTGGCGAGTGAGCGCGTGTACATAGCCTGCTAAAATATCGGCGAGTGATTACGAGCATCAGCTTTGTTCTTCCGGTCTACGGACAATCAAAGGAGCATCGTTTTTCTCACCTTTCTTTCTTCTTTCTCTCTTGCAGCAACTAGTGCTCTCGCTTCCCGGAGGACTGCCGGCCATGCCCGCTCGACGCCGGCGGGGGGTCGCCAGCAATCGGGCGAGCGCAGTCGGGGGAGCAGGAGGCGCGGGAGGAGGAAAGGTGAATGGCGGCGGCGCGGCGGCGAGCCTGTGCTCCTGCTTCTCGTCGGGGCCTGACGAGCCTCCGGAGATCACCTACCACGTGGTCGAGAACGGCGTTGTCACCCTGCCCCCGCCCCCGCTGCTCACCCCAACGCACCCGATGCCGGACGAGGCCGAGCTCAACGCCAAGTTCGCCGAGCTGGTGGTACGTGAACGCCCACGCAGCGTGGCTTCCGAGATTGCCGGCGCTGTTTTAAAGCATGGTCGCGGATCTCGGGATTACATGTTTGCATTGAGCTTCCTACAAAAATTGGTAGCGGGGAAATCTGGCGCTAGAGGTCTGCGAGAGTTGCAAGTACGGCGGTTCGGTCAGCGTGGGAATACCTCGAGTTGCGGAGGGAGAACTTAGACATTCCGCCATTATGGCTGGAAACAGCACTGTGACTGGCTTCTCGAATTGATCATTTTCAGCAAAAGATTCCGTTACAGATGGAGGAAATCACAGTGAGAATGCATGTTCGCAGAACCGTATTAACTTGCTGTGTTAAACATAATGGAGTTTTTCGAAATTCACGGAGATAAAGCGTATAAACAACTCCACAAGAACGTCTCACGCAAGTAGCATGGTGGTTGAGAAATCTACATATTACTGCCATTTCTGTGGTCGCTGAACAATCGAACTGGATTTCCCTTTTGTACACGGGATTTGTATAGGGCGGACAGCTCTGTGTTGGAGGGAGGCGAGGCTGTTTTCGATCGCCATTGCAGGGATAGACGGGGGAAGGCTCCAGTTGCAGGTTTCTCCAGCGTTCCTTCGTTGATATTCGACATGCCAGCCTAAAGCTGAGTGCCGCTATGCAATCAATGTCTGCGTGTGCAGTTTCGGTGGTAGTAACGTATACTCAAGTGCGCAAAATTCAATGCGGCGTTTAACGCAACGACTCCCCTTGGGAACTCGGCAGCTACGTCCCCTTGCCGACCATTCTACAGTATTAGTAAGGGTAAAGTTAACAGTGGAGTTCATTCTACAGTCAAACACTATAGTTAGAGAAATGTGTGTAGTGCACATATGGCTAGTTATCCGTTTTACACACTTGTGAGCTACACCATCGTCTTGCTGAGCTAGGCCACTCGCCTAAACCTGTGTTAGGCCACAGCAGTGAAGTTTGGTTGAGCCAAGCATATGCTGGGCAATGTTGACTGCGACAAACTGACCCCGACTGTGTGGCCGAATACTCTAACGTTTGCGAGGATACATCGGCTGTGCTATAGGTTGACTAAATGGGATTGCCACGTACTACACAAGATGTAGCAGCATGCAGCGCTTCTTTGTCTGCATCCCTCCTTTTCCTGTAGCTTGGTCTAGCGGAATCCATAGTGTTGTAAGACTGGACAAAGAAATTGCAGCTCCTGCCGTCAAGGCCTGTCCCCGTTGCCACTTTCGCTTTGTAGTAGTCGATTGCACAATCGTGGTGCAATGCTGGAGAATGCCAAGAAATTTCACTTATCCTATTGTGAGGAATTAAGCCTTCGTTCGCAAGACCATCGTATGCGGCGAACACGCTATCTGTATGCCACAGCAGCGCAGCAAACTGAATGAGACTTGTAGTAGAGGGAACGTGGTCCGTAACTTTATACGCAAGTCCGGCGATCGCCAGCACGTCCATCCTTCACCATGGTGGCGGGAGTCCACTGTGGGCAATATGCAATTGGTATACATTCTTTATGAGATGCTACGGTTGCCAGAGCGCAGTCGGATCTCAGACGCCAAGCACATAAACACAATCGTTGTCACGGGTATCGTAGCCGATAAACGCTTGACAGGACCTTCGAAGACTGATACTGTCTGTTTCACAGACAATATTTCTGTTTAAAGAATGTGTCCCTGGAGTGAAGTCTGCGCATTGGTGATATCTGCACTGCATAAAGCTTGCGCTGTTTCATCAGTAAGCGCCAGTTGAAGTGTTTCCGGCTCCCCAATGATTTCCGGCGCATGCAGCCCTCAAAACTATGGCCATCGAGATCTGTTTCTGCAAGTGAGATGGAGCCATCGCATGGGTGCGGACTTGGACCCCATCTATAGCACCTAGTTTTGTCTGATCTTTAGAAAATACGAAGTATATAGTTAAACTGCCTTCATTAAATATAATGTCATAATATCTCGTCATGCCGCGCAATGCGACACGACGTAGTAGCATGAAGTGCTGGGCTCGTAAGTTCTGAGCTACACGACTGCGCACACAGGCGAAATGTCCAAGAGCAGACCAAGTGACCCTATCTGGCCCAATAATTTCTGCAGATATCCTAATATTTTGCAGTAAACATCTGATATCGAGAAAAAAACAACTATATTCAGAAATGTGAGAGTGTCAGTAATGCCAAAGACATAATTTGCCGACTATGTGCGTCGAAAAAAAAAAGAAAAAGAAAGAAAAAGGGAGCATGCTTCTGCTGGTGCAGTGTTTTTTTTTTTTTTGAGTGGGAGCAACGCGGGTTCAACTCGGTTGCACAACAGTCCAGCGAACATCATGGCGATGCCCATAGAGCTCTGTGGAAAAGGTTTTCAAAGAGTGTCTCGAACCTGACATCACTATAAGTGAGGTGCACAAATGTTGTCTATGAAATGCTCCCGGCTTCGCTAAAGCGTCCAGTGCTTGCAAATATCAAAAGCATGACCTTTGAGTTCCATATCTGTGGCCGAGAGAGAGCCGTCACTTTGATGTGGATTTGAACCGCACTTATTCATTCCTCTCAGTTGTCAGATATGGGTAGCTTACTGTGAACGAACACTGTTGTAAAATGTTCAATTATGTGTGAGTAGCCAGAGATCGGTCGACGCTAAGATATACCGATGTGTTGTAAGATAGCCCGTTTTCTCTGTTACAGGATGAACTTGACCTTACGGCCGCCAAGAAAGAGGTCATGTTCAACTTGCCTTCGGAGAAGAAGTGGCAGCTTTATCTCAGCAAGAAAACGGTAAGAATCGTGTCACGTCATTCGCTGTCGTTAAATGGCTTGACATCTAAGCCAATTCAGCACAGATTGTTTAGCCGGGTATATCATTTTGTTAGATGTAACGTCAAGATAAAGTTAAATGGCAGTAGTGATCAGAAAGCAAATTAATGTAGCTGATATTTTAAGTTTGCTTGCAGCGCAACGTTAAACGTTGGCAAACACACGAGACAATAAACACGGACATCACTTACTTCCGATTGATTTTATTCGCAGATATACCACTCACATAGGTTTGTGCAATGAAAAGTAATAGTACTGAAGCACCGTTGCCATGCAATCCTACCAGATGGAAACGCTGTCGCTTCTACCTCACATCGAAAGCACGCTTATGTTAAAATTATCTGACTTTATCAATGAGAGCAATTGACGGCACACTTAAGTACCACATCACGCTGCAAGCATAGTTAGGATGGCCTGCAGCTGGCTCAAGCTTTTATCTTGCCAAGTTGGTATAATAGTGAAGATTAAAATAAATAAGGGTACTTCAGCAGGCAATGTAATGCGCACAGCCTGTTGTGCATTACTGTACGCGTAGTGCCTGTTCTGTATTAGTGTGACACAATGGGTGACGAGGGAACGAAAGCGCAGTCGTGTACGGCAGATGACGACGTAGTGTTATGAGATTGAGAAACTCCTGGCGTATTATGGATTCCAGCGATCCAAGGCAGGGTTGATTATTGATTGCTGGGAAATGCCTTCATCCTTCGGTAGCCGCAAAACTGTTTGGCGGTGGCGGGGATAATTAATCTTTGTGATTGCAGAAGCCTTAAGTGCCCGGCAATACAAACGCAGTGTCTTGAGCAATGCGCATTGCTTGTGTAAACTACTATGCCTTTTCGTTCGCTCTTTCCTTGCTTCATTCTCTTGCCTTTGTGAAAGTAGCCAACTGGTCAAAGTCCAGGTAATTTCCTCGCCTTTCTTTCTTCTGGCACTGTACACTTGTGCATATATTCACGTTTTTTAAAGCTGTATGCCAGGCTTGGCGAGCTCGCTAAGAAGGCCGTTGTTTGTAGTCTGAATTACCTCGGAAGAAAAAGAAAACATTTCATCCTTTCTACATGGGCACATTATATATTTTCTTTCAATTCCATATTGCAGGAACAGCACGACACAACATCATCCCATTTTCCAGATTACTACATTGAACGAGTGAACGCTATGTCCATGGTAAGCATCGAACCCGCAATTCCTTGTCTTGTTTCAGTCCTTACCTGGCAAGTCATTACCTGACAAGAAAATCGAGGCAGAGCTAGAAGCTGTCAGGCCTGACGCTGCTGCGCTGTTTTAAACAATTTGCTAAACTTTTGACGGCTGAAGTTGATAATGTGCAACAAATTTTACTAAGGGCGCAAGAATGTAATCTGCGCAGAAGAAATTGGATAGTTCTGTTTGCTAAAGAGTCAGCAACGAAAAAGTAAATTGCCTGTAATTCACATTACTTAAAGGAAATATGACCATTGGCACAGGGCCTTTTTTAACGCGAAAGCGTTAAGGAGCTCGTGTCGCAGAAAAGTCGGTGTCGGCGTCAGCGGCGTTGGCCGTGAGCGATAAATTCCTCAAGGCACTTCATAAATAAAAAAGACCTTGCAAGATGGGCTGGTGGGAATCGAACCAGGGTCTCCGGAGTGCGAGACGGAGACACTACCACTCAGCCACGAGTTCGTTCCTTCAAAGCGCTACAAAATCGCCTCTAGTGAATGCGGTGGTGCCTTAGAAACGCGCCGTAGAAAGTTATACTGCGGTCTATATCGGTAATTATGACCATGTAACTTACAGAAGTCGCAGTTTCACGAGTAGCGAAGTACGTTTCCGCTACATTTCTTCTGCGCACACGCAGAGCCATCTTGCGGCAAACACAGAAGACCCCCTCCTCGCAATGTACGGCGCTGCCCCGACACGCGGCGCGCCACTCGTCCCATGATCGCGTCCGCCTTCATGGCGTGCCGCGGCCCGGTAATCTGTGCCCATCGCGACGTTTGGGTGGCGTAGATCGTTTGAGTAGGCGGTGCGAACGGGGTGCGATAACGCTATCGCGTTCCACTCTTGAAGGCGAAGCTTAAGCGTCCTCCAATTTTTTCTTTCTGCACATTTAGTGCTAAACGACGTTCAATTAATATTTTGGCTCCACTATGCAGCTAGCAATTTTCTGTTTATTAGGGCTTAAGTGTGTATGAATTTTGTACAGTTTATTCTCAAAGATAATCAAACAACCTTGCATTGGCAGATCTCACTAACATTCTGAAACAAGTTACCGCGTTTTGTGATGACTCTATTGTGAAGTTCACTAGAGAAAGTGGGAACTATTTTTGACCACTGTTTTGTGGTTTGGGACAAAAACCGAGACGAACAGGACTGGGTCGACATTGTAGATCCTAGATTGTTTGCGAACAGGTCATTCGGCTGTGCTTGAACGATGTGAGATATAGTAAACAAGTTCACATTCTTCTAATTACACCATATGCTCTTCGTTAAGTTGTGTCCTTAAGCGAATGGAAATCTATAAAGGAAGTTAAGCAAAATCATCAAAATGGTAAGGCTGGGTTACATACAGTGGTAGGTTATCATTGCTGACCTAAATGTTTCTGTGTCTTAGCTAAAGTTATCTAGAGGAAACATTAACGGGGTGTTGCCACACCGTTCAGCCTCCTACAATTCTTGTGCCTAAAAAAAAGATCGTTCTGTGGGAATTTCGATCTTGCGTCACTGTGCATTTGGCGCACAAATTGATTTATTTTTTTAGCTACATATGTGCCTGAAGTGCCTCTCGGAACCAACTGTCACTCTGCAATGTTTAAGCTTTGAGAAGATTAACGCTCTGATATAATGCTCCGCCATCAACATTATAAATGAACTCAACGTTGTAGGCACATTGGTTCTTCTTGTGCTCGTTAATACTGCAACTTTTCTTTCGTGCAAGGTGTGTGATCATTATCTGGACATTTCTTTTATTATTGCAGCTACTGTTTCCTCGAGAAGAGGAGGAAGTCAACACCCGTGCCAAACTTCTAGATAACCTCAAAACTGCACTCCGTACACAACCGAACAGGTAAGGCTGCAGAAAAGTGCGCAAGAAATGCTTGTCATTCTGGATGATACATAATTTCACATGTTAATGTACATATGCGCAGAATTATTCGTATGAGACTGCAGAAAATTTTCCTTAGTAGCACTACAAACACAGAGATGCTTTTCTGCTACAATATATTAGCACTGGCAGAGTCCAAGAAGTTGACAAGTTGCACTGCATCTTGGAAGCAGTGTTCACAAATCGCGTTTTTGTTTGTATCTATGGAAAACTAGCAACCACAAAATTCAAGTTAGTGCTTGAAGGCGCGTGCACCGTAGAATAACATCGCTGTAGCAACATTCTCATCGGCACGATGCACATGCTCGGAAAATATGGCACAACACAGAAGAGTACAAATGAATACCTACTCTCAAACAGATTTATTGCGCGAAAGTTACGTGTTTAGACACAGTGCAACAAATTATTTCATCACAACAGCTGCGGTTGTTCCGTACCAGTTGTTATCAATGGCTGAACACGAGGTCGTGTTCCAATTGGGTGGTTTACAAGAACGCTCGTGTACTTACACTTAGGTGCAAGTTAAACAACATCAGGTTGTCAAAACAATAGTTTTCCACTGCGGCCTCATTTATAGCCACAGTGGTTTTCTAGGATTAAAATCAATCAATCAATCAAGCAATTAATCAATCAATCAATCAATCACACGTGCCGGTGTACTGACTCAACAAAGTTTCAAATGGCCTCGTAGACTGGCGGTCAGCGCACATATATTCAAAGGTACTCTTAGGGCTATGGGTACGACACGGCTTGAGAAAGAAATCTAACAGGTGTTTTGCAACAATTAGCCTAAATAAATCTGTTTTTCGACATCCAAAACTACTTGTCTGTACAAAGCCTGCAGCGTGCACTTCGTGTTCTTGTTGAGGTGTTGTTTTCTTTGCTTCAAACTGAAAAATGCGTGCAGTCATCTACCCCACCAATTCTTGCTAAGCGGGGAAAGTGAAACGTTGTGCTACATTAATTCACTGCTAATCACATTAACGTCGACATTAATCGTGAGATGGGTTTTAGCGATTTTTTTTTCACACAAAATTATTTCGCTTTCATTCATCCAGTCATAAGCGTTATTATAAGGGTGTATAAGCGTTATTATAAGGGTGCTGTGGTATTCGTGGTTTCCTTAACTCAGTCGTTTGTATTTGCAGCTTCGTGACACGCTTTCTGGACCAGGATGGCCTTATCTGCCTCTTAAATTTCCTGGTTGGCATGGACTACAACACGGCTCAGAGTCCCATCCACACTTCCCTCATCGGATGCGTGAAGGCACTGATGAACAACTCGGTAAGAGCGGAGCACTCTACGGCGCCTGAGGTGGTGTAGTGCAGCAAGCAACTTTCCTAATGCAAACTTCTAATTACATCGCAGCTTATGTGCGAAAATTAACCTTGTAGCCCAGAACTCTCCAACAATACCCTACCCGCCGTGGTTGCTCAGTGGCTATGGTGTTAGGCTGCTGAGCACAAGGTCGCGGGATCGAATCCCGGCCACGGCGGCCGCATTTCGATGGGGGCGAAATGCGAAAACACCCGTGTACTTATATTTAGGTGCACGTTAAAGAACCCCAGGTGGTCGAAATTTCCGGAGTCCTCCACTACGGCGTGCCTCATAATCAGAAAGTGGTTTTGGCGCGTAAAACCCGATAATTTAATTAATTTAATTTAACAATACCCTAAATTTACAGCAATAAAATGCTTCTTCAATCTTTTAAATTTTGACACTTAGCACTTGTAGATAAGAAAAATTGAACATGCTATCATCATGTTTAATGGAGATTTGAGGTAATACAACAGAATATTAAAGCACGTTAACTCTAAATGGCATAAGCTCTTATCTTTGGGTGGCATAAAAAATGGTGATTAATTATTTAAACTGATGGGATGAAGCGACGACGAGATTTTGGTAGATTGACGAAGGTTGGCAGACTCGTGTTCCTGGACAATTATGTTGCAGTTAAAATTACCCTTCACTTCTTCACTTTTCACCGTCTTATTTTCCTTTTCTTGCGATATATCTGTAAACACTCATGGTACCGGACACTAGAACTGTCGCAGTGACAGAGAGGTAAATAATAGATGCAAATAAAACGGAATCAGAGCAGAGGAATACTATGCACTAGTTGACACTGAATGCAAAGGGGCTATTTGTTATTTTGTACGTGCTTTCGACAGCTACACAGTTGCTTAATGAAGAAACAAGAGATATTACAAATTCGAGCCATTGCCATCATGGCACGACGTGGAGCTCATCGTAGCCATCAGAGCGAACAAGTTACTAAGCTTCAACCCTCATTGTCGTCTTCGTTTTGCAGAATGGCCGGGCCCACGTTCTGGCTCACCCCACGGCCATCAACACCATAGCGCAAAGCCTGAGCACGGAGAACATCAAGACCAAGATCGCTGTCCTTGAGATCCTGGGCGCCATGTGCCTTGTGCCCGGAGGCCATCGGAAAGTGCTCGAGGCCATGCTGCACTATCAGAAGCACGCGTACGAACGTACGCGATTCCAGGTGAGCCACCGTGACTTTGTCCCTGTGATTCTTGCGGGAACTGAACAAAGTGCAATACTCCAAGTGACTCTAAGTAACGTGACTTTAAAATTTAGTTTACCAGACGAACGCCAGAAGCTCTCTGATAAGGAAGTGTTTTTTAAGTACAGTAGTGCAGCCCGGGCGGCATAGCCACTGTCAAGAAAAAAAGTAATTGAAAATGTTTCTTCGTTGTCTGACTGATTTCGTACAGCCTCAAAACAAATTGTAGCCCTTGAAACTGATAGAACATGAAAAGGAGTGCCAAGACAGTTTAGATTTTCTGACTGGCAATTACTAAAATGAATTCCTTTCTTTCGTCGCAAATGCGATGCTTACAGTAAGTTTCATTGATGTATTACTAAAACTGTGATGTATAAACATACCGCATGTGTTCTTGAGGAGCATTCAGGTAAGCAGTCACCTCTAATTAAGCCAGATTTTCTTTACCTATGCCATCCAGTGGAAGGCAGTATTGCTTGTACATACCACTATAACCACCAATAGTTGGAAATATGAACGTCTCATTAAATGTAGGGCGAGACAATGAGCACGAAAAGTACGCGGTGAAGTTGGCATATTTGCTTCAGCTGCACAGTTTAGGACTATCGGCTGAGGCTAAAAAGTGGCTACTTGGCCGATGTGCTGCAGTGCCCTTGTGTTCAGCGTGATTCGGTGCCACTTAGCCACGTTACACTCATGTGTATGCTGAATCAGATATTCGATCTGTTTCTTGAACCCTGCTGTGGGACTGGTTTGTACACATGCATGGCTGCAGAAAGCGCGAAACAGAGGAGAAGGCGAAGAGTTGTCGCGTCGTCTGCCCCTGATGTTGCCGGCTGTATTGCGTTGCTTGTAGCTACATGATGTAAATACAGTTTTCTGAACAGCTTCACGCGCACTGTTCTGAGCAAGGAAAGGTAGCTATGATGGTTGGCTGCCCAGCATTAGCTATTTCGTTCGCAGTGCTGCCAAGTTGAGCAGTGAGTTTGCCGCTAAATTTGATTTAAAGATGATCTAGAGTTCTCTAGATCTGGAAGGTGCGGTGTGGTTCAGTTTGGCATTGTGATTTCTTAAAGGTAATTTCTTATTAGCATTATGCAAGCAGACTGGCAATTTTTAATATGTTTTAATATGTTCAACCAAAATATTGCTGCAGTCGAGCTGAAATTACGTCCCAGTGCAAGTTAGGCTAACACAGCCTTGTGCTTGAGGCTCATATTCACAGAACACGTCAGCACATTTATACTTTGCTCTACATGTAAACAGCATTGAAAAGCAACACATTGCCAAGATGGAAACGAAACCTTATCATAATCGCATGGAAGGTAGCCACCGGACCTTCTTTATTGAATCTAACAGTGTAAAAACAGTGTGCCAACTCACGAGGACAATGTAAAACATGTGCATTAAATCATTCCTGCGTGTCATGCACTGATGTAGCACCACCACGCTTATGCGCTTACATGTCATTTGCCGCGAAGCCCGCAAAGAGGAGGCCATTTGTTTTTTTTTTCTCTATGCAAAAACTCGCCCAAACACGTGGCCACTGGAACTCTTTCCAAGGTTTCTCTGCCTGTTAGCGGTTCCCACTAAATTTCAGTACATGCGCACAGTGTTGGCTGCTCAGCGCTGTTTAAGTGCGCTTACGTCGAGATTTGCCTGTGCTGCTTTGTTCGGTGTTGCAGCATACGTTTGTATTGCTGCTTAGAGATCAGTACTACATTGAAAGTGCAGAAAAATCAAAAGCACCCCTAGAGGTCCGAACGGTATTAGCGTAGTAGCAGTGCTTGGTTAGCGATCAGGGCACCTACACACACATTTACGTTGCGAGATGCGTTCACTGGGATGCAGTACGATAAGAACTCATACTTAGCATAGAACCGCAATGGCAATTTGCGCTGAATGAACTGCAAACACGCCGTCCCATCAGCAGTTACTCGTTTCAGCCAACAAAGCATAGCAGCAGTAGCTTCTCACGCATTTGATCTTTTTTCTTTCCCCTACGTCTTAACGCGTCATTTCCCTAAATTTGGACATGTTTCCCCTTTTCTTCGAACAAGACTGAAGATCACTAAATCTACCAAGGGAAATTCGCCTAGGGCTGGTAGCCTAGGGCTGGTAGCTGTTGGCTCTATTGCTCGTCGCGGCGGCCTATTCTAATGAAGGCTGACCACAAGTCTTTTTTACCTTGATTTTGATTCACACTGAAGACCGACAGCAGGTCCAAAATAATTCGCAAACTTCCGCCACGTGGATTTTCAGTGCCCGAGAATATATTGAACAAAGTAAGCTTCCATTCCAACTGAGCACCCCTTTTAACAGTGACTAGCTCGCCCTTGTGATAAGTGGGGTTGTTGCAGTGCGATTGTTGCCGAGTGGCCCAAATTGAAATCTTATTGCGTAACATTTCAACAGTGATCGACATTCTCACCCTAACCCGGCGTGGTGGCTCAGTATAGTTAGGATGTTCTGCTGCGAAATATGAGGTCGCAGTTCTATTCCCGGCCACAATTGATGTATTTCACTGACGATAGCATAATCACGTCTGTAATCACAGATAAGTTTCAGGTTTACAATATTCCCGCGTATGACACATACAAAACGTTGCTTCGGCATGCTAACCTAATTAAACGGCTTACGAATTCTATTATTAACATCGTTATTTCTTCAGATCATCGACCACTAAGCGATCAGTCAATCAATTACGGAATCAATGTTCTGACCACCCGTCTTGCTGATTATGTGCAGACCGTGCTCAATGACCTGGACCGGAGCACAGGCGTTTACAAGGATGAGGTGAACCTCAAGACGGCCATCATGTCTTTCGTGAACGCGATCCTGAATTACGGTCCGGGCCAGGAACACTTGGAATTCCGACTGCACCTGCGCTACGAGTTCCTCATGCTCGGCATCCAGCCCATCATCGAAAAACTCAGAGGACACGAGAACGCTACGCTGGACAGGTGAGTGGCCTCCAATGTGGCACTCAAGATTAGTATACCTATAATTGGCACTGGAAGGTGGACGTTAGATGGACACTCAAGGTATTAGGCTAAGCAGGATTGCTACTGTCGTGCTCAGTATAAACTCTAACGTGAAAACTGTTGCCGGCACGCTCTCCGGGGCGACCCTGTGAAGCTAAAGTGGGGCGCTTTCAACAACAACAACAAAATGAACAACAAAAGAAAGAAAGAAGTGAAGAAGGTTTTGCAATTTCAGTATTGTGCACGCCACCGTGCTCTCCGTTGTCTGCTTTCTTCGGGTAGGGACGATGCGCTGACCCGGCGAGCAAATATTGCTCCATCACAACTGAAAAGAGCGCGAGAGATAGAGGGAGAGAGGGAAAAAGAGTAGTGACAAAGCCTGGGCAGTGGTTCACCACGACGAAGCACGCTGCGCCAAGGTCTAAGGACGTCGCGTGGTTCGCGTGCGTGCGTTATCGCTCTGCGAAGAAAGAAGACGATTGGAATCACGGAGAGCAAGCAGCTTTACTTGTTAGAAGAAAAATTGTACCAGTTACCTGACCTAACAGCTGCGTAATATCAGCAAAAGAAAAAAAGTAGAAGATTAGAGTAACACAAATTCCAAATGTTTTCTTTTCAGGCATCTTGACATCTTTGACATGGTCAGGATCGAAGATGAAAAGGAACTTGCACGAAAATTTGACATGGTGGGTGTTGACATTGTAGCAATGCGTGTCGAGGAGTGCTAGCGTTTGTCCACAAGACATTTTTTGCGACTTACAAGTCTACTTTATTGTCATTTTCCAGGCGCATGTAGACACTAAAAGCTGTACAGCGATGGTGGAAGCCATAAAAAAGAAGCTCTGCATGACGCCTGCCTATCCACACTTTCTGTCACTACTTCATCATGCACTGCTCATACCCTGTAAGTAGCACCCTAGCACTATTTCAAAATCTTGATCATGGTGCTTTTGTATTGGTCCTTGTCTTTGTCCTTTGTCTTCATCTGTTGCTGTACTGGTATACTATGACTATACAGTACCATATCACCCGAACCACCAGCTTGTTTATCATTATCTTGACGATGTGCGTCTCGACCAAATTGAGTCTTGACTATCAGTTGAGCATTTATTCAGGACTTGTTGACTCAAGAAAATGTAATTTAACTAAGATGCTCGTCTTCTCTTAAGTACTACTAAAAACAGTTGAGTACTTTTTGATAAACTAGCGGCAGAGCTCTCTTGTTGATATTTTGCATGTGTTTTAGGTGCTTTCAAGAGATAATTGGAACTCGTACATGCGTACAGTGAAATGTAGTGCTAAAGTACTTGCAGGGTTGCACCAGATTTCACCGTTTAGCTAGTTTCGCTTGTGGGGTTAGGAACATAACATTATTTTACGTTTTATGGTAATGTAAGTTTGTGATCTGGTTCTCTAATGATGCAGCATATGGGCCATGTGCAAAATAAACTCCCATGCGAAAGGTTCACAGACCAGGTAGAGCTGCCGTTGTAACACATGCTGCCATCATTACAATCATAAATGGGCAAAGGGAAACCACTAGCTAAAGGCGAAAGTTTCGGAGTCACTACAAACCCCGTTATAGGCATCATCATCCGGAATTTCCGGGTATACCTTCTTTGAGCGTTTGCTTTGTGAAGATTTCATAAACTAAGGACTATCCTTCTCACACTCCTGCGCTTTAGATCTTTACTTTTTGTAGATGAAAACCTGAGACAGGACCCGGCTACAAATATCGCCACTCGCTCAGTGTCTTCAAAGCTTTCGACAAATCAAGCGTGCTTTGAATTGTAAGCGTATTGTATCGAATAGCTTCTGCGCTCAAGAAAACTGAGGTCCTTGCGTAGTCTTTGGTGTTACACATGAGTCGCTTGCGTGTTGACATAATATGCTTGTTTTTTTTTTTTGCTGTTTCACTTGAGAATTCAAAGTGTACAACTGTCGCCACGAGATGGTCGCTGCATTCAACATTTAGTTTTGCCCCTGCAATGGAAGTTGGGCTCACAAATTTGTTGTTGCAATAAAATGCGCCAGATTTGTATATCTTGTTTTGTTATTTCGCACCAGATATTGGAGGCTCTGCGGAACATTGGATACTGTTCGACAGAATCGTTCAGCAAATCGTTGTTCAGGGAGAAAATGGAGAGAACTACGACCTCGCCCCAATTGAGATCAACGTCAAGAAAATACTCAAGGAGTAAGTCTGATTACTGTGTTACAGCACCGGTAATTTTCGCTGTTTTGAAATTAATTTCTCTACAACACGCGTGACGCCTTTTAATTTTATGCAGGCAAGTGCGTCATTCGATTTTGTGCCTTGAGTGCCGCTAAGTTGGCACTTAAGCTTGAACATACGTTTGATAATTCTGTGTGCAGCAGAGTTCACGACTCTGGATGCAGAATTGGTAGTCATTGCCTGCTTGTTTTGTGCTTGTAAAAGTTGAGACTCGCGAATTTTCAATTTTGTCGTCATGAATTGAATCTTCGTGCTCTCTTAGGCTTGCCACTGAGGAGGAGTTGAGGATTGCGAAGGAGAATGCCGAGAAGTTCGAGAAGGAAAACATCGAACTGGCGACTCAAATTGTGAAGAAGGAACAAGAGCTGGAACAGAGTACGCAAGAAAAGGTGGGGAACACGAATATCAATAATTTTGTTATTTATCTGAGGGCAGAGGTATAACAGAATGAAGCGGGTAGTTTGTGAACCAAGACATATTGGAACTTTGCCCCAGAGTGAGTCGAAATAACTATGCACCAACTCAAACAACATAGTACTATGCTGAACGAGAAGATGGTTCTTGCCGCCGCAGGTCGCGAGAACAAAAGAATGAAAAAACAAACCAGTGCGGCAACGTGAAATATTAAACCTAGATTAATTGTCATTGATGGAAATAAATGTGCAATTTTAATAAGATAGGATAATAATTTATTAGGATTATCATGATAGACGTTATAAAGACAGAAGTCTTATGACAAAGTTACAGGTTAGCTACACCCAGATAGAATTTCATTAAAGAGACACTTGCCGTGCAAAAGTAGTTAAGAGTTTGCAGATTTTAAAGGTTCTTCAGGGTAATAGAATCCCTCTGAGGTTACAAATAAAATTTGCTGTAATATCGCGAAGACGGCTTCCTTCACACTGCTTCCTCTGTTTCGCCACATAAATGCACTGTCAGTTAGCTAGGGCATGGTAAGGTTTAACAGTCCGTGGCACGTTGTGCCCAAGTAAATTGAGCTGGTTTGATCATAAACGTTC
Source organism: Dermacentor andersoni (assembly GCF_023375885.2). Taxonomy (NCBI): domain Eukaryota; kingdom Metazoa; phylum Arthropoda; class Arachnida; order Ixodida; family Ixodidae; genus Dermacentor; species Dermacentor andersoni. The sequence continues at coordinate 102,764,552 of NC_092823.1, forward strand.
GCCCATTTGAGAAGTGCTGCTGTAGAAAGCTCGAATATGACTACATCAGATCGGCCACTAATCCCGCGATGCGCATCAAGCGCTTTTACACGACCATACCAACTTAGTCTTCGTACGCCGAATGGGCTGCTAGGAAATATCAATTGCAAATGCTCCGCTGTATTTCCTTGTACTGGTTGTTGTTAGGCTTCCAAATGGCACATTTCTGTGAATTGCCTGTGCAGGAGGACCTTCAGAGTACGTTGGCAAAGACAAAGGACAAGTTGGAACGCGAGACGGTGAGCCACTTGGAGGACAAGCAGAAAATCGAAGAACTCGAGTACAGGATAAGAGAAATGACGCAAAAGGTGACCATTTCTGCACAGCCTTTCGTGCTGTATTTTGGAATGACTGTGGAAAGTATTCTCAGAGCACTCTATGCGTAGTGTACATTGACGAGGCGCATGACTTACTACCTTAATTCTCTGTTAGATGTCGTTGCTTCTGCCAAGAAAATATATGTGCATTGTTGTATTCAATATACTGCCTGTACGTTGACCATGTTTTGTGAAATAATTGGTACGTACTTTTCATGATACGCTGCGTCAAATGTATGCTCAGTTCTGTACCGATCAGCTCTTGGCTATCTGTTCAACTAGTCCAGTAATAACGTATTGAATTCAGTGCTAATAAAATGTTGAACCAATTTTTTTGTTCATAGAAACGTTCTATGCAAGTTAGGTTTTGTCCGAAGTATTCGAATCATCCGACTATTGGGAAATTTGAGCTTTAGGACCTAATAAACACTATTCGGGGCTGATGTCTTAAGCACGCAATGAGTTTGAACCACGTGCGCAAAGACTACATGATGTGTGAAACGCAACGTCGACAATAATATAATTAAAAATGCTGGGGCAGTGAGAATACCTTCTGCTGGGTCTGTTTTGGAGCTGCTTTTTGTGTTGCCCGGCATTCAGAAAAAAAATTGATGAAAGAAATGTTTGCATAATTTCTGCGGAAGGTTTTACTCTAATACCGATGCTTCATCTGCAGCTGGACTCCGAGCGACGGGAGAGAAGCTATGCCGAGAGCACGATCAGGAATGGTCTGCCCGAGGACTCGCGCCTGTCCATTCACCGCGGCAGCCTGCCCTGTGGGCCTCTGCACTCCATCGGGTCAATGGGCACGCTGCCACCACCTCCACCACCAATGCCATCGAATGGAGCACCGCCGGCTCCACCGCCACTTCCAGGTAAGGTATCTGACGCTGTGGTAACATGATGATGATTCCTCGATAAGACAAATAATAACTTATCGGAGATGTTCAAACACTTTGTGAAGTGTATGTTGAATTAGAATGACACACGTCGGCGTGATTAATATCATCCTAACAGGAAGGTGACTATGTGTCACCGCTCCGTTTAAGAGGGGTTGCCAATAAATCATCATCAACATAATCATCATCATTACTGCAAACATCACTGGTTGGCACTTTGAGTATAGTCGGACTAAACTTGCGACCGTGTGTCATAGCGCGTTAACTTCGCAAGGGTCAAACATTTGTCATGGTGCTGGAACCTCCTAGAGCAGTTAGGATTTGTCCTATTGTGGCTTCAGATGAGGATAGTCTCTTAAAAATGCAGCTTACTTGAGGAAACCTGTGCGTCTACAAAACAGGGCTTCTGGTCTTCCGAAATAGTTACTAATTTGAAATGAACAATTTCAAATGAGTAAATGTGCATACAATACATGTAAACATGCTTGTATGGAATGTGAAATATAACTGTATCCCGAAGGTCAACAGGAGCGAGAGCCTCTGCCAGGCCACATGGCCTTTGGCTTTTGCTCTTTCTTGCATAATAGAGAAATAAACTGAATTGCACTGAACTGAACCATGGCTCGTGGCTGGCTGATTAAGTCACGCGAGCAGTGCCACGATACCGGTGTCACTGAGTGCGCAGTTCTAGATTTCGTTCATGTGCTCGCGCGTCCGCAAACCAGGAAGGGTTATCAGCTGTGCGTCTGACAGAAAGATCAGCTCGCCCATTGCGCACCGCTTCATCCTGAATAGTTGCTTTCCACGGTTGACGTGCTCTGGTTATCGTTACTCACTGGCTGAAGTGTGTGTTTCGCTGGACTGACTGTGTAGGTGGGACAGAGTGCGGCAACGTTGCTTCCGCAGTTGCAAAAAAAAAAAAAAATACTGCTGCCTTCAGTCGCGAGGCAAAGATCTGTGTGCGCGACTTGTTTTTGCCATTTCTGTCGAGTTGTGGCAAGTAAAAAAACATCCGACGTTTCACTCCTGGTAAATTGAACCCTCTGAATATTCAGTGCGGCTCCAGTTCAGTTAAGCACGCTGAGTACTGCTACACGAGACCTCCACACAGAAGGCAGTGTCATGATTCACGGGACGCTCGGTGTGCCGCGCTCCCTTAACGATGGTGAAGGAGTTATTTTTTGTTTCATTGTTATGCCTTTAGCCAAATGGCCCGTGCACTCTAGCACGAGCCATAAGCCGGCAGCTAAAATATTTTATAAAATGACAAAAATATATATAATAGTTTTGCCATAAAAGCGAAACAATGAATGCGATAGCAGCATGTTGGAATATGGCACGAATTGTAATACTTGTCGTTGTAGCGGCAGTATGAATTGGAGTAAACGTAGCGAAGTAAAAACGAGCTGTTGTACCAGGGGTCGTCTGCTTGAATTCTGCCATCGGACAATTTCATTTATTTATATTTAAAAAAGCCTACATCTTTCTTAGCGAGTATACCACCACTTTTGCGCAAGGGCTTTGTTTCTAATCTCTTTATCCACTGATACTGGAGGCAGCTGCATAGCTGCGCCAATAAAATTACATCTTTTTCAGGTATGAGTTCTGTTATTGTTTTGCGCTCTTAATACTTAAGCCTGAGAAGATTTAAGATAAAAGGCATGCGCTGTCAGTGTTTTGTTTCGTTACATTTGTTTGTAGGCGGCCATTCTCAAAATACTAAGGAATAATTTTGTTAGGAATGTAGGACCTGGCACGTGCAACTTTAGTGATAGAACCGCGTGGCAATATAACCCCCATATATCGCATGTCATACAGTATAGATATGTCTAAATATATACTGAACCTCACGGCGACGACGACGGCAAAAATTCTCTTAGTGTTTATATAGTTGCTATCGCAATAAAATAGGATACTGTTTACTGTACACTAAGTGGAAGTCGCCAGGATGGCTTCTTTTTCGCCGGGGAGTGATCGTACTGAGAAATACGGGCGCCATGAGACGACGAAGAGGCAGAAGACGGTTGTTGTTCTTGCTCGAGCTCACTCCACTCGGCCGTTGTCTCTTTCTGTGCATTCATATAAAACGCCGGGCGCATCTAGCCGTAAACGCGTACTATCAGTTTACTTATTTTTATAAATATGAAGAACCCCTAAATTTTAAATTGCATTCTCTTACTAGCTTTACTTTCTTTTGTTGAGTCTGCGGAGGCTTGGAATAAAAATGATTCAACTTTGACGCAATTATTGGCAGACTATGATAACTCGTGACTGGAGGGGTGCTGCTTTTATTTATTTCCCCCACAGGCATGGGCATGGCACCACCACCGCCACCATGTCCTCCGCCCTCGACACGGACGCCGAGGATCAAGAACATTCCCCAGCCAACGAACCCTCTGAAGTCCTTCAACTGGTCCAAGTTGCCAGAAGTAAGTGGTGGTGTCGACTGAAAGTGCATCCAATTTAAGCGTACCCGCTACCGTGGCTCCGTGTCAATGGCGTTCCGATGCTCAGCACATTGTCCCAGGTTCGATTCCCGGCCACAGCGACCGTGTTTACTTTCTTTTGACTCTGGTAGACTGGGCATGCAAGCAGAATGTGATCGCGTCTGCTTCATTCACATCGCAATGTATACGGCAGGGGGGACGCAGATCTGTATACGCGCGCTGCGCGTTGACGGTTGAATGCCAAATTAAACATAGATCGGTGCAGTAGGCAAGCCTTTTTCCCCAAAACCTCTTGCCATACCAACGGCTGGAGCAGCATGTTCCCACGCATTGCCTCAGGACTATACTCCCCCAGCAGCTGATACTAGAGGACTGTTGGCACTGTCCATTACGTCAGTACTGTGAGACGCCTGGTAGCGTCCAGGACACTGTTTATGCTGCACAGCAGAGGTTGCGTCGCGTGTAGTGTCGCGCTAAAATGTCGCATCCGTGTAGTGTCATAACATCGGCTGAAGAGCTTTAGCGCACCGCGAGGAGCTTTAGAGAACATTAGTGCACCCTACCATCACTGTAAATGCTTCGTCCTTGGGTGGAACCTGTCAGTTTTGTAATAGCTTTTTGCTTGCAGCTTTTGTAGCTTTCCAAAGAAGCTTTCCTTTGACATCAGGGTCACAAATACTTCGGAGGCGCCTGCCAACTTCCACATTTTCTTGTAGCCCGCTCAATTTAGTGGGAAGAAAGAGCAGCGCCAAGCTGCTAAGCTCCAAAAGTATAAAACTGGAAAGTATGGAATGAGCGATTCTTGGCCCTTGTCTTAGGTCGCGCTCAGGCAGCCATGAGTGCTTCTTGTAGTTCTGCAAATGAAAATATTACTAATATTGAATAATTAGAAGTGAAAACAGCAAGTTATACAGTGAAAATTAATAATTACCGAAAATAGTAAAATGTGAATTATTAAATTGGAAAGTAAATTTTGTTTCCTTGCCAAGTGTGCCAGCAAACGCGAGCGGCCGAATATTTTCCAAGGCCGCCAAGCCCGCAACCACCCCGAAATGTCAGATAGTATGTAAGAGTAACTATGGCAAAATATGTTAACAAGTTATCAATAGCGTGCGGATCAGGAAAGCCTCAGCCTGGCTTGTTCGAGCGGTGTTATTCACTTCAAGCCTTCATATATTTGCGCGAACAGCCGTTTCGTTTGGACAAACACTCATAATTTCATAAGCGCTGCAAGGAAATTATTCTCAACGTACATTCGTAATCATTGCGAAATGTTCCACGTATGACACAGTATATTAATTAAAGTTAACGATATACAAAGCCACAAAGCAATTTGAAGCCATAATGACGGCGTTTAGTGAAATCGACGTACTTCACACTATTCCCGTACTAGCTGAACCACCGTTCTTGCACCTCCCATGAACTCTGGCACTGGTGCCAGAGTTCCCTCTGTCAAATTTTGCAGAAACTCTGTGGTGGGAACGCTTTGAATGCCGTAACAATACCTTGATTCGTTCAACTTGACGAGAGCTGTGCTCTTCGAGGCGTACTGCAACAGCGTAACAATTATATCCAATATGATTATGCCAAACTGAAGGTGGAGTGAGGTTTAGTTTCTATATGCCTGTTTCACTTTTGCAGGCTAGGGTTGACGGCACCGTGTGGACTGAACTGGACGACACGAAACTGTACAAGGACATCGACCTGGCCGACATCGACAGGACATTCTCAGCATATCAGAAGCAGCAGGGGTGCGGGGTATGTAAAGTACCCGCTCAACTTATTCGACATCATTCCACTCACATCTGTGAATGAAGGATAATGATATTTTTATAGAAAGATAACAATTGATATTCACAAGAAATTTCTTACTGCAGTACTTTTCTTAAAAGCACGGGCTAGTCAATCGTGACAGTGGACACATTATTAGCAATAGGGTCCGGACGATGCCAAACAGAACTTACGAAGAAAAGAAATCCTTTAAATTTGACCTTAGCTCTACTGGAATGGCAGATGAACAGTCAACATTTTTTGCTGAGAATGCATGTCTCGGGAGGAGTTCAGTTATTAGTGCAGTAACCTGATGTACAACAACCATAAAACTGAAAAAAAAGTCGACTTTGTGGAATCTCTCTCACATTAGCGGAGGATCAGAGTGGTACTGGCATAGCAGTGACAAGTAAAAGATACATTTCATTATGGAGTGACTATGCTCAGTGACAACCTAAGAATAAAGTTCACGCTTCGCCCACAAAACCACAATACGCTTGCCTGCTCCCGCACTCCAAAACATAGTTCCTGAGAGTCGTCGAGATGGACGCCTTCGCTGTGACGCCATGGAAATGTGTGAACGTAATCGATCTACCATTTTCGGGGCTAAGAGGAACGTAGCCCTAAACTCAGCGCAATTTCGCCGCCTCGACGCGCACCTCTTCGCCGTGTGAACTACGAGGAGGAGTGAACCGGCATCTTTTCCAGCGGTAGCTTGCAGTTGTGATTTGGCCATCGTGAAGTAGCGATTCTAACGTGTTTGTTGAATGATGCTCAAACATATCGGGATACCACTCTTCTGATACGCTACATGATTACACTTACGTGTAAGATTTATTTATCCAGCGCACGACAGCGCAAGTCCGACATAAATAAGTTGAAATGTAGGTGGGAACACAGGAAAAAGATGTTTGTTCTTGCGTTGTGCCAAATGCATTGTAGTTGTCTAGCGATATGTGCGTTCTTTATAATAGCGAGGAACCGCAGGGCAGTCCTTTCTGGAAACTTGTAGGGCAGAGCTGATGCCCCACTAACCAAAACGATTTGCAAAATTATTCTGAGCAGAGGCAGAAATACACATAATCATTAATTGTCGAGAGAACAGAACCACATAACGTTCACGTTCACACGCCACAATTTAAAACGAGAACATGCTAAAGAAGCAATTACGCAGCTCGGCGAACGGCTTTTCTCGTAAAGCCAAACGCTTGTGCAACCAGCCTGACAGCTGAGCTGAGAGGAACAGCTGAGATGGTGCGACATTCCCAATGTAGCGGCGTCCTCTCTGGTCTGCACGCAAGTTTTCTTTGAGATGGGCAGTAGCGTAGTTGACGTGGCATCCTTAGGTACTCGCTTACTATAGATACTCCCTATTACAGACTGACTTTCTAAGCGTCTACGAAAACAACCTCACGATTCCAGCCACTATTTACTTTCAGACCAACGGTTCGCTGGAGGACATCCCCGCGCTCACGTGCCGAAGCCCTCGGGTCCGGGAGCTCTCGCTCATCGATGGCCGCCGGGCCCAGAACTGCACCATCCTGCTCTCGAAGCTGAGACTCACAAACGACGAGATCTGCCGCGCCATCCTCTCGATGGACTCCAAGGACCAGTTGCCTAAGGACATGGTGGAACAGGTGAGCCTCTTAGCGAAGTATTTGCGCATTACAGCACTCGAAATGCATTATCGCATTAATGTGCCCTCCAGGGGCGTAACAAGAAAAGCCAGAATTGTGTGTTCATGAGATCTAACGCATCACAATACTTCACTGGCCCAATGCGACAGCACGCCGTTTCTTTTTCGGCCACGCATTGTAGTTCTGCTGAGTAATTTGACCAAATATATACGCCGGGTTACGATTACGATGGCGAGACATGCGTCAACATGGCGTTCCTTTCAGCACTGACAAAATATATGGAGTGTCGTTGATGGGGATCTCTTAAAAAAATTCGTGTGCAGTACATGTCCTTGTATGCCGAATTCGTGAGTAGAGCATCAAGTTGTTAGCATTCTGTCCTTGTGGTTTTCACCCTGTGTCCAGTGTCACCCTGTAAAATCTGTTCTTTCAAGATTAGTGCAATGATTTAGGAGAAGGAGATAAGGCATTCAACCGTATTTTTGATGACTTGTGAAGGCTGTCAAAAAAGTTTTACTACCCGCCATGGTTGCTCAGTGGGTAGGGTGTCGGGCTGCTGAGCACGAAGTCGCGGGATTGAATCCCGGCCACGGCGGCCGTATTTTGATGGGGGCGAAATGCGAATACACCCGTGTACTTAGATTTAGGTGCACGTTAAAGAACCCCAGTTGGTCAATATTTCCGGAGTCCTGCACTACGGCGTGCTTCATAATCATAAAGCGGTTTTGGCACGTGAAATATATTTTTTACTTTTTTAGAAGCTTTAGTGCAGATTTGTTGATTGTGTATCCATGTTTATGGCGCAACATTGGAAGCTTTTGCAATTCTAATTAGGTTCGCCAGCGAAGGCAGAAAATAAATGAACTGAAGTATTTGATTTCCCTTTGTGACAGCTACTCAAGTTCCTTCCAAGCCCTGAAGAAAAAGTTTTGTTGGAGGAACACAGCAGTGAGATGGAAAGCATGGCGAAGGCTGACAGATTTCTCTACGAAATCAGCAGGTAAGCATCAAGTACGGTATAACGGTATAAACACGTTCGATTTTGTTATATTATTAGTTCTAAGGTAATTTTGAATCACCTCACATATATATACAACAGCGTCTCCTGTAGTTGCTGTTAGGGCAGCTTAGTTCCAATTTTGATGATAACAATTAAACTGTAGTTTAGCGTTCACCAGGGTTGTTTATTATATATGATAGAGTCACTTATGGTGCGTTTTGTGATCCTATCACGAGGCTCCTCAGAACTGCTCTCCCAAGGGTTGCAAACCTGTTCTCACGACTTCGTGCAACCTAAATGTATAGGGGGCACTTAAACGATTACAATATATCGCTGCTCTTTTCCAGAATAATTCACTACGAGCAGCGGTTGAGGACGCTGTACTACAAGAAAAAGTTTCAGGAAAGAGTTTCGGACTGCAAACCGAAGATCGTTGGTGAGTTTCACAAGCATTCTTGCTGCCCGAACCTGCGTATTATACGTGAACCATCAAAATTTATCATAGCGTAATGAACACGAAAGTTCACAGCGCTAGCTTGGACAAAGCAAAAGTTTGGCCAGCATTCGTCACAATTGTTTATTAAATGTACGCTCGCTCATTTTAGGCATGTCAATGTGCATCTTTCAGGCAGCTTTACCAGTGGTATCTTTGAAGAAACAGTGTACACTTCATTTCGAAACACTAATGCAATTGAAACAAACGTTTTAATTCTTCGAGCTACTTAAGTGCTATGAACTTAGTATTATCACACTATACTACTTTTACATGCTTGAACAATTTACATTGACAAAAACGCAAAGGCTTGACTTAATGTATGTAGATGTGAGCCACAGCTTCGGTTTTTAAACGAGAAGTCTAAAATTGTGTTTTCGGGTGCTTGAGCACACTACAGCTGTTCAAAGAGCAAGAGTACGAGCTTGTTTGGTATAATGTGTTCAAACAAACCTTTTTACTATTACTGATAATAAATATTTGTTCTCTTTGGTCATGGTGACAGAAAGTGTCAGGAAAAGGCTGGGTTATGCATAGAATTTGGCAAAACGAGCTCCACTGATGTCAGTTCATATCGCAGAAGAGAATGAAACACTTTTTATAGCCCTTTTGGCTGTTTCTTATTCTCTAGTGGCTGAAGGTATCAAGCAATTTGTAAGCTGATTAGAATGGCCACGTCGTATCAAACAGGTGCCAGGAAGTTTGACAAATACATTATTTTGGCAGACGAGCTTTAGAGCAGTTTTCTTTGCCTAACCCACCATGGTTTTCTGTCTGTCCGTATCTCACAGGATTTATTTATGTGTACATACGTACATACGCACATACGTACATACATGCATACATGCATACATGCATACATACATACATACATACATACATACATACATACATACATACATACATACATACATACATACATACATACATACATACATACATACATACATACATACATACATACATGTTGCATGAATACCGGATTATACAGGCATGACATGTTGACATGATATGTAGTGTCCGTGCATGCACATTATTTTGTGCATAATCAAGTGGTAAATAACGACATACAACATGTACAAGCAGTGCCACTTCATAAGTACCTGTAAAGCACACAGACGTCTTAACGAAACTAAGTGTGATATCCAATGGTTTCTTTGAAATTTCTACTATTTACTCAACCCCCATTGTTTGGCCACAATGTATGTGCCCATCCCTGGGCAATCTCCCACAGGGGGTTCAAAAGCCCTAAATGTGCTTGCACATTTTTACTTTGATATAAGTTTATCTGAGATGTAGATGTGTATCGTTCTACTATCGTCATACACCTCTTCACACAATTCATGCTACGTGAAGAATCAAGCATGACCATCGTCGGACAGTGTGTATCCACTTGAACTGGTGGTTTCATTTCTGCCAAGCTTGGGAACACTGTAGTGAGTAAAGATAATGAACGCCTGACAATAATGCTGTAACATGGGGGGGGGGGGGGCATAAACGTTGCATGAGATCATTCGTTGAAAAAGAAGAGCGCAGATGCAATTGTATGCTTCATTTTAAATGTATACAGCACAAATAGAACCACTTCCCCGAAGCTTCGATTCACATAGGTTTCAGCGTGCGATTTGGATATACATGATTTTTTGAGTACCTTGAGTGAACCGTACCTGTGCCTTTGTTTCTACACTGCTAACGGTCCACATCATTCATTCGGTCATCTCGTGTTTCAGCTGTTGTGGAAGCATCGAAGGAGGTACAACGGAGCAAACGGCTCAAGAAACTCCTGGAGGTTGTGCTGGCTTTCGGTAACTACATGAATCGCGGCCAGCGGGGGAATGCAGTGGGTTTTAAACTGTCCAGTCTCAACCACCTTGCCGACACCAAGTCCAGTACCAACAGGAATTACACCTTGCTTCACTACTTAATTGAGACTCTAGAGAAGAAGGTGAGTAGTCAATTTCCAGAAAAGTGGTTATGCTTTAGTTACAAGGAAAAGTTGAATTGATTTCTGTTTGATGTCAAAGTAGTTCCTTGGAGTTTACTTCTACGCTTTCGGTCTTCTACGCAACAGCAAGCCACTTAGCTTTTCAGTTCACTAACATTCACCATATAGACCTCGCTATAGTTTACTTCAACCACTATTTTCGTGTTTTAGCCGGTCATGTGATTAAAGTCTGCTGACTATAGGTAAAATGTTTCATGCTCCAGTTCTTGATGGACATCCCTACAGCTGTCGATGACCATTAAAACGAGGTCTTCATCTACATCTATAAGCATATTTTAAAAAGTTTTAAACAATTTAAAAATTTTAAACGCTTTCAATTACTCTGCTGGCTTAACCTGCAGAGTTCCAGAGGTATTTCCTAGCTCACCAAGGACAAATACTTGCAAAATAGCTACCCGCTTTGTGCTCGAGTCCTGTTGAAATTTTGTGCAAGTACGTTCAGCCAAAGTTAATCAATTTGGCATTTAGTTTCGAGAATTTACAAAGAAATTATTGGTGCTAAGGGTAAGCACGAATTTTCGAATGGCAATATATTTAGTGCAGCAGCCCGGTCATGTGAAATCGGTCTTCAACAGAACACAGTATCAAATATGGTTGCCCCGTTGGAAGTGAACCTGAGCCCAATAGAACATGAACAAGAAGAACCTTTAGTTATTCCTTGCTCCCAATATATTTTGTAGCACTTGGCACTTAGTACAATTGTTCTTGCCATTATATGCTGTCATTCTTGCTTACTTTAAGAAATTTGTGCGTAATCTATGAATATCATTGAACTTTTTCAATTGCAGTTCAAAGATACGCTGAAATTGGAGGAGGACATACACCATGTTAAGAGAGCGGCGAAAGTGAAGTGAGTATTAGAAAACGTTTTCTTTTTTATCTCATGAGAAATGAACGCATCCTCACTGTAAAAGCTGACAATCTTTGTTTTAGACAAAGTTGTGTTACCCCGTCATTAGTCTGCGTAGTTAGTAGCAAGAAATATGGAAAATGTTTGAAGAATGTTGGCGGTAGCTAGACAGCAGTGACAATGTAGTTATGTTGAATCTACAAAGCTGTTTTTAGAATAAAGTGTCAACCGATAGATGATTTTGTCATGGAGAGAGAAATTTCCTTGAATATTTAAGAATGCCTCACTTTTTTTCTGTTAGGAATAACTCGACACTTTGAAAACGGCAGTTTGTTTATGCGCAGAGCATGGCCATCACAGCATATTAGCTAAAGTGGGGGCATATTGTCAAATTGTCATGACGTTGAACGACTTGACCATAGCACGGCTCAGTGTCACGAAACTAACTCTTTATTGATCGAACTTATGCCCACAGAAACAAAGCACACTCAGACACCACGATAGTGGCGAGCACAGGTGTGTTTCGTCGAGATCTGATCTATGGGTCAAGTGCGTCGGATATTTGCACCCTGGCTCGTCATCAATTTCAGCGTAATTTCTGGTTCTTGTGCACTAAATAGAATGTACACCACTGTTCTCCTCCCTCATGTAATCTGATTGCGGACAAGATTCTTTTGCTATGGTATCAGCGACAAGACAAGGAAGTTCTGATACATGAAAGCGCCTCTGACGGGGAGCACTAATTTTGTAATGGCTGATCGTCGGTGAAGAAATAAACAAGTGCGAGTGTGAATATATCACTTTATTTGAACGCTGCGAAATCAGTCCTTCTGCTGTATGAGTCAGTCGTAATAAGAACACTTCCTAGCATCATCCTCCGTGGACCGAACAGCAATTTTTCCTGTCAAAATCATCCCAACCACTCTGAACAAAATATATCGCAAATAAGACAGGTAAATTCCACCGACCGTTTAGCCTGAGATGCTTCACGAAGCTTCTAAAGAACGTTGAATGTAACAAAATATACAACTACAAAGTTTACTTTGTAATTCTGCACTAAAAATAGATGCATTCTGCCATAAGCTTTATCTATCACAGTTAAAAAAAGTACAGGTAGCTTATGTTGGTTTACTACCTACGTGAGGTCGTCAGAACGTTTGCGTGAGTTTTTCAGCAATCTCATTCACAATATTCAAATTCACATTGCGGAGCAGCACATACTATGTCCATTTTGCCCAGTTTGGACGTTTTAAAGAAAATTCTTAGAATTGTGATATCCATTTTCTTTGTGGATGAAGATATGCAAACAGGTATTGAGCTAATGACAAAATTAATCGTCGTAGCTGCGTCCTTATCCAGGTTTCGGCAGTTTTGTTAAATAATTTGTAAAATTAAAGAGGTGGGCAAATAAAATAATATTAGAGGTGGGCAAATATAAACTATTTCAAGTGCGAACTGAATACGACATGTAAGTATCGAATATAGAATATCCCAGTGCACACGCATATATTTACAGCAAGTATATTCGGTATAATTAGGCATCAAGCCTGTACGTCGTAGTGCAATAAGGACAGCAAACTGCCAGAGACATTGGATGAGATTTAAACACAAGGTTACTAATTGTTTTAATATAACCTGCATAAATAGCCTTCCAACATTTCTACCGCCTGGCTAAAACAATATTTGCAAGGATTGTTGCTGTATCACTAGCTATCCAAAAAACGCTAAAGACATGGCTGCAAATATATATATATATAAGAAGTTCTGGCTAATGAAAATCGGCTTAAAGATTTGTGTGCCAATGACAAATATAAAAAAGCCCGTTACAAGGAAAGCATCACTGGCTGTAGCATTAATAAATAACTGCTCCATAACTAGGCTGTCAGAAACACAAAATTAGAGGCTAAAAACAAATGTTACAGCTTTTAATGTACCCTTCGTTCGCGAAACCTTAAAGAAAGCTTTGCATTACCCGTTTTAGTTCTCTCAATTGCTTAAAAAGCTTTGTGCATCTTTTCACTTCTCATAAATTACGATACTTTCTTCAGCAGACGGAGAGCTGTAACCAGAACTTAACACTCGGCTGCTGCGGTATGTTTGGTTAGTTTTGAATATCCGAAAATACGAAATGCTTCATTTTCGAATACGAATAGTTAATGTGTAATGTTCAAACCGTATTCCAACTTTCGCATATTCGCCCACCACAAAAAAAGTATGCTTAGGCTTTAAAATTTCGCTTATCCTTTAACAATGCAACAATTATTATTAGAACCACTCCAGCCATGACCTGTTAGGAGCATTTATACGCTTATCATGTAGCAGAATAAAATGGCACAAAGCTACAACCACTACTTAGTCATATTTAACACTGTCTGAGCTTTTATGCTCACAAATCATCAAAATGGCGATGATGCATGGAGACTGCAAGTAGGCGCATTTACAAGTTCAGTATGCCGATCTTAATCTTAACAACTTCCTTCGCAGCCTGGGCGAGCTTGAGAGAGAGATCAGGGATCTCAAGACTGGCCTCAACGAGGTTCAGAAGGAGCTGGACTTTCTGCGAGGACAACCGGCCCAGCCAGGCGACAAGTTCGTTCTCGTCATGAAAGAGTTCATCACCGGCGCCACGTACAAATTCTCGGAGCTGGAGGACAGTTTTCTCGACATGAAATCGAGGGTGAGTAGTACCCTGCTTCAGGGTTAGTTTCTTGACGGGCATATTGTGGCGCAGTACTCGGTTACTTCATCCCTGATTAATAAGACAGAAAGAAACCGCTTCTCAGACCAAATAAAAAGGGAAAGTGAGTGAGTGGAAAGTGAGTGAGCCGCTGTTAATCATATCCTCTTAATTCATCTCCTGGTTAGCTTCTTTCCTGCTCAAATTTTAACCTACATATGCCTTTTTTGTAGCCTATGCCTTGCTCTGTTCTGTTTTGCCAGTACGAGAAGACTGCGCGGAGGTTTGGGGAAGACCCGGTCCAGGTGCCACCCGATGAGTTCTTCAGCATCTTCGACTCGTTCCTGGTCTCGTTCAATGAGGCCAAGAACGACAACGAAAACTTCAGGCGGAAGAAGGAGGACGAGGAGCGGCGCAGCAGGCAAGAGGCCGAGGTGAGAACAACTGGGTCGCAGATGGCGAGCCATTCTCATCATCGTTAGCCTAGGTTCAGAGAGCTGCGTTTTCCCCCTGAAAATGTAAAAAAGGAAGTTTTCGTGCTGCTGCTGCTCTTTTCTTACTCTCTATAGCAACGGTGGTCCCCCCGTTCAGCACCTGCCTCGCATTAAGAAGGTGCTGGGTTTGAATCCCGGTGCCACCGAAAACGCATAGCTTTTGAAGCCAAGCTTATATTCCCTCACTCCTGCTGGTGTTGGTGTTGTACGAAAAAACCCAAGCCGCGCCAACATAAAAATTGCTTGTCGGGCTGCGGATTCGAATCACCGACCTCCGGGTTGCGAGGCCACGACGCTAACCGATTCAGCCACCGTCGCTTCATTAAACGTACCATTTAAAGCAGAGTTTTATATGTGTGAAGAAGTAGACGCAGCGCCACGTGCGAGCCAGTCACAGGCGTCCTCTCTCTTCGAAGGAGGGAAAGGGTGTCATCGCGTGGTAACTCGCCTCGCGCCCGCCTTTTCCCGCCAGTTCTGGCCCGGCCGTCAGATCGGGAGGCCGCGTTTGGTTCGTTCTGCCTAAGAGCAGGCTGCGTTGAAGGAACGGCAGTGGGAGCGGGCCATACGTTGTGCATTCGGCCGAAGAATAGGTTATGTTTGATGAACGTCGCCGGGAACTCACTCGAGAAAGCGCTCGTCGTCGATGTGCCGACCTCGCCGTGAGAAATCGCGAAGCCGAGGCGTTACAACGAAAAGCTGCGGATCCTGAGCTGCGCTTGCACCCCTCTTCACAGTAGTGGCCAGGCGGTCAATTTTTTTTCTAGTGAGCTCAGGTAACACTGCATTCATTTGAATTCCTTGACGAATGTTAACCTTACTCGCATTCTTAAAAAGAATTTTTGTTACTTCCTAAAGCATCTACTAATTATGCCAAAATGACAGCTTCATTCTACCCTATTAAAATGTGAAATTGTGTTCCTTACCCCATCAAAACATCTACGTCTCTATATTTAACATAAATCAAAAACATCTTTTTAATAAATACCCTATTCACATGCATTTGTATGGGTAAGTTTCAATTCCTTTTTTTTTTTTATTTTCCTTGTGTAGTTTGTAACCAATTTATGTAATAACGATGTAACTTCACTTGTACATTTTCACTGTTGGTTAGAGTTCCTATTTCTGGAATAAATTTCTGGTGTCGTAGATAAGATAATTTTGCGTACTCGCACTATTACTTCGGGTTTCTATAATTAGAGTGTATTGATTAGTCTGCCTTTTCACTTTTTCTGTTATGGCCTATTTCTACAGTTGGTTCGGTTTTCCATCGCCTTACGTAAATTTCAGTTTTTCCATCGTCTTGCTTAAATTTCAGTTTTTCAGCTAGTGTGTGATTTGCTTCTATCAATTACGTATAGAAGGTCCCGGTACGGTCGCCTCACCATGGGACCATTTTGTGCATATTCTAATCCTCTAATCATGTTTCAATCAACTCAAAATAACTAGAAACTTGGGCAGAGATGAACCACGCCCTGGTCCTTGGGTTCATATCTCGAAAGGGAGCCTTATATGGAAATTTGTAGGAGTGGTCTATGAATACCCCTTGTTCAACCACAGTTGGCCTAGTCGTAGAGCTTCCACCGGGGCCGTGTGAGCGGTCGCCATGTACCGAAACTATGAAATAATTTGGAGGACGCTTAAGCTTAGCCTTTAAGAGTGGAAAGAGATAGCATTCAAAGATCCCTGACTGGTTTATCACGCTTCCCGGAAACTGCAGCTTATGTAACCCTAATGTTTACCCGGAAATGCTGGCAGCGAACGCTATGCACGAGTGCGAGCTTTCTGGCAGAAGCGCGGCTTTCTGCATAGGCCGCGTATGCGCGGAGGCGAGCGCCATCTGGATGGCGTTGAAAGAAACCAGGTGCGCCGCTCTGTGAATGGTACAAACGCTGGAAACGGGGTTTGTGTTTCCGCGTAACAGAATTGTGTTTTCTCGTAAATTCAAGTTACAATCGGACGCTATCATGTCTGTAGGTTGTGTGTAAATCGTACTTTACGATTGTTTTGATGCATTTTACTTTGACTAATTCAATTAGTTCAGTAGCGTCTTTGCGCTACACGGACGGCCTGCTTGGTTGGGTATAAGGGTTGAAATCTGGGCCAGTTGGTACATACTTGAACGAGAAAACCAGTCAAAAACACAAAGGACAAGATGAGATGTTCACACCACAACGACTGGACTATCAACTGCTTGCGTATGCGTGGTTCGGAATGATTTTTCGCTCAAAGACGGTCGCTGCAGGACGCGGTATGCCGTCACCTGATTTTCTGTGACACGGGGTACTTAACGCTGCCGCATTAATAGTTACAAGCTCCCTGTCGCCTGAGTGCCCGGCCATTAGATAATCTAAAGGCTTGGAAAATGTGTTTGTCCCAAACCCTTTACATTGTATGGTGCTCATCGTTCAATGTAACATTGGGCATTCCTACTTGGCCTGGTTCTTAAACAAAAAGCCAAGTAACCTTCATCTAAGCCTCTCGACGTAAGACGTTCGTGTTCGAAACATGGTCACTTTACGCGCGCAGCAGAATCTTACAGCGCAGGTCAAATCGGCAATATTTCAAGATGTATGCGACGCGCTTTATATTATTGCTTTTCATCGTGCTCTTCCTTTCGATGCACCAATATGGCGTATACCACTGAGCACACAGTGCCTGAAGAGATTTAGAGGGACACTAAAGAGAAAAGCGATTTTACCTGTAATATAATTTACCGTTCTGCAATATACCAAAAAGCCACTCTTACCATAAGAGGCGTGATAAACCAAAAGTCCGCAAAAACGAAAGACGGATGTCGACGCCGCCTTGAAGTCGCCACGTAAGTTCGACGTAACGTTGTAGATTGTTGACGGCATCTGATAGGGCATAGTTATTTGTTAATTGGTAACAATGGCCTACGCTGTATTCTAGAAAAGACGAAAATTGAACTTTGGGAAGTTTCACGAGATTTTACAGAGCCAACGAAGCGCAAATGCGAAAGAAACACCATGAAATAAGTTTCGTCACACATAAAGGCACGGGGGTTCGGCATCGAAACTTTAAAGAAATTGAACTTTCACCCTATTTTGATCTGATAAGAACCAACCTATTATCACGACGCTTACGAAAATAGCTCTCAAAGAATGTCAGTGTAAACAGACTGTATTTCATGTCTATTTAACTCATTAAGCTTTTGTTTTCTTTCTCCATTTCGTCCTTGCAGAAGCGAGAACGCAAGGACGGCACCCTCAGAGGCCTGGCCGCACTCCGAGCCAACGGTTCGGCGACGCTCAACGGCTCCATCAACAGCCTCAAGGCCGGTGGACCCGCTGCCCTCAACGGCAGGGCGACGGCGGACGACAAGGGAGAGTTCGACGACCTCATATCGGCGCTCCGCACGGGCGACGTGTTCGGCGACGAGTTCTCCAAGACGCGCCGCAACCGACGCCGCGGCAGCAGCCCCGCCGCTAACAACGCCTCCTCGCTGCTGGCCGAGAACGGGCATCACGTGATCGTCAACGGGTCGGCATTGCACGACACCTCTCGGGACCGCATAGTGACGCGGAAGCTAAAGTCATGAGGCCTAGTCTAGCAGTCTGCCTCTGCTATTCTGTATTGCACCTTGTTCACACATGATGGACCGATGGGCTTGAATTCTAAAAGGACGGCGGTAAGCGCGGACGTTACAGCTTTTGTCATAAGTACGTACACTAGTTATGGCCTCATGACTGTCACCTTGACGCGCTGAAACGTGGTTGAGCCGTCCATGAGGCCTGCTCAATCACTATGCCCCCATTTGTTTTCTGCTTTCTTTCTACAGAATGAACCATTGGGCTTTTTTCCTTTCAGGGCGGAAGTCAATGCTAATGTTACAGCTTCTAAGTACACAAGTTAGTTAACCCCGCAAGACTAACACCTTTACGTGTTGGGAAGGGTTTGGCCGATGTGACGCCTTGTTCATCAGACTGCTCCTACTGTTTTGTGCTTGCTTTGTTCGTAGAGGATGAACCTTTGGGCTTGCTTTTTATTCAATGCGGTAGTCAGTGCTAACGTTACAGCTTCTGCCACAAGTACTTAAGCCACTTAATGTCTCATGGCTATTGCCTTGACATGCTGATGAGTGGTTGGGTCGGTGGACCATTGGGTTTGCGTTTTCTGTCAGCGCGGATGTTACATTATTTGTATTAAATGGGTAAATGTAAGCTAGTTAAGGCTTGGTCAGTGCACTGAGGTGCTAAGATGTCGCAGGAGTAATGGGCATCTCGGTTCAACTTTGAACAGAAATGCAGTACACGGAACAGGACCGAAACTGCAGTTTTACATTTTGTTTATCAAAGCTTCCTTACTGAACTGGCCATATTAGTTTTACGTAATGAAGGTGCTGATGGCAACAAACGAAGTAGTCAAGGACGACCGGCCTGGCGAAGTTTTTTTATCGATACGATGCAACCTTCCTATTCGATCGTTATCGTTTGGACGACTGGGTTGATTGTGAACTTATCTAATACGTAGCTCGTAGTTCTAGCTTTGGAGATAAACCTCCTTGCTGTAAATAGCCTCTAAAACAACTTCTGCTTGCGTGTCTAATATGATGGGTGGTGAACCTTTCTGATTCCGGAAGCACTGAAACGTTTGAAGCAAAGATGGATGGAAGTAGGCACGGAATATCAAGTGACTATGTGCACGTACTGGTTGTTTACTGATATGGGTTTACGAAACGGCAGCATACGCAACGGTACAGGTAATTGAAAATTTACAGTCAGGTTGCGTATGTGTGTTTAGTAGACACAAGTGAGTGAGCATTTCTATAGTACTTAGACACATGTTCCACCCTCTTGTCTGTCTTTTAGTTGTGAAGACTCATCCATTTCTAGATTAGGAGAAAGAGTGCCATATAGAGAAGTGTCACCACGCAGCTACATATGGTAATTGTGTCACGTGGCCCAGCTTTTGCTCGGGTCTTCCGTTGTGACTCTCGTACTTGTGAGACACTGTAATCTATCCAAACACAAACAGTGACTGCTCTTTTGCGTCGATTATAGTTTGTGTGACTGTATCAGTCTGTTCGCTATGCGACACGAAAAGGCAATGTATTACAGAGAAACATATCTTAATGTAAGAGGTCTATCCGGATGCTTATAGACTTTGACAAGCCTGCTTGGACTTACGAGTACGTGAGCGAGACATTTCCAGAACTTAAGAAATTTACTTGCGTAAACTTGTGAATAGCCATCGTCACTCATAGGAGTCGGTCGCAAGGAAAGGTTATAAGGTGCTGATCTGATGTAATAATCGTTCTGTTGTCGATAATGCGTTCGCTTCAGGCAATTTCAGCAAACGCACATTCAAAATTTGGAAGCTTTACTCAAAATCGAACGGTATGAGAGAACGCGCGCAAATGAGTTTGTTAAATAAATTCACCGCGGTAATTGGCAGCTAAGATAGCTTTATATTTTGTGTAACTAAAAATTATGTGTGAGCAATTCACATATAATTCACACATATGTGCAAGGAACTAAGGGTAAATGCACAGATATGATGACGAGATCAAAGTATTGGTCAAATGTAGAAGGATCAATAAAAGCCGCCTTTCCAATCATCTAAACTGTGTCCTCTAGGATAATTTCAGTGTTGTAATTTTACCGACAATTAGTTTGTTTTCTTCGGAAAAGCATTGAACCAGACGCACAGCTTTCACGAATACGTGAATATAACGACTACATATGTGATAAGGTGACTCCGTTGTACAACAGGAAGAAGGAAATCGAAGCGAAATGCATTCCAATGTTGCCGTACTCACCAAAATAAAAGTGTAATTTGATAGATAATGTTTCCGAATAAACGCGTTTGCATACTTTCTTATTCCGCGTTGTCCTTGCCGTTGATATTGTGGTCTGATTGTCCTTGAATATATAAGCATCGTATCGCAAGTAAGATGGCCTCTATAACATCTATTTCGTGACCGCCTTGATGATGTTTTACTTATACCGATCATCTGACGTCATGGGTTTTCATCTAAAACAAACTTTCTTGTGATCGTGTAACTCTTAACATTTTAATTGTTCTTATAATTATGCTGTTCGTTTTAACCCATTCTAACGCGCCTTTAGGAAGTTTTCTTTCTCATTGGTTGTTATCTGCTAGTGTACAGGGTGCCCCACTTTAACACGCCGCTCCTAATTAGTTCTCAAAACAATATAACTTGAATATATCATCAGTGTCATAAAATAGAGTTTTTATGAGATACGCTACGAAGGGCCTATATCGGTAAAACAATCATCGGCTACGTTGTTGAAGCGAACGCTCTAACCACTCCCTAAATAATTATTTCTAGTTTGCTATAACAATGGAGCTTAGTGTGCAAGTGTGGACTAACGTTTGTTTAGCGAACTTCAGTCTGATTCACAAATATGCAAGTGTTTGTTCAACATTTTCATTTTCGTTGTTTTACTGGCCTAAAGACCTCACACTGTCTGTTTAGTCATCTCTGTGCTATTACACACTGTTGGAGCGCTGAATGTCTGGACAAGTTTCTCAACTTGTGACAGCTCTGCTAACATAGCACAAAGAAAGTGTTGTATGTTGCATTACTTAGCTGGTCTGTGCATCATTACCAACTGTACAATGCGGATGAACTCTCACAAAGTCTGTTTGTCAGTTACCGTTGTGAGCTACATATAAATATATACATACATAACATTTGTACATAAGACAAACAAGTCAACTGTATATGGACACAGTGTGTGTTTTTGTTTCTTCTATATAGTGTACATAGATATTGCGCACGTTCATCTGCAGTGCTGAATCCTCGTCTATGAAGTTGTGCACTAGTAAGCGCCCCCTCAAACATGCAGCCACCTGTTTCCAACGAACTTTCGTTTCTTGAGCCTTCATTTATTAACTGTCACTCACTATCACGCGAATGCTCCTTGACGTAACATACAATATATGTCGTGCGAAGTTGTGCTAACCATCCGCGCTTTCAAGGTATGTTGAAGAACCTTGCGCAACCTTTTTTGTACTGCTCTTTCACGGGAGCGTTTTGTACTTTTATATTCCCTAACAGTCGTGCTTAAATATCTGCTCTACTTGTGTTTCCATTTATTTCTAGCCTTCGCCGGAAACTTATTTAGCTCCGATGTCTAGTCGTAAGTGTGAGATATAGAAATGCGAATACGAAACATTATTTACACTAAACGAGGTTCGTGCCAGCGTACGCACGCTCGCGGTTTTCCTAAGTCAAGGTTGCTCTCTGCCCTTAACCGAACAATTCTCGCCGCGATTGCTAACGTGAGGCAACCCGAAGAATGCGTGGGTTGTCAGCAACCCACACACTGGCACGGGTCGTGCAATGCTGCTTGTTTCAACCTCAACTGTTCGCTCCATTCTGTCACATGTCGGCGGAGTTGAGACCATTGCCGCATTGAGAGTCGAGCGGCGTGTCAAAATGTTGAATGTTGTGTGTGAGATCCCCGAGTTTTTTTCCGTGTTTTTTTTTCTTTACTTTCTTTCGTATGTGTAGAATAAATATACTGAGATACCTTAACGAAACTGATGTGTACTGTTTGCATTTATTCCTCGTGTATTTTTTTTTTCACACCGCCCGAAAAGCACCCACTGCTGTCATATAGTGTCTAAAGCATCCTGAAATTAAATTCAGATGTATTACATATGTTAAGATATGAAGTGTACAACCATATAGTTTCTAACAAAACCTACTAGTGGGATCTGTGGCGCTAGTGTCAATGGTACCTGCAAAAATAGGGGTTCACCGAAAGCAGGAATGACGGATGTGCCTTGACTACATTGCTGAAACTTCAACCGGCTTTGTGACCAGGCAGTTTTATAACTTTCTACAACCGAATGCGTTATGAATGGAAATAATCGCAAAGATAGCGTGCACATGCAGATACTAATTTCTTAGCTGCCTTTAGAGGAGAGTGAATGCTTCATAATTTACAAAGATAAAGCGTAATAAGTAACTTCACAAGCACGTTTGAACCAACACACACGAAGATGAGACAAACCCGCCTGTATGGACCAACATTACCTTAGTGGCTGAGCTTTGTAGAATTATTTTTTTTTAAAACTCAGTTTGCAACGACATCATAAAGCCGTAGTAACAGGATGGGAAGCTGATCCTTAATCTGACCCATTTGTTTCAAGCTTAGCGCTAGCGTGGCAGACGATTCTGTGAATGAGGTCAGATGATGACATCCGTGACGCGAAGTGTAAACTACCCATACGAGGTCAGTGGTTCTATACGCCAAGCAGGATTCGGTGGCGTCCCGACTGATTGCTGACATTCAGCGTCCCGAATCAACAGAGGGTCTATGAGAGACAGATGGGTGTAGAGCTCGGGTATAAATTTGACCACGCAGACTACTGTCACAAGTGCCCAATCCTTCGCAGAAAAGCTTAGCACGGCCATCGCTGCCGTGACTCGTACCACGGGACGTTACGCTCGGAAGGAAAGTAAAAAAAAACCAGCGAGACAATGTGTAGATAGCAGCATTCTCATGAAAAAAAAGCCTTTATACTTCGACCGGGTACACGCAGAGAGCCTCAGCTGCTGTAGCGTTCTTCCACTGAGCTCGTGGTTGTGAGTTCGACTTCCGACCGTGCCGACCGCATTCCGAGTGGGGCGGAAATCCAATTTGCTCGTCTACTTTGATGATAATCCATGTTAAATAACCCCTTGCGGCCTAAATAAATTTGTAGCCCCCACCGCCATTTGACCTAAGGTAAGTACTAGACGGGGGTAAAATTATCCGGACTTCCACTGCAGAGTTCTCCACAGGCTTGGCTTGGCTATGCAAGTTTAGATTTCTTATCTATCCGGCTAGAACCGGCAAACGAATGGAAGTTATTTTTTTTATTGACATTGGACATGTTCGGAATCAATCTCCGTAGTACTAGATCTTAGATGCCTCGTCCGCTACCTCGCCAACATATAGCGGATAAACACAGCAGCGGGCAAGGTTACAGTGGGCAGGGCCTCTGAGATTCAGTTCATGTCGAGTGGATGGTCTCGGCATAAGTTTGTTTGTCTACGCTTGGCATGTTGGCAGCAGTGGTTTATCTAGTTTTTTTGTTATGGATCTGTTTGACTTGCAACTACGTCACGCTGCTGTCATCGGGCCTATATCGACGCCTTACGGTCATGACCATCTTTACAGTGGTGTTTTGTTTCTTTTCGTCACCTAAACGTGCTTTGTCTACCAAGGATGCATAACTACTCGCACCCGTAGAAAGTATGGTATCACGGTCATCACATGCAACACCTGGAATGTAAGTACGCCTACAACTCGGTTGAACTGCTCGGGCTAGTTTAAGTAAACGTTCGAGGACAAACGCAAAGTAGGCCTTAAAACGTGACTGTGGTTAGCCTGCGGTTGCGCTGGCAGAGAGGACACCGGAAAACAGGCCACACATTGAGATCTGGTTGCTTGTCTTGCTGAAGGAACAGGAAGACTAGAAACCAATGCAGGTTGAACTGCGTGAGTAGGCAAGTGGTGTTTAAAAGACATGATGAATTGCTAAGAAAACAACTTGCAGAAAGGAAGGAATTTCCCAACATAAGAGTGCCGTTCGTCATCATTGTAGAAAGAGCACATGTGGCTGTATTTTGTGAAGATTCTTTCCGTACGAATGCGTCCATTTGTTATCGTCGGCCTTTTTATTTGGAAAACTATGACGATATCGGCGGCGCGGCTAGGTGGAAGACAATGACGAAGGGAAGAAATAATGGAAAATGAAGAAAATCGTTACGAGACGCTGGCTCTGCAGTTCGAGGGAGCTTGGAAAAGCGGCGTGCAGAAGCCGCAACTCAACAGAATTCCTTGAAAGAAGGAATTCCGTTAGTTCCTTTGAATACCTTCAAAGAAGCTAAGGTTTCCCTTGACAATCATTATCGGAAGTTTCTGCCGGAATTCCGTGCTGAATGGCTCAATTCGTACAATCACGTTCCAGCTATTGTCTCTCTGCTCAGTCAATGCGCTTTCATTGATTCGTGGCAAAGCGTCCATTGTTTTAAAGCGAAGCTCCATTTTTTTTGTGAACCCTACCAATGAGAAGATTGAATCACGCGTCTGATCGTGGGATCGAAGCTGTCCGATGCTCTAACCATTAGGCCACAAACGATCTTTGCAATCTTACTTGGTACTGATTCCACTGTATGCAAGAAACATGCAAGCCCTGGCCAACATACAACATATTGATGACCTAGAAAGCATCTATAAATCACGACGTGCGCAGCACGTACTACAGAAAAAGCAAAAGTTTCGCACTTGTAAAAGTGGCAACGGCAGGCAACTTATATACAGGTGGTAGCAAACGCACGTATACTTGTCCCGTGCCAATACCAACCAGCTCACGCAGATGTTCGCCATGCGTTGTTTATGATGGTGATTTTTCACATTATAGGTACGCACCCACAAGGGGGGCCTGGAGAAATAAAGGAAGATGAGCCATTACAGCAAACGTCACAATGCGTAGCACACGTGTTCGAGAGAGCCCATGCGCGCGCCAGTTTTCGTTACGCTATAGGCGCATGATT
The DNA here is from genome assembly GCF_023375885.2 of Dermacentor andersoni. Classification (NCBI taxonomy): domain Eukaryota; kingdom Metazoa; phylum Arthropoda; class Arachnida; order Ixodida; family Ixodidae; genus Dermacentor; species Dermacentor andersoni. Next base: position 102,789,717 of record NC_092823.1, read on the forward strand.
GAAATGGACAAATTTGTAAGCATCTCAGTAACCGCATCACGAAAGCTTCGTTTCGCAGAGATTCACACACCACCGTTGGATCTACGCAATTTTTATTTATTCCTACGTGCAGCCACCATTGCGGCTGTCTATCGGTAGGGAGAGGTGCGCTTCCGAGACATTTGGCGCCACCTACAGTAAGGAACCGGAACGACTTAGTTGTTTCTGACGCCTCAGAGGATCTGGTGGCGCACTGGGTCACGAGCGCCGTCAGATCACGGAGGCCATGCTGATTCAGAAAATGTGCTACCATGGCAACAGGGTGCCACCACTAGCAGTCATGGCCATGTGTAAAGTTAATGTATTTTGTCCTCCTGCCATGTGCCTTGCGTATGTCCCGCTTTGTAATGATTCTGTGGTGTGACCCGGCAACGTAGTATAGGTATATACAGGGTGTTTCAGCGAACACTTTCAAAAATCTTTACAAGTTGCCTGTAGCAGATATCGCAATTCTAGTTCATGAGCTGGCCTACTCGAAGCGGCGGACAATACTTGCACAAAAAAATATTGAGATGCAAAATTGATTAATTAATAAAAAACCAACTAATTAATATTTTAACTAATTACATTATGGCAAATAATGCAATTTGCAAATTGTAGCCGTGGAGTTCGCAAGGCGGATTAATTTGGAACGAATTTTCAAGATGATACCAGTTTCGAGATACAAATTCCCGAACTTTGCGGAGAAATGCATTGGCGTTCCAATTAATTTGTTAACAAAAACGTCGTTTCATGCACTGAAGCACGCAAGTAACTGCAGCAATGCCACCAATAGAAAAAACTGAATTTGTTTCTGAAATTTCTTGTGCTACACTCGATTATAGCGTGATTACCCTTACATATCCTTCATTTGTTTTCGTATGTGATATAGGGCGCAGTATGCCGCAATTTCACAGATCACTACTGTGATGGATTTGCTTTTGCAGTTTGTTGATGAACATAAACGTAGTTTGCCTTAGCACCTGCGTGCTCTTTTTAAACAAGGAATAAATATAGTTATATGAGAACGCCTAATATGAAGTTGCAGGCTAATGTTCATGCAATCAACCATAGTTCTGTTTAATTATGAACACTGCTGACAGTAATGCGGAATTTGATCCCGAAATACACTTTTGTCAAAATGTTATGGCTCTACCTACGAGGATAAGTGACAAGTCTGAGACGCTGGAAAGCATTTTTTAGAAGCGTAATAGACATGCGTCGCCCGAAATCTGATATCATCAAACAGGCATTATTACTTGCCTATTTCTAATTACGTAACTCAAACTAGCAGCGTGAAGAGATTGAATCAGTATTGAGTTCACCCAAGTTTTGAGCCTTTTGACATTGTCAACTTCCCGAGCGTTCGTCGGCAATAAAAAGAATAGAATTCCGATTCGGAAAGTGAGATAGTTAATGCATTTGCGGTGTACTTCAATGATGTTGGTCATAGATGAATTTAACTCTGTCTCAGGTTCGAAAAGCAAGGCGAGATGCCGCACTGGCTCCTGCCATGGCGTCTGATGTCCCCAGCGCTCTGCAAGGCATCGATCGCTCCCGAAGCCGACTATCTCGGAGGTCACGCTCGCACTGTCTTAGGTAAACAAGAATCCAATAGATGGCAGCACAAGTCTGATTCAATGGAATTGTTATGTTTCTGGAAAGGGTCCAAGAGTTCGAGCTTCGCCTCGTAGAAAAAAAAATTTTCTAAGGCATTTTTCATGGGCACGATAAAGCTACTAATCCATGCTTCCTTTGTAAGGATACGCGTGACCAATTTCGAGATACCTAATTGGCTAGGAGGATTGATATTTTATATACAGTCTCAGTTTATGGGATTTCGCTCACTCTTCATGATGTGAGCGAAATGTACGTTCGAGTTTTGCTTAGGTCGATTTTGTTGGTATGCAGCTGTGTTCGTGCAAGATTAGGGGAATGTGAAATACGATTTGTGATAAAGCATTAACTTTTTCTAATGAAGTTGATTTTGCATGCTGCTACGCAAAAAGGAAAATTCAGTTCCGACGTTTTATTCGGCGAAACCATGATCTCAATGCGAGGCACGCCTACGGTGTGGGGAGGAGGAGGAGGAGGAGGAGGCAAAGTCGGCTCTGGAAGTCTCTAACTAGGGCACATACTATCGTGTTACTTATCCTCTATTTTTCTCATATGTATAGAATTCTTGCAGTAGTTAGTGCATTAGCCTTTCTTTTATTAAAGTAAAACTAAAATATCTTTACTCAGCATAAAGATTGATAGGTGTGGCTCATTTTATGAGAGTAATTAAATGAAACAATAAAAAATGAGGCAAGTACACATCAGTGTTTGTATCTAAATGAGACGAATCTTGTTTGCGCTAGTGAGGTAGCAGCAGTAGCGGACGACACACGCTAGGCCTCGTCGCGTGTAGCTGTTAATTAGCTCTCTTCGTCAGCAGGAGGAAGATGTAGTACTGTGTAGACGAGCGAGCAATTTTGAAGAGAGGCGTATGTACATCGACAAGTATGTACACGTCTAAATAGATTTAAGGCTTTTATGCCCCGTTTGTTACAGTGGCAAATATATATTCTGGGGGATCGGCGCAGAATGGGCACATGACCAGTGCCCTCCTTCTCCTCCCCCCAAGAATGTTGTTTCAAAAAATACAACTAATATACGAAAACCAAGCGAGAGAGAGAGAGAGATATGGATATAAGGAAGGCAGGAATGTTAACCAGTCCAAAGGCCGATTGGCTACCCTACGCTGGGCGGAGGGAGAAGGGAAAGAGAGGGAAACGAGATTGAGATAGAGTACAGAGACGTGTACGGGACAGTACTTGAGTCAAAGCCGCTCATGCAAACCAGACGTTCTCAAAAAGCACAGAAGTGCCTTCACTGCCTTCTGAGCCGATGATCGGTGGGGATGGTGCTCTAGTATACATGTTCACTCAGAGGACGATCATCTAGTTTTAGGAAAACCAAAAAGCCGCTGAACATCACGTGCTACTCCAATAAAAACTTTCGGTGCTTTTGGGATACCTATGAGCCGACATTACCCGTATAGGTTTCATGCCGTAATCTATTGCTTTATTACACAGAACCCTGGCGCGGTCATGGCCACTAGCTCGCTCAACGTTCAGAGAGTTGCGTATTGGCACCAAAAATCGGGGAAGGGATTTGATTTGTAACGTCTTTATTTAAAATAACCACAGAGAGAAAAAAGGAGATCACATTAACCTTAAGCATTAGATGCTGTGCGGATATCCGCTACGCAGGTTTACGTTCGCATTTTTCGTGGTCGGTTTGTATGGACTTGACGACCTGGTCTTTCTCATAGACGAATTGAGCGGGCTACGTCCACCGAAGGCAAAAGTTTTCCAGATTGCTTTGGCGAGGTCGAATATTATCATCCAATGTAACTGGCTGGATTTCTCGATTTATTCGGTCCACGATAGGCTTGCGGATTGCACTCTCCTGTCTTCGTTTGCGAGAATGACAGTTGCGCTTTATTATAACACAAGGGTGAACGTCGCAACTTGAAAAAAAAAGTCAATCATGAATGGAGACCAATAGCGTGAATGAGGTTCTGGTGTAACCGTAGACACAGGGTAGCATGTATATAGAGACAAAAAAGGCGGGGACGAGCAGCTAGACCTACTAGAAAGAGTGGCGGAGAACTTAATTGGCACAGGAGGTCCCGATGTGGTTCACTATGTATTAGAGCCCTCAAGCTTACTCAGAAAAACATACACATGCCCAGCAGTTTGACACCCTGGAGCAAATCATTAAGGAGCAAACAACGAAGGCTGTGGAGAGAAAACCGCATTAAAATGTAATACATATAGTTGTTCAGCGCGGAGTAGGACAAAAGAGAACGCAAAGCGACAGGCACAAGCATGTTTTGCGTCATCGTTTGTCCTATTATGCGCTAAAAATTTAAGTGTTGCGCATTACCAGATAGCCCGAACCATCGTTTCGCTTAGTTTAGCTAGCAGCTTCGAGACGTTCAGCCAGAAATATGTATCGTCATTCTGTTGGAGGTACGAAAACGCTCTCAATTGCTGTTCGGGCTAAGTCTGACGGGGGCCCTGCAAATGCGCTGGTGCCTTAGTTCACTGCATTTTTATTCCATGTTTACGTGGCGCTACCAGAAAACGCCAACACATTTCCGGCCGCGACAGTGACGCGATTGACAACAGTGCCTGGCTCACAGCATGGAACTAGCACAGCCGAATGGCTGGCTATTCAAATATTGACCCCGTGTCGCATTATGGAATGGCTCGCGAAGCCATTACCGGAGTTTGTCGTAATTATCGGTGACATCGCCGCTTACCGACGGCTTGAGAAGAGCGGCGTGGTTAATCGATGCCCTAGGGGTCACAGGTCATTGTCTGCGAATAGCTGCGCACCTAATTTTTGTCCTTCGCGCTGCACTAATCTTCTCGACGTGTTTCGATTAGGAGATGATTATGCATAAATGGCGAAGCGGGGTAGTCTGCGGAATTCGCGTACGAAAATTGCGTTAGGTGGTATGCCAAAAGGGGTCTCCAGCCTTTTAACGCTTCCTTATCGAAGCTGTCGGATAGGTGATAGCACAAGAGAATGGAGTCATTATATGGGTGTTGGGTAGTCGGCTTTATATTGAACAGTGAATATGCGGATCCCATGCACTGTGGGAGTCGGTATAAGGGAAGCCTTGTTGGTGCCTGTGAGAAACGCTGTTCTTGTTTAGAGATTGCAAGTATAGAGCACACGATCAAGTGGGAGAAATTTTAACAGGAAAACGCCTAGTTCAACATTAGCTTGTTACGCTCGAACCCGCCGATCGCGCGCATGGTGACAAGGAAGGAATACAATGATTAAACAAGATGCCCAAACCATCATGCACTGAGGTTTCAAATATATCCAAATTTCACGTAGATAAACAGAATCAAGCTAACGTCGTTTGACGTCGCTTGGAAGTACTCAGATTAAATTTTGCATTCCACCTCATTACGTAGTTAATGTAATCAACTTCTCAAATGTTATAACTAGATGAAAAGTGTCAATGAGAAAATTGTAGAGCAACATGAAAAACTCCTGATACAGCTTTCTGTTGCTCAATACGCACTTCAAAGAAGTGTTTTGTTACGAGCATGAAAGAAACCCGCAAATAGACGCAAAGTGCCTCGATCGAACAGTCACTCGGCAAACAACAGTATACCTTGGTTCTGTCCGGCTAAGTAACATTTCCATACTTTAAAATCTTGGTGCATGATCGTTGGGACACCCTGTGTAGGTGTTGGGTAGAGGCCTGAACTTATAACAAAATAATTATTTTGTACTCAAAATGCACCACAGTTCAGTTACCCTTCACGGTAAAGACATCTGGCGTTGCGCTGTTCAACTCGAGGTCGTAGGTTCGTTGCCGGCCGCGGCAGCCACATTTTGTTGGAGGCGAAATGCAAAAACGCTCGTGTATACGGGCGCTACATTACAGTCATATTTTTGACAGAAGTGCTACTAGCATAAGTTCAAACGCAACCGATTCTGAAGCTACTCCGATGCATCTTTTTCTGTTTGCAGGTCCACATGCATTTGTAACAGTGGCTCATTTCAAATTCCTGTAACCTAGGAATTCCTGTGACCTAGGAATGTAACCTGTAACTACTCCACGTTTGAAAACCGGCTGCAGAGCAATTGCACATAATACTTCCATGTAATTAAGTGCGAAGGTGTTCCGAGGAGCAGTTATCTTGCGTTCTCGTTTCAATCTACACAGATGCTATAGTGGGCAAGAAAACATGAGAACGGGCTAGATTGTAATCCATACCGAAGCGACTACAGCGTAGGGACCGACGAAAGACAAACTATCAGGGACAGGCACAAAGCGGTGCGGTGTGCAACAGACTGTTGTTAGAGACCAATCTGATGGCGATTGGTGACGTTCGAGATGTCGCGAAGTGTGGACGTAATGCGGTTTTGACAGATACCCCAGCTCCTGACTAAGCCAGCTGCTCGGTTTGTCTGCGCTGAGGGAACGCTAATGGCCGCAGCACGCATCGATCATATTCTTTTGCTTAGAGAGAAGGGTTTTCCCGCCGCCTCACTCCAAGCTAAGCAGGCCGCCGGCGGTCGCGCTCAGACTCTTGCAAACGAACTCCTACCCAAATCCGGCGTCCATTAACAGCATATACCCCGAGATTTGTCCGAATTGTTCTTGCGTGCCCTGTGGTGAGGTTGATCATCATCATCATCATCATCATCATCATCAGCCTGGTTACGCCCACTGCAGTGCAAAGGTATCTCCCATACTTCTCCAACAACCCCGGTCATGTACTAATTGTGGCCATGTCGTCCCTGCAAACTTCTGAGGTTGCTACTTTGCCTTATATGCTCTAGTACTGCGGGTCACTGGGCCTGAAGCTCACCAACGAAGTCTAGGACGCGCTCCTGCAAAGTCCCGTCTTTGAGGACCAAATCCTGGCTGTCCAGCCCGCCCGCGATCGGGCCGGCAGACTAGATCTCTCAGTGCCGTCATGGGATTAGCCGGGTGAGCATTTTATCGCGTTTTGCGGGACCCAATAACAGTTTATTCACTCACTCACACTCACTCACTCACTCACTCACTCACTCACTCACTCACTCACTCACTCACTCACTCACTCACTCACTCACTCACTCACTCACTCACTTGGTGTGACAGGTGGTTGCTAACACGTCATCTGCTGCATTTCCGCGCCTGCGCAATGAACCGAATTGGCAGTTAGTATGCTGCGTTGGACCGTATGGGGATGCGGCGTGTAGCACGTACTGCCGAAGAGCAAGCTGCTCACGAGGCTCAACTTCGGGACCGCAGACGTGATCATGAGCGAGAGCTGCGGGCGGCACGAACCAGCGAGGAGCGTGCTGAGGAGGCTGCCCGTAAGCGGTGGGCTCAGGCCGAAAGCCCTCCCCGGATCGCGAAGCGATAAGTGCGGCGCAACGACGGAGGTACCGCGCTCGCAAGGATGATGCTTACAGGGGTGCGGATGCGCGATTCCGCCGAGACTTCGTGGACAAAACGTTTGGCTTCAGTTGTCGTGTGTGTGACGGATTTTGGTTTGAAAAGAACCTATGAGCGATTTCGAACATTTCTTACCGCTATGTTTACAGCTCCACTGGTCATCCACTTTCGCAGTGCGGAATAGCCTTGAATTTATATATTTATTTGCATTTTTTAAAGCGAATTACTTTCTTAGTGAACATACCCCGACTTTGCTGACTATGGCGGCTTGGAGGCTGGTTCTGCCGCCGCCATTACTGTCCTTGTCCCCGCCGTCGTCTTGCCGAATAGGTAACAAGCAGAAAATAGTAATAAATAAGTACGTTCCCAACGGTGAGATTGAACCTCGGTTTTTTGACACATGATTCCGATGCTTTACCCATTAGGCCGCACAGTGCTCTCGTACCCATGCTGAGTAGCTCTTTCAGGCAGTCGCCGCGTGTGGGACACCGTGCTGCACGTGCGTGCTAAATCACGTGTGCGTGCCAGTTTGCATTTGGCAACTAACGCTGTAACAAAGCGAGCGAATAAGAGCTAACCTCACCAGCGTATTCCACGTGCTCCTCGTCATTCTTCCCTCGACAAACAACAAACGCCGTCTTCGTTCTCCTGACGTCACTACGTCCACGTGTCAGAGCGGGCATTCGCAAGAACTGCTATTTCAATTTCGGCATTGCTTGCGCGTGGTGTAAATTCATGGACATAAACAATGCGTGACATATAAAGTTGTGACCTTTGTTGTGTATAAACGCAAGCATTTCGTGAGGTTATTTGTCGCACATAATTGCAGTAAACGCAATTGTACTCATTTGGGGCGCGATCGGAGATATTCTGTTCGATACGCGTTCTGTTCAGTTGCTGCAACGTCACAAAGTTGCAGTATGCAAAATTTGTGACAGCGGGGCGGAGAGAGCAGCCAATCAGGAAGCGGTGACCTCCCCGGAAGTTTACTTCCGTCGTTTGTCGTCTGCTTGCAAACGGTATACTACAAAACCAAATGTTTCTCGTCTTCCAAATGAATTAAATCTTTATCTAAAAAAATGTATTTTTTCTTCTCAAGCCCAAACACGTTTTCAAATAGTAGTACGTGTGACTACTGCAATTTATAACTATTAGGTTCTTTGCGTCGTCCCTAGGTGGTGTCGCGCACAGCGAGAAGAAAAAAGAAAAAGAAAACGACGGGAGGAGTGGCGCACTTTTCAAGGGGCAGCGACAACATTCCAGTGGCTCGCTGGCACCAATGATGTTGTCGATTTATCTGTACAACCAACGAATTATTTGTTTTGAGAAACAAAAACGACGCCGGAATTCACTTTCTGCCATTTCTTCAAACGCGTTTCGCACCGCCACCCGCTCTCCTCCTTCCTCTAGAAACGCCAGCGCAACAACCTAAGTTCCCAACGGAAGCGCCATTTTCTCGAATTAAACTATGGATTGGATTCAAACGTGCTATTCCGCAGCCGAAAAGGCCGCCTGTTGGATCCAATCCAATCCACCAGACGCGCTATGCGAAGCCGTATGATCGCTCCAAACTTCTCAACTCCCGTCTTCCGGTCTTCCGCGAAATGAGGAAACAGTGCTGTGCCGCTTACGTTTGGGCGTCGCATTCACAAATGCTTATGCATTTCTGATTGGAATGGCTGATAGCGCCGAGTGCAATACCTGCGGTGTCGAGGAAACCATCGAACACCTACTGTGCTACTGCCAATCTTATGAAAATGAAAGGCAAGACCTCTGCACAGCTCTCCATCAGCTAGATGGAAAGCCGTTCACCTTGAACAAGATCTTGGGATCATGGCCTCGCATATCACAGCTACAAAAGGCCACAAAAGCGCTGCTGCGATATTTGAAAGCGACCGGATTGAGTCAGCGTCTGTGATCCAGACTGAGTGACCGACTGATATCTCCAGTGGACTTTCTCTTTTGCCTTTTTTTTTTAATCTTTCCATCCCCCTTTCCCTTTCCCCAGTGTAGGGTAGCCAACCGGGCTCAGTCCTGGTTAACCTCCCTACCTTTCATTTATCATTTTCTCTCTCTCTCTCTCTCTCTCTCAACTCCCGTCGCGTTCGGGCGAAATGCTCGGTGGGCGGATGATTGACAGGAGCGTGTCGTCATTTTGACGTCACCAAAAACGGGGCGGTGCCCCGCGGCTGGCGACGTCGGCGCGGAGTAGGCCAATCGCGCGCGCCGGTAACCGAACGAACGCGCCGAACAACCATCTCCGATCGCACCCTTGGTTTTATAGCATTTAATTGAGCGCTTCACAGACGCGTCGCTACACAGAGGTTCCAACATGTTCGCTACATCTGAGTAATTTTCTTTATTAGCAATTTAGAAGGCAGCACCGGTGTCCTCGCTGGTTACTTGCTCTTGTGTTTTTCAACTAATCAGTCAATAGTCATTCACTTGACATTGATTAATTCAATTACAATATGAATGCGAGGACAGGGAATAAAAGCTGCCTTTAGTCTTCTAGAAATTGCGTTCGTCTGCCGAACTGTAAATACGTACTTTAGCTCACATCGAGGCCAATAGGATCTTACAAGTTTGGGCAAGTCTTTTTCCTTGCCTTGGTCTCGACGTGCTATCATATGCTAAAATGTCGGTTTATCTGCAGTGTCGGTTTTATGGAACGCTTTGGCTTTCCAATATCGGCCGCCCGAAGCCCACCCTTCCCCTCACTACACGAGTCCCGAAAGAAAGTATCGCTGTCAGCTATCCTCCGTATATCAGCGACGAGATGGCGCGTGCCGCAAGCAATGTCGCGTACATGTTTCATTGCGCTGCCCACGAAGCCACTTCCTCAGAGGTACGCTTTCGCTAATCCCCTGCTGCCGGTCAAAATGACAGCGCGGCTGACACCACCTACTCGATCTCATGCATTAGACGTATGAGCCACCGTGGATCGCTATCACACACACTCCTGAAAGCGGTATAGCGACCACTAGACCGCGCCATTTCTTGTCTTTCGCCGCGGATGTGTCGTGAGACTGGCATATATGCTAATGGCATACCGCGTCAGTGGGCGTAGACGAAGCTCAAGTGTGCCACTGGCTATCGCATCGGTTCGTCTTCCGTCAACACAGATTAGTGAAGGGAGGGGCTCTATATGTCTCGACAACTGCATGCGTCTCCAACATGCCTATACATTGAGCATGCCGAGTTATGCTAACTCCTTTTTCGGCTTGCACGTGATTGCATTTGCGATTTCGAAAACCGATCCTGTAGGACGCTGTCCCCGTGCGACCAAAAAGGGGCCTACTGATGGTAGGGCGCATCGATCGTAAGAATACGAAATCTGACTACAGTAATATAAATGCAAACTAGGTGATGGGTATGCATGCAGGGAGGTAGAGACGCTTCGACAAGGTGAATTGTAGTCAGGATCGTTGCTCGGACGAAGACGACTACCTCTGTTGAAACGTTGGCCAAAACTCGAGACATAGCTTTTTCGACCGCTGCTCGTCACTGCAGTGGTGTAGTGCTGCGAGTGCACCTTGGCGAAGGCTCTAGTTCAGCTTGATACAAAATGTTTTTTTTTTTGGCTGCCGTTAGCGGTTAAACTGTGCTTCCTGTCAACTAAGCCTATCGCATCCGTCCCTTGTGTACGTGCACAGACAATCGTCAACTTGGCCAGCAATTTCAAGCCCTTACTTAAAAGCAGAGGAACATCCATTAGGGAGCTAAAACATTGCTCAAACCTAATGTACAATGCAGAGATGAAGCTGTCTTGAAAAGTGAGTTAAGGTGATGAGAACGCGCAGCAATTCGGTGACGCGTTATATCGAAGGTATTTATTATATTTAGAGCATGGACCATTTGTTGGAAAATGGCACTGTATCGTGTGCTCTCCCTGACTCAGTACTTCTTCAGTTGTTAGTATAAATAGACATTTGCATTATATCTATATAGTATATATACACAGTGTATCTGCGCTTTTAGTATATACCGTGTGTCCCAGCCATCTTCTTTTTACATCTTGCTTATTTCTTTGAGTGGCTTGACTAAAAACCTGGGGTGTAACACCGCAGGATTTTTATTGGTATCTTCCACGTGTTTCGTGGATTTTCATTTTCTTTGAACAGCTTAGCTAACATTAGCTGCAATATCATGTATAGTATAGATAACTAATCCAGCATGCCACAATGCCAACGATATCGAATAAACAGAGGTTTTATTTGAAATCACCAACCGGCCTACACTCTTTAAATTTTCAACTTGCGACTCACTGGGGTTACGGCCACAAGTGGCCTACACGTAATGTGGTTTGTACGTGCTCCTTGGCGTAGCCATCATTTGCCGAACGAAATAACTGCTGGAAAGATGACGCACAGAAACAGACAAAACTTAACGTATACAATCGTGTCATCGTGAATGCTTCTCGCTTTTTCATTTTGTATATGTGTGCTTTTAGACGCAAATATATATAGTTCAGTAGACGCTTCCAAAGCCAAACAAAAGAGGCTATCACGGCAACCACAGTAAAATGAAAATGAGAAAGAAAGGGTCTGTCAGAATTTCTTGCCGAGAAAACAGACTCATGAATGCCACTGTTCTGCAGTGATAGCTGTCAAACATCTTTTGTCAACAATCTAAAGGCTCTCAGCAGCTTTCAGGGATGCCACCTCTCCCCCCCCCCCCCAAGAAATATATATATATATATATATATATATATATATATATATACATATATATATAATCACAGCCAATTTCAGAAGGGAAACGCAAGATGCTTGTAGGTAATTGCAACACACAACGAAAAGAATATACGTAAACATAAAAATAACCAGCTGAAGACAAGAAGAACCTACAATAACAATCATGAGGTTGCAGGCAAACCGAGCAAACGCCTGTGACATCGACACTACTCCAGAGAACGTTTTGCGACGCCAGTTCCCCCCAAAACCCAACGCGAAATAAAAGTCTAGCAGCGCCCATTTCTGGGCGGTGATTGAGATTAAGGAGATTTCTTTTTTCGTCGCGGATTCCCTTCCTTGTGTCATTTGATCTTACGCGTCGCGACAAGTTTATCTTTTCATCTTAGGCGCCGGTCCATGTATACCCTGCTATCGTTTCCGCCTCACCGAAGATTCGGGGACCCGTCCATGCCGATCCCGGTGATTGCTTTGCTGTTCCTTGGGCTTCGCGAATGCAGCGGTGGACGCGATGTACCGGGGCGTTTCTTGGCGAGTGGGCCTGACTCCCTACGACTCGCTGCGTTGTCAGTAGCCCGGAAGTTGTTACCGGAAGCGAGTGCAGCGAACGAATCTCGTGTCGTGTTATCGGTCGCGTATACGCGGCTGCAATACGGGCGCTAAGAAAGAGAACGATAAAAGAAAGCGGCAGCCATGGGGTGCACGTTTCAGATTTAAGAAAGATCCATGTACCTACAAGATGGCAGCTCAGGCGTTTCGTTAGTGCATAGCTGAAGCCAAGTGCGAGGGAAACCCAAACACAGGTTGCTGCACGCAATAGCGCTGTGGCGTTCTGCCATGTTTGTTTATCGCGCTGGTTGTTTTTTGCGTATGAATTTCATGTAATAAAATATGTGCGCTGCGAAACTTATTGCGAGCTCAAGTGACTAGCGCAGGAGTGGACACGGGATATTAAAAAGGCGACAAGGACAAGCGCAAACTTCCAACTGGTGTGTATTACAAAAAGGCATGTATATATATAAGCTGCTGAGCACGAGGTCGCGGGATCGAATCCCGGCTACGGCGGCTGCATTTCCATGGGAGCGAAATGCGAAAACACCCGTGTACTTAGATTTGGGTGCACGTTAAAGAACCCCAGGTGGTCGAAATTTCCAGAGTCCTCCACTACGGCGTGCCTCATAATCAGAAAGTGGTTTTGACAGGTAAAACCCTATAATTAATTAATGTATATACACTCTCGCGCACTTGATCGGCCCACGTGATACTGCTCGCAGGAATCTAGCGGTCATCCCATACATTCACGCTATCTCGCATAAACTAAAGAAAATAGGCCAAAAGGCAGGAGTTTCGATCGTTCTTTCCGTGCCCCACAAGTTATGTCAGTTATGCGCAAGAACCAGTCCTGTCAGCAAACAATCAGAATCATGCAACATTGCTCACAGAAAGGGTTTCGTCGGATGCTCAAGAGGAGTAGTGTATGGCATACCTCTCTCTTGAGGGCAGCGTTACGTGGGAAAGTGCCTAAACGTTAGACTACAGGAACATAATCAGAAAGTTCAAAAAGGTAGAGAGGGTTTCCTTGGGATCCATTGCTCCCAATGCAAATGTCATTCACTCTCTCAAAAAACAGAAATAATAGCAAGGAACGTGCAAGAGAACAGAAATAACAGCAAGCAACCTGCAAGTCACACTAAACTCATCCTTGAGGCAGCGGCTATCGAAGAAGGCAACTGAATTAGCAAACCATCCCTAGCATTGACTGCTAAAGAATTTGCATTCCTGGAGTCTGTATGTGGGAAGCCGCCTTAAGCCTTGGCGCGGCCATGGTGCGCTCTTGTTTGTTTGATGACCATGTTGTCTTGCACGATTGTAACTGATTATGATCAAGTGCGCGAGAGTATACATACATACCTTTTTGTAATAAACACCAGTTAGAAGTTTGCGCTTGCCCTTGTCGCCTTTTTAGTGTCCCGTGTCCCCTCTTGCGCTAGTCACTTCAGCATGAAATACCAACTAGCCCGGTCGCACACCCTGCTCATTACGAGACCCGACTGAAGGAAGTACAAAAAATACAGGACGTCTGGTGTCGTCCTGCCTTTGTGTACTTACTTCAGTCTGATCTTTTCGTAGTGTCTGCGCACGTGTTTCTGCAGTGGAGATGTTTGAATCTCGCTGGGTTTCTCTTGACGTGCGCAGCTTCGCCGAGTTGGGGGAGGGAGCAGTGAGAGAGCGTGAAAGCAGAGTATAAAGATAGCATCGCGCAGCGTAGCGATGTGGCAAGGGCGGGCGGAGTCTAGCACGCGAGAAAGAGTGGCGCGCACGCGAGCGAGGAACGTGGCCTGGATGCATGCCCTCTCCAGTGGCGTGCGAGGCAGGGAGTCAGGCGAGGCAGGAGGGGCGTACTTCTCCGGCGGCTGCTGGGGTGCCTCGATGACCTCGTCCCCCGCCTCTCCGTATGGAGTGGAGACAACCGCGGCGTCCACTGCGGCGTCGACCACGCAAATCATGGATGCCGTAGCAGACGCCTTTGGCGGACGTCGTAGGGATGCGTTGCCGGCGCTCGTGTGTCTTGTGTGCGGTTTGGTACTACTTTACTGGCCTTCCCCTAGCTCCGCTGGTCTCTAGTGTTTGCGATAGCAGAGCCACGCATAACTTTTTTTATGTTTTACCAACTAGCCCACTGTCTAATTTTTCGCTATATTATTTAAGCCAACTAATGTACTAATACACCCTGTACAGTTATATATTGGACCATATAGAATTATTGGATATGGGGTATATGGGATAGTGCGTTTCTTTATTAGGGGTTGTGCTTGTGTCGAGTTGTAGTCAAACGTCGCTATTTGTCCAGATGGCTCAGTGGTTATGTGATTCTGAGGTTGAGCACCAGGTTATGGGTTCAATTCCAGGATTCAGTAGCCTCTTGTGGTGGCCATGGCACATAAAAACGCTTGCATATACCCGTATACAGTAGTATACGAGCGCAGTGCGAACGAACAATACGAACATAAAAACGACTCGTACTATTTATGGTAGCATTGGCTGCGCGCAGGTCGCGAAAATTCATCCGGCCCCTTCCATTACGATGTTTCTGGTAGTCCGAATTTTGTTACGAGACGGTAAGCCATGCATCTCAGGTAACTTTTGGGGCTCTAAAACCACATCCGTGAACTTTGTCACTATATAGATGGAAATACATTCATGCACACACCCAGAGAAGGTAGAGAGCAAGAAAGCTAGAAAAACAAATCATGAATGAGCGAAACCAATCAATCAAGTTAGGTATCGGCTTGTACGACTGTTCAGTACGATTAATGCGCTGCCACCAACAAGTTACGCACTGTAAAAAAACAAAAAAAGAACACGTTAACTGACCCGCCACAATAACTTAGTGGCTGTAACATTGCGCTGTCGAGTTCGAGGTATAGCGGGTTCGACTGCGGGAACGGCGACCGCGTTTGGATGAGGGTGAAATGTAAAAGGGTTCATGTGCATTCGAAGGCAAAGTAACGGGCCTGCCTGGTAGTGCGCGCCAAAAAGCATGCCAGTGGGACCTGGTGCTATACCAGGTGGCGCCAGGTGCGGGCGCCACCTGGCATGGTGTCAAATTAAAAAAAAACGCATTTACTGGAATGACAGTGTATTTTATGGCAGATTTCGTACTTATGAAAACTGTATTACTCTATTCCTGCAAACTAATGTTAGGCGGTAAGTTTTTGGCAAAGAGTTGCGCCAGAGCCTTTTAATACCTATGGTTTGAGTAGTGGCTGACCTGAACTCTTCAATTAAGACCTGCCTCATTAGATAATGAATTAAGCGTTTACTAATTTCTTCGCAATCAATACTTGCATTCACTCCCAGAAGAACTTGCACCCTGTTGCAGGTTATCTTGTTCTCAAACAGTAAACGTAATTTATGCCTCGTGGCCTTCCTTTAGCCCTGCACACCAGGTACCTCCAGCTAGGCCACGAACGGCGTGACGTGGTATTCTTTACAGGAAAGTAGCGGGTGCGGAGTTGTGAACAAAAAATGAAAGCAAGCCAGGCAGATGACGATCAGTGTTCGGCGGCAAGATAAACGCCAATGGTTGTATACGTATTTTTGAGTGTTGTCCATTACCACGCAATTTTCTTTGTGCGCCGCTGCTACGATGCTTGCTTTTAAAAGAAACAAATTTGTCTCGAATCTCTCGAGTTTAATAACCTGAGGTAGTCGCGTTTCTGAAACCCACGGTACAGTTTAGTTCAGGTGACGTGACAGACGTTGCACACATGTGTGCTAACTATTGGCGCTAACATACAATTACTTATGGGGTTGTACCCGGCCGCTTATCTTACTTTTTTTTAGTTGCTACTGTAGTAGTTATTATTGTTATAAGCATTCCTAAAAGACAAAATAGTTGCGCCTTTCACTTTGTGCTTGTTACCTATATACCAGCGGCACAGAAGACGCAACGCTTCCTGAGAAGCTTCTATTTCACAATTTCTTCGAGGTCACCAAGAGCTGAAACGTGTACTCATTTATTTGCATACCCTTTTCAAGCTCTCTTCCATCTGCCTAGCTTTCTTTCCTTTCAAGCTACCACAGAGTAATTCTTTCAAGTTAAACAGCTCACGGCATTGCGCCACTCTGCAAGAAAGCTCGCCTATCTTGTTTCTTCGAGGATATACGTAACAGCGACCCCAAATTCGCTAAGTTAGGGTGTTTTCTTTCGGTTTGGGTACTTCAACAAAGTCTGAAAAATGCGTCTGTTGCGGAGGCATTGCGAAAACGATGAACATGCAGAAACCTTGATCCCTTACTTGCATCTGAAGTAAGCAATATATATATCTTTTGCCATTTGTTTTGTGAAAGTGCATAAAATGATGTACCGAGCGGTAAAAAAAGTCTACAGAAGGTATTAATATTTGAGAAGGGCACATTGTGAAGCCGTGTGCAATTCTCACTTTACTGCGATAGGCGAGTTATGTGAATGCCGGCATTCGTGTGAAAGTTATCCAGTTTATCTATCTTGAAAGCATGCTACGCGTTGCAACAGGCTACTTAGGGCTTAATCAAAATTAAAATATAGACGACCAACAAGAAGATACAAAATGTTAATGGTAACTTGACAGTAACTATAACTTTCCCTGTAATCCAAGGTTGTTGCTGCTGCCGCGGTTTCTTAAATTATGTGATCCTTGGAAAATAAGCGACCGTTGGGAAGGTTATCCTAATATCAAAAATAAACCCCACTTAGTAAAAGATAAATATAGAAGAGACACACAAGAAGCAAAACAAAAAAGCCATCAAGGACACACAGCACCATAGAACACAGGCATGACGTGCTATATGGATCGCGATATATTTCGACAACACGTGGATGTCGAGTCACATTGCAGATCATTGGTTCGATTACTACATAATATAAAGCAACTTATTTCTTGACAGTTCATTCAAGTAATGTATCTAAATTACTGGAAAATGCAACGAACTACGCGTACCATCCCATCTCAAAATGCATGCGCGGAGTGATAGCCATAGTTTGGTGGCCGCCTGCTCTTGTCAATTCTGACAGGTTACTCTGCGCATACATTGCAAAAACTCGCATGCGTTACCTAAACGACACGTGCAGCATGAAATCTTTGGGACCCTGCATACGCTGCGATGGCTCTCTGGCAGATATGACTTACTGACGCGTAGGCATAACTGCGGACTAACAATGACTGTTTCCGGGATGCGATATTATTACGCAGTGCTATTACTCATAGGTAATGCATTGCTGTGACATATATACGTGGTAACATATGCGTACCGGTAATATGTGCCGATACACATCTGTACACAATCTTATCTGAACCACCGTGGTTTCAAGAGAAAACTTTCACGGCATGAAAAGACGAAGGACAAGACAAGAAATAGACACGAGTACCATGATTTTCCAGTCTGCGTCTCCGTTTTTTCAGAACCTCTCATCCATCTTTTCGCATTGTAAAACGTTCGCCATGATCATAAATCTCTAGCGCACCAAGAAGACGCTGTTTGAAAACATCGACTAAGAAAACAGCAAAAAAAAAAAAAAAAACATACAGCGCAGCGTACTAATACCGATGGCCACGACTTCGGATGTATAAAAACCAGTCAAGAGTCTATAACTGCTGCAGTTGTAAAACCTGTCGTCGAATGGCTTTTCTTTCTCCTTCTTTCTAGTATGTAAACTGGAGCAGCCGCCAACAAAGCGAACGCCAATGCGGCCACAAAAGCAATCCCGAAGAGAGCAACCACCAATGGAACAACACCATAGCAACAAGCAGAGAAGCAACGCCACAAGAAGCGACCACCAGAAGCAGGGGGATACCACGCACTTTCTTCTCTCCTCTGGTAAATCATAGAGCTTTCGCTCTCTGCGTTTAGTAGCATTTCCTTTGTTTCCATTTCGCCGCAGACATGTATAGTTCCTCTGCGGCCATCCGGGAAGCCGCTTCTCTGTCCTCCTTGATGAAGCCATGCATATGTTATAACCGCAGCCAGCGGCGGCCTTTGCGTTCGCCCTCTGCTCGTCACCCGGCTTTTCGCCCGAGAAAAAAAAAAAAAGAAAGAAAGAAATTTCATCGCGCTAATGCGCCGCTACGCCCATCAGGGAAGCGAGCGGCGTCTCTATGTTTCTCCCCGAATGCGAGTGCAGCTCTACGGTCGCGTCCTCTGCAACGCTGCCCACTACGGAGTGGCAACAAGTACGTTCGCTGTACGATCCCTTCAGCTAAAAGGGTGCAGCATCGTCGGAACCTAACTGCGCCCACGTGCACTCGTTGTGCCGTCTGTCTTGTCTATTCTTTCTGCACAGTAAGCTGCTGTCACGTGGTTGCCGTTCGTGGCGGGCATAGGAGAGAGAGAGAGAGGGGGGGGGGGGAGAGATAGAAGAGAGAAAATTCAGTTTGCTACCCTAGACTTATATGGAGCAGAAGGTGGTAGAAGTATCAAAACGAGTGGAGAGATACAGAGAACACATACACACCATCACCGCCGGTCCCTATCACCGCATGATTATCACGACCCAGGATCAGACGCACCGCAGCGAACACGAATTCCGTCTACAGCCGTTTGTGCACGGCCGTTGATTCTAAAAACTGCAGCCGTGCCTTCGTCGCCTTCCGCTGCGATTACTTATGAGCTCGGCATACCAAAATGGCATGCTTCGACTGTGGCATGCGATCAAAGCTAGCTGTAGAGCACTTGCGATCGAGCGTCTCTGTGCATTGCCGCGAGGACGGTCACGCAGAATCAATGAAGGTTCTCCTCGCGGCTGCAGTAATCAAACCTAGGGTTGTCGTCCTTTTCAATGTTAGAGAGCGTAAATGCCTTTCCTAGCAATACAGACACCACACACTTAGCCCGTGGCCGGTCACCTACATCTTGCAACAGTAACATCAGAATTGCTGGCGTAGCCTCCTACAAAATTTACTAGCCGTAAATCCGGCGCGAGTGTCTGTGGGAGCTGCAAGCACGAAGCTTCAGTCAGCATTGGAACGATGGTTTCGAACTTGGATTTGCTAACACGTGGTGCTTCTGGCTTCGAAAGGCTTTGTGGCTTCGCAAATTGATCATTCCGGACAATATTGCCACATGGTGTGGCACAGCAAGGGGACTGAAGAGGAAGAGAACGAGGTTCGTCTCGGCATCGCGCGTCAACGGTTAGGTTTCGTGAAGTACAGACGCCTGCATCCCCATTCAGCGTGTATACTTCGGCAGGGTATACGCGACAATATATTGCGTAGCAAAAGCAACACTTTGCCATGATTAAGCATGCCCTGGGTCAAAGTCTGTCCGCTAATATACACGCAGCGATGTGAAAAAGTCACAGGGCTGCGCCACTCACGCGGCACAGTCACAGCGTAAGTTGGAGGAGCGCCTCCATTGGAGCTCCATTCTTGGTAGCACACAGTAGAGGGTTCGTACCTTGCGAAGAGGCGCCATAACGTATATCGAAGAGCAAACACAGGTATCGAGACTATGCGGCGCACATGTTAAATACCTTGACCCGCGACACGATAGGATGCTGTTGTTGATGATGAAGATGATCATTTATTTGCATCCCCTTTGAAACGAGGCGGTGTCAAAGTCACCTAGCTTGCTTGAGTTGACCAGGCCCAGCTACATGCCACTGCTGCATGCAACTACTCCATGTCGGGAGACTTGGTGGAATATAACCCAGCAGCAATGAAACGTTTGCACGTATCGACGCTATGTGGCGCGCATTTCAAGTTGTGACAAGGGGCGCGATATGGTCCTAATGATGGTGATCATTATTATATAAAGGTATGTCCTTGAAAGGGGCAGCGACGAGCAGTCACCTAGACTGCTTGATTTAATTAGGTATGCCATACATGTTTTTGATTGTAGCAACTTTTTGTACATATCCTTAATCTTCCTTTTCTTCCTCAAGACTTCTCTATCTACCTTGTACCGCTACCTGGGCAACTCCTACATGGCACGATGCCTGGTGTAATATTATGCAACTGCAATGCAAAGTCTGCACGTATCGACGCTATGCGGTGCGCATTTCAGATAGCGTGTCTAATAGCGCGCGAAGCCCGTCTTAGGGCATTTTTCTGCTACAGTGCTGGCGTGACTCAGCGGTAGAGTGGCTAACTCCCGCGTAGCGGGTGCGCGTTCGATCCCGGTGGGAAGTGGGATAGGATGGGATAGGAATAAACTTTATTTGTCCAACGGTTATTGCTGTTGGCGCCCGGGGATATATAGGATCGCCAGGGGTCCATCGCCCGAGGCAAATCTTCCGAGGTCCTAGGCATTTTTGTTTCTAATTCCCGGTGATAGACGCGACAGACAGCGGTGGGGGCGACGGGTACCTTCGCCAACCGCAACGGCTATGAGAATGAGCCTGGAACAGCTTCCGCTGTAAAAATGACCAATGCGACGACTGCTCGAGCAATGGATCATGCCCCATGTGCAATGCATTCCACAAGTTGTTGTGGTCGTAGTTGCATAAGACTGGCCTCCATGCTTACGTCTGATTTAATTGCCGCGTTAAAGTGCGTAAAAAACCTACGCGAATAAAAGATTATGTGTGCGTAGATTTATTATCTTGCTATGTTAAGGACTCTATGATAGCTTAGAAAGTTTAAGGTCAAGTTTAACAAAATTTCAAGTAGTCGTTGAATAGTCTACTTTGAGGAAGTGCAGACACAAAGCAGCTTCCATACAAAATTTTATATTTGAAATACGAGGGGATGCGTGACGAAAAGTTCGCGAAAGTTGAATTATTCTTATGGAATATTTGAATTCACGAACGCAAGATCAGCCATATCTGCGTAATACTCATCATGCCCTTTTAGTAGCTGAAGGATGATACTGTGAGCTTTTTCTGTCGCAATTTTTTAGGAAACTTGGCGAAAGCTAGGTGTCTCGAAGACTTCCTGCAGCAGGATGAAACAGATAAAGTGGCTAATACGTACATTGTGCTGCTAAGCTCGGGTTAGCATGATCTATCCCGGCCGCGGCGGCCTCATTTAGGCGGGTCTGAAGGCAAGAACATCCGTGTACCATGATTGCTTCCGGGTAAATAACCACAGGTGGTCGACAGTATCCCGGAGTCACCCTCTACTCCATGCCTTTTAATCAGGTGATGATTTCGGCTAGTGAAACCGAAGAATTGTATTACTTTTTTTTTTCAAACGGGGTACAAGGACGTATCACTAATGGACAGGGCCGTTTCTGCACCGTTGGTACTCTTCCAAGAATGTTAGAGAGATTGGCCAAGTTTTATTTCATGAAGTAACTTCGTAGCACAAAAGCAAAGATTGGAACAGATCGGAAATGGCTGCACAAGGAATCACTACCAACTAAACCTTTATTTTTGATAAAATGCTATTTGCACAAGAAAACCCATGCGCACGATCCGCATTACAATTGCAAAAATGGCAGGAAAAAAGACGTACAAGAAGCAAACCAACAAATGACTACCGCACATTGCGAAGTCATGAGTTAGCGCTTGTGTATGTCGTCCCACGCCTTTCACATCTTTCCTTTCCACGCTGCGATGTTGCATCTTCTAAGATTCCTGAATGGTACGCGTTACACTTTCGCTTCTCGCCAGCTCAACAACACAGCAGCAATGCTCGGGCATTGTCTGGTCGGTTTGCTTGGTACTGGCCATTGACATCGAGGAACGTAGGCCTACGCACCAAAGTGGACCCGTCGAAGTGGTAGTGCAGGCGACTTGCCATCTCAACGCTACAACTTAAAAGGACAACAAGCCTACAGTTCTGAACAGCCTTAGACCAAATTAATGTTCTTGCAACCGGCTGTGATCATGTTCATGTGTTCTCCCCCACTGTGTACTTACCTATTATCATTTTAACTCCGACTATATCAGAAAATTAGGTTGAAAAAGAGCAAGTGTCCTTTTGCGAGTGAACAAGGCTGCCACCCGCAAGTAAAGTCCCGTTCCGCAGTTTCCGAAGCAGTCTTTCAAAAAAGAAAAGAAAAACCCATTAGACGCAGTTACAATTTAAGGTGGCCTAATTGCAATATAATTGGAAATAAAATCAAAACTGAACCGCGTGCAAACCATCGGTGCAAAGTAGAGCAGCATAAATGACGTCTTCGATACGGCGACAAAAGCGCGGTATTCAAAGCGGTAAATGCAGGTAGAAATTTCGGAGAGCCGTTCACTATAGTTGCAGATTTGTTGTTTACTACCTCGAATTTACGTAGACAATTGCCAGGCATGGCGTCAGCACATCTACTATCATGAGAAAGAAAATCAAATACCTCTAAAGGACAAGACAGTCCTATTGTTCTAGCAATTTTATTCGTTTGAAACGGAAGTAAGGAAACATTTTTTCGAGAACAAACTAAGAACCCATTCCGAGGAATGCAGAGTGAGGTGGACACGGCCATGGTTTTGAGTGCGCACAGAAGAGAGATAGAAAGAAAGGAAATCTAAAGTGAGAATGTTTTTTTAAATATTGCAGTCTGTTGCTAAAGGCACTTTCAGTTCATAGTGATTGCACGGTTGTTTTTCGCTTTTATCCTTCAGACACTTGCCCTTTCATCCAATACCCAGAATTGTGCTCTCCAAGCTACTGGAATTAAAGAAATGTAGTCGAGGAGTGCTTTTTTTTCGATAATAACGTAAAGAAAGGATTCGGTGGGAACAAAAAACAAATACCGTGAGACATTTTTTTCCGCAGGTGCGCTACGTGAGGCATGCCCAACCCATTCTAACAAGAAAAGTGGCACCTGTGACCCCCCCGTCATCTTCGCATACATTATTTAGGTTCAAGGCGATGTGTGCGAGCTTGCTTTTTTATATATTGCTCTAGCGATGACTGCAGCCGATTTCGATGTTCTATTTGGAACAGGATTGATAGAGACAACTACATTCTGAAAACAAAATCCAACGCGAACTCAACGCGCGAGGCGTCATCGAAGGGGACCCATCGACAACGTGCTTGTGTGTCTGTTCGTCAGTCTCTGTGCGTGTGCATGTGCGCGTGTGTGTTTGCGTGTGTGATTATACGACGTGCATCGCCTATATAAAAGCCTCATATAATGACTGATGCTTGGTATGTGATCCCTCATGATTGTATACCTCATTATTGAAGCGTAGTTTATGTGACTATGATCTTTCTTGTTTGTTTTGTTTCAGGATGGTGGAGTATTTTCCTCTAGACGGAGTGTGCGCTACACTCGTTTCAGTAGCGTAGTGCGTATACGGCGTTGAGCCACTGAGCTCGAAGTCACTGCTGCGTTCGGATTTAAGTGCCCGTTAAAGAACCCCCGGTGGCACAAATTAATCTGGAGTCTCCACTAGGGCATGCCTTCTATTACATAACTGCCGCCTATCCCGAATGTTTTCGTAAGCTTCATGAAATTGGGCTCGGTTTATGATTTTACGAATGTTGCGTCATGGTTTACGAATACTAGATTCTGCTTGCGAAAACGTTTCGTTGGTCTTCCGATCCAACTTAAAGGAATGCAAGAGGGGCGTCTGCTTCGCGCAAGTTTATGCGGAGAAGTTCCTGAAGGAGTCAGAGAAAAATCCCTACGATCTAAGCCCATCGTGTTGTGTGTCACTATTTGCTTTGCCAAGTCTGCTATTGCATGTGCGGGGGCGTCGAAAGTTCAAACACATTTAATAGAGGGAAAAGGCACGTGAATCGTGAATAGGCATGTGAAAAAAAGGCTTGCTATTCACACCCCCAAATCTTCCCTCCTTCTGGTGAGCGAGATTTTGCAAATTCTGAAGCCCACAGATTGGCAAGTATGATTATAATGATATGGTTGTTGCTTAGTGATATGGTTGTGCGTATATATATATATATATATATATATATTGCGTGCCTTACGGAGTCCAGGGGGTACAGGCCAGGCGCCATTTACCACTGCGACAAAGTGCAACACATTACTCTGGCGGTAAAAATTTCTTACAAGCAGTAAAAAATTGGATGAATGTGTACACGTCGCGAAAATTCGTTCGTCTCGTCTGAAGTGTTTATATTATTCCAACATTCTTGTCATCGCCACTTTTGCTCGGGAGTCAGTAGTTTCTGCACCGGCTTTGCGCAAACCCTTTTTTATTTGGTATTTTCTAGTCCAGATCCAGTGAACGATCGGCTTTTCCAAACCAAATACTTCTGACGTGATGCTAACTGTCATTCATTGGTCACTGAGCACATGAAGATGCACATAATTGATGTTTTCATCCCCGCACGAGGTAGGGAGGGCCATCCTGATCTTGCACCGTACTTGGGGTCTTCACGGCGTTCCCGAAAATAGTAGACCCGCTTGAACACAGTTCCGTCCTTCGGGGCATTCTTTGCATAGACGTTTTGCAACCGTTGATGAATTTCAGCATAATTTTCGCCCGATTCCATGAGAAAGTTGATATTGATTGTTTGTTACGTCTGTTCGTAGACTTTCATTTTGACAAAGATTAAACTTAGGCTGCACAAAAAGTGCCAGCACAAAATTCTGCCTTCTCATACAGCAGTTCGGCTTGCACTAGATGCCAACTGAGTTTGTTCGAGAAGAGAGCAGGACTGCAGTGGTGCCGTGCACTCTTCCACTTTTTTTTTCTGATTCACTGCATTAGCATTTTGGACAGACGTTGTACTAACTTTTATATCATGACTTAGCGCATTTTTGCTCCTGGCCGCACACACAACTTGAGTAGTAAGTTGCGAGGCATCTCGAAGAAATTAGAACTCGTCTTTAGAAACTTGTTCGAAGCGCTGTTTTACATCTTCCACTGCAATCATTTTTGCAAGATTCATCGTCAGTCTGTTTCTCAACGCGCTGTAACCTTTCGCGTGGAAAGCAAACTTTTCCGGTTTATAGAAAAACATTACCGGGTTTCTTGGTTAGTGTTATTGGCATCTACATGCAGAACCTGTGTGAAAAGTGTACGACTTTGTTTATCTTAAACAAAACAACAGGGTGCAGGTTGGCAGCACAGTGCGATGCGGGAGGAGCGTTCGCGATGGCCTTAGCCTGCAGGTGGCGCAAACTTCACATGCGCCTGCTTTTGTACAGGAGCAGTCGTGTAGAGCCTTTTAATCTTGTGTGGCTGCCATTTTCGGTGAACCAAAAGGACCGAGCGAATGAAACCGCAATACTGAATAAATGTATGTGCAAAGCTTCTTTGTGAGCGAACCAGGAGTGATTCAGAAGGTCCGAACAGTGTCTGCACACGACACCATGGTTATCAAACTCACAGTAGTGTGGTACAGGAATTTCGAGAAAGGCCACACATCTCTGGACAGCGAGCCGCACTTTCGGAGGATTTTGACAAGCCATAATGATGCGGATGCTTGTGAAGTGTGAATGGTAATGAGACATCGTCGGCTGTCAGAGAAATTGCTTAGTAGAAATAGCAATAAATAGGCGGTAAATTGTAAGAGTACTGAAATCTGGGCGAGTTGGTACCTGTGCATTATGATACTGACGCGCCCACACAAAACAAGGACACAAAACAAAGGTAACACACAAGTACTTGTGTTTTACCTTCACTTGTTTGTTACCTTCACTTGTACGTTTGCCTTGTGTCCTTGCTTGGTGTGTGCGCACTGCCATATCGCGAGGAAGCACACAATGCAGTAAGTGCCAACTTCGAGAACTTGAGTACGCACAGGGTGCCTGCGAAATTTCGCCCGTGATTTTCATACTGAAATTCGAAGGTTCTCCAAATGAACCAGGATAACGCATCAGTTCGTGTGGCTCATGTGACTGCGTCTTTTTTCGTTACTTCTTTCTTTTTAATTTTTTGTTACTTTTTTCATTACAGTTTTTTGGTTGTTCGTTAAGCTCCTTACTTTCTGGACGTGGGCCTGTGCTACTTCTTGCTGTTGACGAAAAATCGGAATACATCTGAAAGGAACGCAAACCCGAGAGGACACCGAGTGCAAAGCGACAGTTGCTCCACCAGCACTTTCTGAGGAGGGGTTCTAGGATTGTTTCGTGAAGTAGAAGCACCATGGGACTCGGTGATAGTGGAAGCAGGAGGGAACTGCTTTGAAAAAGCACAGGATGGACGAAAAGACCAGGCGAGGCTTTTATATTTTCAGACAGGCCTTGCACACCATAAAATATCTTCTTCAGCCTAATCGTTGGAAGCGCGCGTAATTCCTCTTGAGGCACGTCTTCACGGCGTTGTTGATACCGGCAGGCTATAGGTGGGCAATGGAGGATTGAAATGTATGCCACAGTCTTTCTATGTGAAAAGTTCAGCATTACAGGAAGCAGTATTTTAGGTCAAAAACTATAGCAGACTCCCTTGGACTATCCGTCACGGATAATTAAAGGGTTTGCTCTCATTCAACCTTGAAGTGTCACGGAAGGATATCAGGGCGGAAGAGGGGTGATGGGACCACTCCCAGTTTAGGACTGCTTTGCGAAAATGTGAATGGCATGGTTAAGCAGTAGTTGTTGCAGTGTGTCTTAAGGAAGATGTCATGTCAAGTAGACACTGAGGCAAACAGGCCCTACGGGTTGTCCAGTCATCAAAACCAGTTACTCCTATTAAGATAGCTGAGCTGTAAAGCGAAATAGATCTGTGCAGACACCGGGGCGCTGGAGATGTGCTGTGACGGTGTAAACTACAAGAGTGCAGATTGTAAGCGTTCCATGGTTTGTCGTTCCATGGAATTTCTACAATGGAGGGCTAGTGCCATATGGAGAAAGCAGACAATGAAGCCAGGGACAGCATAGGTGAAATGAACTGTTTCTTTTTATTGCAATGTAGAAATAATTAGCAAAATAGAAATATTCAGGAGAAAACAACTTGCCGAAGGTGGAAGTCGAAGCCACGTGTGGGGCTCTACCAATATGCTTTGTTGGATATTTGTGTACCCTGAGAGCATTAGCCCGCTGGAACACTTTTTTTTACCACATTTGCCGAGCTGTGCGGGAACTTGTGCGGAACAACAACTAATAAACACAGATTACAGTAGTAGCTATAGTTATACGGATGCCTTACAGGCCAGTACAGAAGAACCTAGAAGGTAAAAGAAGTTCAACGGCAATTTCGAACTCTGCAAGCAGACTGTGGGTTTATTAATTTCTTTTCACAGGTTACGCAGAGAACGCTGCGGTAAGTGCCTGAAGCGGCGAAGTCTCTCGACTAAGCGTACGAGACGCGCTAAATCTAACCGACGCCGTAAATAAGTCAGCGGCTACGCCACGAGTGTATTTAGACTGCGGTTGCGAACGGGTGCGTTGGACATGCTTAACTAGCTAGATAAATTTTTAACCACTCTCGTGCCGCAGCGCAGAACGTTGCTCTACTGCTCCTAAGACGAAACATCGCATGTGCGAGTTTGTTTCACAGTGATACAAAATGGTGCTTGTCATTAATGTAAGAATTAAGCGCTCCCTCTCTATCATGCGATAGCGCTGAACAATTCAACGCATCTTTTTCAATGTATTTCAGATTTGAACCTCTCTCCAGTATACTTCTTAAACAGCCCTATTGGGTTCGTTGTTTAACCATTTTACTGCCGTAATGGAGACTGTTTTTTGAAATTCTATTTAAGAGCTCCCTTCATGAGCTCAGTTAAAAGCTCTCTTCATGGCTTCCCTACAAACGATTAATTCAAGAGTTCCTTCTAATACTGCCCTTCATGGGTACCCTCAACGTGCTCCCTTCAAGGGTTCCGTTAAAATCTCCCTCCATGGTTCCCCTCCAAGATTTCACTCCGATAGTTCCGTGAATACTTCTTTTCATGAGTACATTTCAAAAGTTTCCTTCAAATGTTTTCTTCGGGCACTTTATTCAAGACGATACTTTCTTTAAAAGCTGCCTGCATGGCTTTCCTGCAAGACTTTCCTTCAAGACTTTTCAAGATTTCCTTTCAAGTGTTTTATTGAAGATATTTCATTAAGAGCGTGAACACGCACACACACACACACGCACGCGCGCGCGCGCACGCACGCACGCACGCACGCACGCACGCACGCACGCACGCACGCACGCACGCACGCACACACACACACGCACACACACACAATTCAGCTGCCCAAAATCTGCGCCGTAGCACACTGCATCGTCGCATTGAAAGCCTCGAGCTGCTTCGTGACGATAAACGACGTTAAATTATACTCCGATCGCTTCCCGGCATTCCTTTGCTTGGCACGTTCAATACGAGCTTTAATTCATGCGATTATTCATCATTTTCTATAGTCCACCATTTCAAGTGGGGTGGTGCACGGCAGACCTGAAAAATGAGATAAGAACCATTCGCTGTTGTTGCGATGACAATTGTACGGACGCTCGAGGCGCGTTTGCGCTGTTGGCGTTGTCGTGCGGCTTTGGTATTGCCCACGCGCGGAAGCTTAAGGGCGGTTCACACCGGCGATTTGAGGGGGCCTTGCGGGGAAGTTGGCCGCGTAGCGACCAGTCGGAAATGGTCGCTTTGCTCGAAAAGCGATTGCTTTATTGCAATAGGAATTATACGCACACTCCAGGCGCATTTCTGCCGTCAGCGTCAGGTTCCGTACCAAGCACAAGGGCGATAAAATCGTCGCCCCGCTCTTTATGCTATGTGAGGGAGTGAAAGTGTGCGAGGGTGAGCCAGCCCAGCGATCGTGGCTCAATCTCGCGCACGCAACGGACGAAAGCGGGGAGGAAGCGCGCCGCCTTCCGTCGCGTGCAAGGCTTCGGAGGGAGGGTAGGGCTGGAGGGAAGGGAGGTGCGTTCTACTCCGGGAGGCCTGGCCGAATGCGCGCGCCTGGCCGGGCCACTGCATCTTGAAAGCGATGTGCGAAGGGCACAGACACCGCGCAGCGCTGCGTTTTCGCGACTTAGGTCACGTTGATGCGAGCGGCATCACGAAGGTCAATTCGCTCGCTGCTGCTGGCGCGTTTCCTCACTGCAGCGTTTTGACAGCGAGTTTACGCGCTCATCGAGTGAGATGTCCGCAGGTCATAGAGTGAGACACCATGCTTGTTAGTTTAGTTAGTGTGCCTATGTTTACAAGTTTACACGGCTGATAAAACTACTATCCTTACTTCGTATAGCTGCCCACCAATTTGCTATCGCAATCGATGCTTCGCGTTGCGGGAGAAATTGCAACATTTTTTTTAGTCAGTCGCTTACAGCTCGAGTTTTCTGTCGCACGACTGCAGCCGCGAAGCTTCTGAACCGATCAGGTACGCAAGGAACGGGACGTTTGTTTACGCGGACGGTAATTTTACGCGGCGAGCAGACGTGAACGTCATCGAATGCGAGGAATCTCGGTGCGGAGACGGGATGACAGCTTCGCTGTAAAACATATTCAACGTACGCAGCATCAAGTGTGGTAGCGATGGGTGCGTTTTTCATTCGTCGCAATTACCGGAATATATACCCGCAGTTGACGTGAGCGCCGGGCGTTAGAACAATTTTTGTTTCTCTTTTATCCACTATTCGAGGGGTCGATTAACTGTGACCTGTACGTATGTGTCATGAGCACGGCACTGTACATGACATTTAACGAAATCGACTAAGTAGCCGTTCGCTGCAACATTAACCAGCGCGTACTCCACCTACATTTACGTTGAAATGGAGGAGTCAGTTGCCATGTGTTTAGCGGGCGCGTACACGTGCGTAGTAATTGCGACGTGCGTACTTGCAGTGTTAACATAATAACAATCACGCAGAGAGCACACGTTGAGCAATGCATTAATACGACACAGTCTGATAGCAAACGAAAATTTATTGCACTTACGCGCGTGCGAGTCGCACAGCGCCAGAGAAGGAGCGAGATTTCGGTGGCTGCGAGTAGCACCCAGACGATTTAATTGTCCGAGACTTTCCAGCGCGCCGGTAAACCAATTTAAACGCAACGCGAAGCAGACATCACACATATAAGCTTTTGAAGAGCCGACACACGTTTGCACTACCGTATATTGCGGAATATAAGTCGCGATACACTGCGATACCCTCCCCCTAACCCCCCCCCTTTGCCCGGAAGAATGTTTTTTTTCGTTGGTCCGTCTCATAAAACGGTTGTGTGACGTATGTATACGTAAAGCCACGCACATTGGCGCCACCTATATGAGCACTTTTCTTCTTCTTAGCCCCGACAAACCCCAGAGGCAATGCCACCGACGCACCTACCGCGTCGAGCCAGTGATGCTGCCGGCTGAAGTATCTAAACTATATGACTGCGCTGAAGAACCGGGCATTCGATGGTTGCGAGGGAAGTGCAAGAATATTTTTTACGCCAAGAGAACGGTCACTTGGAGTTTTCATTTTTTTTTTTGGCTAGAATTTGTGGCTCGTAAAGCTTCTGTTTACGGAGATTTCGTACCTTAAAATGGGTTAGTACGGCTGTTTGCAGTGAGTATACAAGCATGCACCATCGCGTTTTCATCATGCCGTCCAAGTTGAAATATGCGCGTCTTATACAGCGGAGTGCCTTATGTACAATTGGTTTCTTAGAAACTCGCAAAAAGCAGAGTGGAAGGGGGGCGTAACTTATAGTGCGGAAAAACGGTGTCTACGCACTGCACGTGAGAGATTAAACATTAAAATAGATGGTGGTGATGGTTCCTGCGCAAAGCGCCAACATCGTGCCTATCCTAGAGCTTCACGGGCAAAGGCCAGAAATGAAAATTAACTGTTTGTTTACCCGCCGAAGAGTGTCATCCGGTTCTTCCCACACTCCGCGCGACTCACAGCCAGGCAGGCACCCAACAGCTGGTTATTGCGAGGCTCTGCAGCGGAATGAGCATAAAGGCCCAACCACAAAGAGCAAGTTTCCGACGGATTTTTCGTCGTCGTCAAGAACAATATGCGAAGCGGGGGGCACCGCTTGCTCTATGCCGATGTCTGTCCTCGACAGATTCCAGAAGCTCCAACGTCCGAAGTGGCCAGCACAACCTGAAAGTTGACCGGCCACGGAAACTTGGCGCTTGTGGTTTGGCCTTTACGCGTTTTTGCTGTGACGAAGGCGACAAAACTTTTGCACGTCTCCCTTGACACTGGAAAGAGTTTGCGGAGAGAAGTGGTTCTTTACGAAGAAGGGGAAAAGTTTGAAATGTCTTCTGAAGTCCTTGAGGGAGCACGGCTCAGCTGCAGCGAGGGCGCCTGAGATGGCCTCGCGGAAAGCGAGGGGAAGTCCCAGGCGGTTGCGATAAATTTTCGGCCGCGGGGAATCGTGACACGGTTACGCGGGTGCGAAAATTTGCATCAACACCGAAGTATAAAGCACTCGGTTTAGCTCTGTGTTTGTGTGGTTGAGTTCTGCGACAACAGGAGGCTGCAATGCTCCGGCTGCTCTCGCGTTTGCGCCCACCCTCATCCGGTAAACGAACCGAACCAGATTACCAGATTCGTCAGATTACCGCACAGCTGAAAACTCTGTATTGATTGGACACCAGGAGCCGTGCGCCACTCTCCGCAGCTGCTTCTACTCTCAGACTGCAAGAATGTCTCGACCAAAGGGGTTCAGCGTTGCTTCTACGTCATGCGCCAGAGCAGCCGGGGACAAGCAGCGCTACCTTAATGTAACCCAAGAATAGAAGCAAGAATGCTTGGCGCGCGGACATGCAAGTTGGATGCTTCGCGCTACGGTAATTCTCCCTAAAGAAGTTCCGGGCGTTTCCTTTTATACAAAAGTGACTGCTAACCTCGAACCCTTCTTTCAATATCCATTAGCAGCAAACAATACAACAGAACAGTTTTACGCATATTTCCTTGCATTCGAGATGTTAGCTTAAAAGGTATGAATGAGTCTTCAAGATATTTATCCGCAGATATTTGCGTTATTGTTGCTCTAGTAGAGACCTTTAGCGTGTCCGGTATTCGGGCAAGCGCGGGCGGTTTTCCGGTTTAGCGGGGGCGCCAACGTGGCGTGCGTCTATTTGTCGTACAAAAATCCCTCACGTGACCTGATCCTAGGTGCCTAGGGACAGCATCGTTTAGGGATTTTTGAGAAGGCGCGATGCTGGAGCCGAGCGACACCGTGGCGTGTTCGTCCTCGGCGTGATCGTTCTCTGGACCGCGCGTTGTTCAACATTGCTCATGTGATTTTACGTGCGTTGCTTGTGTGTTGGTTGTAGGTTCTGTGTTACTTGGCGGAAAGCCGTGAGTAGTGGCGGTGCGGCAGTGCGGCTTTGGCCTCGGTGAGCTCTGGTAGTACAGAATCTGCGTTGTGTGACCCGTGCTTTCTTGAGAACCCGGCGGTGGTGACAATTGAAATATCGAAGTGGCCTAGCGCCTCGGCAGCGAAGTTCTGCGAACCGCGATGTGGCGTCGCCGTGTCCGACTTTGCTTAACGGACATCGAGGGATGTGCTGCTCGCTGCAAGTCATGTAAATGCAACTGCGTCGACCGCCCACTGTTCAGCGCTGCAGTGAGTGCGTGTTTGGTGTGCTGTGCTTGAAACGAGTGGTGCAGCCGTGCAGAGGGAATGCGAAGGAGCAGAGTGGCTTAGGGGCTCCGTTTGCGTGTTCACAGACATGTGCTCCCGTCTTGGTCTCATTAGCGGCTGTCGCGGGATTGTGGTGTGCTAGCTCCTTGCCTAGTATGAAGTTTACGACGCTAACACACAGCATGTTCACGTTTTTCCGCGCTATATGTCATTTGCATGACGGCCGAGTTGAAAACGAGACGTATGTCTGTGTTCTTTGCGTTTGTGTGCTGTAAATTGCGCTCTATTGTGGAAGTTCTGGGAGTCGTATTACGCAAGGAGTGCGAACGTAAACATAAACACATGTCTGTGTGAATCAGCTACCGTATGTTGCGACGCTCTTCCGTGTGGTAGACTGATGCATGGTGCGCGTTTATTGCTGTACTGTTGTAAAAACCATTTGTTTATTCACTCAATACAAATGTACTGCTTCTTCGCCGCAGTACATTTTAGTTACGCGGTGAAGCATACTAAAAGTGGGAGGGGGCCGCTATCAGCCAGCATAGTATGTCCACTTAGGCGACCTGAGAGGCAGCGGGTGCGCGAGTGTATAATTAAAGAACTCTTATTATGTCCAGTGACAGTGGCCCCTTTTCACTTTTAGTATGTTTCACCGCAGTACATTGCTTAGGCTTCACCGCGAAATATTAGTGTATTGCGAGAAAGATAATCGTAAAAAGCTTAATTATGCAACGTTTCTTTTGTAGCTTGCTACACCGCAGTACAGGGGTGTAAATAAGCATCATGCAGTAAAGCATACTAAGAGTGGAAATGGCACATAGGTTTACACTGTGCTCATTATTTTCAATTGTGACATAATTTGCAAGTGCATCTGTGCTCGTAGTAAGCTTCATTCACAATTCTTTGTACATTACAAATTAATATTGCAGGGAAGCTTACTAAAGCACATTCGCCATTATGGTACGTGTTATTCACCTTCAATGCAGGAGCACAATGCGGATTCTTGCCCCTGCTTTTGGCTGGACTGCACATGCTCTTTGAGAAATAATTCATTTCATTGTTTCATTCTTTGATTAAGCGCGAGACTTAGCAATGGGTAGCCCAAATATATATTTGAGAACACCAAAACGAATTCAGCAGTAAGAAGCTAAAGGGTTGTTTCGGTGTAGAGCAGTGGCCAAGTCCGGATATGAAAGAGGAGGAAGAAAAGCAGAGTCTTTCCACTTCAACACTGGGAGGAACAACTCCCACAAATAAATACGACTCTTACTTATTTTACTTTTGAAGATTACCGACTTGCATTGGCAAGTGTTCACCAAACGCTGAATGAAGTAAGCTTCCTGCGCATATTTCACCAGCTACTGCATCATTGTTTCACATTATGTGTGAAACTGCAATTTTCTTTATGCCACAACTTGCCCAATTTTGTGTTTTGCAGTAGGATGGTAGCAATGCTATTAAGGCACTTAAATACTCATGCATAGTAGTAGAGAGAAAAAAAATAAAAGTAAGAAAGCAGTGGCTTTTCGTGCGTAGACTATGCATACACCTGGTGCCCTTATGGTCATTTTTTCCCTATCCGCTAAACCATTCTAAACAAGAAAAGTCTATACACAATTAGTTTATACACAGACCACAACTAAACCACAGGTATCGTTGGTAAGCAAAGTATATTTATTCGGTGACATTTTCTGCAGCCCTGCTATTGGGCTTTCCTTCCTTCATTTTCACCTGTGCAGATTCATTAAGAAGTGATGAGACAGTTTGACAATTTGAATTGCTGAAAGCCTTAACGAAGCCTTTTTCGGGTTGTTTATTCTTGGTTTCAGACACTGCACATTGCATTTAAGGCGTGTTTTCTGTGTTTGTTGCTTTTTCTTTATGGGTAGGGCATGTCAACATTTTTTACACCATGTCAAGTATGTGGTGCCATAGACTTCTTAGATGGAGTCTTGCCCTTTCATTCTGTACAATATGATGTCATTTTTTTTGTGTCCAAGGCCGTTTTACAGCGTGATTGTAGCATTTTACTAAGTTTTGCCTCTGTCACCCAAGCTTGAAAGATTGCTGCCCACTGCTGGTGGCATGACACATGTGACATTTCTTTTTCAATAAAAGGAAGTCTGTCACTTATCCTGTGCACTGGTTCTGTCTTTGAATTGCAATCTGTTGCCTATATTTGCTCTTTTGTAGCATTTCAGATTAGGAATGGCTATCATAATTGACATTTAACCATATTGTACACAATGTGGATGATATGTAATTGCTATATATGGCCACCATAAATAGAAGTTAATAATTCAAGAATAGTGCCTTTGCATAGTGATGCAGCCATGAATTGTGGCTATAAGGTACCAGCACTGCAGGTAACACTGCTTGTGCAAAATATAGTTCAACTCTGCTACTTTCAAACATAATTGTTTTTATCTGCATTTATATAGCTCCAGTTTCTGTGAACAACACACATCTGGTGGAAGAGTGGCTTGCACCTGCAGTTGGGTCCAATTAATAGCCAAATTTCTGCCCGTTTTCATGTTATTAGCATATTAGTAAAGGCAGTCGTTTTTATAGCAGCCTGGTTGCCCAGTGTAGAAGCCGCTGCAGGGTGTCAGGGTCTCATACACATCTTCAGCTTTGCAGGGGACACAGCATGTGGCACATAGTTTGTCACAGGCCATGTATTCGGGGCAAGTTGAGCTTACTCACTAGCAAAGGGAAAACCAAGCTTGTTGGATATGAAGTAAACCGCCTGTGTACTCAGTGGCCTTCTTCATTTCGTGTGACATATGTGGTTATAGCGACCCTTGTTTAAGCACTTCTTGTCCAGCAGTGCTCGTTTGCTTTTGAAACAGTCAGGATAGCTTTCAGCAAACTGGACAGGAATAACACTGAAAAACCAGCAGATGTTAATTGTCGCACTTATCATGCGAAGCTTCGTACAGTATGATGAGGGTGTAAATAAATGAGGGTGTTCCTCAAGGCCTTGTAGCACATGTCACGAGTTTGGAGGAACATGATTTATAGCACTTTTTTGATCGCATGCTATAGGTTTAGCAGGTGTGGCCATGGTTGAAGTGCAGTGCAAGGTCAAGAAAACAGATATCTATGAGCAGCACCCTGGTAAAGGAGACTTGGGAAAACTAGTGGGAAAAGCTGTTGAACATCTGGTTGACCCACTTGCTGGCTCCATCTAGCAAAGTATGATAAAGAGAAGGAAGTCATCAACACATCAGAAGGTTTTTACATCTAAACACTGTGCTAAGGCCATAACATGCCAACAAGTCTTAGTGCGCAGGCTATGCACGACCAACTACATATGCCTTCTGTTCGGACATTGCTCATTGTAACTAACAAGGATGGAGTGGACAAAAAAAAGAACAGCAGCTCCATTAATTTGATTTCACTGGTATCAACAGTGTTTTGTAAGTGTACATTGCCATACTCCCCAATGCCTTCTTGGATGACATCAGCAAGGACCAGCCTGAGGCAAGGGGTAATAGACGTCTTTACAAGCTAAACATGCACGCATGCATGGAGAGCACATTGTGTCCAAAAAGTAGGCACTTCACAGGGGCACTGGAGAAGGAACAGATTATTAACAGTGGGCAAAGACAAGCTACTAAACACCCAACACTGTTGCATGTAACGACCTCTGAAACAATCCCTCTTAAAGAGGAAATCATCTTTGTGTGTCCATAAAGAGGGCAGATGGGCAAAGCCTCTTCAGTAATGCTGCCAACTTCAAAAGCCCAATTTGCACATCCTGAATGCTTCCTTCTTATGATTTTGCTGGGTGCAAGCATTCTACTGTCCAAAACCTGTCATTGAGAGCACTGTTGGCTTGGTGGCAATACAGTTCAGAAGTGATTGCAACAAACCTCCCTTCCTAGTTGGCCTGGATGCTCACGGTGCTTATGAAGCAGCACCATGAGGCAAGCAAGGTGAACGGATGCCTCGAAGCCCTTGTTTGTTTATCACACTGTTCTGTTAGTAACAACCATGAGACTTGAAACCAATAAGCTCAAGTTCGGCACTCGCGTGGTTACTGAGGAGGATCCATAAAAAGCACAAGAACAGAAAACTCAGGGAAAGGATAAAGCACCATTTAACACTTAGTATTGCTGCAGCCCACCCCCTTCCTTTATTTTGTCTGGTCATGCTACATCTTTTTACTATAGATAGGCATGAACTTAGGTGATGTTCCCAATCAGTGTCCAATTTTTATATACACTACGTGCTGGTTCAAAGAGGCTCGAAACACTGCAATGGAAGCTTCAAGTAGAAAAGGTGCCTGGAAGAAGAAAAAAAAAGAAGCTGTGCTGCAACCATCTCGGCAACATCTTGTCCCCTTAATAAAAATTGTGCTTTCACATCACTTCATACTAGGCAAGGAGCTAGCACACCACAATCCCGCAACAGCCGCTAATGAGACCAAGACGGGAGCACATGTCTGAATTCGCAAACGGAGCCCCTAAGCCACTCTGCTACTCCGCCACCCCCTCTGCACGGCTGCACCACTCGTTTCAAGCACAGCACACCAAACACACATTCAGCGCTGAACAGTAGGCGGTCGACGCAGTTGCATTTACATGACTTGCAGCGAGCAGCACATCCCTCGATGTCCGCTAAGCAAAGTCGGACACGGCGACGCCACATCGCGGTTCGCTGCCAAGGCGCTAGGCCACTTCATTATTTCAATTGTCACCACCGCCGGGTTCTCAAGAAAGCACGGGTCACACAACGCAGATTCTGTACTGCCAGACCTCACCGAGGCCAAAGCCGCACTGCCGCACCACCACTACTCACGGCTTTCCGCCAAGTAACACAGAACCTACAACCAAC
This sequence comes from Dermacentor andersoni, assembly GCF_023375885.2. Taxonomy (NCBI): domain Eukaryota; kingdom Metazoa; phylum Arthropoda; class Arachnida; order Ixodida; family Ixodidae; genus Dermacentor; species Dermacentor andersoni. The sequence continues at coordinate 102,827,090 of NC_092823.1, forward strand.
ACACAAGCAACGCACGTACAATCACATGAGCAATGTTGAACAACGCGCGGTCCAGAGAACGATCACGCCGAGGACGAACACGCCACGGCATCGCTCGGCGCCAGCATCGCGCCTTCTCAAAAATCCCTAAATCCCTAAACGATGCTGTCCCTGGGCACCTAGGATCAGGTCACGTGAGGGATTTTTGTACGACAAATAGACGCACGCGCCAACGTGAGCGGCCAGATTGGTGGCGCCAGCTGGTGGCGCAAAGCTCAACCACACAAACACAGAGCTAATTACTATATTCTGCTTAGCTGCTGGCGTAAATTTTCGACAGTGGCGTAATCGTGTTCACAATTACGCCGCTGCCAACAATTTGCACGGGTGGCGAAGCAGGATATGGTGAGTTACTGCAGTTTTAACTATGCGTTTGTCTGGTTGAGCTCTACAACACCAGGCGGCTTCACCGCTCACGTTTACGCCCCGACCATCCGGTAATCCGCCAAAACCGCTCCCGTTTACCGGAATAGCGTACAAGCTAAAAGTCTCTACTAATTGTACGTGCGGACGATATCTACAATCTAACCAAAGCAAGCGTGGAGGCTTTTCAGAGTAGCATATGTTAACAACGCCAGCATTCATTCGGCTCCATTGGCAGCAGACACTTCACGTGGCGGTGCTGGGCAGAATCAGACTTAAACCGTCATTATGTTCGTGATTACGTTCTTTCTCTTCGTCTGAAATATTCAATACGACCCCTCGATCCTGCTGGCAGTGTGAGTTTTGTAAGCTGTGAACACGCAAACTAGGGCTTGAGCAGGGCCATTCATCGTTTTCTCATCATTCGGTGCTGATGCACATATTAACCTTTTCAGTGTGACTTTTTTTTTTTTGGAGTGAGGGGGGGGAGGGTGACACACCCCCTGCGTCGGCAAAGGCCCGTGCTCTCGCGCTGCCAAGTTACGGGGCGTGCCTGAACTAGAACCAGCTTTCCGAGACCCACGTACACGAGAACTTCGTGGCATCTGAAGATGTGGCGGAGCGCTCCAGAAGGTCAGTCCTCACCTTATGCCCTCGTAAGTACCCTCTCCCACGTGGCGGCTGTGGGAGAGGGTACTTACGGCGGGAGAGGAGGACGAGCCTTCTACGCCGGCGCTCTCACTGCAGACAAACGCACAAATAATGAACCGTCTTATACGTATAGCCACCAATACCAGCACACCGCTCAACTGGTGTGCCGGTTAACTACAACGTTCAGGGCTGAAATACTCAGTAAAACAACAAACGCTGGGTAAGTATCCTTAGAAACGCTTAAAGAACGCGTCATGCAGGAGCATGTCCCGCGTAGAGCATGTAGAGCCTGTAGGAGCATGTAGGCTATACCTGACTGCATTTACAGGAAATTACGTCCAACTTCTGGCTTTCTATGCTGCGTTATATCGGTGGCCTCATTTGGGTGTTATAGAAGTAGTGTTACAACAGTTCCATAGCGGCGTTAGCGGACGACACCCGTTATGAAATCCTCGCACGTTCCGCTTCTCGCATATGCACGGGATCTAGAGCAACGAATTCTCATATCCCACAAGTAGCCAGTCTTTCAGCGATGCAGGGCATGCCGGCGCATTCGCGAACGACGAGACAGTACTAACCATAGTATTTTGTAAACCGCAGGTAGTAAGCTGTAAGCTGTCTTTCCGTTCAGCCATTAGTCAGCATTTGAGGACCACCGTTTCAGTACATTCGAGGAGCCTACGCGGGCTTCATAGGCGTCACCGAGAATGCCTAATAGACTCATCTCTATCACTCTCGAACTGTACCTCGTTTGCTCAGAATAAAGCTAACATAACTTAGCACTTCGGGTGTACAGGGATTCCTTTCACGACGAGGGCCAAGCAGAAAGAAGACTCCCAGAAGCGGAGATTGCCTCCAGGTGGTCAGTCATTGCCGCGCTTCCTCTCTAGGAAACCCACTCATCGTCAGAGACGTCGGCATGCCAAGACGCGCGCGTAAATAGGTTTTGGGAACGGCGAGGAATGTGCTCGTGTTGGCCCCTGATTGCGGCTTGCACTGTATACGTGCCGACTTTGATGGTCAGTGTGCTTCCAGGCTTCGTTTGTATTTTTTTTTTCCTGCATTGCCTTCTTTCTTCGCTTCTTCCTACATTGCCTTCTCAAACACGCCAATGGTAGGTGCTCACTTGCCTTTAGGGTCTGGTAGCTTTAGCATGCGATTGCGGATCCATGTAGTTGCCTGCCTCCCTCTCACTTTTTTGGTACTTACTTGAAACCCTCATTTGCCCCTCATTACTTGAACAGTTCATTCATTCATTCAAGCTTACTTGTTTTTTCTGTAGGTGCTAGTGCCTTGGTTATTTATGTAATTTCTTTCTCTCGCTGACCAATTCATTCAGTTGTTCCACGTTTTATCCCTTATACCCTCATTGTTTCCGTCATTAATTGATTCCAGGCTTTCTCGCTATGGGCATCGTATATACGTAGTTGTTTTTCAGCCTTATTTGGAACTTATTCTGTTCTTTCTTTCTTTCTTTCTTTCTTTCTTTCTTTCTTTCTTTCTTTCTTTCTTTCTTTCTTTCTTTCTTTCTTTCTTTCTTTCTTTCTTTCTTTCCTTCTTTCTTTCTTTCTTTCCTTCTTTCTTTCTTTCCTTCCTTCTTTATTTCTTTCCTTCTTTCTTTCCTTCTTGCATTTTTGCATCCTTGCAATCCGGGCTTTACTACTGTGAGATGCAGGAGTAAATAATAAGCGTCCACATCGTATTAATCGCGCGATAGCGTGATTTGGGTTTGTGTTAGTATGGATATATCTCGGCTTGTGTTTATTCTCTGCCCTTCCCTCTCTCATTCTTTATCTTTCTTTCAGGCCTAGTTATATTGTACGCCTAAAGGTAGCTGCTAAACCTGTAGCTTAGTGAATCCTTTCCGGTTACCATTAAGCATTTTCTTGCTTCTTTTTTGGTTTTTGTGTGTACCTCTCTCTTTGCTTTTACCAATTAGTTATTTCTATTCATTCATTTTTTCTTTCCTTTGTTTTGGTTTGGCCACTTTAATTGTCGGGAATATGTTTCTGCGGCTATTTTCTTGTCTACCTGTCTTAGTCTGTCAAAACCCATTTGAAGAGAAACAATTCCTGGTACTTTTCCGATGCTGACAACTGCTCAAATAAGAAGTGCAGAGCTACAGATGCTATCCGCAGGTCAAGGGCGAGAACGGAAAGTTTAGTTGTCTCAACGAGAAACAAAACTGGGACTCAGAACAAGCAAACATGAAAAGTAAACACATACACAGGGAGGCCTCACTTCCTTTAGCACTGTTGTGGTTGCCTGCGCCCATTACCGTCCGTGTGACCTCCAGTGAAAAAAAAGGAACCACGAAACTTTTAGTTCTGCGCTGTCGGTCCTTCAATTTCCGTCACGCCTTTGTCGTGAACGTCTTTGAGAACAGGTCAAGGCGTTCGCACTGGGGGCACTTCGCACCTTGTTTCTGTGCTGGCTTCACCAGTCACTTTATTCTTAGTTTTAGGGCAAAGATTTATTTGCTCACGGGCAGACAAAACAGCACAACAAATTTTGGACAACCTTGCAGTCGGTAAAATTTCGTTCTGTAGAGTTCAGCTGCCTCGATACGAAGGTCAAGAAAGCACGAATATACTTCGTTATACAAGTGACTTGATCATAAATAGCACGACAACGCAGCCTTCACGATCCTACAAGTGTGCCTGTGTAACTCACCGTAGAACAATTAACCTAAACAGAAGTTATTTGCCACCATCATAGCTACGTTCATGCTATGATGGTGGCGTGTAGACAGACTGCATGTAAATGTATTTCATTCGCTTGAATTTTTCGTCATATATTTATTTTGAAGAGATGCGTACATTTCTGTGCGATAAAATTTTTGTGTTTTTGAGGATATGTGGTGCCTGGTACACTGTAAGCTCCTTTGCCTTCTCTATTGTGACGTTTTTTAGTGAGAGTATTTCTTGGGGTCGATACCATTTCATGATAGGTTTCATTTACTTTTGAGACTAACGATATTGTCAGTAGGAGAGATGGCGCGCAGGCCACCAAGAAGGCATTGGGAATCAATTGAAAACAGTTTAATCGGTGAACATTTTTCCTTTGAATTATTATACACCGCGTCTACTTGCGTGTGGTCGCTTTTATACAAGTGTCATGAAATCGCGGCAGGCGTGCATTGATTTGATATCATATTTGACGGTGCAGTGTGTTTCGTGGGATTGTCACTGTCTTCGTGAGATTGTCACTGTTTTCGTGGGATTGTCACTGTTTTCCTGGGACTGTGACAGTTTCCTTGGGATTGTGACTGTTTTCAGGAGATAGTCACTGTTTTCGTGGGATTCTGACTGTTTTCATCGGATTGTCGCTGTTTTCGTCGGATTGTCACTGTTTTCGTAGGATTGTCACTGTTTTCGTAGGATTGTGGCTGCTTTCGTGGGACTGTGACTGTCTTCGTCGGATTAGCAGGCAAGAAGTTTGGGCGTGTTGGTGGGATACGTACAAACTGGGATACATAGTGCAAGAAAGACACAGGGACAAGCAGGAACACGGGACGAGCGCTAGCTTTCAACAATTGATTTATTGCAGCTGGTGAGCATATATATACTCAATGGGACGCCACCGCAATAGACACACTGAAGGAAAGGACGAACTGGGATACATAGCGCAAGAAAGTCCTTCCCTTCAGTGTGTCTATTGCAGTGGCGTCCCAATGAGTATATTGTCACGTGGTGGTGACGTTGAAGAAAGAACACAGTAGCAATACTGTGAACAAGAAAACTAACTTTTTATTGGGCGAACCTGTGCCCACAAAACAGGCTACACTTATAGCGCAACGATAGCGGCGAACCCGCTCGGCGATCGTCGAAAATCTGCTCAGCGGGTCAAGCGCGTCGACTTTTATAGAGCAGTCGTCGAATGTTCCTGACTAATCGTTTGGACCCGCGTGCTTTCCACAAAGTTCTACACCATTCGCGCTACGCGATGAAATCAGATAACACAAGGTTCGGCGACAACAGACAGCCGGGTAGAAGCATCGATAACTTTCCAGAAACGTCGGATACATGCAGGCGCGTCCCGCGCTGTGCGATTGCATTTGTTAAGCGGCGAAACGTGGTCGCCCGATAAAGATAAGTACACGTATCAATACCCCCCTCTTAAAAAGCATCGACCCGATGCTGCAAACAAACGAAGGTAATAAACAAAAGCACTCGTAGCAAAGAAAAGAACAAAATGACGAAGTTCGTCAGCGTCCGTAAAAGGGTTTAAGGCGCACCACGTGGACCACTTCAGATCGTGCGCGGCGCCGCTGTGAATGCGAAATGCCGTCTGGCACGACCTCATAGTCCAGAGCGCCAATACGTCGGATGACCTTGTAGAGTCCGAAATAGCGTCGGAGTAGTTTCTCACTGAGTCCTCGTAGGCGTATCGGGGTCCAAACCCAAACACGGTCGCCGGGCTGGTACTCAACAAAGCGTCGTCGGAGGTTGTAGTGTCGGCTGTCGGTCCTCTGTTGGTTCTTGATCCGTAGGCGGGCGAGCTGTCGGGCTTCTTCGGCTCGCTGGAGATAGCTAGCGACGTCAACATTCTCTTCGTCAGTGACGTGGGGCAGCATGGCGTCGAGCGTCGTCGTCGGGTTCCTGCCGTAAACCAGCTTAAACGGCGTGATCTGTGTTGTTTCTTGCACCGCCGTGTTGTAAGCGAATGTTACGTACGGCAGGACGGCATCCCAGGTCTTGTGTTCGACGTCGACGTACATCGCTAGCATGTCGGCGAGGGTCTTATTCAGCCGCTCCGTAAGACCATTCGTCTGCGGGTGGTAGGCCGTGGTTCTCCTGTGCCTTGTCTGACTGTATTTCAGAATGGCTTGGGTGAGCTCCGCTGTAAAGGCCGTTCCTCTGTCGGTGATGAGGACTTCTGGGGCGCCATGTCGAAGCAGGATGTTTTCGACAAAGAATTTCGCCACTTCGGCTGCGCTACCTTTCGGCAGTGCTTTAGTTTCAGCGAAGCGGGTGAGGTAGTCTGTCGCCACGACGATCCACTTATTTCCGGTTGTTGACGTCGGAAAGGGTCCCAGCAAGTCCATCCCGATCTGCTGAAATGGTCGGCAAGGAGGCTCGATTGGCTGTAGTAATCCGGCTGGCCTTGTCGGCGGTGTCTTGCGTCGCTGACAGTCTCGGCATGTTCCGACATAACGGGCGACGTCGGCGGTCAGGCGCGGCCAATAATACTTTTCTTGTATCCTCGATAGTGTCCGGGAAAAACCGAGGTGTCCAGCGGTCGGATCGTCATGTAGGGCGTGCAATACTTCTGGACGAAGTCCTGACGGGACAACAAGAAGGTAGTTGGCGCGGACTGGTGAAAAGTTCTTCTTCACGAGGAGATTGTTTTGAAGCGTGAAGGAAGATAATCCGCGCTTAAATGCCCTGGGGACAACGTCGGTGTGCCCTTCCAAATATTCCACCAGGCCTTTTAGCTCCGGGTCTGCCCGTTGCTGTTCAGCGAAGTCTTCCGCGCTTATCATGCCAAGGAAGGCGTCATCTTCGTCATCTTGCGGCGGCGGGTCAATGGGGGCGCGTGATAGGCAATCGGCATCGGAGTGTTTTCGTCCTGACTTGTAGGTTACAGTGATGTCGTATTCTTGTAGTCTGAGGCTCCACCGTGCCAGTCGTCCTGAAGGATCCTTTATACTCGCTAGCCAACACAACGCGTGATGGTCACTTACGACTTTGAATGGCCTGCCATAAAGATAAGGGCGAAATTTAGCTGTAGCCCAAACGATGGCGAGGCATTCCCTTTCGGTTGTAGAATAGTTGCCTTCCGCTTTTGACAGCGACCGGCTAGCGTAAGCTATCACCTGTTCGACTCCGTTTCTCCTCTGGACTAGAACGGCACCGAGGCCTAGGCTACTGGCGTCAGTATGGATTTCTGTATCGGCGTACTCGTCGAAGTGCGCAAGTACCGGCGGCGACTGCATGCGTCGTTTGAGTTCTTCAAATGCGTCGGCCTGCGGCGTTTCCCACTTGAACTCAACATCACATTTAGTTAGACGTGTCAACGGCTCGGCGATGCGTGAAAAGTCTTTGACAAAGCGCCTGTAGTAGGCACACGTACATGCCAAGGAATCTACGCACTGCCTTCTTGTCGGTGGGCTGCGGGAACTTTGCGATGGCAGCTGTTTTCTGGGGGTCGGGGCGTACTCCGGATTTACTGATGACGTGGCCTAGGAACAGAAGCTCGTCGTAAGCGAAGCGGCATTTTTCTGGCTTCAGAGTGAGCCCTGATGACTTGATGGCCTCTAGTACTGTGGCAAGCCGCCTAAGGTGATCGTCGAAATTTCCGGCGAATACAACGACGTCATCCAAGTAAACGAGACAGGTCTGCCATTTCAATCCCGCTAAAACCGTGTCCATCACGCGCTGGAACGTTGCAGGCGCCGAGCACAGTCCAAATGGCATAACCTTGAACTCGTAGAGGCCGTCTGGGGTGATGAAGGCGGTCTTTTCGCGATCTCTTTCGTCGACTTCTATTTGCCAATAGCCAGACTTGAGGTCCATCGAGGAGAAGTACTTAGCGTTGCAGAGCCGATCCAATGCGTCGTCTATCCGTGGAAGGGGGTATACGTCCTTCTTCGTGATCTTGTTCAGACGACGATAATCGACGCAGAAACGTAGGGTTCCGTCCTTTTTCTTCACCAGGACAACAGGGGATGCCCATGGGCTTTTCGACGGCTGGATGATGTCGTCGCGCAGCATTTCGTCGACTTGTTCTCTTATAGCTTCGCGTTCTCGCGGCGAAACTCGGTAAGGGCTTTGGCGGAGTGGTCGAGCGTACTCCTCGGTGATTATGCGATGCTTGGCGACTGGTGTTTGTCGAATCCTCGATGTCGTTGAAAAGCAGCTTTTGTATCGTCGCAGCAGACTTCTGAGCTGCTGTTGCTTAATCACTGGGAGACTTGGATTAATGTCGTAGTCTGGTTCGGGAACCATGGTCGTCGGGGTAGATGCGGCGGAATCCGAGAGGACAAACGCATTACTTGTTTCCAGAATTTCCTCGATGTACGCGATCGTCGTGCCCTTGTTGAGGTGCTTGAACTCCTGGCTGAAGTTTGTCAGCAACACTTCAGTTTTCCCTCCATGCAGTCGAGCGATCCCTCTTGCGACGCAAATTTCACGGTCTAGCAGTAGACGTTGGTCGCCTTCGATGACGCCTTCTACGTCAGCGGGTATTTCGGTGCCGATCGAAATAACAATGCTGGAGCGGGGCGGGATGCTCACTTGGTCTTCGAGCACATTCAAGGCGTGGTGACTACGAGGGCTCTCCGGCGGTATCGCTTTATCTTCCGACAGCGTTATTGACTTCGACTTCAGGTTGATGATTGCGCCGTGTTGGTCCAGGAAGTCCATACCGAGAATGACGTCTCGTGAACACTGTTGGAGGATAACGAAGGTGACAGGGTAAATCCGGTCGTGAATGGTAATTCTTGCCGTGCACATTCCTGTCGGCGTAATCAGGTGTCCTCCAGCGGTCCGAATTTGAGGGCCTTCCCATGCAGTCTTAACCTTCTTCATCTGGACGGCGATGTGTCCACTCATGACTGAGTAATCCGCGCCTGTGTCGATTAAGGCGGTGACTGCGTGGCCGTCTAGAAGCACGTCGAGGTCGGTGGTTCTTTGTCTTGCGTTGCAGTTGGGTCTTGGCGTCGGATCACGGCTGCGTCGTGTTGAATTGAAGCTAGTACGTCGCGTCGTGAAGTCGTCTTTCGTCGGTGCAGTCTTGGCTTCCTGACTTCCTCGGGACGGCGGCGCGTCGTCATTATGTCGTCGAGATGGTTTCTTTGGCGCTTTCGTCGGCGGCGGAGGATCTTCGTCAGTTCGACGAACAGCAACCGCACCTCCATCGGTTGCTGCTTTTAGTTTTCCGGATATGGGCTCGCTGACCGGCCCCGGGCTGGGCCACTGTATGGTCGGCGCTGCGGCGACAGGTAGCGGCCTGGTGATGGCGAACGCGACGGTCGTCGAGAGCTCCATTGAGTAGCGGCGAGGTAGTCGGCGATGTCACGTGGGCGCTCTCCAAGCCGTGGACGCGGCGCGTTAACGGCGAAACCTCGCAGTCCCATCTCTCGGTATGGGCATCGTCGGTAGACGTGACCTGCCTCTCCGCAGTGGTAGCAGAGCGGGCGGTGGTCAGGAGCGCGCCAAACGTCAGTCTTCCTCGGGTAGCTGCGCTGGGCGACGGGTGGGCGTGCTGGCGGCGGCGGTGGTGGTCGACGGAATTGCGGCGTGACGGGGCCCTGGCGCGGTAGTGGAAAGGGACCTTGACGGCGGGCGACGGCGGCGTAGCTCATCGCTTGTGGCTGAGGCTGCGGTGGTTCTGGTTGCACCTCAGGAACTCCAAGCGATCGGTGCACCTCTTCTTTTACGATGTCGGCGATCGAAGCCACTTGAGGCTGCGACGAAGGCAAGACCTTGCGCAGTTCTTCGCGCACAATGGCCCTGATGGTCTCGCGCAGATCGTCCGTGGTCAGTGATTGAATTCCTGCGTAGGGGGTAGAGCTTGTACGGCGGTTGAATTGCCGGTTCCGCATTTCGAGTGTCTTCTCGATGTTCGTCGCCTCACGAAGAAACTCTTCGACGGTCTTCGGTGGGCTTCTTACCATCCCGGCGAAAAGTTCCTCCTTCACACCACGCATGAGTAGGCGAACTTTCTTTTCCTCGGCCATATCCGGGTCGGCGTGGCGGAACAGACGGGTCATTTCTTCCGTAAAGATAGCAACGTTTTCGTTTGGTAGCTGCACTCGGGCGTCCAGCATAGCTTCGGCCCTTTCCTTGCGCACGACACTTGTAAAGGTGCACAGGAAGCCGCTACGGAACAGGTCCCACGTAGTCAAGGTCGACTCCCTGTTCTCAAACCACGTTCTGGCGGCGTCTTCTAAGGCGAAGTAGACATGCCGCAGCTTGTCGTCGGAGTCCCAGTTGTTGAATGTCGCGATTCGCTCGTAGGTCTCCAGCCAAGATTCCGGGTCTTCAGTCGCTGCTCCATGGAAGGTCGGTGGGTCCCGGGGTTGTTGTAGGATAACGGGGGACGCTGGGGCAGCCATTGAGATTGGCTTGACCACGATCTTCTTTGTCGCCTCAGGTAGAAGTCCGTGCTCTGGGGGCAGGCCTTGCAGTCTGCGGCTAGCACGCTGGTCTTGGGCGGTGTCGGTTTTGTCCTCGGGCTTCGGGCTTGGATCGCGGCTTTGCGGGGGCGTTCGGTACATGAACGCACAAGCACCTCCACCAGATGTCACGTGGTGGTGACGTTGAAGAAAGAACACAGTAGCAATACTGTGAACAAGAAAACTAACTTTTTATTGGGCGAACCTGTGCCCACAAAACAGGCTACACTTATAGCGCAACGATAGCGGCGAACACGCTCGGCGATCGTCGAAAATCTGCTCAGCGGGTCAAGCGCGTCGGCTTTTATAGAGCAGTCGTCGAATGTTCCAGACTAATCGTTTGGACCCGCGTGCTTTCCACAAAGTTCTACACCATTCGCGCTACGCGATGAAATCAGATAACACAAGGTTCGGCGACAACAGACAGCCGGGTAGAAGCATCGATAACTTTCCAGAAACGTCGGATACATGCAGGCGCGTCCCGCGCTGTGCGATTGCATTTGTTAAGCGGCGAAACGTGGTCGCCCGATAAAGATAAGTACACGTATCAATATATATGCTCACCAGCTGCAATAAATGAATTGTTGAAAGTAAGCGCTCGTCCCGTGTTCCTGCTTGTCCCTGTGTCTTTCTTGCACTATGTATTCCAGTTTGTTCGTCGGATTGTCCCTGTTTTTGTCGTATTGTCACTGTTTTCGTAGGATTGTGGCTTTTTTCGTGGAATTGTGACTGCTTTCGTGGGATTGTCAATGTTCTCGTTGGATTGTCAGTGTTTTCGTCAGGTTGTCACTGTTTTCGTGGGATTGTCACTGTTTTCGTTCGATTGTCAGTGTTTTCGTCAGATTTTCATTGTTATCGGGTGTACGCGCTGAGTGTTTAAAGAGTTGGCTGGCTGGCTGGCTGGCTGGCTTGTTGCTGCTGTTACTGTTGTGGTTGTAAAACTTTATTTGGCTGTATTTTGGAACGAGGCGAACATGCGTACGATTGTGGCTTAATGGTTAGGGAACCCCGCTGCGGGGTTCGTCGGCAGAGGTTCCATTTGTCTTTTGTGTTTTTGTGTTTTTTCTTAAAGCGAGGCGAATAAATACGTATGTAGTCATAGTAACAAATCTCAATACTCATACGTAGTCACAAGACATTCTTACGTATACCCCCGTAGGACCCCATGTATGGAGAGCGTGGTGTCGCGCATTAGAGACGGACGGACAGGCTTCCGCGGGAAGTAGCCAAAGAATGCTTACGCATGAACACTGTGAAGTGAAAGTGAATTATAGGGCGGAATTCAAGAACGCCCGTGTACCATACATTGTGTGCATCCTTAAGTAATTCTAGTGCGTTACGGGCCGAAACTTCGATACAATTCAGGCACGCCATAGTTGCGGGCTCTGGAAGAATTTCAACCACCCGGGATTCTTTAACGTGAACCCAACTTTTGGCACACGGGCGTTTTTGTAATTTGCTCCCATCGGGATGTCGGGTTCTGATCCAGCGCTGTAGCCACCACGCCACCATGGCGGGCACAACCCATTGGGTGCACTTTAAAGAACCACAGGTGGTCAAAATTAATCCCGAGCTTCCTACTCGGGCGTGCCTCATGATCATATCTTGGTTTCTGCAGGCAAATAAAACACTAGCACTTAAATAGATTTTTAAAGCGAATTAATGAGACTATAAATGAAGCTTGCGTGGGAATACGTTACTTTGTTTCTTAACTGAACCGTGAGTTTCGATAAGTACGCAATTAGCCGAAGAGATCGTGTGTTTTGGCATGCACTCGAACGATCTGCTTGACAAAGAGTTGAAATATTCAGATAGTTGGGTCAGCTGACCAGGGCCATGATTCTGTTGCGCCACCTTTTCCGATGCCATTTCTTTTCCTGCTTCATCAGAGCTCAGAGCGACCCTCCGCCCTCGTTATGAAAGAGATGAGCCGGCTTTGAAGGGTTGGTTGGTAAAGAGTGGCACAGAATGAAGCGAAAGGCATCGCTACAAGATCGCTGCCCAGGTTACGGAACTGTGTGCTCCGGGTGTTCGGATTTTGTAACGTTGCTTTCTTTTTTGCTTTTTCGTGTCACACATTACCGAATATTTGCCTGGTGTTCAATGGCTAATACCCTTGCCATTAAGGCTGTACGATATTTCTGTACACAATAGCGAGCTCAAACTACAGCTACGAGAGAAGCCGTAGTAGAAAACACTGCATAAATTTTGACGACGTGGTGAACACCAAAATATCTGACACAAGAGTTGCACAGTATGAAAGTTCATTTTTTACAGGTTTCATTTCATGCTAACTCGACCTGAAAATTCGCTAAAAAAAAAGTAAACTTCATTTGTCGCCATCAGCGATTCCGTCATAGCGCGTAAAAAGTAATGGTGCTGGCCACGGGACAAACCACATCCTTTTAACAAACAATTTCTCATCTATTACGAATCATAACCACCATCTGATTACGAAGCACGGCGTAATGGGGTACTCCTGACTAATTCAGACCCCTCCTGGACTTCTTTAACGCAGACTAAATAACTTTCCGGGACTCCCTATTTGTAACTAGTGTGTACCACCCCACGGGCTCTGCTACTCTTCAACGAAACTCTCTGATACCAACTGGCACATACCGTTCTCAGTATGGCGGTACACGCCAACTGGCACATACCGTTCTCGGTATGTGCCAGTTAGTGTGTACCGCCACACGGGCTGTACTGCTCTTCAACGAAACTCTCTGATACCAACCGGCACATACCGTTCTCGGTATGTGCCGGTTGGTATCAGGCACATACCGGCACATACCGTTCTCGGTATGTGCCTGTTAGTGTGTACCGCCACACGGGCTGTGCTGCTCTTCAACGAAACTCTCTGATACCAACTGGTACATACCGTTCTCGGTATGTGACAGGTAGTGTGTACCGCCCCACGGGCTGTGCTGCTCTTCAACGAAACTCTCTGATACCAACTGGCACATGCCGTTCTCGGTATGTGCCAGTTAGTGTGTAGCGCCCCACGGGCTGTGCTGCTCTTCAACGAAACTCTCTGATACCAGCTGGCACATACCATTCTCGGTATGTGCCAGTTAGTGTGTACCGCTCTTTGTTGAATCTCTTTGACGTTACGTTGGGTAACGGAGCATGTGCCAATGGGGATGTGCTCGTACGCAATGACAAAAATTATTTTTTAAATTTGTGCGATGCTCGGAAGACTGGAGCCCGGGTCACGCGGACACGTTACGGCGCCGTCGCCAGATGGCGCAGCGTGTACAGTAAGAAGAGCGAAAAAGGGGCCCCGATGCCTGCACGTTTCGGCGTTCGCAATGCAGTCCTTGCTTCGCTGCTGATCGAATTATCGTCGACGTGCATCGTGAGATGCATTCTGCTGGATTTCTGCGTCGCGTGCCCCTCGGAAGCCGGCCGTCGAGACAGGGATCGAACCCACGACCTCGAGCTCACCAACGCAACGTCGTAGCCGCTGAGCAAGTGCAGTGGCTACCAAGGACCCTTGATGAGGACAAAAATTTTACCGCGTATATTGTCCGAGCTCAGTTTTCAACCCTTTGAAAAATAAGTAACCGGGACCGTTTACTGGGGCCGACATCTCCTTACTTGGTTCCGTAAAGAAAACAAAAATGGCAAATGACCATGCCATTCGAAGGGAAGCTTTCTTTGTCTATTACCTCCCCTTGAGGGTGGTGTTTCTGTAGTTTTGCTCTTGCCGATTATATAATAACTTGGGCCACTGGATCTGTGACACTGGTCACGTGGCACTGGACATGTAAACATATGGTTGTCCAAACGCCCAGAAGGGACTGGATAGGAAAGGGCACTGCATTGTCTCTTCTCACAGTAACGGCAACAGTCGTGTGTTTCAGTGTGCAGGTAACCGAGTAGACAAGCACAACAAGAGGCAACGCGTTAATTAGTCTGCAACAGAAAATTGAAGTCAGCTATAGAGAGTTCATGAAGGCGATATCAAAAGCAGCCGGGTGTAGAAACAGGAGAACAAAGTGAGAGCAGAGCGTGAATTGAGCGAGGAGCGTTAAGGGCTGCATAGAAGGCAAGTGAAAACGCTTCAAACATAAACATGTTTCGCTTATAAAGGACTCGCGCGTGTGCGTACGACATTTCTTTCTTATTTTTTTCTGCTTGCCCGATAGCTTAGGAAACTTGGCTTAAGGCCAATAAAACATGAAACCTACGTTTCCTTTTTTCTTTCACCATTGCCAAACGCAAGTTCAGAGCCTATCGCTGTAAAGCGCACTTGCTGGCACTGCGTCGTCTTAGGGGAAGTTGAGAACTGGAACGGCATTTCGTGCATTTTTCAAGCGAATCGAATGCACAGTTTGGGAGAAGCACAGGCTGGAACCGTAGGGTCTGCCCCATGATATCCGCCGACTATAACTGCACATAAACAGAGCGCGTAGCACGCCTTTCGTGAGGTACTTAACGTTACACCTTTGCGCCCGCACTTACTTTATCTCCGAGTTCGGTGCGGAGCCTTTTTCCTCTTTGGTAATGTTCTCAGGTGGAGGGCATAAGCCCGCGGGGGACGTCTAAAACGCCTCGTGCATCCAAAATTCCGGTTGCACGCTATCGATTTGTTCCAGTGCAAAGGTGTGTTCTGCCTGCTCGAAGGGGTTTACGTGAGCGTTGGCTGAATATTTCAACGGACGCGTTGCGCGAAGCTCTATGGTAAATGGGTGGACGACTGTTGTCTGTGCATAAAGAAAACGCAGGAGATAGCGTATAGTGGTACATGCGCAGTTGGCGTTGGGTCTATTAAGCTTTTATGTTCGAATAAAGCGAGTAGACGTAATGCGTAGGAATACCAAATAAAATTTTGATTTACCGCCTTGTGCAAGTTCTTAGTATCCACCGTGGTGGCGCATAGTGCCTTCGGTGTTACGCTGCTAAGCGCTGGAGTGCGTGGTATTAAATCCCGGGCACATCAGCTGCATTTGGATGCGGGTCAAATGCGAGATCACCTCTGCATTGGGTGCAGGTTAAAGATCCTCAGGTTGTCAAAACTAGACCGGAGTCCCCAACTAGGGCGTGCCTCACTCTCATATCGTGATTTCGGCACGTAAAGCAACCTAATCTAATTAATTTGAGTTTTTAGTACCGTGGTATGCTTAATATTTTTCTCCGTATTTGTAATGATTTTGTAACGTCAATTAACTTGAATCTGTATTGTGTTAAATGAATGTGAAACGAGATTATGAGAGGAGAACGCGGAAGTCTGGCTACGAAATCGTGCCGTCACAATTAGAAAAAAAAATTAGAGACAGCGAGAGTGAAGGGAGGAAGGAAAGGCAGGGAGGTTAACCAGACTGAGTCCAGTTTGCTACCCTACACGTTGGGAGGGGGATGGGGAAGGGGGGGAGAGAATACATGTGTCTATATCGCACTTTCACATGCACTAAGTTAAGTGCAGGATGTCTACAGTCAGGCACTCAAGTCTGTTGCCTTCAGGTAGTCAAGAAGCGCTCGAATTGCTTTCTGGGCTAATTAACTGTGTGGCCAGGCTCCCAAGGTCTTTGCTTCTTTGAACGGCCTATCATCCAGTCTATTCAAGGCACACTGGAGAGTTTCATCTTGGTCATCGAAGCGAGAACAGTGGCACAGATGATGACTGACGGTGTCTTCACACTTGCACTTAGCGCACATCAGTGACTCCGCCATTGAATACGATGGCTGTAGGAGTTAGTGAATGCTACTCCTACCCCCAGCCGACACAGGAGTGTTGCGTCACGACGTGAAAGGTCTGCTGGTAATTTCAGTTTCAGTGATGGGTCAAGGCTGTATAAACGATGGTTAGAGTTCTGTGGTGTATGCCAGTAACTGAACGTGATGGTGCAAGCGAGACTGCAAAGTTCTCTTGCAGAGTCTACTCTCGATAAAGGTATAAGCAGTGTCAGTGCGCCAGCCTGGGCACGTAGGGCAGCGTCAACGGCGAGGTGATTACCAACGCTGCCACAATGTCCCGGCAGCCACTGAAAGATTGTCATGTCCTCGTTCAGAAGCGCAATGACAAATTTTGTTGGTTTTGGACACCAGCTGCTCGTAATTACGACGTCGTAAACATCGCAAGCTTCAGATGGCTGCTTTGTAATCATAATATATTGCCCATTTGCTAGGCGGTTCTTTTTCAATGTATTCTACAGCAGCACGAAGAGCGGCCAGTTCGGAACCTGTAGATATCGTTATGTGTGAAGTCTTGAACTTGATGACGAGCGATTGAGATGGTATACCAATGGCACTCGTCGAATTTTCCGCAACCGAACCGTTCGCGTAAACACGGATTCGGTTAGCGTACGAACAATGCAAAAGTTCTAATGTGGCCTGCTTAAGAGCAGCGGTGGTCAGGCTAGCCTCCTCCTCCATTCCTGAAGCAGCGAGGTACACAGGCCTCCTTTTGAACCTCCACAGAGGGGATGGCTTTCTTGTTTGGGCGAGTACTTAAAAAAAAATATTACAAGCACCATTTCGGAATCTAGGTCTACGTTTGCCTGCGTCTCCAATCCTGTCGTTCAGAGCCACTTACTTTTGCGGGGATGGGGGGGGGGGGGGGAGGGGAGTTCATCAATCGAAATGTTTGATATGCGGTCCAGAATTATCTTTCTGAATCGAATCGATTACATTGTTAGATTGCTGCTTCCTGTGTGGCGAGCCTCATTCTCCCACCACCCTTTCTCCCTGTGGCGGCAGTTAAAGACGAGGATGGCAGTCGCTTTCCATGCCAGTGTTTGGGCCGCTCGAGGCAACCCAAATATTATGAATCGGCTTATCTGTATAGGGCCACCTATACTACCTCTACAGGTGCGCTAGTTAACGGCTCGTTTCTTTGCGCAACTACTCCATGAAACAACCAACGCTACCTACATGTCTTCCTCTCAACCAATGCACGTCTTCAAGAGCATCATTCCTTTTGGAGAGCGTTGTGTAACTGGAGAAGCGTTCGGCGACTCGCTTACATTGATAATTATTTTCGATGGCTTCTGCATTATTTTTATAGTGGATTTTTGATAGACATATTAAGTTTTCAGAGTGCATGTTGCATACAAGCGCGTCAGCTATGTTTGCATAATGCAGCCGCAGCGCCTTCTCGCAGAGATAATGTCACAGACTAAATATTGCCAGAGCTAACGCATTGCCGGAGTCCTAAAACACGTTGCGTTCATACAAGACTCGAGCCTAAATAAATTCCGCGCGGCAAGTGCAGGCTACGGCTTTCCACAGGACCCATCACATAAGCCCATCCACCAACTCAACCATCGGTAAAAAGAATGTAACGTGAAAAACAAACAAGAAAGAAAAGAAAAGGATTCGATAGATTACACATCGCAAACATATGATGCCGTGTCTCCCAACTCGTCCAGTTACTTCTGCTGCTTCCTTTGAACATGTCTAAATTGCCTCGACTCGTTGCGTTCCTGAAATTGACGTGCTCTTACGCCTCCGCCTGCATTCATTTCCTGTGCCCTCGTATGAGTACACAAGTTAATGTATGTACGTTGCCTCGACAGTGTTCGTATCTTAAGTGCATTGAGAGAGAGCATGGTGAAAAGCATGATCAAGCGAAGTAAACGAAATTCCACTACGCATATCACAGTTATGACGTTTTAACCTGGACTAACGTTAACTCTGTATTCATGTTGATTCTAGTCAAGCAAGCACACTCTCCCGAGTAGATTGAGTTCTGCTGCACCGAGTACCGGCAGTACATGACGTTCTGCTTCTTCTTCTTCGTGATTTGGGAGAGGGAAATACACTGAGTTCTGCAGCCCATATGGGAGCACGGCACAGCGTAATGGGGAATGGGGGCGGGGAAAGAAAGATGACATTGGCTCAATAATTTTAACCCGCATTGGCTCTTACTCTCTGGAGATGCGTTGCTTCTATTGCCATGCTGCCGCTGGGGATAGGAAACGAACAGCAAGTGGTGTTAGGCGCAGTTTCTTACCGGCAGTCCTGACGCCGAGAAAATACTCATCACAACTCTTAATCAGGTATTGTAGAGGTAATTCTCTTTTCCATATCAGAGCTTGTGAGACCGTGTAAATTTGTGTACATGTTTACTTCTACGCGTTTTATTGCTCTTTCTTGCCCTGTTTTTTACCTTAAACCGCTGCCTTTTCCCTTTCTGGCCTGTTTCACCTGGTCAGCTGAGAATTTCACCTTCTTGCTGCGTCGCTCATGTTTTATTGTAATGTCCCGTAAAAAAAGAAAACGAGCAAAAAAAAGAAAGCAGATGTCAATAGAATAATGCTTTCCCTTATTTCAGAAATGCATTCGTTGGGTGGTATGCGAGTCGTCTCGGTCCCATGGGGAAGTGCTGCATTGGTAAGTCAGGAACTTGCAGTAATGTACGACTGTAGAAAACGGCTTTCGAACGTATGCCTGCGATTTCTAGTATATATATATATATTTACTAAATATTGAATTTGACCTATCAGCGCTAGACTTTTGCAGTGTTGGTTACTGCCAAGAACAACTTCTTATCGGTCTCATGCTGAGTGACCCAGGTACCCATGATGGATATATTAATTTCACACCTGTTATAGCCATGTCGAAAAAAAATTTATACTAGAGCTCAACCACGAAAAAGAAAAACGCGTTGGCTTTCTTTGCCTACTATCGTGTGTTTCGCGTTCATCGGTGTCGTCTCGCCGAATGAACCGGGTTATATGGCTCTGAATACAGGCTGTAAAACGCAATCTCTCCTACGTAATGAGAGAATAAATGACACAAAACCTGTGAATGTAATGTAGGCTTACAGGTACCTATAAAGCACAAATAAATTTATTAGAATATCACATTATGTTTAACCACTTCTTTTATTTTTTTAAATTGGCAATACCCATTATTGGTCAAATGAGTGCGCTACTGAGTATGTGCTTATTCTCGGCTAACCTCCAGAACATACGTGCACCACCATGAGGCAAGGGGTACATAGGGTGTCCTAACTAACGTTAGCCAATGTGTTCTAGGAGAAAATAGAAGACGAATGACACGGTGCAAGATATGATTCTAAGAACTATGGTGTTTGGTTGCCAGAATTGTACCTTGCTTCATGCTTTTTATATCTTTTTTGTTTCCTTTGAACACTTTGATGAAAGTTAGACACGGTAGAATACGCAAACACATCTATATACGTGTTCCACATCTATGTGCATCGTCTTAGCCCTCCTGGCAACACTGCATCGATGTGACATGGCAATAAACATACTGCGTATAATCATATGAAATTTCGTAAACGGATTCACTAAAACCTTCACAAAGATTCGTACGTGTGCGTTCCATTTACGTAACTGCCTTTGTTTTGTGTCTTTCGTTGCGCTCATATTCGACATTTGCAGTGACGTAACCTGAAACTGAAAGTCATTTATACGGCTGTAGGTCAACCTCTCAATCCTCATCAGCATTTCCATCTGTTTCTCTCTCTCGCTCTTTCAATCACGAGAATGTTCGAGAAGCAGCAGCGCTATGCTGGCAGACCACGTTGCCACGAAGGAAGGCTAAAGCTGGCGCAAGCGATACAAATGGGACGGTTACGGCCGTTTGGCAAGCGCAGTTGGCTTAGCGGTGTAGCGTTGCGCAAAAACAACATCAATCACGAGAATACGAAATGTATTACTTCGTTGTTTCCGGAGCAGAGTGTCTCTAAAGCACGGCCAGTTTCTTGACAAAGGCGCGTGTTATCCGTGCTGTTTTTTTTTTTTCATTCTTCTTTTGCTATTTTGTAGACGACTTCAAGCACGATGGTTTGTTTTGTCCCGCGGGAGCGAGACTGAACGAGGCCTCGTCTGATGTTTTGAAGTGCACTGGCTGAACCGTAATGTCTCGCGTATAGTGCGACCGTGTTGCCGTGAAATATTGTCCCGTCAAATTTGTTTCTGGTGTCGCAATCTTAAACCTAAGCTTTTCATGGTTTACATGTTTTACGGCCAACCTTTCTTAACGTATGTTTTTTTTCGTTTTCGTTCGTTGTCGTCTCGTATCGAAGCCTTCTTTGTCAGTTCATTTCGCTTGCTTCGAACCGTTTATTACAGGTTCACATAGGTTCACACATAAATACAACCTGATGTCCTTATCAATTACGTGATGGTGATGCAATGTTGACTTCGTCTTTATAAACCATAGTGACACTGTGTGCTTGTTGGTACGCCAATACTAAGACCGTAGATGTATTGATTTATTATGATAGAAACGCCGTGAGGTCAGCTTGAATCAATGTTCTCACCTGCTGCTCGACGTAGGGGAAGAGGAAAGGGTGGAGACACAAAGCATAGAGAAGACGTTGATTATGAGGATGAAAATGGGGAAAATCTTGCACGCTCCAAGACTCTTCAAAGTTTCCTGTCCAGTCCGCTCACATAGAAAAACTTGTTGAGAACCTTCAGACTATCAGGCTGATGACGAGGATCAGGCGAAGGTTCCAATGTAATCTTTTCAGTTAATGGTCCAACGACAAATTTGGACAAGATGTCTGTCGGCGATTTCCTTTGTACATCAAATCGCGGACAGATGCACAACAAGCGTTCTGTCATCTCAGGAATACCGCATTCCTCCCGATTCGGGCTGTCCGCCCGGTCTTTTATATCTTTAATAATTTTTTATTTAACTTATTTTACTACATTTCTTTTTTTTTTGCCCCACTTTAACGTATGTCCGCCCGGCCGATGGGATGTAGGTAGCGCCGGGTCAAGGCCGCACCTAGCCGTAATCTGTGCAGCAAGCTTGCATTGCACCTTTTCATGTTCGGTGGTATTCATGTTCTCATCTCTGGGTCGAGTTCGCGAAGGTGGTGATGACGATGACCTGGCGAGGCCCAATGCACTGCGGTATTATCGCGCAGAAGCCTGTACAACAGCATATTAGTGTCTGGTCGTGAAAATGGGATGGACACTGGCGTGGCTATAATGTGGGCCATTTCGCCTCCGTGTCAGTGAGCTCATTTCCATGTAAGCCACAGTGTTCCGGAATCCACTGAAACCTTATGCAATGGAGAGGTATTTGGGCGACATCGTGTGATTCGATCGCCTCTTGAGCAAGGACGTAGTAGGGTCCTCGTCTAAGGGCACAATCGATCACCTGAAGCGCCGGCTTGGAACCGCAAAATATAGTCAGTCTGATGCGGCTACATCGATATATAACGAATTGCTTCCCGAATGACATCAATCTCTGCAACCGTTGAGGTAGTTGGATGGTCGATATTGACGCACTTTCTGACCCTCATGTTCGGTATTATGAATTCCGCGGTTGAAGTGCTTGTTGACGTTGACCCGTCAGTAAATATATGTATTGAAGCGGCATATTCTTCAGATATATGGGTTAAAGTAAGCTGTTTAAGTCCACATGAAGGTATACGTGATTTTTTCCTAACACCGGGAATTGATAGATTCACCACAGGTCTTGACAAAATTCACGCTGGTACGGCCGCTGCTTTTGCGGTAGTAAAGCCTGCGGGAAGGACGGCCTTATGACGCGAAGTAGATTCCGGGAAAGTGCTGTCTGGACGTAGAATGCGAATAGTCGATAGAGAGTGACGTTCATTATCACCTCTGAAGATACTAACATTTTATAGGCTGACCTAAACAAAATTTCACTTTGGTGCCAGTAATGGCAAATGGAAATAAATATTTCTAAAACAAAAACAATGACATTTACCAGAACCGGTAACGTTCACTTACGTTCATATTTTATGAACAACATGTGCGTAGAGAATCTGTCTACATTGATATATTTTGGCGTCCATTTAACTTCAAACCTCACATGGAATGTTCCCATTGATAAAATAATTTTGAAAGCAAATAAAACACTTGGATTCGTTAGGCGAAATTGGTATTTAGCAAATCGGTCAACTGAGCTATTAGCTTACACAGCTCTAGTTCGTTCAGAGATTGAATACGCTTGCATAATATGGGACCGAAATCAGAGATACCTAATAAGCAAGCTTGAATCTTTACAAAATAAAGCAGCATGTTTCATCACTAAAACCTACTCTAGAGCATCCAGCATCACGGCCATGAAATAGTTCCGCCAATCACCCTCTCTAGAGAAACGACGACTGGTAGCTCTGCTTTCCCACTTCCACTGATTGTATCATACCGCGTCATCCTGTACAGCATCCCATATCAAACCCCCGCAAAGAATTTTGTCCACCTAGACCATCCCTTAAAGGTGTGTCCATGCTTGCGCGGTCGAATCTCCTTCAACAGTGACCGCTCTTGCTGTTTATCACTGGAACAAGCTGACAAAAGAAATTGTTTATAGACGTGATCATGACTCATTTGTAAGTAATTTGAAGTGCAGTTTACATACGCATCTCGAGTAAAAACACAATTTTGTGCCATTGACGCATTGAGGTAATTTACATGCTTCGTACCGAGTGTTTCTTTTTTTTTCATCATGCATGCATTTCTTTCTTTTTATTTCTTCTTTTTTAATTTTCTTGTTGTTGTGTTCGGTGATCTATACTACGGTGTTCTATATTTCCTTTCCCCCAAAGTGTTTGGAATATCATGTTGTTAATCCCCCTTCACCTATGTAATGCCCGTAAGGGCCTTCAGGGTATCTGAATAAAAGAAGCAGATATACCCATAAAGGTTCGAATTGTACATAAGCGCCTATAGGAGATGCCCCTGCTTCCGCAATCGCGCCCTTTGTTCAAGTGTAGCGTGGCAGACCAAGATATGTTCTCCGTGCCTGAGCTTGTAAGATGGTGTTCGTAGGGTAAGTATATTGGAAGGAATAACGAATAGCTAAAAGAGAGCCGTAACTTCCAACCGTATTTTATTGCTCGAAATTGCTTTGTATAGACTTCAGCTGACAATATTTAAGACCCACGTCAGATTGAATGAGCGCTCCTTTTTGCGTTTGAGTGATCTAGAAATTGAATTTCTTAGAAGGTGATGCAAGCCTGCAGGCGCCGTGTGGTCGCCGAAATGTAGAGATATTGGTTATAAGGAACAAAATGCTGTCGGAAGGTTGCGCCTTGTCCAGACTATTTTTCTTTCTAGTGTATTTGCGCCATGAACATGTTCTTAGTAGTGCCATCCTAAATGTTTACGGAGATTCTGCATTACTACAATTACGCGCTAGAAAAGTTCGGAAATGCCATTTGTTAAAGGACGGGGACGGGCTATGAAACACGCACTCCCTATTGGGACGAGCAGTGCAAGACCGAGGAACGACGCCGTAGCCAACCTTTAAAGGGGCCGCCTGCTTGTCAGGGCAACAGTTCTTGTCGCATCGACGTAGACAAGTAGCCTTGTCGAAGCGTTGGCACCAGAGACGGTCTTTATCCCCCCATTGTTGATCAACTCCAATCACACACACACACACACACGCACACGCACACGCACACACACACGCACACGCACGCGCACGCGCACGCACGCACGCGCACGCACGCGCACGCACGCACGCACGCGCACGCACGCGCACGCACGCGCACGCACGCGCACGCACACGCACGCACGCACGCACGCACACGCACGCGCACGCACGCGCACGCACGCACACGCACGCACACGCACGCACACGCACGCACACGCACGCACGCACACGCACACGCACGCACGCACGCACACGCACGCACACGCACGCACGCACGCACACGCACACGCACACGCACGCACACGCACGCACGCACACGCACGCACACGCACGCACACGCACGCACACGCACGCACACGCACGCACACGCACACGCACACACAGACACACACACACAAATTTCCGAGTGAAAAGACGCACGAACAGTTTGAAGACGGATTTGAGTGCGCACCTTTCTGCGCATTGCAGATCTTGTCTTTGTGAAGTGCGTATCTTTGATGTGAGGATCTTGGGCAGAAGTAAAGCCACAACTGCAAAGGAAGCGCAACATGATAGTGCACGTATTTAAGCGCGACATGATAGTGCACGCGTTCTGCTGACCAATGTAAGCACTTTATGACGACCTGTACATGCTTATGTCGCGAGCGCCACCGGCCTCGCATATGACGGCCCAGTGAGCTAGGGGCTTGCTGGGTACAAGCCGACACTGCGGATGGCCTTGCGGAAGATTTGCCACTCGAAGAGACACACAATATTGGCATCGTTCGCGTAAATCGAAAGAGCTGCGCAAACATCTTTATTCTCACTTTCTTCGTGAAGTTTCGAAGCATTCCGAGCTTCCCTGCAGGGGCGATTTTCTAGGCGTAGCTTCGCGCCGCTAACGGGTTCGCACCACGCGTTCCGAATCAAGGTATGCCGCAAGACGGGCTTCGATGCGTCTCATGCCGAATCGTGCGTCAGTCGCTACCGTGTGTCTCGCGTTGAAGGGCGTTGCGCAACGCATTCCGACGACCGCACCATCGGCCGCTGTCGCCGCGGGCACTACTCGAGCACCGTCTGAGGCTGTGTTGTAATACTCGTCGCAGACGGTTAAGTGGCCATCTTAAGTCTCGTTCCAACTAGCATAGTAAACTCCCCTGAGTTCGCCCTTCTTTTTTCTTCTCCTTCTGCACCATCGACTAAGGCATGCAAAAAGAAATGACAGAGAAAACTAAACAGAGCTACAAAGGACGAACCGCTGAGCAATAAACCATCAGATAGTTTAGACTCATCCATAGACTGGTACACTACACACATCGTCCGAGCGCGCTGTGTTAGCAACACGCGAACGCCCCGTGACGACGCGAATTAACAGAACATTCAATATATATGTGTACATTCACTCGACGGTAATAAATACCGAACGAGAAAGGACACCCAACAAAGCAAGGAATAGGGCAGCCACAACACAACACATAATGGCTGCATTAGCAGTAGATTCCAACGAAGGAAGTTGAAAAATATGTCTGATACTTTGGCTAGTCGGTTGAAATATATAATAGAGCGGCAGCACACAACACTAAAGTTAAGTTTCAAGAACAAACCGAACAATGTCAGTTTAAAGTACATGGTCGATTACTTCGGACGGCGGAATATGCCCATCGGTCACAACATCTTAACTGTTGCGGGTGCGGTCGGTAATTCCAGTGCACAATGAAGATCAGTTAACAGGAGAACTGACGGAGATATTTTTCATTAGAAAACAAATATATCTTTATCGGCTTGCTATCAGTCACGCTTTTTGACTGCGAGTTTTTCTTGAATACGAGGCTTTTGAATACGCGCTTCGTCACCATTGTTTGTTTTTCTGCCATGCTGTTGCGCACGCGTGATTTTTTGCTGCGTATTTCTTCTTTCATTGCTTCCAATAAAGTTTGCTTGCGAGTACAGTGCGGCCCTATTTCGCTGTACTCCTTTTCGGTGTACTTGTGTGGTTTTCTCTGCCATTCGAAAGCGGGAAAGATTGGTGTACAGTTAAAAAGGCGGGGTTCCTATTATACGCAGATTCTTATGGTAGCTAGACAGCATCTGCTAAGCGACTTCTTGCCCGGTTGTCGGATGAGAATGAGTTCAGATGCGAGTCGGATGGCAGGCAGGGGTGGTATAGAAGGGTCGGTGCATCCCAACTCGGCGGAGCACGTTGTTTTCCCTTGAGAGAGTCGTCGAACTAGACGCGAAGCGACGCGTTCGTGTAGGTCTGTCGTCTTTCTTGGAAGACGCAGGCCTTCTGGGGGAACTACGAAAGCCACTTACTGTCGAAGGCGCTTACAGGGATCGTGGTATAATAACGTGTGTTACATGGAACCTTGGGATGGCAGTGAAGAATCGTAGATTGCCCGTGTTAGTTGGTATACGAATGACAGGTTAATTTATTGATCAATGGAGCTTTCATGCATTCTGGTAACGCGAAAGACTGTCAGGATAAGAGACGCACGTAAAGAAGACCAGGCGTTCAACCTGTTTGTGTGACAGTTAACCAGACTTCTCGCGCGGCCACAGTGCATAAAAGAAAAAACAAATGCTCGTGTAAATTTTACCCTGCTCGACATTTCGTTTAGACGAGCGGAAAGATGGCTACTAAGTCCAAACAAGTGTGACTTGAGAGGAAGAGCAAGTTTTAGTGCAAGACCGATTTGAATTGCTAAGAATCACTGGCTCCGGACAGGCCGCCATTGGAATATGAACCTGGCAACGTTTAACGCTAGAACGTTATCTAGTGAGGCGAGTCTAGCAGTGCTATTGGAGGAATTAGAGGGCAGTAAATGGGATATAATAGGGCTCAGTGAAGTTAGGAGGCCAAAAGAAGCATATACAGTGCTAAAAAGCGGGCACGTCCTGTGCTACCGCGGCCTAGAGGAAAGAAGAGAACTAGGAGTCGGATTCCTGATTAATAAGAATATAGCTGGTAACATACAGGAATTCTATAGCATTAACGAGAGGGTGGCAGGTCTTGTTGTTAAACTTAATAAGAGGTACAAAATGAAGATTGTACAGGTCTACGCCCCTACATCCAGTCATGATGACCAGGAAGTCGAATGCTTCTATGAAGACGTGGAATCGGCGATGGGTAGAGTGAAAACCAAATACACTATACTAATGGGCGACTTTAATGCCAAGGTAGGCAAGAAGCAGGCTGGAGACAAGGCAGTGGGGGAATATGGCATAGGCACTAGGAATAGCAGGGGGGAGTTATTAGTCGAGTTTGCGGAACAGAATAATATGAGGATAATGAATACTTTCTTCCGCAAGCGGGATAGCCGAAAGTGGACGTGGAGGAGCCCGAACGGCGAGACTAGAAATGAAATAGACTTCATACTCTGCGCTAACCCTGGCATCATACAAGATGTGGACGTGCTCGGCAAGGTGCGCTTCAGTGACCACAGGATGGTAAGAACTCGAATTAGCCTAGACCTGAGGAGGGAACGGAAGAAACTGGTACATAAGAAGCCGATCAATGAGTTAGCGGTAAGAGGGAAAATAGAGGAATTCCAGATCAAGCTACAGAACAGGTATTCGGCTTTAACTCAGGAAGAGGACCTTAGTGTTGAAGCAATGAACGACAATCTTGTGGGCATCATTAAGAAGTGTGCAATGGAAGTCGGTGGTAACTCGATTAGGCAGGATACCAGTAAACTATCGCAGGCGACGAAAGATCTGATCAAGAAACGCCAATGTATGAAAGCCTCTAACCCTACAGCTAGAATAGAACTGGCAGAACTTTCGAAGTTAATCAACAAGCGTAAGACAGCTGACATAAGGAAGTATAATATGGATAGAATTGAACATGCTCTCAGGAACGGCGGAAGCCTAAAAACAGTGAAGAAGAAACTAGGAATTGGCAAGAATCAGATGTATGCGTTAAGAGACAAAGCCGGCAATATCATTACTAATATGGATGAGATAGTTCAAGTGGCTGAGGAGTTCTATAGAGGTTTATACAGTACCAGTAGCACCCACGACGATAATGGAAGAGAAAATAGTCTAGAGGAATTCGAAGTCCCAAAGGTAACGCCGGAAGAAGTAAAGAAAGCCTTGGGAGAAATGCAAAGGGGGAAGGCAGCTGGGGAGGATCAGGTAACCGCAGATTTGTTGAAGGATGGTGGGCAGATTGTTCTAGAGAAACTGGCCACCCTGTATACGCAATGCCTCATGACGTCGAGCGTACCGGAATCTTGGAAGAACGCTAACATAATCCTAATCCATAAGAAAGGGGACGCCAAAGACTTGAAAAATTATAGACCGATCAGCTTACTGTCCGTTGCCTACAAAATATTTACTAAGGTAATCGCAAATAGAATCAGGAACACCTTAGACTTCTGTCAAGCAAAGGACCAGGCAGGATTCCGTAAAGGCTACTCAACAATAGATCATATTCACACTATCAATCAGGTGATAGAGAAATGTGCGGAATATAACCAACCCTTATATATAGCTTTCATTGATTATGAGAAAGCGTTTGATTCTGTCGAAACCTCAGCAGTCATGGAGGCATTAAGGAATCAGGGTGTAGACGAGCCGTATGTAAAAATACTGAAAAATATCTATAGCGGCTCCACAGCCACCGTAGTCCTCCATAAAGAAAGCAACAAAATCCCAATAAAGAAAGGCGTCAGGCAGGGAGATACGATCTCTCCAATGCTATTCACAGCGTGTTTACAGGAGGTATTCAGAGACCTGGATTGGGAAGAATTGGGGATAAAAATTAATGGAGAATACCTTAGTAACTTGCGATTCGCTGATGATATTGCCTTGCTTAGTAACTCAGGGGACCAATTGCAATGCATGCTCACTGACCTGGAGAGGCAAAGCAGAAGAGTGGGTCTAAAAATTAATCTGCAGAAAACTAAAGTAATGTTTAACAGTCTCGGAAGAGAACAGCAATTTGCAATAGGCAGCGAGGCACTGGAAGTCGTAAGGGAATACATCTACTTAGGGCAGGTAGTGACGGCGGATCCGGATCATGAGACGGAAATAATCAGAAGAATAAGAATGGGCTGGGGTGCGTTTGGCAGGCATTCTCAGATCATGAACAGCAGGTTGCCATTATCCCTCAAGAGAAAAGTGTATAATAGCTGCGTCTTACCAGTACTCACCTACGGGGCAGAAACCTGGAGGCTTACGAAAAGGGTTCTACTCAAATTGAGGACGACGCAACGAGCTATGGAAAGAAGAATGATAGGTGTAACGTTAAGGGATAAGAAAAGAGCAGATTGGTTGAGGGAACAAACGCGAGTTAATGACATCTTAGTTGAAATCAAGAAAAAGAAATGGGCATGGGCAGGACATGTAATGAGGAGGGAAGATAACCGATGGTCATTAAGGGTTACGGACTGGATCCCAAGGGAAGGGAAGCGTAGCAGGGGGCGGCAGAAAGTTAGGTGGGCGGATGAGATTAAGAAGTTTGCAGGGACGGCATGGCCGCAATTAGTACATGACCGGGGTTGTTGGAGAAGTATGGGAGAGGCCTTTGCCCTGCAGTGGGCGTAACCAGGCTGATGATGATGATGATGATGATTTGAATTTTCCTAGTCGTATAGAAGCGTGTCGCCCAAAGTGATCAATCAATCAATCAATCAATCAATCAATCAATCAATCAATCAATCAATCAATCAATCAATCAATCAAAACCCAGCTAGTAGATCAAATATTTAGGTAATCATTGTAATTGCAAAAAAACAGTGATATACCGGGAGGATCTCGGAACTCTGAGTTGTTTGGCTTGCCATAGATTAGGAAGAGACAAATTAGCACAATGAAAATAATGATGCAGAGCAGGTGCGTAAGTAAAATTGTAATTGAATATGGTACATAATAAGCAAGTGTCAAAGAAAACTGCAATGAAAAAATAAGAATAAGCTGTAAACCAGTTTAACCTATTTTTTTACTACGTAATTTCTTTCTAAGTTTGCTTAATATAGCAATTCTAAAGGTATAATGGTAGTTTCGTATGCTTGTTTTCTTTATTCCAGCCGAATATGTCACCAATATTCCTGAAAACTGGAACTGCATAGAAAGCAATTGGTTAGACGACGTTTCAAGCCTCGTACAACATACATATAACATACGGTACTTCGCTATAGTATAGGCTGCCTCTGTCAACGGACCTAAATGTTAATGTGATTAGGCACTGGTAGCAGCTAACCTTAGAGACTTACTACTGCGGAAACTTTGCAGAAGTCACACTGGTAAATTGCCGGTATTATTGAAACAAATATTGTTATTAAATACCATTGAGAAGTAAAAACAAAATACGGGGTTTAAATCAGGCACCTATTCCAAGAATCTCTCTCTATTTATACATTATAAGCCGGTATGTGTGTAGTATATTCTGCACGAATACCCGCAGTCAGTGAGCGATCAATTCTCAGCGTCACCAGCTCACCGGCGTGCTGTGGTTCTCCGAGGCCATGTACAAGGACGGTGAAGGGGTGTGTGTCTTTCCGTTGACTTAGCGGGCCTGCCGCTAGATGGCGCAGCGTGTCCAAAGGGAAGTGGAAGAGAGGAGCTCCACTGCAGTACACGGCACACACATGACGCGATTTGGCGATGGCAATGCGGTAATGCCACTTCCTTGTACTTGAAGTCTAATAGCGATAACGTCGACAATAATAGTGAGGTGGATTCTGCTGGAATTTTCCGTTGGAACTGTATCGCCGGTTCTGCGTTACAGGCTAAATAGGTAGACTCGAAAGACCTGAAGTAGTTAGAATAAAATCGTATTGAGAAAGAGAGAGAGAGAGCGAAAGGCTCATTTACAATATTTTATTACTTTTCTTTATGCATACAATGTCAAATCAGTGTACAAATCTGTGTAGGCAAGGCCAAAACAAGGCTCTACCAATTGCTATTATAACGGGGATGTTGGCGTGTTGCTGGTAAGGCTTTTGATCTCTAAGTCGAAATGGCGTCAACCTGACCTATGAGACTCCTCAAGGCCCTCACTACCGGATCACCTTCAATATGCGCAGAAAGCTTGACGAACGTACGGTCACGAGAAATGAGAGTGTCGTTGTAGAAGGAGGCGACCTTGTCGTTGTCGCTCGAGGGCTTGTAAATGCAGCACTGTTTGTAGTGCTTGACGACGGCACTTAAACCTATACAAACGGGCTTAATATTTTGCGCGCAGTGGCCCTCGACATGATGGACGCGCGGATCGCAGACTGTCCTGGACCGAGCGATGTACTTCGTCAGGCCAATATAACGCAGATGCACAGAGTGGTAGGGGAACAGTCTCGTCTGGAGGGGCAGGTACTCGTGCCGGGCGTATCTCAAGTTTAGGGGGTATTCGGAGCAATGGAATCTCATTGGTACCACTAGGCTTCCAATAGAGCGCTTGCTCTTACGTTCCATTTTCCGGACTATTACCGGGATGCTGTTATTCCTCAGCGGAACCATAAGCTCGTCGATATCTACGTGCATGTAGTACTCCATTTTGGACAGCGATCTGAAGATGCAGTCGTACAAAGCAGGCATTTGGCCGTGTGCATGGACGTCCTTGTGTATGACAGTAGTGTCGACGATGAGCTTGAAGGAGACTATAGTTAGGTCGACTCCCAAGGACTGCATCTTGGCGAAAAGGAGCTTCAAGTCTGAGGTCATATTTAGGTCATAAAAGTAGAAGCTTTTGGTTCCCAATACCCTGTAATTGGCTATGAATTCAACAATCTTCCAGAGGCTTAATGCGCCGAATAAAGGCCTGACGCATACGGCGCAGCACTTATTTTTGGATTTCTTCGGCGGACGGTGTAACCGGAGCCACCGCAAAGAGCCCGCGACCGCGCCTTGAGCCGCGACTGCCACTCGTACGTCGTCATCCTCGGGAAACGCTTCGCTCGGTGGCGGGCACAGGATCAAGGCGTTTTCGAATTTCGGCGAAAAATAGGTGAACACTCGTCGCACGTGGGCTTTGCGGGTGACTGTCGCGTTGGACGTCCGAATGATGCACACCAGAGGTGGGTGTCGGATCAGCGTTCCTGCTTCCTTCGGCTCATATATTCGCACCAGGCTGGTGATGTGGATGGCGTGCTCCATCGTGGTGACGAGAAACGCGGAGAAGACGTGGATGTGATCAGTGACGGCGTGCCACGACTCGTTCTCCGTTCTCAGCGGTGCTTGAGGAGAAAGACGCAGATGGTGCGCGAGTTTTTCGTCCCAGAGTTTGAAGTGGAGCACCGTTGGATCGCCTCGCTTGCTCGGACACGTTGTCCCTGCGAGGAATGGACGGCTTGCAGTGAGCGAATGAGAGTCCGCATCTTGTTCAACCAGCCATCGTTACAATTGCGGGCTATCGCCTGCGTGTGACCTATCGACTGGGTGCTTAATGAATCATGCATGCATGACTTCTTGTGTAGCAACCAGTTGGACAATAAAACGAGGAGCGTTAAGTAAATGGAGGCCAGTATTGGTCCAGCATGTATTTTCTTTGGAAACGGGCGAGTGGTGGGGTAAGAGAACCGTTTCTGCCAACTGTTCATGTAGCAACAATGTGGGATGCCAGCCACTTCGTCATTATCGTCAGCAGCCTATCTTTGTCAACTGGGGGGGGGGGGGGGGGCAGGACGAAGCCCTACCCCAGCGATCATCAATTACCCGCATTTTGCGCCAGCTGATTCTAGCATATATCCGCCAGTTTTCTAATTTCATCAAGCCAAAAAATAATTCTTTGGCGTTTACCTTTCTTCGACACAGATTCCGTAACTCTAACAAATCACCTGTGACTTGCTCTATGAATGACATGACTTGCCCAACTCCATTTTGTTCTACTTAATAAGTTGAACCTGTGTATGACGAATATTCTTGAGCATCGGTTCTTCCCTCGGTCGAGGTTATTGCAATTGTTAATGTGTATCATTCCTAATATCGTTGAAGATTCCTCTTGCCATGTCAGCGGTACAGTTTATTGTTGTTCCACATAGTTCACATTGAGTAAAGCGTACTTGCAAAAATGTTCCCCTTGATGAAACTTATGCCAACCAAGACTTCGAATGTAGTCTAGTCGTCAATGGATGACTATGACTGAGAAATTGCGTTTATTGTTGAGTGAACTGTACTCGCAGACATTGAAGCAGCGTTACAAAATGGACGAGGAGAGTATGACGAATCTAGCGAGAGGCCGGCTTTAGACATCTGAATAACCTGCAGCGTGAACGACATCCTACAGCGCTGACTTTCAACGTTGAAAGTGGGTACTGTATGTGTGTTTATGTCACTATTTTCTTCGTTATCGTGCGGTGCAAGTTGTTCGTAATGAATCAACTGGGTAGTCTGTCTGTCCTACTCTTAGAGGAGATGGTGTCATTCTAAAATAAACTTGTGCTTGTTACATAAAAAAATCAACCTATCACGATTACAGTTTGAACAAAAACATCATTCATTACAGTGGCCAATTACTGCATCATAAAGATAAATGAGCAGTTACTAAAAATTAATTACTAGTTTTTCTTTATTTTGCTTCCAACATTTATTAACATTGCGCCGATATAGCAAACGAAATGAGCTAGCCTAGCTTTTACGGTACGGCTCGCGAAGCCCTTCACATGTTGCTCATTTTAATTATAAATTGATTTTCAAAAACTTCTTCAGTCATCTTCCCCAATTTTAAATGAAGACATCAGCCGCGGCCCTTAAAAATATCTCAATCAGCATTAGAGGTAACGGTGGCGTCGTAAGATACGAAACCTGGCACCCACGAGATAGGGATTACTCAAAGCCTCCATCCTCACATATGTGTCATCTGTGAAGTATAGCGGGTCATTGTTGCCAGGGCTCGGACAAACAGGTCCCCGTAAAGCTAATGAAAAGCTGAGAGAATTGCCAGGATGTGATTTCCTGCCATCAAAGCTTGATGTGGCCATCACTGTCGACCTTTTCAATCGACCTGTATTGGCCTGGTTAAATATGCGCACCCGCGAGGGTGCAGCGTGGCATGACAGCGGCCGTTTAGTATGGTTATCACTCTATTCAAGTACGCAGAGGTATGTCCCACGTTACAGGTTGTCTCGCAAATAAGCTCACTTGTTACACAACTGGGTACTAAATAATGTAACTGAATTACAGTGAGCGTTACCAAGATAACAGTAATCAATGAATTGCAAGACTAGCCTGGTTTAATTCATTACAAATTGTCAATTAGATGTAATTCGGTACGTACAACTCTAACCTGAAAGCACCCCCCTACAATAAATGGCGCAGCTTCACTAATACACCAGTGAACATCTTAACTATTGTTCTACTTTGCGCGCATTTACTTTTTTGTCTCCTTCAATTTCTCGCACTCGTTGAGATGTTTCTGAAAAATATTGATCACTGTTCCGTTTTGGAAGCTCTCCACGTACAATTCAGTTTCTGCAACGAATTCAGATGGAAAGTTGTTGGCGCTGGCGACTGCCGAGTTGGAGACGACCTCGACGATTCCACCAGCCACGTGGTACCAGAAACCTTGTACGTCATAGCCAGATGCAGAGCAGCGCCGAACAGGAGCAGTTGTATGAGCAATCGCACTGCATAATAGAATAATAGAGAGTTCGTTGAACAAGGTTTCGGTACGTCCATGTACGAAGTAACATTTACAGAATACCGACGTGTTGACGTCAGCAGCTGCGCTGGTGATGCCATCTCGTGTGGTTACATGAGCCCCGGCACGCATAAATGTCACTGTAATTAACGTTTATCGAGAACCCTAAGTGACATGGCGGACTACGTTCCGAAACAGTGAAGGCATAAGCAGTTAACATTCAGTGGCTCTTTTTTTCGTCTGACAAGAAAGATGACGCAGTAAAACAAGTTATAACGAGTGTTTGAATAAAGGATGATCAAAGAAAGATGTTGCTACCAGCGGCGTCTTTGTAAGCTTTGCTCAATCGTTTGGCGCATATCAGTACTGTGTATCCGAACTGACTATAGAGGCTATCAGCATAAAGAAGTTTTCCTTGCTGGAATGCACAACCTACTTGAAATAGAGCGATGGAAACAGTTCTAAAGAGAGTGCGAAAAACATACTAGGACTTTTGACAACACATTGACAGCGGTGGCTTGTGTTCTTACACTTTATTATTCTCTCATTTACTGATAGGGTTACTTCATTTGCTAAATAACCACATAAATTAATAATGAGCATGCATGTTTAGACTCCAAGCATGACAACGTAAAGCCGTCCTAAGGTAAAGGCAGTTTACTTGGCCTTGCGACTTTTCGTTCCATGAAAGACTCTTAGTAAAAAAATTACGTAGAACCCATCGAATACGATTATCTAAGTAACCGAACAGCAACCAAACGGTGGAGCTTGCTGTTGTAGGTGTCCGTTAGACTAATTTGATGCAGATGATGTTCTTTTTATTCCACATTAAGTGCAGCGTGGTATTATTATATATATATTTTTTTCAATGTCGCGAAAGTGATATTTTCAGGAACGACCTCCGAGATTGAGACAGCGAACGGCACCCGATCTCGCAGGCCACCCTTCAGCCAGGAAAATTCGGAAGAGAACACGCCAATGCTACTCGGCGCAGAATTCTGCACACTGGAACGTTCACGCGAACGTTCCCTTTCATTCGCCCGCTAAACCATGTGACCTCGCGAACGTACCTTCGCAAGAGAGAGCGTACGCGAGAAGTCAGGCGAACGTTCCCTCTCATTCGGCATTAAACGACGTAGTCATCATCATCGCCATCATCATAATTAAGATCATCATCATCATTATCACCGTAACTTTATGTCCACTTGGGGCAGGACGAAGGCCTCTTCCAGCGATTTCAAATTACCCCTTACCTTGCGCTAGCTGATTCCAACTTGCGCCTGCAGATATATCGATTTCACCACCCCACCAATTTCTCTGCCGTCCTCGACTACACTACTCTTCCCTTGGCATCCATTCTGTAATTCTAAAGACCCATCGGTTATGTGCCCTACGCATTACATGGACTGCCCAGCTCCACCTTTTCTCAATGTCAGCAAGAATACCGACCTCTTAATGTTAGTTTAATTGGTCACACCCCTTTGTTTGCTCTCTAGTCTACACCACTGCACACTACACCACAACGTTACGCATGATATTTCTCTCTCCATTGAAAATTGAGCACTCCATAATTTCTTGTAAATATTGTTTGTTAAGCTCACACGTTTCTGCCAGATATGACGGTATCCGCAGAATGCAATGATTGTACACGTTTATTTTCAAGAATAGCAGTAAGCGGCCCATCATGATTAGGTAACCCCAGCCGTACCCTTTCAAATCTATTTTTGTTCTTTTGGAAAATTTTCGGCTCTTCATCAAGGTGCCCTGTGAGTGATTGACATACATAAACATACTCTTGCGCAGATTGCAGAGGATGAGTACT
This sequence comes from Dermacentor andersoni, assembly GCF_023375885.2. NCBI lineage: Eukaryota > Metazoa > Arthropoda > Arachnida > Ixodida > Ixodidae > Dermacentor > Dermacentor andersoni. Next base: position 102,862,970 of record NC_092823.1, read on the forward strand.
AAGCATGGATTTTAGTTCTCTTACCCGGCTATTAAATATTGTCTGCATCTGGTGCATGATAATCTTCAACCCTGCTTTGACATTCTCTTAGGAAAGGTGTTCAAAAATTTCTTGCAATTGATACTCAGCATTACTGAACAGGGCAATGTCATTTACAAAGCACAGGATGCTGAGATAATTGCGTTGACCCTCACTGGTAGTTCTTGCCAGACTAATAGCTTGAATACTTCGTAAAGCATTCAGCCATTAGCTTTGGAAAGATTGTAGGTTTTTCGTTGACCCCTTTCTTGATTGGTATTTTTCTGCTTTTCTTAAGAATAATTGTGGAGTCTTCACATAGATATTTTCTTAGATATTCACGTATGCTTCCTGTATACCTTGATGTTGCAATGCCTCTATCACTGCTGGTAGCTCTACTGAATCAAATGACTATTTGTAATCTATGAAAGCCATATAAAGAGGTTGGTTGTACTCCAGATATTTCTCTATTCCTGACTAATCACATCCATGTAATCATTTGCAGAATACCTCTTCCTGATGTCATCCTGTTATATTGGTTGACTAAAGTCAAGTGTTGTTTTGAGTCTACTGGAAATTATCGTGGTGAATTTTCTTGGCGAATATTTTGCAAATAGTGAAAGCAAGATAATGAGCTTTCATGTTTTATCGTTTCTTTATTAGGTTCCTTGTCCGCCTAGGTAGCTCACGTACTCGTTGCCTTGGTGCCTTACCTTCCACTTCAGCTGTGGCTGCTGGAATCAGTCAAGTTACGGGCTCATTCATAAACTCTTTGTTGCCTCCTTCAATCTCTTCTAAAACTGCTAATTCACTTGCGGGATCCAGTCTGAATTCATCTGCTCTTACACCGAGTGCGTCTAGATTGGCCTGTTTCTACATGAATAACGTTGCTCTTGTTTTACTTCAAATGGAGGGCTATCATAGACTTCATTGAGGTATGGTTACCGCCCTTTCCCTACCTTGCACTTCTATATCCCGCATTATGATCGTGTTAGCAAGGAATATAACATTTATTTAAATAATTGTTTCCCTATTAAGGCTTTTTCAGGTCAACTTCCGGTTATTGCATTTAATGAAGATTCTTTATTTGGAGGTGACCCCACTCCATGATTTCCACGAACACCTCTCAGCTACTATTGCCACAGTCGATACCATAGTTGCCAATTACCTGCTACTGAGTAAGCTTCTTTTTAGCTTTCGCACTGACATCTCGCATGACTACAGCATACTGAGTTTGCACTTTGCTCATTGCTAATTCCGTGTCGTCAATGAACTGTTCTATTTCTACATCCTCATGACCGGATGTTGGAACACAGACATGTACTATGTTTAGTCTATATATCCCCTTAAGGTTTATTACGACTGCTACATATACATTATAGCCATAAAATTTATCAATGTTTCCTGCCACGTTCTTATGAATTACGAATCTAACCCCACATTCTCTCCTATCTGGAAGAGCTATGCAGCAGAGGACGTGGGCGTAGGTAGCACTGTAAAAGGCTAAATAATTCTAGGAATCTCAGTGAGGTCAGGGATATCCCTGGGAATAGCTGCTAAAGTTGAAAATTGGGCGTCTTAGTATAGTATACTAGAAGTTAGATCGCACGATACCTTGACGGGACACACGGAAGAGAAACACACAATAGAGTGCTACGTGCAACTATCGATTTCTTCTTCTGTCAACGATTCAGTTTCAGCATAGCGATTACTTATCCGGAATGTCCTGGAGGTTTCGCCTGGAAACCTTCGCTTTAAAACTCATTCACCAAGAATTTAAGCCACATTTCCCCTAGGAAGCTTTGCTTTAAGATGTGTTTGTCCCGGGTTCCATCAATGAACCATTACTAATTTTGCTTTAACCGCGAAATTGAAGCTGGGGACGAGTAATCACGAGCACCTTGTTTGCAACAGTTAAATAAGAGAAAACACATCACTGAGTGTGGACGTTGACCATTTTTTTTGGGGAGGGGGGCTTTCTCTTCCGCCTTTGGGGCCAACACGGAACGATCGCGCGTAGAACGTGTATCGATTTAATGTCTGTTCGGAAAAAAACCATAAGATCTGCCAAGCACTGACTACTTTGCCCCGTAACTCATCTGCAGAGAAGCTTCGCCCACGGCAGCTTTCTGTTCATTGCTAGTGAAAGTTGTCTGCTGGCATGCAGTACACGCCAAAGAATACGATACCCAATGAGTCAAAACAAGTGGTCTACGACAGGATGAACAACTTATCCTCACTTACTTGTGAGCTGACTAAGACGTTTGCGCGGCTTCTTTGGTGCATTGGAGCCCAGCGACGAGCGGCCTGGACTTGCGGGTTGCATTGTTATGCTATCGTGCAGGGAGGCTTGCTCGTCGTTTAAGAGGCTCGTCCCAAACGATGCTTCGGACTTGCCTAAAACACGTATGTAAAGTTGATCTGTTTAACCAAGTGAAAACATAAGCTAATTCATCTCTCGATCCAGAATCAGGATCACACACTGCCAAATCCACGGCGAAGAATACTGCTGCTGCTGCAGCTGGCGATGATGATCTTAGAAACTATGGAGCATACCCACTGCGGCGAATGGGCTAAGTAATGGTGGGGTAAGGAACGGATATTAAAACATTTTAAATTAAATGTGTGAAACTTTTAGAGCAAAAGAAATGACCAGCACTTGGAGATCTATGACAAGTGTTAAGGACAGGAAGAGAAGGAAAAAATAAAAATATATCATACAAGAGGTAACAAGAGAGCTAGAAACAAAGATATATACAAGTATGTGATTAATCTACCAATTGAAAAATGCCAACCAAGGGTGCGGGGAAAATTTTCCCTTCTGCTTCTTCTTTGTATTGCTAAACATCCGTTTTTATTACGGTAATCATAGATATACGCCGTGAATGCTCTAGCCATATATTACAATTAAATTGTGTTTCGCATGTACGGCGTGGAATACTTCGATGAAAATTTGCACTGTTATTCTGCTATTTATATTCATACGCACGTACCGCATATGTGGTCGTTTAAGGGGTAAGGTTAATGCTTGCACGGATATTAACTCAGCCATAAGAAAAACGTGACGATTGAATACTAAGCAACGAAGTAGGCTGACTTCTGAATGCTGCCTTTGATTTTCTTGAACAACATGCAAACAATTTTACATATATCTGCAGTGTTAGCAATCGGAACTTCGTAGGTAGTGAATGATTGCCGCTTCACGAAATAGCAGTGCCTTAGGTATAAATTTAGGCAACCACAGCCAGACGCTTTGTGTCCAGGACAGTAGAGAGGTTGGCGCATTATCTGCGGTAGCACCAGTAGGCAAAACGCAATCCAGTCTCTAAAATAAGCGAAACGCAATAAATCATTAAAATTGCATGTCTACGCACGCTTGAGTGACAATGACTGAAATTTCCTTCTGAAAAACCAGCTGTCTGGACACCTTCAGCTAGAACATACTCAATATAACAGCCTTTTGATAAATATGAACGAAGAGCCTTACATACTTGTATATATATATGTATGTATGTATGTATGTATGTATGTATGTATGTATGTATGTATGTATGTATGTATGTATGTATGTATGTATGTATGTATGTATGTATGTATGTATGTATGTATGTATGTATGTATGTATGTATGTATGTATGTATGTATGTATGTATGTATGTATGTATGTATGTATGTATGTGTCTGTCTGTCTGTCTGTCTGTCTGTCTGTCTGTCTGTCTGTCTGTCTGTCTGTCTGTCTGTCTGTCTGTCTGTCTGTCTGTCTGTCTGTCTGTCTGTCTGTCTGTCTGTCTGTCTGTCTGTCTGTCTGTCTGTCTGTCTGTCTGTCTGTCTGTCTGTCTGTCTGTCTGTCTGTCTGTCTGTCTGTTTGTTTGTTTGTTTGTTTGTTTGTTTGTTTGTTTGTTTGTTTGTTTGTTTGTTTGTTTGTTTGTTTGTAGATGTCGACATGTTTTGCACTTCTCTTTTGATTTTTCAATTTTGTATTCGCTGTAAGTGATTGCCAAGGAATGGGGCAGGACTCTCGTTAAGCTGCTATTGTGCAGCTTTTCGTTCCTTGCCCTTGCATTTTGTTTCTTGTTCGTATAATAACAGAGGGAAAATGCGAAACAAAGCTGAAAATTGAAACATGCTCGTGCCATGTTTAAGCCTGAATTACCATCGAAGTACTGACTGTCTCAAATTTTGGGGTTAATTGCCTGATGATGAGTCGCACCTGAATACTTGGTGGCTAACCGTGTGTTCTCTTCTTCAGAAGAGCGGCATTTCAATGCACAGCTGGCGCGACCAGTGGTGTGACCATGCCCGACACATGGCGAGAACGTACTTATCTCTACACGTGAGAGGGAAATGCGAGGGCCTGCGGGCCCCCGTAGAGAATAGAGTAGCTATTTGTTCACCACGCGGTGGCTTTGACATTGCGCTGCTAACGCTGCAGTCACTAGATCAAATACCGGCTGTGTCCTTTCCATCTCACTGCAGGCGAAATATGCGTTGCAGGTTAAGGAATCCCAGATGGTCAAAATCAATCCGGTGTCCCCCACTACGGCTTGCCTCATAATCGTATCTTGGTGTTTCCGCGTAACGCCAGAGGCTTTTTACTATGCCGTGGTCATATATCGGGCGAGTAAGTTTTTTTTACTTGATATTAGAAGATGTACGTACTCTTTTCACCATCGTCAAAGCGTTGGAACTAATTTTTGAATAGCCTCGAACAGCATAGAAAGCCTTCTGTTCTGAAAAAGTTTGTCAACTACAAGATTGTATCGGAATGTTCACTGCTGCAATGAATCTTTTTTTTTTAAATAATTTTCGACGCTTGTAGAAATGGCTCGGTAATCTTGTTCATCAACAAGGAGAAACGGCCAACAACCTCGCCGATGCACTATCTATCTCTGAAAAGCTACCGAAGCTTGAAAGTGATTTTGATACAGACTTGGGAAACAAGGTATTAGTGGTTTGAGATGACCATGCAGTGTCGCTTTTCTGAAGCCTGGATAAAACCTTTCAAAGGCTGTTGTCTTGCTAAATTCTTTAGATGCCTATGTCAACTCTCTCCGCCATAATCACTTACTTTTTAAGGAAAGGGCAAGGGCAGTACGAGTACATAAATGCTATCAGCCTTTTGCAAGAGATTTCAGCTTTTGTTAGCACTCAAGGTGGCCCCTGAGTGCAGTTTGGAGCTCATCAAGCACGCCGATGAGTTAGGCGAAATGTACAACGTCGATCTTGATGCGGCATTTTCCCATCAAGGTTTGCGGTTCTATAACTATACCTGGTTTATTTAGCATTGCGGTATAGTACCACTCGCGGCCTCTTGAAAATGTTGGAGTAAACAAAGCTTAGGCATTTTTTCCTAATAATTTAGTTCCTATTGTATTTGACTATTTGGCTATGGAGTATTTGGCCTCAAAATGTGAGCCGAGCAGCTCATTATTAAAAATTTTCCATAAAGTGGCTTGCAGTATACCATACGCGAGAGGAAGCTGCCCTCCCTAGCCATTATGCACATTGAACGGGACTTGTTGAGGAAAACTTCTTTTGACGGACCAATATAAAAGCTCTCTAGTAGCTTCGTCCAGGAAAGCTCTCGTCTGGACACAGCACAGCGCTTGTCCTCTGTTCTTCCTTCTGCTCGCTTTGTTAGAGCTGTTTTTAATCATGGAGGCAAAAGCAGCAAGACCAATTTTTAGATGTTACATTGTTATATGTTTCCCAATAATGTCATACGCTTAATTTCTTATGTGGATAATATCAACTGTCATGAGCCTACGGCTATTCTGTCATCTTTTTTTTTTGCGATAAATAAAGACAAGCACGGGCATAAGAACAACACACGTGCCTTGTGTGGTCGTTATTATGACCATTATTATCTTCACAGTGCTACTTAGGATCGCTACTTTGGATTCCTGTGTGATAGACCAACCAGACTCGATTACCGCCTTGGTTTAATGTTACTGTCATTTCTGATTAGTGACCTCCGTGAAAAGTATCTGTGTCTCATGTATTAGGTCTACAGCGGTAGCCTCAATTATACGCGCTATAAGCATGTCATGCCAGTTCATGGTTCAATAGGAATCGTGCGCACGCTTTCTTGTCTCGCCGCGACGTAGACGTCAGCAGGTGTGTCGTGCGTTGCGACACCACGCACCCGAGCACACGGGGGTTGGACCCTCCCACGTTTCACCGTGCTCGTCTTAGTTGTGTCCGGGAAAACGGGGATCCTGGGGCTTGATCCGATGCCGTGTGTTGGGACTTTTAAGACCCCCTGGCCGAGGCGACTCACCTCTTTGGCCTCCGCTTCACGTAGACGGTACCCCTAGACTAACCGAACCGGGGGAAATCGGTGGTTGACTTTTCCTGTCTCTCTCTCCACTCTTCGTTGTTCCCTCTCACTTTCAATCTCTCTTGTCTTCTGTTTACTTATTTTACTTCCGGTATTTTTGGCAACAAAGTTAACCTTGTGTGGTACAATCAACCTTGGCTATACATATTTGGTGATAGCAAAAACCTGCAGTTGGCGTCCCCAGGACTTGTTCTTTCTAATACCAGCGGCGTTCCCATGTTGGGCTGCACGGTGGGCGGCTGGTGTTACTGCCGAAAACTGACAATTTTCTATGGATCATTATTTTCCCAAACTTCCTGATCGCCCTCAGAAACGAGGGTGCACCGTAATATTTAATCTTTTTAGGCACCAACGTGAAAACTTTCCAAGGACTCATGTGATACAATCTGAAAAACATAAGAGAGCGTGAGAGTCATCGCACCCTTACTTGTTGCAAAATGTTCATGTGATTCTATAGGCCCAGGTTACGAAGCTACTAAGGTAGGTAGTGGGGACATCCTTTTGGAAGCCCATGATAAGAAATATGAAAAGCTACAGAACCTTGTCTCTTTTGGGAACATTACAGTTACCATGACTCCATACCGAACTACGAACACCATCGGCCTTAGTTCTGATGAATATGTGAAGGAGCTCACCGAGGCCGAGAGCACAATCTAATAAATGTGAAACGTATTAAGGTGAGGCTTGACGAGGAAGAAATCCAAACAAAGCACCTTATTGCCACTTTCGGCTCAAGTGTGCTTCCTGAGAAAATCGAGGATGTATATGTCAAAATATGGGTGAGGCAGTACGTCCCGAACGCTCTACGATGTGTTAAGTGCCAGCAATTCGGCCACAGTTGTCAGAACTGACGAGGCCGCCAAACTTGGGCAAAATGGAGTGCTCACGAACACTCCCCTGAAAACTTTAAAAAGTCTCTCCGCTGCATGAATTTTGATGGGAAGCATGTCGCATACTCGCGGACCTGGAAATAATGGAAAAAAGAAAATATTGTTACAATAAAAGTGTTGGAAAACATATCGTTCAAGGAGGCATGGAGGCGGGTGTCTTACCTGCCGAAGAATAGCTTTGTCGAAGTGGCGCGCCAGGGGGGCAGCGTCGAAACGGCTTCCGGCGGCTGTCAGCACACAGTGTGCTGGTAGTAACGCCATCCACCCCCCCCCCTCCCCCGGAAGCTGCAGCTAGTGTTGCGCTGCCGTCTTAGAAGAACGGTCCACGGACCTCCGGGCTGGTGGCCTCTAGGGTCTCGTCCTCTGAGACGAGGCGTTCTCGTCAAACACAACGCTGGCGAGAGCGCGTGCCCAGCACCTTGGAAAAGGAGATGGACACAACACCCATTCAGATTGCGCCCTTAGCCCCAAGAGAGTGGCGCGAATCTCTGGACCACTTCAAAAGAGACAAACATCGGATCACAACGCCCGGAAAGGGTTCGCTGGGCTAACTTGTCTCTCCTAAAAACACAGCACAAAAGGCATATACATCATGGATACACAAATACTACATTGAAACTTCTTTCTGGGCGAGTTGGTGCATACTTGACATGAACTGTTTACAGCGCAAACACATGCAACCACAAAGTATAATGGACAGGACACAAGCGCTGTGTCCTGTCCCTTATACTTTGTGGTTGCATGTGTTTGCGCTGTAAACAGTTTTCATGTCACAAATACTACAGTGGAACGTCAGACGACTCCTCCAGAACCTTCATGAACATAAAGAAATACTAAACAGGTTTAATCCAGAGGGCCTGTGTATTCAAGGGACACACAATAAAGCTACGCACAGAAACTTTCCCCAGCAATACACCCTTTTTCGGAGAGACCGAGAAGACGCTGTCGCTTCGCTCGATGGCGTAGCTCGAATAGTCGACAGAGTTGTTGCCTGTCGGCAACTTCTACTCCAAACGTCCCTTGAGGCGGCTCGTATTCAAGCAGTGATTTTCAATAATTAAGTGACCATCACGTCTATATGCATCTGTCCGAGTTGTAGGTCCCTAGAGCAACATTTCAACTTTGTTGATGCGCTTCCTCACCCTTACATAATAACCGGAGACCTAAACGCACATAATACACTGTGGGGCGACTCTCGTGATGCGAGAGGACGGCTAATAATAGAAAACTTCTATCTTCAAGTGCATGCTTGCTTAACAAGACGCACACAACGTTCTACAGCCATGCACATAAAACATTTTCCTCCATAGACTTAAACATAGCATCCAGTATAATTGCGCCATATCCAGAGTAGGAAGTGATTAATAACCCCTATGGAAGAGACCACTTTCCTATAGTTTTAAACCTTCCATACAAGCAGAATGTTCGACAGACATTCCCCATTGGAAAGTTGATGCAGCCGACTCGACGTGGTTTCTTGAACTAACACACTTGCCCTGGAATGATGTACGTGTCCTTAGTATAGACGATGCAGCAGCATGCTTAACAGCGTTTGCAATCAATGGTGCATCAGTATGCATTCCTCAAACGAACGACTCGCCTTCGAAATGACGTATTCCATGCTAGAATAAGTGTAAGGAAACGCGGAAGAAGCAAAACAGCGCTTGGAATCTCTTGCGTAACTCCCAAACACCAGATAACCTAATTAACTTCAAGGCGATAAAGTCACAAGAAAGAAGAACGCGCTAGCGTGCGAAATGGGAGAGTGGGCAAAAATACATCAGTACCATTAATTATTATATACACGAACGAAAAGCATGGAACATAGTAAACAAGTTAAAAGGCCGACACTCTCATCCTCTGGCGCTAGTACATATCTAGAGGCATGCCCTTACAGTTCAAGCTGATTTACTAGGTTTATATTTCGAACAGTTCATCCCACAATTCCGACACATTCTTAAGATATCAAAGACAAGCAGAGCGACTGCCCTTAGATCGGAAAACCACGCGAAACGAACCATATAATCGCCCATTTAGCATGACCGAATTGCAGGCTTCAATAAACTATTACCACAAATCTGCCCCAGTAACCGACGAACTAGTACATGACACGATGAAACACTTAGACCATGAAAATCACAAAACCCTGCTGTCCCTTTACAATGCTATGTGATGTGGGGCATAGGTGACATTCCGACCGATTGAAACAAGTTGTCTCAAAACGACGAACCTATTGAAAATTTGTTATGCATATCCTGCGGCAGTGACAGGCGATGCCTCCTGAGCTTGTATAAGACTATATACGATCACGCCTTGACTATGGCGCAATAGTTCATGACTCTGCTACGTCTAGTGCATTAAAGATTCTGTATCCTCTTCACCATCTGGCTACCCGCTTGGCTACAGGTGCCCTGAGGACTAGTCCTGTAGAAAGGCTGCATCTGGAGTCTAATGAATGGTCTCTACATCTTTAAAGTACATATTTAAGTTTTTCTCGCTTAATGAAGGCAGAATGAAATGTTGAACGTCCATGTCACTGAATTATTTGCGACGCTTCCACTGCCAGGCTTTATCACAATCGCCCAGCTTTGAGGACTCCTCGGTTCCCGCATTTCGAAGCAATGACAGAGGAAATGGTTGTCCCACTTAGATAAAGCGTCCTAATGGCTCCTGCTCGCGTTCCGCGAATGGCAGACCATCGAGTGTGATATCTCTTTTCTAGAAGTATCAAAACATGCACCCGAAACGCATAAACGTTCTCCGTCTCTTGAACTTCAAGCGAAGTACTACTGGGAAGAATTTTAAATAGATGCTTCCAAGTCTCCCTCTGGTGTGGCTTATGCAGCTACGGGAACGTCGTTTTTCACATCGGGCGCTATAAATGCAGAGATGCTGAGACCGACACCTTAAAATTAATTTGGCCACGTTGGTTCTAGCCCTACCTTCCCCTTGGAGGTTGTAGCTGCAATGCAACGACATCTGTAGAGCACTTACATGTTTCCGGGTCCTTGCATCCAAGGGGTCTGCCGAGGCACTAGTGGTACTGTATCCCATACACGTCATTTGGTCATGCCTCATTGCAAAGATCTTACGATCACAGGACACATAACTAATAATTGCGATCATTTTAGCGTATCTACACTTTAAGCAATTTACAGACACCTTTTCGGCCCCTTTACAGCCATGTTACATTCTTTGTTACCATTAATGCCTCATTACGTCATGTGTTCTGTGCTCTATGGCCATAACTGGCGCTTACGCCATTAAACGTAATTAATCAAATCAAAATTATTTGTATTCAATATTTTTGTATTTCCATAGATTGTAATCACATGTGCCGAACAATGTAAAGTGGACATGTTGCAGTAATATTTTGGTCGCCTTACAACACACGGTTTTATTTTTTTTGGGGTGATGGCGATCACGACTTTCATGGATTTTAGACTCAACTTTCACGCTGAAGTGATAGTGGCGTGCTCTTTAGCCAATAAGAATTAGATATGAACCTTACAGAGGCAAAGCGGCAGGTTTTCTCATAACAAAAATCTTGCAAGCGTTATAGGAGGATGCAAGATGCCATCCTATGTGTCCATCGGCATGTAACCTTTTATATGAAAATCAACTTGAAAACAGCGGGCGAAACCTGCAACACACTAAATATTTGTCATCTTATCCGATCACCATGATGTCACCGTCGTGGTCGTCGTCGTCGTCGTCGTCGTCATCATCATCATCATAATCATCGTCATCATCATCATCAGTGTATGAGATAAATATTGGCAGTGGCTTAGCTCGGCTATGCCAGGATATACGTAGCGAAAGCTAAGGCATAGCATGGTTAGCTTTGGTTAATCGTGATTGCAAGTCCAGGTTAGTCTGGTTGTCTAGCTATGTTGCGGCGCTTAGCCAGTCCTTCGGCGCGCTGTTCGTCTGTTTCTTGGGCGATTTGTTTCCTCTTCATCTCGTTCCGACGTCGGTTCCAGGCCTCCTCCTGCTTATCAGAATTTTCGCCGTCCATACTGCCGCCTCAACTGTGGTTGCGGCGCACGCGAGCTCTACTTTTCAATTCTCCGACATGTTATGAGGCATGCGACGCAGCTGCCAAAGCGAGCGGAGGCGAGCGCAACGACGAGGAACGCTGGTGACGTCATGCGCCTCCTCGGAGCACGGCCACGGCGAAATCGCAAGTTCGCGGCCAAGAAAGCTTTCGCTTTAAAAAGCTTCGGTGACCAATTGAACGTCGCTGAACGGTCCTTCGAATTATGAACTCGTCGCGGGCAAGCGAGTGCGCTTATATGCTTAGAGCGTTTGGTTTTTGCTTAGCGAGACGCCGGTAGAACGCAGACTAATGCTTGCGCTGACAAGGAACACGTGGAAAAAAAAATCACCAATGAGACTATAATGCTCTCGTATTGCCACACATAAGCAGTCTCAAGTGTGTCTGCTGAATTTTCTAAAACCTCCTTGGTATTCTCTTCACCTTCTATCTGTCTCGTCTTTCTATTCCCCCTGTTCTGCGATACCAGCGCTGGGCAGCCCCCGCGATCAAACTGGGGTACGAAAGAAGGGTGCGCATTCGAGTCGGTCAGCTACTGCGAATGGATGAATTACCTATTTCTTCATGCGCGCACAATAAACCTATTCAGTTCAAAGGTATTCTAAGATTATCATGCTTGACAGCCCACGTTCTGGCGGAAGTTGACTCAGGACGTATTATGAGAACAGTACGTGCCAACTGAGAAATAAAGATGTAGTTTTGCCATGCGGTATCCGAAGCCATGCCTACCGTGTGCCGGACGGCCCTAGTTCACGCGGGCTCTTCCGTGCTTCCGAATCTCGCCGGCAAGCTGTCGACGCCGCTCATCTATCGCTGTCTATTTGCCGAAAATAAAGTTGCTGTTGCAAAGAGCAGTTATTTGTTTTTCAGCTCCCTCGAGTAGGCGAGGTGCCCTTGCCCGCACAAGCACCATTCGAGACCTAAGAGAGCACATAACCTTTCAACGCGTCGCGTACGTCTGGTTGATCGTGGCACATTCGCAGCCACCATCATCAGCTTCATTTATTCATGTTAACAGCTCTCTCGATCGAATTATTTTACAGTTCTTTATTTTGTAAATCTTGATGCCTAAGTTCCAGATAAAACGATGTTTAGACAATGGTAACGCGAAAATCTTAGGAGTACGAAAGCTAGCAAAACGTGTTTCCTCGGAGCTTCACAGTTACCTGGATTGCAACGTACGATAGTGCGGCACACCGCGTGGCAAATGAAGACAGCCCTGATTGGTGTCGCCTGAGTGACATCTTAATCGAGTTCAAGGCTAGACATTCAATAATAGCACGTTACATGTATAAGTTGCATATCGACAGAGTTCAGACTAGACTCGCTTCCTATTTCAATCGTGGGCAGGGCTGCGGGAGCGTCTCTAGGCTCGTCGCTGTTCAATATTGCGGCTATATCGAAGCTAAATGGTTAGTGACGAGGCGGTAAGAAATTTCCCAATCTCAACAACTTGTTGACACCTCTCGGGAAATCGCAAAAAAAAAAAACTTGCCACCTGTCGTCAACACCACATTCACCGTGCGCCCTCCAGCGCGAACCCGGAATACCAGCATGGCACCACACGATAGACGACGCTGTGGTCCCAGAATGACGGTGCCCTCAATAAAACGGTCTATACAAATAAATAATACTAGTAAATAATATTTATTGTTATACGTTTATTCTACACGCTATCCAGAAGTGGATTCAAGAGAAAGTCACTGTCAACAAGAACAGTGCTCCACATATTTTATTCACGACGTTTTTCGCCCGCGTCTACATATCGAACCGCATTTAAGTATGCGGGACATCGTCCAGCGTACTTAAACATAGTTCCAGGTAGAGGTGAATGAACGACTGTCGAGTAGCAGAATGTTGAAGATAAATGCTGCGGGTAAGATTTATCCTCAACATTCTTGCACTCGCCTCTACCTGGAACCATTTCTGGGTAAATTTTATCTGCCACATTCTTTCACTCATCTTTGCTTGGAGACATCTTTGGGGTAAATTTTAATATGGAACATTCTTGCGCACACCTCGACCTGGAACCATTTTTTAGGTATGTGGGAAGATAACCCGCAGATATAAACGTGGTTGTAGGTAGAGGTGTGCGAAAACATCCCGGATAACCGATATGTGGAACACTATTTTGCATGAAAGTGGCTGTTTCACTGGAAGGCAGTTGCACATGTTTATCGTTGTGTGTATATAAAAACCTATAGAATACAGTTTAATATATTTACAATTTTGTGTACAACGCCGTTCTGTAGTTAAGCGGGAAATATATGAAAATATTTTCCACTTTTATGGCGCAGTTAAGTAGAACGATATTATTAGGGCATAGTAATGTCCCCTGAGTTCCCCCTTTCTTTTCTTCTCCTTCGCCACCATCGACTAAGGTATGCAAAAAGGAATAACAGAGAAAACTAAACAGAGCCACAAAGGACAAACCGCTGAGGAATAAACCATCAGATAGTTTAGACTCATCCATTGACCGGTATTCTACACACATAGTCCGAGCGCGCTCTGTTAGCAACACGCGAACCTCCAGTGACAACACGAATTACCAGAACATTCAATATATATGGTATTTATTACCGTCGAGTGAATGTACACAAACTAGAAAGGACACCAAACAGAGCAAGGAATAGGGCAGCCACAGCACAACACATAATGGCTGCATCAGCAGTAGATTCCATGGAAGGAAATTGGAAAAATATCTCTGATACTTTGGCTAGTTGGTTGAAATATATACTTGAGCGTCAGCGCACACCACTAAAGTTAAGTTTCAAGAACAAAGCGAACAATGTAAGTTTAAAGAACATCATCAATTATTTCGGATGGTGGAGTATGCCCATCGGTCCCAACATCTTAACAGTGGCGGGTGCGGTCCGTAATTCCAGGCCACAATGAAGATCAGTTCACCCGAGAACTGACGGAGATATTTTTCATCAGAAAACAAATATATCTTTATCGGCTTCCTATCAGTCACGCTTTTTGACTGCGAGCTTTTCTTGAATACGAGGCTTTTGAATACGCGCTTCGTCACCATTGTTTGTTTTTCTGCCACGCTGTTGCGCATGCGTGATTTTTTTGCTGCGTATTTCTTCTTTCATTGCTTCCAATAAAGTTTGCTTGCGAGTACAGTGCGGCCGTATTTCGCTGTACTCCTTTTCGGTGTACTTGTGTGGTTTGCTCTGCCATTCGAAAGCGGGAAAGATTGGTGCTCAGTTAAAAAGGCGGGGTTCCTATGATACGCAGATTCTTACGGTAGCTAGACAGCATCTGCTGAGCGACTTCTTGCCCGGATGTCGGATGAGAATGAGTTCAGATGCGAGTCGGATGGCAGGCAGGAGTGGTATAGAAGGGTCGGTGCATCCCAACTCGGCTGAGCACGTTGTTTTCCCTTGAGAGAGCCGTCGAACTAGACGCGAAGCGACGCGTTTGGGTAGGTCTGTCGTCTTTCTTGGAGGACGCTGGCCTTCTGGGGGAACTACGAAAGCCATTTACGGCCGACAGGGATCGTGGTATTATAACGTGTGTTACATGGAGCCTTGGGATGGCAGTGAAGAGTACTAGATTGCCGGTGTTAGTATAAGAACGACAGGTTAATTAATTGATCAATGGAACTTTCATGCATGCTGGTAACGCGAAAGACTGTCAGGACAAGAGACGCACGAAAACAAGACTCGGCGTTCATCCTGTTTGTGTGACAGTTAACCAGACTTCTCGCGCTGCCACGGTGCAATGCAGAAAGAAAAATACTCGTATAAATTTTACCCTGCTCAACATTTTGTTTAGACGAGCGGAAAGATAACTACTAAGTGCAAACAAGTGTGACTATTGAGAGTAAGAGCTTGTTTCAGTGCAAGACCTATTTGAATTTTCCTAGTCGTATAGAAGTTTGTCGCCCAAACTTTTCAGTCGGTCGGTCGGTCGGTCGGTCGGTCGGTCGGTCGGTCGGTCGGTCGGTCGGTCGGTCGGTCGGTCGGTCGGTCGGTCGGTCGGTCGGTCGGTCGGTCGGTCGGTCGGTCGGTCGGTCGGTCGGTCGGTCGGTCGGTCGGTCGGTCGGTCGGTCGGTCGGTCGGTCGGTCGGTCGGTCGGTCGGTCGGTCGGTCGGTCGGTCGGTCGGTCGGTCGGTCGGTCGGTCGGTCGGTCGGTCGGTCGGTCGGTCGGTCGGTCGGTCGGTCGGTCGGTCGGTCGGTCGGTCGGTCGGTCGGTCGGTCGGTCGGTCGGTCGGTCGGTCGGTCGGTCGGTCGGTCGGTCGGTCGGTCGGTCGGTCGGTCGGTCGGTCGGTCGGTCGGTCGGTCGGTCGGTCGGTCGGTCGGTCGGTCGGTCGGTCGGTCGGTCGGTCGGTCGGTCGGTCGGTCGGTCGGTCGGTCGGTCGGTCGGTCGGTCGGTCGGTCGGTCGGTCGGTCGGTCGGTCGGTCGGTCGGTCGGTCGGTCGGTCGGTCGGTCGGTCGGTCGGTCGGTCGGTCGGTCGGTCGGTCGGTCGGTCGGTCGGTCGGTCGGTCGGTCGGTCGGTCGGTCGGTCGGTCGGTCGGTCAAAGACCCAGATAGTGGATCAAATATTTAGGTAACCATTGTAATTGCAAAAAGACAATGATATACCGGAAGGATCTCAGAACTCTCTGAGTTGTTTGGCTTGTCCATAGATTAAGAAGAGACATATTAGCACAATGAAGATAACGATCCAGAGCAGGTGCGTAAATGAAATGGTAATTGAATCTGGTACATAATAAGCAAGTGTCAAAGCAAAGTTCAATGAAACAATAAGAATAAGGTTTAAAACAGTTTAACCTATTTTTTTCAACTACGTAATTTCTTTCTATGTTTGCTGAATATAGCAATTCTAAAGGTATAATGATAGTTTGGTATGCATGCTTCCTTTATTCCAGCCGAATGTGTTACTAATATTGCCGAAAACTGGGACTGCATAGAAAGCAATTGGTTACGCGACATTTGAAACCCCGTAATTAAGCTTTTATAACATACGGTACTTCGCTATTGTATAGGCTGCCTCTGTCAACGTACCTTATTGTTAACCTGGCTACGCACTGGTTAGCAGCTAGCCTTAGACACTTACTACTGCTGGATCTTTGCAGAAGTCACATTGGTAAATTGCCGGTATTATTGAAACAAATATCGTTACTAAATACCGTTGAGACGTAAAAAGGAAATGCGGGGTTTAAATCAGGCACCTATTGCAAGAATCTCTCTATATATGAACTTGATAAGCCGGGATGTGTGCAGTATATTCTCCACGAATACCCGCAGGCAGTGAGCGATCAATTCTCAGAGTCATCAGCTCACCGGCGTGCCGTGGTTCTCCGAGGCCATGTACAAGGACGGGGATGGGGCGTGTGTCTTTCCGGTGACTTAGCGGGCCTGCCGCTAGATGGCGCAACTTGTCCAAAGGGAAGCGAAAGAGCGGAGCTCGACTGCAGTACACGGCACACACACGACGCGTTTTGGAGTTGGCAATGCGGTAATACCACTTCCTTGTACTTGAAGTCTAATCGCGATAACGTCGACAATAATTGTGAGCTGGACTCTGCTGGAATTTTCAGTCGGAGCTGTATCGACGGCTCTGCGTTACGGGCTAGATAGGTAGACTCGAAAGCCCTGAAGTAGTTATAATAAGATCGCATTGCGAAAGAGAGAGAGAGAGAGAGCGAAAGGCTCATTTACAATATTTTATTACTTTTTTATTATGCATACAATGCCCAAACAAATACGCTAGAATTGTTTGGATCCAGAGCCGGAAGGCTAGCGTCAGGTCAAATGCAGACTATGGTACAAAGGTAAGCTGACGTGCATGTAAATACCCTTCGCAAGTGGACGTCCTATCGCCTAGGGAGCTGGTAAATGACAAACAACTGTCGTGAGTTGTCTGGTGGACCTTAGCATTGGCAGTAACTATGTTTCTGGGAATTATAGTAGATACATTAGTGTGTCTGGCATAAAACAGGAATTAGAAAATTAGAATGGGAATCGCTTGAAGTAAGAAGAAGAAAGCTAAAGCTTAAATTTTTTCATAACATATATTACGATAAGATTGCTCTTCCGAGGGAGAAGTACATTTTTCATCCACACTACAGATCCGAGCGGGTTGATCATAACCATAAAGTGCGTGAATTCAGGTCAAGAACCCATATGTTCGAGATGTCGTTTTTTCCTCACACTGTTCGAGAACGGAATGCTTTATCTTCATTTCTTGTTAATATAAGTGACAATGGAGTGTTTGCATTGTCATTGTGACTGCCCTTGTAATATTTTTTTTTGTACAACCCCCCCACTGTAATGCCACTGTGGCGCTGTGGGTAAATAAATAAATAAATAAATAAATAAATAAATAAAACAAGGGAACATCGTGCCACCAGGCGCGCGCTGATTGCAGTTTTCGTCTACGGTGAAAGGTTTTATGTTACACTAAACCGCATTGTTTTAAACACGTGAAATTAATAATATGCTTTGTCTAAGTGAAGACATGAACTCTCTATTTAGACGACCTCAGAGCTAGACCTTTCCGTTACCCGCCATGGCTGTTTAGTGGCTATGGTGTTGGGCTGCTTAGCGCGAGTTCGCGGGATCGAATCCCGGCAACATCGGCCCCATTTCGATGGGGGCGATGGGCGCACATAAAACACCCATAGTCATTTTTCAGACCTTCCCGTAGTATGACTCGAAATCAGTTAGCAGAAGCTATCTGCCACGTTCGTTTGCTAAGGAGCAGGCGTCTGCCCAAGAAGCACGGCGTTCCTTCTCGTGCATTATTCGAAACACTCCTTACTTGCATTAATATTTCTTGCTCGAGTCTCTAATATGTATTGTCGTTTATACCCGAACAGAACCGAATATTCGACGATTCCGGAGAGTGAATTCTCGACTTGAGTGCGAGACGCATAGCACGAACTATTCGGTTCCGATTCGAAATTTCGAATACTTGCACGTCCCACGTTAACGACCAGTCCCGATACGATCTGGGCCGATCCCTAGAGCTGTGCAAAGGGGCACATTGACTAGCAGGTGATGTGGTTTTAGGACTGGCTGGCTTCACCGCAGTACTTAATATAGGTTCATCAAACTAGCAAATACTGATGTTCAGTTAAGATATAAATTCTACAGCAATTATTGGAGAATTTGAAGTTACCACCAGCGCGTTAAGTGGTTAGCCTTAAAATGAACCTCTGTCCCTACCACATTCACTTTAATGATTACCTAATGTCAGGAAGCACAATAAAAGCAGGCGTTCAATTAGGTCAACGTTCCTAACTAACCAAAGATTGAAGACACAGGAAGAAAAAGAAAGCTGCTCGTTGCGTACTTTGTACTGATACAAGTGGCGTACATTATTAAGAACCACTTGCTTATTAATGAATATTCATTTCTGTCTCGGAAAACGTAACAGCGCCCTTCAGTTTGCCGAGCCTGAAAAGTCGACGCTTGGGTTAACCCTAAAGTTACACTGCCTGTGCTATTCCTTTTCAAAGTATAATTATTGATAAGAATAGTTGACTGTTTGCAGTATGCGTGTGGCTACCCATCACAAACACCGTTGTTAAGCACACTCAGGCACACGCATAGAGTTCACTTTGCTCTAATTTGCTCAAACCCTTGTGTTCGCTTATTTCCAGCGCAAGTTTATAGCAACTACGCTGACCAGACTTTTACATAGCAAATTACACGTAAACAATTCCTTGTAATGCCTTTAGTTTTTTAGGGACCTTGTAATTTAACGATTACTTAGTTCACTCGGTAATATTCCCCGACCGCAATTTAAGTGCTTCTTTTTTAGGAATGAATTGAATGCGACAAGTTACATTTCTGACGAAACGTGCTCCGAAAGGTGCACAAATTTGAGAACTTAAATTTCGCGGGAACTACAGAGTCCAAAGGAATGAAAACATTTGCACCTTCCCATAATAAGCGTCATACAGCCACGCCTGCCTCACATGAACATGGCAGGCTTCCAGATTTACACACTTCTCTTGGAGGCCTCTCCATTGGGGATTTTAACATATAACAAATGTTGTTCGTTGTTAACGAGTGAAGCGCGCCGAGAGGAAGTTTACTAGATTGGAAATGCCTTGATGGGACTGGCCACTTCCGAAGTTAATACCAGTGAATCACCTAATACAATAGTTCGGTTTTTCACTGGCCCGGGCCCTTTTGCAAACGCCTTCGCCTGTTCACAGCAACAGGGAAGCGCTGTGCTACATACAGAACCCAGACCCGAGCCTCGAGGCACTAATTAACCACAACCATGTGAGAAGGGCGTTCGTACGTTACTACACAGCCCTCATCCCCAGCGCTTACATTGAGAGACTTTTCAGCGTCACTGCCAGATGTGTTCACAAAAGAACAAGAAAAGATTGCCGAATGAAATTTTGAAAAGAAATACTTAGTGACGATAGAGGAAGTGATAAGAGCTGCAGTGGACGTAGTGAAACAGCCAGGCCAGCTCGCTCTAGTTACTGTATTTTTGCGATATTATTAAATGTAGGGAGGGAATTAACCCTAAAATAATACATTACCCTCTAGGAATTGCAAAGTTAATTTCGTGGGGCACTAATCCGTAATCGTAATGAAAGACGTTTTTCAAAAAATATTTGCACTTGTAATCGGTTAATTTTTTTAGTAACCTCTGCAAATCTGACGCTGACTAATGATAGCATTCGTGGAATATGAAAGTAGGGTAAACTTTTGCTAGGGCTACTACCTCTTTCCCACGTGCAGGATACTGTACTCCACGTCGAATATGCATTTCACCCTCCTCCTCCTCCTCCTCCTCCTCCTCCTCCTCCCCCTCCACATCCGCCTCATCATCTTCGTCGTCAACCCACCACCACCGCCATCATCATCATCATCATCATCATCATTATCATCATTTCCTTAAGCGCACTGCAGGGCAAAAGCCTCTCCCAACGATCCTCAGTTTCTCCCGTCTTGCGCTACAGCCGATTCCAGCTTGCGCTTGCAAACTTCCTCATTTCATCCCCCCTACGTTCTACCATCTTCGACTAATCATTTGTCAATAACGTAGATTGTTCGCTAGAAACTCAAAATAATAATTGAGCCTTGCGCGATCTCGGTCTGCTATCGCCACGTGAGACGCACTTCTGTGCGTGACATTTTGTGGTTTGATGCATCACTCCTTTTGTCTCTTCTAAGGCGGAGCAGGAATAGAATCGCCATAAGAAGGTGTAACAGAAGCATATAATTCAATCATTGCATTTATGTGAATTAGAAATTCGCTAAAGAGGGTGAGCTGCAGAAGTTAGTACAGATTCTCGTCAAAGATGTCGCGGTAAAAGGATACAAGGGAGGAAGACGGTTACACGCGCAGAAATATATATATATATATATATATATATATATATATATATATATATATATATATAAACAAAATATAAAACAAATAGAGAACGCATGCTCGTCAGAGGCTGGGGTGGATCCCACACTGATCAGATACAATATGTATGTGTGGCGGTCATCACACTCCAAAATCTGAGGATGCAGGCTCTTTTTCATTCATCGCTGGTGAGGGCTCACTTACACAGGTCATCGTATTTTCCTTTACTGTGGCTAATTATCTTCGTCACCTGGTGCAAGTGTACAAATCTGAGTAGGCAAGGCCAAAACAAGACTCTACCAATTGCTATTATAGCGGTGATGTTGGTGTGTTGTTGGTAAGGTTTCTGATCTCTAAGTCGAAATGGCATCAGCCTGACCTATGAGACTCCTCAAGGCCCTTACTACCGGATCACCTTCAATATGTGTAGAAAGCTTCTCGAACGTACGGTCAGGAGAAATGAGAGTGTCGTTGTAGAAGGAGGCGACCTTGTCGTTGTCGCTCGAGGGCTTGTAAATGCAGCACTGTTTGTAGTGCTTGACGACGGCACTTAAACCGATACAAACGTGCTTAGTATTTTGCGCGCAGTGGCCCTCGACATGATGGACGCGCGGATCGCAGACTGTCCTGGACCGAGCGATGTACTTCGTCAGGCCAATATAACGCAGATGCGCAGAGTGGTAGGGGAATAGTCTCGTCTGGAGGGGCAGGTACTCGTGCAGAGCGTATCTCAGGTTTAGGGGGTATTCGGAGCAATGGAATCTCATTGGTACCACTAGGCTTCCAATAGAGCGCTTGCTCCTACGTTCCATCTTGCGGACTATTGCCGGGATGCTGTTATTCCTCAGCGGAACCATGAGCTCGTCGATATCTACGTGAATGTAGTACTCCATTTTGAACAGCGATCTGAAGATGCAATCGTACAAAGCCGGCATTTGGCCGTGTGCATGGACGTCCTTGTTGATGACAGTAGTGTCGACGATGAGCTTGAAGGAGACTAAGGCCAAGTCGACTCCCCAGGACTGCATCATGGCGAAAAGGAGCTTCAAGTCTGACGTCATATTTAGGTCATAAAAGTAGAAACTTTTGGCTCCCAATACCCTGTAATTGGCTATGAATTCAACAATCTTCCAGAGGCTTAACGCGCCGAATAAAGGCCTGACGCATACGGCGCAGCACTTATTTTTGGATTTCTTCGGCGGACGGTGTAACCGGAGCCACCGCAAAGAGCCCGCGACCGCGCCTTGAGTCGCGACTGCCACTCGTACGTCGTCATCCTCGGGAAACGCTTCGCTCGGTGGTGGGCACAGGATCAAGGCGTTTTCGAATTTCGGCGAAAAATAGGTAAACACTCGTCGCACGTGGGCTTTGCGCGTGACTGTCGCGTTGGGCGTCCGAATGATGCACACCAGAGGTGGGTGTCGGATCAGCGTGCCTGCTCCCTTCGGCTCATATATTCGCACCAGGCTGGTGATGTGGATGGCATGCTCCATCGTGGTGACGAGGAAGGCGGAGAAGACGTGGATGTGGTCGGTGACGGCGTGCCACGACTCGTTCTCCGTTCTCAGCGGTGCTTGAGGAGAAAGACGCAGTGAATGCGCGAGTTTTTCGTCCCAGAGTTTGAAGTGGAGCACCGTTGGATCGCCTCGCTTGCTTGGACACGTTGTCCCTGCGTGGAACAGACGGCTGGCAGTGAGCGAATGAGAGTCCGCATCTTGTTCAACCAGCCATCGTTACAATTGCGGGCTATCGCCCGCGTGTGACCTATCGACTGGGTGCTTACTGAACCATGCATGCATGACTTCTTGTGTAGCAACCAGATGGACAATAAAACGAGCAGCGTCAAGTAAATGGAGGCCAGTACTGGCCCAGCATGTACTTTCTTTGGAAACGGGCGAGTGGTGGGGTAAGAGAACCGTTTCTGCCAACTGTTCAGGTAGCAACAATGTGGGATGCCAGCCACTACGTCATTATCGTCATCAGCCTATCTTTATGTCAACTGGAGGAGGGGGGCAGGACGAAGCCCAACCCCAGCGATCATCAATTACCCGCATCTTGCGCTAGCTGATTCTAGCATATATCCGCCAGGTTTCTAATTTCATCAAGCCAACTAATTCTTCAGCGTTTACCTTCCTTCGACACAGATTCTGTAACTCTAACAGAGCACCTGTTACTTTCTCTATAAATGACATGACTGGCTCAACTCCATTTTGTTCTACTTACTGAGTGGAACCTGTGTATGACGAATATTCTTCAGCATCGGCTCTTCCCTAGATAGAGGTTATTGCAAATGTTAATGTATATCATTCCTAATATCGTTGAAGATTCCTCTTGCCATGCCAGCGGTACAGTTTATTGTTGTTCCACATAGATTACATTGAGTAGAGCGTACTTGCTGAAATGTTCCCCTTGATGAAACTTATGGCAACCAAGACTTCGAATGTAGTCCAGTCGTCAATCGATGACTATGACTGAGAGATTTTGTTTATTGTTGAGTGAACTGTACTCGCAGACAATGAAGCATCGTTACAATATGGACGAGGAGAGTATGACGAATCTAGCGAGAGGCCGGCCTTAGTCATCTGAATAAGCTGCAGCGTGAACGACATCCTACAGCTCTGACTTTCAACATTGAAAGTGGGCACTGTGTGTGTGTTTATCACGATTTTCTTCGTTATCGTGCGGTGCAAGTTGTTCGTAATGAATCAACTAACTGGGTAGTCTGTCTGTCCTACTCTTAGAGAAGTTGGTGTCATACTGAAATAATAGTGTGCATGTTACATTAAAAAATCAACCTATTACAATTACAGTTTCTTCAACAAAAACGTCATTGATTATAGTGACCAATTACTGCGTCATGAAGATAAATGAGCAGTTACTAAAAATTAATTATTAGTTTTTCTTTATTTTGCTCCCAACTTTTATTAACATTGCGCAAATGTAGTAAATGAAATGAGCTAACCTAGCTTTTACGGTACGGCTTGCGAAGCCCTTCACATTTTGCTTATTTTAATTATTATTTCATTTTCAAAAACTTCAGTCATCTTCCCCAATTTGAAATGAAGACATCAGCCGCGGCCCTTAAAACATCTCAATCAGCATTAGAGGGAACGGCGGCGTCGTAAGATACGAAACTTGGCACGCACGAGATAATGGTTACTCAGTGCCTCTATCCTCACATATGTGTCATCTGTGAAGCATAGCGGTTCATTCTTGCCAGGACTCGGACAAGCAGGTCCCCGTAAAGCTAATGAAAAGCTGAGAGAATTGCCAGGATGTGATTTCCTGCCATCAAAGCCAGATGTGGCCATCACTGTCGACCTTTTATCTCGTCCTGTATTGGCCTGGGTAAATATGCGCACCCGCGAGGATGCAGCGTGGCATGACAGCGGCCCGTTTAGTATAGTTATCACTCTATTCAAGTACGCAAAGCTATGTCCCACGTTACAGGTTGTCTCGCAAATAAGCTCACTGGTTACATATAACTGGGTACTAAATAATGTAATTGAATTACAGTGAGCGTTACCAAGAAAGCAGTAATCAATGAATTACAAGACTAGCCTGGTTTAATTCATTACAAATGGTCAATTACATGTAATTCGGTACGTACAACTCTAACCTGAAATCACTAATGGGGCGTCCCCTACAATAAATGGCGCAGCTTCAACACTACAGCAGTCAACATCTTAACTATTGTTCTACTTTGCGCGCATTTACTTTTTTGTCTCCTTCAATTTCTCGCACTCGTTGAGATGTTTCTGAAAAATATTGATCACTCTTCCGTTTTGGAAGCTCTCCACGTACAATTCAGTTTCTGCAACGAATTCAGATGGAAAGTTGTTGGCGCTGGTGATTGCAGAGTTGGAGACGACCTCGACGATTCCACCAGCCACGTGGTACCAGAAACCTTGTACGTCATAGCCAGATGCAGAGCAGCGCCGAACAGGAGCAGTTGTATGAGCAATCGCACTGCATAATAGAATGATAGAGAGTTCGTTGAACAAGGTTTCGGTACGTCCATGTACGAAGTAACATTTACAGAATACCGACGCGTTGACGTCAGCAGCTGCGCTGGTGATGCCATCTCGTGTGGTTAGTTGAGCCCCGGCACGCATAAATGTCACTGTAATTAACGTTTATCGAGAACCCTAAGTGACATGGCGGACTACGTTCCGAAACAGTGAAGGCATAAGCAGTTAACATTCAGTGGCTCTTTTTTTCGTCTGATAAGAAAGATGACGCAGTAAAACAATTTATAACGAGTGTTTGAATAAAGGATGATTAAAGAAAGATGTCGCTACCAGCGGCGTCTTTGTAAGCTGTGCTCAATCGTTTGGCGCATATCAGTACTGTGTATCCGAACTGACTATAGAGGCTATCAGCATAAAGAAGTTGTCCTTGCTGGAATGCACAACCTACTTGAAATAGAGCGATGGAAACAGTTCTAAAGAGAGTGCGAAAAACATACTAGGAATATTGACAACACATTGACTGCGGTGGCTTGTGTTCTTAAACTTTATTATTCTCTCATTTACTGATAGGGTTACTTCATTTGCTAAATAACCACATAAATTAATAATGAGCATGCATCTTTAGACTCCAAGCATGACAACGTAAAGCCGTCCTAAGGTAAAGGGCAGTTTACTTGGCCTTGCAACTTTTCGTTCGATGAAAAACTCTTAGTAAAAAAATTACGTAGATCCCATCGAATACGATTATCTAAGTAACCAAACAGCAACCAAACGGTCGAGCTTGCTGTCATAGGTATCCATGAGACTCATTTGATGCAGACGATGTTCTTTTTATTCCACATTAAGTGCAGCGTGGTACTCACATTTCTCGGCACTGTGAATGACAGAGTTCATCTAATTATTCTAGCGTGAGGCGACCGTTGACGTCGAAGTAATCATAAACACCATTTGTCCAGCCCCTCGGGATGCCACCCCCTCGATGGAAATTGACCACACTCATTAGCGAGTTTAGTTTGTTTAGTTTAGTTCGATTAGTTTGTCGTGAAAAAATCTTGCCATTTGCGAATCGCAAAGTTACCGGAAACGCGAGTGGCTGGTTTGGTGGCGAGACCTGGTGCCGCAGAGCTCAACCAGACAAACAAAGAACTAATATTGCAGTAACCGAGTGTATTTTACTTCGCTGCTGGAGTAAATTTTCGTCAGCGGCGTAATCTGCAACAAGCTACCTTCTTTAGTGACGTTCTCGATCAGACACTCGTGGAACACTGAAACGGTTCTATAAGGCATTGTGGCAACACAAAGTCCCGCTAGATGTCACTACCAGCTTTAGTGATGCCGTGTAATTCTCCTGTAACGTGGTACTACGTAACCACCATTGCCTGTAGCAGAATACCGGGCACTCTGAAACCCTCAATTTGGTGTAGACGACGTTGCTTTTCGTCTGCACATTATGCACCACCGAATGCGGGATGTAAAAAGAACGTGCCTTCTTACTCGGCACTAAATCAATTGAACTCGTGCGTCCGGTGTGCACAATTTGCAGCGTTCGTTTGGCGCCAGAAAAGTGTGCGGGGGGGGGGGGGGGGTGCGCTGTAGTGCATGAAATATATTATTTTTTTCAATGTCGCGAAAGTGATATCTTCAGGAACGACCTCCGAGATTGAGACAGCGAACGCTACCCGATCTCGCAGGCCACCCTTCAGCCAGGAAAATTCGGAACAGAACACGCCACTGCCACTCGGCGCAGAGTGCTGCACACCGGACACGATAAGTCACGCGAACGTTCCCTTTCATTCGCCCGCTAAAACATGTGACCACGCGAACGTACCTTCGAAAGAGAGCGCGGACGCGAGAAGTCACGCGAACGTTCCCTCTCATTCGGCATTAAACCACGTGACCTCGCGATCTTGCCTTCGGAAGAGAAGAGCACGCTGCAGAGAAGCGGAAATCCAATGGCCCCACGCCACCCGGTCAAGGTGCGCGTAGGCGACAGGTAAATCCCCGGCTCTACCCCATCCCGGTGACATATTACTTAAGTTTCGTTTAGATTAAGAAAAGTGCCAAGGCAGTCAAGTAAAGCCATTGGCTTTGAAATGCAGATACCGCGCATTTTGGGAATCTGGGTGAATACGAAGGATTTGGCGCCCAACGCGTATGAATAAAGGTGTTAATGTTTCGGTTTGTGTGCACTTCTTCGGTTTGTGTGCAGTTTTAAAGCGAAGCTTTCTATGGGGAAACGCGCCGAGATTACGGGGACCGCGGTTGGGGCTGTCATGCCGAATAGATCACACGCAACCTGTACCCGTGTGACATATCAACTTATATATAGCCCTGCTTGCACTACTTCTACAGATGCGCTGGGGAAGCGTGTAAATATATAGTAGGCGAAGAGGTGAAATTGTTAAATAAATGCTGTGAAATTGTGCATATTTTGCTGCACGTTCGCGCAGCACGCAATTCTTAATCGTAGTCATCATCATCGCCATCATCATAATTGAGATAATCATAATTAAGATCACCATCATCATCGTAACTTTATGTCCACTTGGGGCAGGACGAAGGCCTCTTCCAGCGATTTCAAATTACCCCGGCCTTGCGCTAGCTTATTTTAACTTGCGCCTGCAGATATATCGATTTCATCACCCCACCAATTTTTCTGCCGTGCTCGACTGCGCTACTCTTCCCTTGGCATCCATTCTGTAATTCTAATGGCCCATAGGTTATGTACTTTGCGCATTACATGGACTGCCCAGTTCCACTTTTTCTCAATGTCTACAAGAATACCGACCTCTTAATGTCAGTTTAATCGGTCACACCCCTTTTGCTCTCTAGTCTACACCACTGCACACTACACCACAACGTTACGCATGATATTTCTCTCTCCATTGATAATTGAGCACTCCATAATTTCTTGCAATTATCGTTTGTTAAGCTCCCACGTTTCTGTCACATATGATGGTATCCGCAGAATATAATGGTTGTACACGTGTATTTTCAAGAAGAGCAGTAAGCGGCCCATCATGATTAGGTAACGCCAGCCGTACACTTTCAAACCTATTTTTTTCTTTTGGAAAATTTTCGGCTCTTCATGAAAGTGCCCTGTGAGTGATTGACATACATAAACATACTCTTTCGCAGATTGTAGATGATGAGTACTAAGCATGGATTTTTGTTCTCTTGCCCGGCTATTAAACATTGTCTGCATCTGGTGCATATTAATCTTCAACCCTGCTTTGACATTCTCTTGGGAAAGGTGCTCAAAAATTCGTCGCAATTGTTACTCTGCATTACTGAACAGGGCAATGTCATTTACAAAGCACAGGATGCTGAGATAATTGCGTTGACCCTCACTGGTAGTTCTTGCCAGACTAATAGCTTGAATATTTCGTAAACAATTCAGCCATTAGCTTTCGAAAGAATGTAGGTTTTTCGTTGACCCCTTTCTTGATTGGTATTTTTCTCCTTTTCTTAAGAATAATTGTGGAGTCTTCATGTAGATATTTTCTTGGATATTCACGTATGCTTCCTCTACACCTTGATGTTGCAATGCCTCTATCACTGCTGGTAGCTCAACTAAATGAAATGACTATTCGTAATCTATGAAAGCCATATAAAGAGTTTGGTTGTACTCCAGATATTTCTCTATTCCTGACTAATGACATCCATGTAATCATTTGCAGACCACCTCTTCCTGATGCCATCCTGTTATATTGGTTGACTAAAGTCAAATGTTGTCTTGATTCTACTGGAAATTATCTTGGTGAATTATCTTGATGAATATTTTGCAAATAGTGAAAACAAGGTAATGAGCTTTCATGTTTTGTCGCTTCTTTATTTGGTTCCTTGCCCGCCTAGGTAGCTTACGTACTTGTTGCCTTGGTGCCTTACCTTCCACTTCAGTTGTGGCTGCTGGAATCAGTCAAGTTACGGACTCATTCATAAACTCTTTGTTGCCTCCTTCAATCTCTTCTAAAACTGCTAATTCGTTTGCGGGTTCCAGCCTGAATTCATCTGCTTTTACACCGAGTGCGTCTAGATTGGCCTGTTTCCTCATGAATAACGTTGCTCTTGTTTTACTTCAAATGGAGAGCAATCATAGACTTCAATGAGGTATGGTCACCGCTCTTTACCCTACCGAGCAGTTCTATATCCCGTATTATGCTTGTGTTAGGAAGGAATATAACATTTATTTAATTAATTGTTTCCGCATTAGGGCTTTTTCAGGTCAACTTCCGGTTGTTGCATTTCTTGAAGATTCTTTACTCGGAGGTGACCCCACTCCATGATTTCCACAAACACCTCTCAGCTACTATTGCTACAGTCGATACCGTAGTTGCTAACTGCTACTGAGTCAGCTTCTTTTTAGCTTTCGCACTGACGTCGCGCATGACTACAGCATACTGAGTTTGCACTTCGCTCATTGCTAATTCAGTGTCGTCAATGAACTGTTCTATTTCTACATCCTCATGACTGCACGTTGGAACATAACCCGCCATGGTTGCTCAGTGGCTATGGTGTTAGGCTGCTGAGCACGAGGTCGCGGAATCGTATCCCGGCCACGGCGGCCGCATTTCGATGGGGGCGAAATGCGAAAACACCCGTGTACTTAGATTTAGGTGCACGTTAAAGAACCCCAGGTGGCCGAAATTTCCGGAGCCCTCCACTACGGCGTGCCTCATAATCAGAAAGTGGTTTTGGCACGCAAAACCCCATAATTTAAATTTTTTGTGGAACATAGACATGTACTACCTGTAATCTATATATCCCAATATGTTTTATTACGACTGCTACCTATTCCTTATAGCCATCGAATTTATCAATGTCTCCCGACACGTTCTTATGAATTAAAAGGCTAACCTCGCATTCTCTCCAATCTGGAAGAGATATATGCAGCAGAGGACGTGGGCGGAGGTAGCAGTGTAAAAGGCTAAATAATTCTAGGAATCTCAGTGAGGTCAGAGATATCCCAGGCAATACACGCTAAAGTTGAAGACTGGGTTTCTTGGTATAGTATACTAGAAGTTGGATCGCACGATATCTTGGCTGGACACACGGAAGAGAAACACGCAATAGAGCGTCACTTGCAACTATCGATTTCTTGGTCTGTCAGCGGTTCAGTTTCAGCATAGCGATTACGTGTCTGGAATATCCTGGACGTTTCGCCTAGAAACCTTCGCTTTAAAACTCATTCGCCTTGAATTTAAACCACATTTCCCCTAGGAAGCTTCGCTTTAAAATGTGTTTGTCCCGGGTTCCATCAATGAACCTTTACTAATTTTGCTTTAACCGCGACTAAACACAAGCACCTTGTTTGCAACAGCTAAATAAGAGAAAACACATCATTGAGTGTGAACGTTGACTTTTTTTTTTTGGGGGGGGGGGGCGGCTTTTCCCTTTACCATTTGGGGGCAACACGGAACGATCACGCGTAGAAGGTGCATCGGCTTAATGTCTGTTCGGAAAAAATACCGTAAGATTTGCCAAACGCTGCCGGACTACTTCGCGCCGTCATACATGTGCAGAGAAGCTTCGCGCATGGCAGCTTTCTGTTCATTACTAGTGAAAGTTGTCTGCTGGCATGCAGTACACGCCAAAGAATACGATACCCAAAGGTTCAAAACAAGTGGTCTACGACAGGATGAACAACTTATCCTCACTTACTTGTGAGCTGACTAAGACGTTTGCGCGGCTTCTTTGGCGCATTGGAGCCAAGCGACGAGCGGCATGGCTTTGCGCGTGGCATTCTTATGCCGCCGTGCCGGGAACCTTCCTTGTCGTTGAAGATACTCGTCCCAAACGATGCTTCGGACTTGCCTAAAACACGTATCTAAAGTTTATCTGTTTAACGAAATCAGAACACAAGCTAATTCATCGCTCGAGACAGAATCGGGGATCACACACTGCCAAATCCACGGCGCAGAATGCTGCTGTTGCTGCTGCTGGCGATGATCTTAGAAACTAGGGAGCATACCCACTGCGGCGAATGGGCTAAGTATTAGTGGGGTAAGTAACGGATATTAAAACATCTTAAATTTAATGTGTGAAACTTTTAGAGCAATAGAAATGGCCAGCACTCAGAGATGTGTGACAAGTGTTAAGGACAGCAAGAGAAGGGAAAAATAATAATACGGCATGCAAAAGGTAGCAAGAGAGCTAGAAACAAATATATATACAAGTAAATGATTATTCTACCAATTCAAAAATGCCAACCAAGGGAGCGGGAAAAATTTTCGCATCTGCGTCCTCCTTGTATTGCGAAGCATTCGTTTTTATTACGGTAATCATAGATATATGCCGTGAATGCTCTTGCCATTCATTACAGTTAAATTGTGTTTCGCATCTGTGGCGTAGAATACTTCCATAAATATTTGCAGTGTTATTCTGGTATTTATATTCAGACGCACGTACCGCATATGTGGACGTTCAAGGGGTAAAATTATTAACTTACGCCTTGATAACATTATTATTATTAAGTAAATATTAACCCAGCCGTACGAAAAACGTGACGATTGAATACTAAGCAACGAAGTAGGCTGACTTCTGAATGCTGCCTTTGATTTTCTTAAACGACATGCAAACAATTTACAAATACCTGCAGTGTCAGCAATCGGAACTTGGTAGGTAGTGAATGATTCTCGTTTCCCAAAATAGCAGTGTCTTAGGTATAAATTTAGTCAAGCATAGGCAGACGCGTCGTGTTAAGGAAAGGAGAGAGGTTTGCGCTTTATCTGCGGTAGCGCCAATACGCAAAATGCAATCCAGTCTCCGAAATAAGCGAAATGCGATAAATCAGTAAGATTGTATGTCTAGGCGCCCTTGAGTGACAATGTCTGAAATTGCCTTCTGAAGAAACCAGTTTTTCAGCTAGAACGTACTCAATATAACAGCCTTTTGATAAATGTGAACGAAGAGCCTCGTATATATATATATATATATATATATATATATATATATATATATATATAAATATATATATATGTGTGTGTGTCTAAATGTATTCGCTGTAAGTGATTGCCAAGGAAAGGGGCGGGACTCTCGTTAAGCTGCTATTGTATGGCTTTTTGTTCCTTGCCCTTGGCATTTTTTCTTGTTCTCTGTATAATAAAGGAGGGAAAATGTGAAATAAAGATGCAAATTGAAACATGCTCGTGCCATGGTTAAGCCTGAATTACCACCGAAGTACAGATTGTCTCAAATTTTGGGGTTGATTGCCTGATGATGAGTCGCACCTGAATACCTGGCGGCTAACCGTGTGTTCTCTTCTTCAGAAGAGCGGCATTTCAACGGACAGCTGGCGCAATAAGTCCTGCGACCATGCCAGAAACATGGCGAGAACGTACTTATTTCTACACTTGAGAGGGAAATGCGAGGGCCTGCAGGCGCCCGTAGAGAATCCATTAGCTATTTGTGCACCACGCGGTGGCTATGGCATTGCGCTGCTAAGGCTGCAGTCGCTAGATCAAATCCCAGCCGTGTCATTTACATTTCGCTGCAGGCGAAATATGTATTGCAGGTTAAGGAATCCCAGGTGGTCAAAATGAATCCGGTGTCTCCCACTACGGCGTGCCTCATAATCGTATTTTGGTTTTTTCCACGTAAAGCGACGTACTTTTTACTATGCCGTGGTGAATTCTTAAACCTGGTTTGTGTTCAACTATAAATTGTTATATCGAGAGAGTCAGTTTTTTCACGCGATGATAGAAGATTTGCGTAATCTTTTCCTCATTGCCAAAGCGTTGAAAGTAATTTTCGAATAGCCTCGAACTACATAGAATGCCTTCTGTCCTGAAAACGTTGGTCAAATACGAGAAGTTCTGGGAATAATCACTCCTGCAATGAAATTTTTGATAATTTTCGATGCGTGAAGGAATGACTCCGTAATGTGGCTCAACACCGAGGAGAAACTGGCCAACAACCTCGCCGATGCACAATCTATCCTTGAAACGCTACCGAAGCTCGAAACTGATTTCCACGCAACTTTGGGAAACACGGTATTAGTGGTTTCAGAAGACGACGCAGGGTAGCTGTTCTGAAGCATGGTTAAGACCTTTCAACGGCCGTTGTCTTGCTAAATTGTTCAGATGCACATGTCAATTCTCTTAAACATAATCACAAAGTTTCTAAGAAAAGGGCGAGGACAGTGTACATAAGTGCTATCACCTTTGTGCGAGGGATTTCAGCTTTTGTCAGCTCTCGAGGCCCCTGAGTGTAGCGCCGAGCTCATGAAGCACACAGACGAGCTAGGCGAAATGTCCATTATTAATCTTGATGCGGCATTTTCTGATCGAGTTCCACAGTTCTAAAACTATACCGGTTTGGTTGGGCACTGCGGAATAGTACCACTCGCTGCCTCTTGAAAATGTGGCACTAAACAAAGCTTAGGCATTTTTTCCTAATGATTATATCACCTTTCGTATTCAATTATTCCAGTCTCAACATGTGAGTCCAGCAGCTCATTATTAAAATTTTATTTGAAGTGACCTGCACTCCACACTAAGAACAGGAAGCTGCCCTCCCTAGCCATTACGTACAATCAACGGGACTAGTTGAGGAAAATTGGTTTTGACGAACCAATATCAAAGTTCTCTAGTAGCAAAAGCTTCATACAGGACAGCGCTCGTCTGCACACAGGACAGCGCTTGTCCTGTGTTCTTCCTTCTGTTCGCGTTTTCAGTGCTGTTTTTCTACCATGGATCGGATCGGAAAACATTTATTGGGCTCTAGAAAAGAGATCTTCGCGGCTTCAGACGGCCTCTTCCATCTTCCGAAGGATTCTTCTGTCTGCAATCATAGGGTTGGTGCCCTAGTCGAAGGCTCCACTGAGTATGGCCAACCCGCGAGCTCGCTCCACTAGACGCTTTTGGCCCGTTCAAGCTTACGCTGGAAAGCATACTCTCCCACTGTTCCGCACTCGGGTTTTTAATTTTATAGATAGTTGGGGACTCAATATTTTGACAGGCCCATGATATGTGGTATAGATCTGGGTTCTCTCCGCACCATGGGCACTTAGCCTCATACTGTGTAGGGAAAATTTTATTGAGAAGGTTTAGATTCGGGAAAGTTCCCGTCTGCAGTTGTCGCCTTGCAACAGCATCCTCTCTGCTTAGATCCTTATCTGGGGGTGGGTACTTCAGTCTGACCCCTTCATAATAATTTAGGATATCTGAGTAGCCCATGGGTACTGACTCGGGTTCCTCAAGGCTGGATGTGTCGGACGCCCGGTTGGTATGCCCTCGAGCTATCCTATCCGCCTCTTGGTTCCCTGTTATGCCAGTGTGCCCTGGTACCCAGATTATGGTATGCTGAACTTTGTTTCGCGGGTCGCATGAGCAGAGTATGTGGCGAGCTCTGCGTCCAATTCTGCCGTTTGTATAGTTACGGCATGCTGCTTGAGAGTCTGTTATTATTGTTAGGGACCTGCCAGATCGATAGCCCCCCAGTGCTGCCAGAGCCACAGCTGCCTCTTCGGCCTCGACTGCCGTGCAGTCCTATAGTGATGCGCTGGTGATCTCCTTGAGGTTCGAATTAACCACCGACGCCACTGCTCTGCTGTTTTGTCTTCCGTCTTTGACGAACGTTGCCGCGTCCGTATACCTTGTGTTGTCCTTGTTCGCCAAAGTTCTCTGCACGTACTCCGCTCTTGCTTCTCTACGCGCCTTGTGCAGGTTCCAGTCCATATTCTTGGCTATCGGTGCGACTCGCAGTGTACTGCGATACTTGTCCGGAATGGCCTCGGTACGTTCGATCTCTTGGATCATGTTGCCGCCGCCGTATCTTCGCAGGAGCACTCTTCCCGTGGGGGTCAGCATCAACCTACGTGCCTGAGAGCATAGTAGTGCTTCTCTTAGTTCACTGAAGGTTTTGTGCAGTGCCAGGGCCAGCAGTTTCTCGGTCGATGTGCACTGCGGCAGGTGAAGCGCAGTTTTGTACGCCACGATGGAAGCAACAGCAGCAAGACGAATTTTTAAATGTGACATTTGTGTATGTTTCCCAGTAATGTCATACACCTTATTTCTTATGTGGATAATATCAAGTGTCATGAGCCTACGGCTCTTCTGCCATCCTTTTTCTTGGCGCTAATAAAGACAAGCACGGGCATGAGAACAACACACTCGCGGTGTGTTGTCGTTCTTATGTTCATCCTTATCTTCACAGTGCTACTTAGGATCGCTACTTCGGATTCATGTACGACAGACCAACCAGACTCGATTACCGCCTTGGTTTATTGATACTGTCATCTCTGATTGGTGACCTCCGTAAATGTCTCTGTCTCCTGAATTTGGTTTAAAGCGGTTGTCAGAATTATACACGCTATAGGCATCTCACGCCATTTCATGGTTAAATGTGAAATCGTGCACGCGCTTTCTTGTACCCAGCAGGGGCGTCTGCGCAAGCAGGTGTATGGTGCGCTGCGAGACTACGCACCCGAGCACATGGGAGTTGGACCCTCCCACGTTTCGCCGTGCTCGTCTTAGTCGTGTCCGGGAATACGGGGATTCTGTGGCTTGATCCGATGTCAGGCGTTGGGACTTTTAAGACCCCTCAGTGGAGAGAACACACCTCTTTGGCCTCCACTTCACGTAGACGGCATCCGCAGACTGAGCCGACTGGCGGAAATCGGTGATTGAATTTGCCTGTCTCTCTCTCTCCAATCTTCGTCTTTCTCACTCGCTTTCAATCTCTCCGGTCTTCTGTTCACTTCTTTTGCTTCAGGTACTCCTAACAGCAAGAGTTAACCTTGTGTGGTACAACTAGATTTGATTGTACGTATTTGTTTATAACAGAAACCTACAGTTGGCGACCGCAGGACTTGTTCTTTGTAATACCAGCGCCGTCCTCTTGTTGGGCTACACGGTGGGCGGCTGGCATTACTGCCGAAAACTGACGATTTTCTATGGATAATTATTTTCCCAAACTCCCTGATCGCCCGCAGAAACGAGGGTGCACCGGAGTATTTCAACTTTTTAGGCACCAACGTGAAAACTTTACAAGGACTCATGTGATACATTCTGAAAAACATCAGAGAGCGTGAGAGTCATCTGACCCTTGCTTGTTGCAAAATGTCCATGTGATTGTATAGGCCCAGGTTACAAAGCTACTAAGATAGGTAGTGGGGGCATCCTTTTGGAAGTTCATAGTAAGAAATATGAAAAGCTAAAGAACCTTGTCTCTTTTGGGAACATTAGAGTTACCGTGACACCACACCGAACTATGAACACCATCGGCATTAGTTCTGATGAATATATGAAGGAGCTCACCGAGGCCGAGAGCACAATGCAATAAATGTGATACTATGTGGCGCTTTACAATTCTCCGAGATTTGTATGGAATGGGTATCCTCGGCAGCTTGCTGAGCATTATTGAAACTTGACTAATAGAACATTTTGTGAAAGAGTTCACAACGTCCTATCCAGACCCCTCACTCAGGAGACAGGTTTATACCAAGGTGGGGTGTTTAGCTGTACTCTCTTCATTGTAAAAATCAATTCTTTGCATACCATTGCTCCGCTCAGTGTTTTATTCTGTATGTGTGCACAATGTGCAGATTGGATTGAAGTCATGTAATCTTGCAATCTACGAGCGACAGGTACAGCTTGGCCTAAACAAACCGTGTAAGTGGGCGGATGAAAATGGATTTTGTCTGAACCCACAGAAAAGTGCCTGCATGCTGTTCTCGAATAAGAGTGGAATGTTACCCGATCCCGATATTTCCCAGAATCGAGTACGTCTATCTGTAAGCTCTCAATATAACTATTTAGGTATGATCTCAGATTCGAAACTAACTTTCATTCCTCATGGGAAATATATTAAAGAGAAATATGTCAAAACGATGAACGATGAACGGTTTTATTTTTTTCTGAGTGATGGCGATGACGACTTTCATCGATTTTAGTCTCAGCTTTCCCACTGAAGTGATAGTGGCGCGCTCTTTAGGCAATAAGAATTAGATATGAACTTTACAGAGGAAAAGCGGCAGGTTTTCTCATAGCAGAAATCTTGCAAGCGTTATATGAGGATGCAATATTCCATCCTATGTGTGTCCATCGGCACGTAACCTTTT
This sequence comes from Dermacentor andersoni, assembly GCF_023375885.2. Lineage (NCBI taxonomy): Eukaryota > Metazoa > Arthropoda > Arachnida > Ixodida > Ixodidae > Dermacentor > Dermacentor andersoni. The sequence goes on from NC_092823.1 coordinate 102,899,644, forward strand.
ATTTGAAAATCAACTTGAATACAGTGGGCGAAACGTGCAACAGTCTAAATATTTGTCATCTTAACCGATCACCCTGTCACCGTCGTTATCATCATAATTATGATCATCACCATCATGATAATTATCATCATCATCATCATCATCATCATCATCATCATCATCATCATGATCTTCACTGAGCCCCAAAGACAAATTTAGCTCCTGTCTCTAGAATTTCTCACAAGGACACTGCGAGTAGCGATCGATGTTGTTGCTGACCTCGAAGAACTGTTTTAGAAGAATGAATGCACGCGTTTGAAGAGGAGCGGGTGTTAATTTTGAACGAAAATTCCCCTCCCCCCCCACTTCGGCAGGAAGACCAAGTAATGAATTCTTAATTAAGGTTATTCAGAAAGAGGCATAGGCCACGGGCATTGCCAAGTTCTGGCTTGTGTTTTTTGCCATTCAGTGCAGCGAACAATGTACATGTCAAATCACGAGAATTGCAGGACGGCACGTGAACAGAAAGTGCGAAATTATTCATGCACTCTGCCGACTGGCTTTTACGTCAGCATAAAAAAAAAACAATAACGAATAAGAAAACTGAAAGAGGGAAAACGCTCTTCTTTTGAGACACGCACATGACGGCATCAAAAAAAAATATCAGGTGCAACATTTTTTTAAGAGGTCAGTTGAAGCAAGTTATATGCTGTGGTGAGCAATTATCTTTGATGCCGGTTGTGCGATCATACGGTTAAATGTGCGCGGTAGCTCAGCTGTGAGGCACAGTTGTCATCATAATGCGAGAGGAGGAGGAACCTTATTATTGCAGAAACCGTTGCGCGGTTTATTCTTGGGTGGTTCCCTCTGACAGGGCTCCACTGGCGATCGCGGCTCGCCGGGCCTGGTCGCGCGTCGCCAGTTGGCTTCCCAGGTCCAGTTCGGAGAGTCTCGCCTCCCAAGACCACGTAGTGAGTGTGTGTGTTGTGACTCATGGCGAAATTGCCTCGCCCGGACGGTCGGTGCATTCGTGTGTTATGTGCGCAAGTGTCACTGTGTGGTTGCTACACCAGGGACATTTCCGGCACGTATAGCTATCTGGGGAGATTGTGTGTAGACGAGACAAGTGTGGGTATGTGTTAGTTTGCAGGCGGCGCCAGTCCCTTGCCTGTAGTTTATTGAGAGCTTTGTGTGGGGGAGCGTATTGCGTTCTTCCGAGACGTTGGTCCGGTAATATTTGTTGACCTGTCCTTAATAACTCGTGGGTCGCTCGTTGGTCTGTCGGGGGCTGAAGAATGGTGTGGTCTGCCGCTCGGCTAGTGAGACCTCGAGCTACGCAGTCCGCCTCTTCGTTGCCCCGCAGGCCTTCGTGCCCGGGGCACCAGACGATACCGTGGGTCCATTGTAGTGAGCGACCCAGGATTCGAATGGCTTGTATAGGGAGTGTTCAATTCATGTATAAACGACACGCCGCTTGTGAGTCCGTAAGGACGCGGGCGGACCTTCCCTTGCTCTCGGTTTCGCGAAGTTCGAGAGCTGCTGCTTCTGCTGCTGCGCTGCATGTGGAACTTTGCTTTTCTGCAACTTTGCTCTTTGTGGTGCTTGCTGATGTGCTCTGTGAACCTAGAATTTGTGCCTTGGCTAGAAAACGTTCGTAGCTTGTTGTTTTGTGATTTGCATGACGATGGTAATCATGATAGTCATGCATGCATAAGGTACTGAATTGGTAGATGAGCCGTTGCACTAATGTATATACATGACGTCAAAAAACTGTCGTTAAATTAGTTTTTCCAAGGGGCGCACAATGCTCTAGCCTTCAGCAAAATTATTGTACATTACATTTCAAACAAATTCGTATGTCCCACGATCTTCCCTGTTTATTAAGCCAGTATGAGTTTACCACAGATTCTCTATAAAATCCTATACGTTCCCATTTTTCTACCGACAGCACAACCACGGTCACAAAGCGAGAGGAGGAAGCGTATCTTAAAGGAGACATGCATAGATAGCCTACATAACTTGCATCTAGGCTTCATTGACGTTGGGCCTTCATGTTGCCTTCTACCCATACTTAAAATCTCGAGGGAAATGTTTATGCGGTATGCACATATACAGGCTATTCCAGCTAATGGTTGCCATGCTATTAAAAGAAAAGCATTACTTGACACGAGAATTGGACTAACATTGTCTGGTTAGCAGTCATCCTGCGCATACTGGTCATTTTCTTGTTATCGTGGGTTTCCTACTTGGTTAACAATAACTAAGTTAGCGAATACATCTATAATCGATTGGATTAGACGGTGAAATGTTGCGCGTCTCGTTAGAAAACATAATAGTCAACAGTTTCCAACTCCCTACATTTTTGCTAGCTATTAAGTCGGAAGATCCGCTGTCCGGCATTGTCGATCAATTGAGCATCCGGCGTTGTGGCACCAAAATTGATGGCCCCACCCACGACCCTTTATTTCAAGTAAAGCGTTTTCTGAAGATTTATTCTTGCAGAAACCATCTTGCTCCTGAGTTATTATTTTATACGTGTTTAGAAACTCACAAACCCTTCTATTAATTACATGCTCAGCAACATATTTCTAAAAGCGTACTACTTGTAGCAAGAAAGGCCGGGAGGCTGGCGTCCGCAGTACTTGCAAGAAGCTGAAACGACAGCAACGCCACCTGGCTGCTTCCCGGCGCCTGTACACCCTACGCGTAAGGCGAGGCCCGGGTCCCGTTTATTTTCAGCGCTGGCAATCGTGCGGACCGTCAACGGCTCACGCCTTGCGTTCGGAGTCACAACGCCGCGACAATAAAGCACGCTGCGGCGCCAGCATGTATTTCGGGGGCTCCCAGAGCCCGGACGTCGACGGCTGTGCCTCCAGCGGTGTGCGTTTGCGTTTGTGAGTCCCCGTTATGCGCCTTTAATAAACTCGCGAATTGCAAGTGTGGAGATGCTGCGTGCCTCGCGCAGACGTTTCTGTTCACTTGCATTGTAGCCATTAGCGCACAAGTGCAATGCAGTGCATCACGACGGGCTGCAATGTCTCCTCGCCAAAGCCGGAAGTCTTTCAGCAGTGTGTACTTTTCCGCTGGCATAACAACAGGTGCTCGTCCACGTTTGCACATCCTAGGCGAAGAGAAGTGCGCTGCGAAAGAAAGCTGAACTAACAGCGCCTATGTCGAAAAAGAAAAGCATGCATTGTCGGGAGGACGTGAGGTAGCTGTAGTGCATCGACGTGCTGATTCCTAATCGTGCTTTGATCGCGCGCGTAATGGGCATACTGCGGGTTGCGCACGTTTCGACATTGCGCCCATCGAGGGACCAGCGTTTGACAACCGGAGAATAAACACGTAGCGAAAATGCACGCCCATGTGAGAGACAAAGATCGACCATCCCACGCATTCTCGTTGCCATGGGGACGCGCAAATTCTAATAGAAAGAAAAACCTTCCGAGCATTCGGTACATAATTCTGGTATTTAGCTAAAATTTCAATAATATATTGAGAGGTAGATCTTTATGTAAAAGCAGAGATGCTAGCCGGCGTGGAAGTTTTTCCCTGCATGCTACTCTACATGAGACAAGTCCACTTGAGAAACGTTGGCTTCTGCTTTTACCATGTTCTCGTTTTGCTCATCTACATGGGACGGGAAGACAAATGCCATAACAGGAGGAGGGCCGTAGAGAGTATAAATAAATAAATAAATAAATAAATAAATAAATAAATAAATAAATAAATAAATAAATAAATAAATAAATAAATAAATAAATAAACGCATTCAGCTTATTGTTTTGATGTCAACGTTAATTACATGAAACATCCAAGGTCTTCTAGACTGTTACAATAACGCGGCAATACCGAATCTGAGCTCAAGCATCTAAACGGGATGCTTTTTTTTTCTTTAAAACTGATGGTAGCGCTAAAATGGAGGAATGTGAATTTTGACGTTCTGCCTCGTTATCCAGCAAGAAACCCGCCAGTGTGTCCCTATCTATTTACTACTAAAGCAACTCTTTGTGCGTAACGCTTCCAGCGATGGTCAACAATCTCAAGAAACTTGCAAATGCATCAACTCAAGTGCGTAAAGTGAAAGCGCCCTCTCTGTACTATCGAATGTTTGAGAGACTGGCGCAATATTCGAGCCCGTTTAACTTTTAAATGAGAGTTTGTTCGGTGCGAAAACATACGAACATAACGGCATTGTCTTGTGCTAGATGCCCGTTTCAGTTTTCTTTAATGATCTTAGAAACCTCACACCTGGGAAGCGAATGGAGTTAGGCTAATTTTGTTTTCTCTAAGGATAATTTGAGACTAATTTGATTGCTCTAAGCACGCATAAAACTGCTTCTAACTCTAATTCAAAACTCTTTCTTAAGACAAAGCAAATTTAGGCTAAAATTCAGATTAGTTCGCTTAGCAACGAGAACCTACAATTCAGGAATAGGGTACAATCGTAAACTTGCCGGAGGCTAGCAACAGTTACTGTTACTCAGGGCATATTTTTCTTGTTTGCGCCCACTTTAACCTTGATCACCAAGAAGATTATTTGTGATTTAACGATGTAACCGTATAGATCACTACGAAACGACAAGGCTGAACTTAACTGCTGAAGCAGTCTGCTGTTCAGTGAATATCTGCGTAGTAGGAATCCCTTGATCATTCATTCGTTCATTTCTAGAAGAGCCCTTACGAACAGCTGGAGATATCGTTGATGGTGCAATTTGGTATTGCAAGAACCGGAAATAAAATTAAACAACAAACAGGAAAATGGGAAGAAAAGAATAAACTACCGAAACTGTTCTCAATACTGCACAGAACTAGCCGGACGATTTCGAATGCGAGGAAAGACTGTACGCCCTCCAAATAACACTTGGCCAAACAAAGCCCCCAAGCAAGATAGGACAACCCGAGAAAAGATGGGATCACTGCAGCCGAACTTAATCAATCCCCGAAGCTGTTTGTGTCTAGTCAGAAAAAAAGAAAAAGTTGGGTACCGACGGTGATTATGCAGAATGAAGATGGCCTTCTGGTGCACGTTTCTTTCTTTCGTAACCGACCGTATTTACGGACCGGGTGCTTGAACCTTGAGAGAGAGCCATGACCTAGAAAATGATGTAACCGGAAGTTTCGGCGTTCACCAGAATGAGCGCTAGGCATTCCGGTGTTTGCCGACGGACCGGACTCTTCCAATCTCATGCGCCCCGTCACAGCGCACACGTGACCGTGAGCACGCGCATTACCTTGTCGTCTGCACGTGTAGTTTCCGTGCACCGGATGGCGTCGGCGCAACAATCGCATTAGGAAATAATTAAATTAACGACGGCGTACCCATCTGCGGTTTAGCCGAGCGCGATGGCTTAGCAACGAAGAGCTGCACTCTTTGTAACTTACATCTTGAGTAGAAACGGGGTTAGGCAAGGTAATTGAGTGAACGGTTTCATAGGCTATTACAAATGTGATTTTCAGGCTCGCAAAGTGGTTGGGAATTGAACCTGCCATGACGAAAGAGATCTGCAATCGTCATTATTGAGTTTCAGGTTGCCTCTGACACGTAAGCCTTTGCGGTATACCAAGATACAAGAGCAGTGTACTGCAGCAACAATGGTGGTAGTGGCATCTTGTGGCGCAGTTAATAAACAGAAAGCATAGAATGCCAACAGTGTAGTGACTTACCTCATTCTGCCTAATCGCTCGTGTGAAGCATTAGCAGTGACATAAGCGCTTACGTGCAGTCTTCTTGCGATTTCACTTCTACGAGAACAATTCCGTGACAAAGATGTTTTCAAAGGCATTGTAGTCGCTCAAATGTCGCAAGAGGTCTCTATCAGCTTTTCTGCTGTCGTCCATTGCTGCGATAACTGGGTAACTGCTAAGCGGTAAGAAGGTTAAGGGGGAGCTAGCACTCGTTATTAATCTAGCAGGGACGGAGAATGGTGCTTACGGCATACAGCATGCGGACTTGGAAACTGAGTTTAATAAGTGTTTGGGAGATGCTGGAGTCATTACTGCCATTCTCAGGAGATACGGCAAGCCATCACCAGAAAATACAAGTATGTGCACAAAAAAGCTCTGAAGAGCCTAACGTACACATTGAAAAAGACAAAATGCCATGGCAAGCATTCCTGTATTGAAATTAGCGTGTGCGACTGGACGTTTAGTGCCGTATTGCGAAATGAATGGGCATCCTAAACAACTACCTTATAGACGTTTCGATAGCAATACCTCAAGCGAAAAATTTAATGTAAATAAAGGAAAACTTTTTGAATAGGTTATTGTAAAGCTGGCGCAATATCTGCGGGACAGTATTTGCGGTCCGTTAAAAAGGTCTTGTAACCTTCAACAAGAATCGTTTATCGAGAGTTGCTTTGTCAGAGTACTATGAGTCGCTCCGTGTCTGATGTGAGAAAGCACAGGAACGTAGCGAGATCTTTAGTCGTCTGAAGCCGGTAGCGTCCTGTTTGCAAATGAACTTTGCGTAAAATAGTTCTCTGCAGAGTATTAATCACGTATATGCGAACGGAGCAGCTGCTATCGATAGGGGAGCGTGTGCGGAGTTGGGTGTACAATTTGGGTACGCAATGTTGACGATGAGATTCTGTAGTACTGACAATTAAACAGTGTGGCGTCATCTGCACCGATGGGCAGGAGCGATGGGCCTGCATGAGTAGGTGGGATGTAGTACTTATATAAGAAAAAAAAAGAGACCTGCTTCCTCAAAGAAAAAGTGGCAGCAACATTCTGCTAGGTGTAGCCGCGAGAACGCTGTCGAAATAATCGAAGTAATTAGATTTGTTTCATGAAGACAGCAAATCAATTGGAGAGGATACCACTCCTTTCGGTTAAAAAGATCATAGAGAGTCGCCTTGTGAAAGCACTCATTCTGCATTATAAGGCAAAGCACGAACTGATCCCCACAGGCCTATAGATAAGGCCTTGCTCTTTTATCGCTCATCTTCTTCTGTTAGCTCTAGTTATTTGCTCTTTGTCAGAAACGTTCTACCATGGCCGACACGCAAGCTAAGGTAATGCCAGTTAGGCTAAACTATTAGGCGACAGTTTCTGCTACCCTTGGAAAGTTCGCCGATTTCTCGTGCTCCACATTTGTAAATTAAAGATACAACCAATAAAAGTGAAAAAGGAGTGACGAACACGTTTCTACACTGCGTTTTGCACATAGCAGGCAGAGCTACCATAACTGTACAGATACTTCTGTTAGCACTCGCGGGCAAGAAATAGTTCATTTCAACAACTGAAAGAACGTAGAGATGCGTATTGTAACCCAATGAAATATTAGGTTCCATACCTGTGTGTTTTGATATAGGATGTAGTCATTACACGAAGGCGTCGCTGATTTAAGACTGTTTACCACTGTAATAGCAGAGTGATACGTTCTGGCGAACAAAGACTACAGGGCACCACTAGTGCTTGCGACCGAAGCATAGTGCATTGGACGCTGGAAGCAAAAATATGCGAAAATGATGCGGGATCCGAGCAATCTTTGCGTTCACAAATTGTAGTTATAACGTTATATGGACACTCCAGCCGAATTTGTGCCTTCACCGCGGTGTTTGGTATACATTTACGCATCTGTATGACACTTGCTCATCGATGTCACATATGCGAGGTAAATGCCATACCATTCAACCTCTTTCTTGGTATAACGGAGTATTTTCTTCCTGACTGGAGAATTTCTTCTGGGGCCGCACACAAAAGTAACAAAAGAATTGATTCTCTGCGCGTCACTTTTATCCCAAATCTTCTCAGCCTAATGAAAGAGTAAAAAAAAACTGTAGGTTACGGGTAGCTTAGTGTCCCCTGTGCGGCGCCACTACAGGCACTACCCAAAGTGTTGAAGCTTTTGAGAGTACCACTGATTCGGGCGTACCAGGGTATACTGCATCCGCGTGCAGTCACTCTCGCGCACAGTTAAAACACCATCCGAATACTTTTAGAGCAACGCTAAATGTTTCTATCGCGGCCGCTGCATAACCTTTCGGGCGATACTGCCCCTCTGTGAAGTCAAGCTAATCTGTAGGAAACGTCGAAGATCAAGAAAAACTGCACTGCACGGATGAACGTGGTTGCACGCGCCTTTGAAGGAGTAGTGCATGACATAAAAGGCGACACCAAAAGATGAACGCCTCTGAAGCACATGCGCGGGCCAGTTTTCCGAAATTTCCAGCGTCCTTTCGGGCTTACCAGGGTCGATACGCTTTAGGGTCGATTCAAGCAGACCTTACAGAGAAGCCGCGCATAGAATACTTGTGTCCGGCACTTTAACAAAAAAGACACTTCATGAGGTCCAAAAGAAACTACTCACGGAAAAAGAAATAAGACGGGAAAACGCACACCCTGAGCCAGTTGAAATATCTCTTTGCCAATACAAGTCAATTTTGCTCGACAGCGTACCTACCATTCTTGAATTCTTTTTAAAGCTATCCTGCATTGTACTCTAGGAAAAATGCAACAAGAAAACTGACCACTAGCATGCCTTTACGCTTTGCTAACAATGGGACCTGTAGAAGGAGCACACGTCTAAAGGAATCTAGCAAACCAGAAAAGCATTATAGGAACGAGGATTTAGGTCACGTATAAGAACTTTGCGGAAGTAGAGATCTCCATCAGTGGTAAAGGTTGGCTTTCCATTGTACATAGGGGCTTCGCAAAGACGTGTGTCATTCGGAAGAATTTGGGCCCACGCTTTTCCATCTCTGAGTATACTCAGCTTTTACTTAACGGTCCTGCTATGGAAAGAAAACCTTCGGATGCTTTCTCTTTTCACTGTGAAGTTTCTCGAGAGCGCAATTTTGCTGTATACTGGAACATAGGAAGAATCCGCTTTTACAATGCTTCGGCGGTCGGACCTCACACCCCCCCCCCCCCCCCCACAAGGAACACACACACACAATTTGTTATAGCTGCGTTCAGCAGATGAAGGTGATTTCATGATCTATCATTTTTGCTAGAAACAGAGGCTTCAACTATGAGTTTTCTCTAGGTCAACGTTATTCGTGTCTCCCAGCATACGCAGTAAAAGGTTCTAGTACGCGTAAGGGGCCCTTCGGATGTTGGTAACTAGAAGACTGAAGTGAGCGGCCAGCCATACTTTTATTGTAGTTGCTGAAGAAAGGGGTAGGGAGCCTGCCTGCAGTGCAGGCGCTTTACTTTTCCTGCTTAGTTTGAACATTTCGTATGCCTATAGAGGAGGAGCCGTCAACAGCTGGCGTGAGTTATTACTTGGGCAGTTTGAATATGGTTCGGAAAAAGAATAATTTCGTTTCGTCGAATAAGTGTCGCCTTCGTGGCGTGCTTGAAACTGTTGAACACTGCTTTTTGTCAGTAAAGTTGTCATTTTATTTTGACATGTTCTACTTGGAAGTTTGCACGAAGTACCCGACTTAAATTTTCAGTGCATCCGATACCCTTTCTACCGTGTGCTGAAGTACCATTTCATACGTTTTTATAAATATACGTCTGCATAGCGTATGGAAAATTCGGATGCAAGACAAAAATGCAGAAACCATAGTTTCCTCAAGAGTACATTTCTCTCAGATGATTATGCAGCTGAAGGAAATTAACGATCAGTATGAATGTGAGCCGGATTAGTATGCACTTCTTATGAGGTGTGTAAATTCTTTTAAATCTTGATGGTGATGGAAGGTGTTGCTGTGTGGAACGCTTTCCTTGCGTGTATTGCTCTGGGGCCTGTCACTGTTAGTACTATCTGGTGTTCATAATATTGAAAAAAAAAGTGTCTATACATACACCATTTCATTTTGTAATACGCAAGAAAAGAAAAGCGTCCTTGATCTAATGGTTAGAGTATCGGGCTTCTGTGCTGAGGTCCTTTGGATCGGGCCATCGGACAATATCATATATAAATTTCTAACAGTATGGTTTTGTAAGTCCGGTATGCATGCCGTTTAGAACGAAGGCGCCCACATGCAACTTTCTTATGTGTGCTTTTTCTGTCCACTTAAACAATATATATATATATATATATATATATATATATATATATATATATGTATATATATATATATATATATATATATATATTGTTGCGTGTGGAAAGACACAGACGGAAGAGGCTATTTACAGGCTATTTACACTGGAGCCAGGCAGCCAGGCTGACACTCGCTCGCCAAGCGCACCGACCAACTTCGTCGTCGTTCTCGCGGCAGCTCATTTCTTGAGCATCGCTTGAGCATATCGTAATACTACCCCCCGGCGGCAAAAGCACCGTCACGGTGCTGTTAAATATCCAAGGCGCGTGGAGAGTTGTAGGGCTTGAGTCGGGCGACGTAGACGATGTCCCTGGTTGTCACAGCGGAGGACGTAGTGGGCGTGGCTAAAACAATTTCATAGGTGACATCGGTCACTTTGCGGAGCACGCGATATGGGCCTGTGTAACAAGAAAGGAGTTTTTCACATAGGCCAACTTTACGCGAAGGTGACCAAAGCAACACGAGGCTGCCGGGCACAAGATATATATATATATGGGACATCTCGACGACAGAAGACTGAAAATTCGCTTGGATTCAATTAAATTGCTGACGCAATGATGCATACTTTAATTGGTCCAAAACTTGAACATTTTAATAGCCTCAGTGGTGCACGCAAAGTGCTTTATTTGTTCTATGGATAAAACATTATCCCTTAGGTGTTAAGATGTAATGGTAGACGGTGACGTGTAATTTTTCTTTCCTATCAAGGTTTTGTGACAAGTGAACATGCTAAGAGCTGCGACGCAAGACAAGAAACCTGGGTGAAAGGAAATAGTAATTATTGCTGCCGTTCTCAGGTTAGATAATCTGATGCTTCCGACGAGGGTCAGCATCATAGCCGAATTTTTAAGTAGTGTTTCTCTTAACGCAGATGCAATTAGAGCTCGTTATCGTATACAAAGAGATTATAAAAGCTTTTATAGACTTGAGGGTAAAGACGCGCGTTAGGGGACTATATAGCGTCTCATAGAGTGTACTTTTTTAGGATGTGCTGTGTAGAAGGAGCTTAGAAAGAAATGTCGGAGGACCTCCGAGGTTTCTATAAATAAAAAAAAAAACAAGAACATCGTTCTTGCTTTCTTTTCTTGAAACAGTACTGAAGCAGCACCACCATCAGAAAACAAAGGTATTAGCGGCACCTGTCTTTCTGTCTAGAAAAAGTGCAGTCCCCTTTTTTGCATCTCCTCTAAAACAAACTTGCAACCATGCAGCCAAAAAACAAATCGTATTCAAGCGCTATGAAAGTGTTCGAAAGCAGGAATGATATTGCAAAAGTGCTGAATGGTGGACGAGACGGTAGCGACTCAACGTTAACAAGCAAGGACACAATGCAAAGTTTAACACGCAAGCGCTGAACATGAATGCTACGTTTTGCTGTCAGCTACACTTGGAAGCAAACAAAGTTCACAAATGCTTGAGGCCTAGAAATGGCGAGAACGGCTGTATTGGATTGGCTGCAGCGTGCGGTAACAAGATAAGTAAAAGGTGACTCCTAAGTTACTAAAAATTTATAAACTTGCGATACTACTATATGCTCACATAATTCATGCTGTCATTCTCTCTTTTTTTTTTCGTCCTTTCGCCGAAAAGGTCCAAAGGACTGTTTTGCCATGTTTATGATGCGAAAGTGCAGTACCAAGTACCAGAGTATGTTCTAAAACCGATGTTGTTCACTTATTCAAATAGGGCACCCAGAACTCGAGTTCACTGCTAAAATATTCATGACGGCCTTTATGAGAGCCTTCCGTACTCGAAACACGATGTCTGCTTGTAATAACTAAATGTTGTAAAAGGAACGCCATCATTGATTCTTTTCTGTTATTCAGCGCATGCACTCTATGGAAAATGGGAATGTACTATTGAAGCCGGACGAATAGTGCATATAGAAATGCCATTTAAACTGGAGCGCCACTTTAGGGGGCGTACAGCCTTCAGAGTCGACCGCTTCTTCTGTCCATGACTGGTTACGTTGCAATCGCTCGAGAAAGTCCAATACGGTCATTTGAACCGACGGCTGCCCTGGTCCAGCCGCCCTAATGTGAGAAGGAATGACCACAAGTGTGAGCAGTGTGTTGCGTTCTGCATTTTCTTTTGCCAGGTGTTAAAATTGGACTGACACGCGCACATGCCAACGCACAAACACACGCAGAGAGCGAGAGAAAACACACATATTCACAAAAAAGTATAAGTTCACAGACAGACAGACAGACAGACAGACAGACAGACAGACAGACAGACAGACAGACAGACAGACAGACAGACAGACAGACAGACAGACAGACAGACAGACAGACAGACAGACAGACAGACAGACAGACAGACAGACAGACAGACAGACAGACAGACAGACAGACAGACAGACAGACAGACAGACAGACAGACAGACAGACAGACAGACAGACAGACAGACAGACAGACAGACAGACAGACAGACAGACAGACAGACAGACAGACAGACAGACAGACAGACAGACAGACAGACAGACAGACAGACAGACAGACAGACAGACAGACAGACAGACAGACAGACAGACAGACAGACAGACAGACAGACAGACAGACAGACAGACAGACAGACAGACAGACAGACAGACAGACAGACAGACAGACAGACAGACAGACAGACAGACAGACAGACAGACAGACAGACAGACAGACAGACAGACAGACAGACAGACAGACAGACAGACAGACAGACAGACAGACAGACAGACAGACAGACAGACAGACAGACAGACAGACAGACAGACAGACAGACAGACAGACAGACAGACAGACAGACAGACAGACAGACAGACAGACAGACAGACAGACAGACAGACAGACAGACAGACAGACAGACAGACAGACAGACAGACAGACAGACAGACAGACAGACAGACAGACAGACAGACAGACAGACAGACAGACAGACAGACAGACAGACAGACAGACAGACAGACAGACAGACAGACAGACAGACAGACAGACAGACAGACAGACAGACAGACAGACAGACAGACAGACAGACAGACAGACAGACAGACAGACAGACAGACAGACAGACAGACAGACAGACAGACAGACAGACAGACAGACAGACAGACAGACAGACAGACAGACAGACAGACAGACAGACAGACAGACAGACAGACAGACAGACAGACAGACAGACAGACAGAGGATGCGGTGACAAAACCACATATGCATGCGCGCACAAACACTGGAAAACGCGCAAGAAAACCAGCGTGAGCCCACGATAATACAGATACGCAAACATGATCACAAACACCGATATGCCAGCACAAATACAGAAAAGCAAAGAGCGATGAAGTATGAGGGACTGTCAAAAATCTGGAATCAGGAAACGTCTTTGCAAGTCAGAACTTGTCCAGCGGGTGCACAGAGCAAACGCGCGCCGCGATCCAATATTGCGGCCCGCGACGCCGACCGAATTAAGATTAACAAGATTTCAGCTCTGCGTGCACTTAGGAAAGCCCCCGGCGGATGCTCATTTTTTCCACCTCTCTTCCGGTCACAGATGCGCGCACAGGCGCCTCTGCTTTGTCTGTGTATAGCGGCTATTCACGAATAGAACAGCTTAGTCGTAACTAAATAAAATGCATGAAGATTATATAGTTGGAAATCCAGAAATCGAAATGGGTTGCGGAAGAGATCCCATATATAGTATAGGGAAAACACGGGGAAGGCGGGAGATGGGGAAATTCAAGACGATGAGCAGAACGAGAACAAGGTGAAAGAAGGAGCCAGCGTTTCGAGAAGTGGACTTGTCTTCTTCAAGGCTTTGAAGAAGACAAGTCCACTAGCCGAAACGCTGGCTCCTGCTTTCCCCTTGTTCTCGTTTTGCTCATCATATATCATATAGTGTTGCACAAATATTCCGCATAGCAAGATCGCATAAATGCGCGCATGCATCGTAGCACTCAGATTATACAATGGCTAGGAATACATCACTTGTACAAAGTATAGTAGCACAGAAAGAGTGATAATGGCCGCATAAAATAGTGCGTGTGTGTTAAAAAACAAAAAAACTAGATTTAAGTCTTAAATAATTCGTATATACTTTCCCCATAGTGTGTGTGTGCGTGCGATACATTGTTGTCAATATTTTCCTAATAGGTATTGAAATTTGCTGTAGTAAATGTAGTGGTGCCCGAACGTTTTCTATGGCACTTCCCCACAAACACGCTGCTTTTCTCCTCTCTCTCTTTCTTTCGTAAGTTATAGTGTAAATGGCGTAAGTATTATGCGTTGGCTAACGTGCTGTGAAGTTCTGTTGAATGCTGGCATTGTTTTAAGTAAACCCCGCCGCCGGATGGCATGTTTTCAACTAGGCGTGGGGCCACTGAGCCAGAGATTAATTAATAAAAAGGTGTCAACGCTTCAGTGGAATGTGTAAGTAATTGCAGGCGCTCCGCTAACGGTATGTTACGAGTAACTGTGAGCTCTGGAATGACCAACACAAACCGGAATATAGGACGGCGTTCTGCTTAAATTTATGCGCACATTGGAGGATTCCAGACCCACAGTGGTTGCTTAGTGGCTTTGGTGTCGGGCTGCTAAGCATTAGGTCACGGAACTGAACCCAGGCCCCGGCGGCCGCATTTCGATGGGCGCGAAATGTGAATACAACCGTGTACCTAGATTTAGGTGCAGGTTAAAGAACCACAGATGTTCCAAATTATTCCAGAGTCCCCCACTACGGTGCACCTCGTATAGACCGTTTCATCGGGCGAGGAGGATAGGGCGCGCGGAGAGCCTTTCCTCCTCTCTGGCTTGGGCGATCCGGCGCGGCGCTGCTTGAAAGTATTGCTGTCGCGTGCTGCGGAACGATTTTGAGATGTTTTAGATGGTACTTTGGGAAATTTACGCCATGTCCATTCATATAAGGTCGTCAGGGAAGCCTTTCGGTGCATCGGTAACTACAGTAGGCGTAAATATCTTTTGAGGGGCGCAAAAATGTGACGCGTTTTATCAGCCGCGGTGTACGCACATTATCAGTCGCGGTGTGTGTATGTGTTGTGAACTGTTTTGCTTATATCGGTTTTAATTCAACAAAGAAAACCGGTGTCTCTGTATTAGCAGCATGAAATGGTAAATCTGCTCAATATCTGATCGCTTGGCGTAGGGAGTAAAACATAAAGCATAAGAGCGCATGCTCGTGCACGGCCAACCTAAGGATACCACGAAACATCTGAGCGGCAGGCGCAATCAAATATTTGTGATGCACCGGCATCGTTCTCGCGCATTTCAAGTCTAGTAGGCTTCAAATTACCATATGTCTACGGTAGCCTTCCTGCATGAGGCCGATGCGCTGCTCAACACAGCGATCACTGCGGTTGGTGAACCAGCACGGTACATATGTAAGCTGTGCGCTTTGGCATTGCCTTTTTTGCCTGCATACAGCCATAACATATGAGGGATCGCATAAAAAGAATGCGATGCCTATTTTTGAGGACGAAATTTCCGTAATACGTGTGTGTGCGTCGTAGAGAACGGAACGAACACAACCGAAAAAGAAATTCGGTTATCATCCTTTTTCTCGAAAAAGCAAGAGAAAACGGGCTAACGCCGCAATAGGGCCTCGCATGGTCACGCCGCACAACGTTTATAAATATATAACCGCTGATGCGGTATGCTTGGACCATGCGGTATATATAGAACAAAGATATATTTAATCCAGCACCTACCACTGCTTAGGACGCTCGCGCAGTTCGTAAACAGTCCCTTTGCTGGACAAGCGTAATTCAGACTGTAAGGTATACTGCTATCACTTGCCAAAACTATTTTATTCAGGGGCGGAAACCTCATCCATCGAAGCAAGTAGCCACGCAATGTAACCTGCAGCGAACAGTTTGAACGCTTGTCAAAGTATAACATCACAGCTCCTATCGTAGCAGAACGGTACCCACACTCACGCTGTTACGATCGTCGCGTATGTTTCATGGCTCCTAAATCGCAGCTCAGAAATAGAGGATACTGCTGCAATAAGGTCACATTAGTGATTGGAACATTCAGAAATACACAAGTGATCTCCGAGGCTGATTGTAGGCACGAATATGCATGCGCGCACACATCGCGCTGCGTGCTCCGTCCACCTCAAAGCCAGCAGAAATTCCGGCCATGACGCCTTAAACCACTTCACCACGTCTCACAGAAATGTTTACCACGTAGAAGACGCACGTCATACTAAACAGACCGCACGACCGCGAAAACAAACGCCAGAACCTGCCGCCGAGCGTATACCTGCCATGCAAAAGAACGCTTTCACCCAAGCCAGTATGGCGCTGCTCATAGGCGGCGCCACTGCGTTCACAATATGGCGGCGCCTACGAAAAAACGGTCTATTCAGACCGTGACTTTGGCCCGTATTACAATATATTTTTTTAAAAGAATTCCAGATGTTAAAAACAATCCGCAGTGCCCATTGCAGCGTGTCTCATAATCAGATCATTGTTCTGGCACGTTCCGCCACAAATAAATTAAGTTTTAATCCCCAGCTGTTGGAATGATCCCGAACATTTCACAGCAACTTAATGCGTACCTCCTGTGGTGTTTTCAGGTATTAAAATAACAATGTATTTTGTTTTGTCACCTTCATCGAACCCTTGTGCTCGAAAATTGATTGGTTTCGATTGTTACCCTCAGAGTTTTAGGAACACGCTCATTTTCCCTTCGGCGGCATCGACTGCTTGGGCTCAAAGAACGTTACTTTATGTAATGAAAAAATCTTGCTCTGAAATTGAGTTCACAGTGCCCGAAAATAAAATAAAATAAAACAAACATCAGATGAGCTTAAGCGATAACGTTTGCAGCACTTTATCAGAGGGTAGTCGAGGTAATCTGGAGACAGTGCTATCAAACTGAATTGCTTCCCCACCTTGGCGTCCAATAGCCACAAGCTCATAGGCCGAGGCTGGATGAAATCGCAGAGGGCCATATGGCTGATCGAAACTCTATTATCTTTTCTGCCCAGTGGTTTGGCCGTTGCCATTGTGCCCAGAGTGGCGATCCACAAAACTGAAAAGTCCGGCGAATGGTTTCTATCGCAGCATCGAATTCGTCTAACGAAAAGATTTCTCTTTATGGTGTTCGACGCATGTTCTTCTTCAAATGTGATGTATGGGATAAATGTAAAGCAAAAAAAAAAATATCGAGGAAACATACCGGGAAATATCCCGATAGAAGAACCACTATTTTTTATGACGATGGCCGCGAAATAGCCTAAAAAATCGGGAAGATGATGCGATACTCCCCAAGAATATGCAGGAAGGGGGAAGGGAATAGAGAAAAGCAATCGCGAACGTTGCTGGTTTTATTTCTTGCTTATTTGAGCTTTTCATTTGAAACAGGGAACGGCTGACCTAGCTCCTTTTAAACGAATGAACAATGCGGTTCTGACGTTCTTCTTCGTAAATTTTTTGGGGGAAATTGCTACACAATTAAGGAATACGTACTCTAGGTGATAAAGCAGCATTGGGTCACAATCCATTAGCGCTGTTAGGAAACCTTTTACGCAGAAAACAAATGCGGTTACCTCGCCTGTTGATGGTGTTCGGTAATATATGGTATCAAGAGTGTTGTTGAAAGCATGTTGCATTATAAGAGCTGCAGACCGCAACATCCTTGATAATCTTTCTCTAACGTCTGAGCTAACTGCCGCCCTTAAAAGCGATTCTCCACTGACTTATCTCTATGAGAAATAGCTCACGTGTCTGCATGCGCTTAAGCAACAGTGTAGGTGTAGTAATTACTTGCGTGACATGAATCATGCATTTACATGATCGCGTCTTATTGAAGCACCGATGAAAAACGAGTATCTACTACGTTACATTGTTATCGCCTCACTCATGGTACAGTCATAGACGGGAGCATTTGTTCTTGAGCCACGCAGCGCAGGCACCGGCTATACCAGTTTTCGGTTCTGGACTTCGTAAACGTTCACACTAGTCGTGCAATGGTAACAAGACGTTAAACCGAATCATAACAGCGTTTGTTGCCTTTCGTAATATGTTAATCGCAAGCACTTTGCGCGAGAGGTTATGGTATTCGTCCATTAAGTAATTTTAGCCTTATGTACCGGAGACCAACGTAAAAAGATGTTCGCAGACAAGGCGCAATCTAGTGCCTCGGGTTCAACCTTTTTATGCCAAGAGAATCCACTCATACACTTACTGCTATTCCAAAGCCGACGCCTCTCGCCATGGCTAACGTCCGAATCGCCTGAAGTGGTCGACACTGGAGCCGCCTTGTTTGACTACGTTATTTACTAGTGAATGTACACAAAGCATACACTAGTTTAGACAAATAACTAAGGTCCAGTAACATAGTGAATATAAGCCACAGAAACTAATTAAGGCAATGTACAGCGAGGACCGGCGACAATTCCTTACGGACGTAAGGTGTTCGCTTAAGCACGATGATTAAAAAACTGTCTATTAACTGTAGGGCGACCACAAGTCAGGCACACTGACTGAAATTTATGTATATTGACACGCACAACATAAAATTAAAAGCCAGTTACTGAAATTCATGTAATAAACAAATCTGTATGATTTTTGTTCAAAGCAAATGAAACAGCCAGTTTGTACGAACACAAACCGTGTGGAGCTGGAACAGAAATTGCGCTACAAGCGTGTAAATGCGTTCGTTTGCCAAAACGTCCGTTGTTTGAGGGAAAGATATGACCATATGAACCATCCACGACCTTTACACCGTTAACGCAGATTTCTTTTTAACAGGCGCAGAATGCAAACTAGAAGCAAACGGTAATGAAAAATATCAAACACTCTCCTGTGATCTAATTTTTTTTTCTTCACATAGAGTTTCGTTCATATGACGAAGAGCGTCAACAGTAGAGTTCGTCGTCATTACGCTTTCGGGAATATGAATAAATATGAAAGCTAATGATGTCTCGGCGCACGCGCGTGCTGTTTACATGCTTTCGAAATTAGTGAAAGTTAAAATGAAGATCACCGATCCTTAAAGAAACATGCTACGTATAAAATAAATATTTAATTCCTTCCAACCGGCCATGGTGGTGTTTCAATATAAGCGTTGATATTTCATCAATGTACCTTATTTTAAAGCAAGCATATATTAAAGGAAACGCTTGACAAGTGCTGCGCTTAAAAAGTCTCAGATTAGGAAAAAAAACGAAAGTACTGCTGCTCTTTAAAATGTCATGATAGCGAGCTTGATGCGTACGAAAGAATCGTTTTGTATAACATGTTGAGTGCGTTAAACTTCATTTATTCTATGCCCAGAGGGACTCGCAAATTTGTCACATAGTTTAAATCATTGTGACACGTCAGATATCCCGGGCGCATAAATGTTTCCTTCACAAAAGAGCAAGAGATGTCTAAGACTAAGACACAAATTTTTACACATAGAACTAGGCGTCTATAGAATTTATACTGTTTATTCCTTTTATTTTGCTGTGAAAGCGAGGGAAAAAGGAATGGCAGCAGTATTTTTCTGGTTGGATGTTCCAACGGCCTAAACAATAATAGTTTAGTACGAATAAGTGTAAAATAAGATCTCACGCAAATAATACGAATTGCATGTTGTTTGGAGGCTGAGAGAAATCGACAGTAATATTTAATTCTTGAAATCCAATAACTTTATGCGTTAGTTGATGTTGAAATGCGTCGCTGAGTTATGTCGCTGAGTTCAGTACTGCAGCGAAATATTGCTGAAGTTAGTGCTGCGGCATTATGTTTCCTATGTGCAATGTTGCTGCTTGCAAGGCGGGAAGAACGCAAGACGACAAACGGACCATATTACGATGTATCAGCTGAGTTCTCATTAGTGTTTCACGCCCACCACGTTGAGTGTTCTTTCGCGTTGACACCACTTTTCAGCACGATGACACCACTTTGCCGAGCGATGACAGCATTTTTCCGAGCGGCACCGTGCTGTTGACACTGCATTTTTTTATCGCGTTCGTAGGCGAACTGCACGCCATACTCTGGGGTGATGTCGTAGTTGTCGTCCGACGAGTGCCTGAAGCGTGTTGCATCTTATTCATCGTTGCCGTTCACGGGCTCCGGCGACGGTGTCTGCAGTTCCAAGGTGATCGACAATTGCATGTGATCGGAGTAGTATGTCGATGCGTACCTTACTTCATGCACTCTGTGTGGCACGTCGTGCGTGGCACCGACATCGACATGGCACGCCATGTCGATGCCGGTGCCGGTGCGACGCAAAGGGGTCATTTCGTCTGTTGCAGGGGGCGAGTCTTAAGTTTAGATCGACGCCTATCACGCCGATGAAAGCCGAGGGGCAAGCGATTCAACTCCGTACGATGAAGACGCCACAGCGCCGACAGTGGCGCCACTACTGTCATGCGCCTTCTAGTGAATCGTCCGACAGGCAGAGCCTAACCACGTGCACAGCCTTGAAGATATTAAGGCGGATGACTTTAATGGCTCATTGTCAAGGTCATCTGCCGTTAGCAGAAACTGTCACAGCTTTCCGGCATCCTGATTGGTCTCCTCTGTGTCGTTACGTCAGTGTAGCTAGGCACAGGTGTGCGCCTCCTGATTGGCTAACGCGGGTGACGTCACTGTCGTCAAGTGCGGGTGTCGGGGTGGTTCGGCGCCGCGCGGGATGACTCATCACATCGGCACGTATGGTGGCCGTGCGTTCGACGGTGCGTCCTGACGTCACTGTCATCTGGCGCTTGAGGTGGCCTCTCAATTGGACGCTGTGTGGCCTGACGTCACTGCCGCGAGGCGCGGGTGGCGGCCGTCTGCTTGGGTGTGGTGTGGCGGTGGAGGCAGTTTGCGGTATCGTGTGGGAAGGATGCCTCCTCTCGCCAAACCAGTGTCTCCCAACCCGCGTCTAACAATTATAAGGACACTCCAGGAGCATTTATGCCGGCGCCGTAGACGTAGCCGTCGCCGTGATGTTTAGTTTAAAGACCAGGGGTGAAATCACCGTCGCCGCGTGCCCTACGCTGTGTGTGCGAGTGGAAGCGCGTGAGGGGAACCGACCATCGTGAGTTAATCTGCGCGCGGTCGCACGCCCGTATCTTAAGAACGATCTGCTTTGGGGGCAGAGTCTTGGTACGCCGGTGGCTCGTACCCTTGTGCGTGCTTTGTGTACTCGGCTCTGAGTTTAGTTGAAGCGATAGACCGCACGGATATCACTTCGCTCGCTGGTACTGCCGTGTGCATTCACGACAGCGTTTTAACAGCGAGTGTCCGCGGCGATCGAGTATGATGTTTTCGTGTATGCTGTGCGCGCTGACACCGTGCTTGTTAGTTTAGTTAGTATGCCTATGTTTACAAGTTTATGCGGCCGATAAAAGTGCTATCCTTATTCCTTACAACTTCCACTAATTTTGCTATCGCAGTCGATGCTTCGCCTTTCGGTCAAACTGCGGCTTCATGTGATGTTCACTGCTTGCGCAACTGCACAATAATAACACGATTACCTTGCGACACTCCTATCACTACACGTCTTATGAATGTAACTGCATCGCAGACTATGACGTGATAACATGGAGGGGAAATAACGAGCTTTTAATGCGCTTTCGTGTGTGGGCTCAACTCCACGCGCGCGGATTCAAATCTACCTGTTTTCGCATGAACCACTGTATTGACGCTATCAGGCGAGCAGAAGAGTGTCTTCAGGGACGCTTTATATGGATGCCCACATGGCTGCAATTACACGGTAAACACAATTTCGTTCCTTGCACATGGCTCTGCACGCAATCATCCCTGCCACGATCGTGGGACCGCAGCTGTGGCCGTGCGCACAAGCAGCGACACCGAGAAAGCATCACGACCCAGAGCCCGCAAACGACCGGCCACGCTCGGTGTCCAACTTCTGTGCCGTTATTATGTCGTTACGTACTTTTTATGCGCATGGGAATACCTCGAAGCATGTGGTTAAGCGTAAGACCACTGCTT
Source organism: Dermacentor andersoni (assembly GCF_023375885.2). Classification (NCBI taxonomy): domain Eukaryota; kingdom Metazoa; phylum Arthropoda; class Arachnida; order Ixodida; family Ixodidae; genus Dermacentor; species Dermacentor andersoni. The sequence goes on from NC_092823.1 coordinate 102,921,542, forward strand.
AGTAGTACCTTTATGTGTGCTATCTTCCCCCGCGTCGTACAGTCAAGGCTATCTCACCTGGTCATTTGCCGATGCGCTGCACACAGGCAACGCTGCCCGGGTCGGCAACACTGAACGTACACAGCCCTTCGCACCTCCACGCGGTGCCCACGGGAGCCCCCTTCTGAACGCCACCATTTCACACGCACCTTGTCGTGCTCATCCAGTCTCTCTCTTCTTGTCGGTCTGGCTACACAGCGGCTCACCTGCTTACTATGCAAGCTCATGTTTACTACAATTCAGCCTTACTTCGTATAACATTCCAACGTATTGCTATGTCATTCGTTGCTTCCCCTTTGCGGTGACACTGTGACATTTCATTGGATGTTTTATTTGTCAGTGTGTCAATTAGGTAGTTGCAGAGAACTGTAAGATACGTCAAACCGATGTACTTCAAGCAAGGTGCAAATACTGCCTTTCTTTCTTATGGTATATTGGGAGGCAGTCCACGAAATATGATAAATACTATGTGACTACGCGCTCACTCGCTCGAAAGAGTAGTGCCACCAAACATTCTCAGTGGGCACTCAATGCTACCGCGGGATTCTCCAAATGTTTACAAGAGCCGGAGCTTCATCGAGGCTGTTCGCAATAGGTGGGTTAGCTTAACCAAATAGCCACCGTTATCTGGGACTATCTTAAAGCGATATTATACTGTTGCAAATATGAAATACGAATTTGTCTTCTGAGATTTTTGCCAGTGCGCGTATAAAATCTGAATACTTCATTCAAAGTAAACGTCCATGAATAAGTGCCATTTTTTATTTGAGAAGGCTCAAAAATATGCGTTGAACATTGAGAGAACCAATGAGAAAAAGTTCTGCATTTAGCACTTATTTCGAAAGCGGGATGAACGCTGGCGCCGCGTCCGACATTCCTGTTCTGTTCTATTCGATAATTTAATGATGCACTGCTTGGATGCTGGTGATATTTGCTTCTTGATGACAAATTTAGGATGTTTGTTAATCTCCCAAGAAACACGCAAAGCATTTGTGGTTAAGAGGTTGTTAGACGACGAATTCTTTCGACATTGGAGTACAGCTTGACCGAGAGCTAGGTCTGGGAAAAGAGAAACAAGCCCACATGTTCCACCAGCAGCGTCACGACCAAACACAACACATGTGACTATTCATGGCCGGTGATCCTACCTATACGCACAGCTGCCAGTCTCAAAGCGAGGCCCGCCAAAAATATCCTCATGGTAAAACTCGTTTTACGGCTTGTAGAGGCATAGTTCACTGATACAGCTGTAATCATTTTCTCTTAAGCCACAGTTTAACGAAAATTACGTCAAGTTTAAAAGCCTTGTGATGGAGAAAAGAGTACAGAATGTTTATTTGGTGCAGCTTAGTTTCGTGAGACAAGGCAGGGGCATTTTTGGGCATTCGAGGGGAGACGGTGGTCCTGCACTAAAACCTCCAATGAGCGAAGCACTGTGTGGTGTTCTTCGCCACAAGGCCTGAACGCACGGACGTGTTGGACGCCAACGGAAACCACAACAACGAGAGTGTTATGTTACGTTACAAAAAAAAAAAAAATCAAGGAGAAGCAGCACCGCGAAGAATAGCTCTCAGAAAACAGCACACAAAACGAGAAATTTCGCGCTCACGTGCTCTGGCCACCGGGCATGGTATATTAACAACACCTGGGCTTCATCGACTCACCATGGCCGCCGCTCCTTTGCGGGCATATCCTAGAAGCGTTTTACCATACTGGCCTCTAAGAACAATACAATAGAAGCAGAACAACCGTATCCTCATTTACCGGTATGGGAGAAACGGTGGAGGGAAACTGCTGCTGCTGCTTTGACTGTACTTGCGAGGTACTCTATATAATACGCGATCCGAGTTTAGCCGGAACGCGAGATGTTCCTGACGTCCACGTGCCTCGAAGTACTCGTATATGCGTTTTTACCCTGCTTTTGCTTTTGCTGTGACGGTGTGGTTCGTGCAGGGCGGACCTGATGCCGGCAGCTGCTGAGAACGCATGACAACAGCCGTTGGGTTTGGCCTCTCCATGGCGTCTCGAGTAGCAAAATGCCAACAAGTTGCTATCTATCTATATGTATGTATGTGTGTATGTATGATGTATGTATGTATGTATGTATGTATGTATGTATGTATGTATGTATGTATGTGTGTATGTATGTATGTATGTGTGTGTGTGTGTGTGTGTGTGTGTATGTATGTATGTATGTATGTATGTATGTATGTATGTATGTATGTATGTGTGTATGTATGTATGTATGTATGTATGTATGTATGCATTTAATAGAAGGAAAATCGGACATCCGCCCGTTCGTAGCAAATGCTACAAAGGAAGCCCTACGGGTTCCTCGAAAGAAAAGCCTTGCAGTTGAATAAAAATTCGTCCTGCTCCGGGACTCGAACTCGGTACCACCGGCTTTCCGGGGCAGCCACTCTACCATCTGAGTTAAGCTCACATTGTAACCTACATACGTATGTAGTATGTATGTAAGCTTTTTGGCTTTGTTGGGCGCTCCTGTTTGCAGGTAGCTACACCTGTAAAACTAATCGCTAAAGATTTCTTAAGGCCAACGAGAAAGTATTACCTTCTTACAGTTCGTGATTCTTTTTCTTTCTTGTTTTGTCACCCTTCGCTGTAATCCAATCGACGCCGACATGGTTCCGAGTACTTAAGCAATTTAAAGCTGGCTCACTGAAAGGCTATTGAAATGTTCTAAAGACGCCTTAAAGAGGTCTTCGAAGGTAGCTTTTTTCCAGATAAATTAGTGGGGAAAAGCAAAATTTTCTGTCATTGCATTTTCGCAAGGACAAAAACATGTAAGTTACAAAACAAAATATGAGCCAATAAGCGTAAAACTTAGAGAATAACAATATTAAGAGGAAGATTTCGCTCAGGCCGAACTCCGACGTGGCCTATTAATATACATGTAAAACGCAAAAACGTTTGGCTGAGACAACTCCTGGACCAATTTTGATGAAATTTGTTGCATTTGATAGAGACAGTTAAATTCTAGTGACTATTGGAGGCGGAATTTCGATTTAGGGGCTGACTTTTGTTAAAACAATTTTCAAAAATTCGAAAGTTTCAAAAGAAAAAAAGAATAGAAGCACGAAGTTTACAAATTATTAGCTCTGCACCAAGAAGAGATTGGCGGTTTTTTAAATGGCACCCATTAGATCATTGAAAGCAGACAAATTTGATATGTCACCTAATATATTACATGAATTTGTTACGTCGTGTACAAAGGTTCTGCAAAAGATGTATTTCCGTATTACTCAATTTTTAGAGATTCATCTTTAACATATCAATTTTCTCCGCCTTAGATGTACTACTATATGCAAGTAACAGAAGTGTGGTCTAATTTTTCATTGCTAAGTTACAGGGTTGTAATCTTGATCGTTTCATTTTCCGAAAATTTTTGATTTTTGCCAATTTTTAATAAAAGATTGACAATTTAAATCGAAAATTCAAAACCAACACACACTAAATTTTAAGTTTTTCTTTTGAATGCTAAACCTTGTCAAATTTGGTTCAGTGGTTTACGAGAAAAACGAATTCTCCTTCTACATGTATTCACATAGGAGCACCCGAACTAAAGCTTCCTCTTAAGGCTAGCAGTCACTACATCTAGAAAAAAAGTAGCAGATTCGCCTGAAAGGCGGAGCACTGATTGCGATAGGAAATTAGTAGACACCTATACAAAGTAAGGATAGGAGGTTTATCGGCCGTATAAGCTTGCAAGCATTAGCTTACTAATTAACAAGCTTGGTGTCAGTGCGCACAGGCAAATATGAACACATCAGACACGATGACTGCGGGCACTCGCTGTCAAAACTCTGGCGTGAGCAATCGCGGCAGCAGTAGCGAGCGAAATGGCCTTCGTGTTTGTCTATGGCTTCAACGCAAGCTGAGTTGCGAGAGCACAGCACTCGCAAAGGTATCAGCCATCTGCAGATCGCTTATAAGAAAATTCAGAGTCATTCCACTCTGGGAAGGTAAATGATCATTTGAAATGTAATAATGGCGATAAGTATGTTGATAATAAATATGTTGAATGAAAATAACACACATACCACAATGAATTTTGTTTTTTCACGATTTTTTTAATAAGTTGCATAGTTCACGCTTTTCCTTTACTTTAGCCTTCCTTTGTATGATTTCTAGATTTATTATTGGGCCACCAAGGTGACTATCGCTGTATGATCGCGATGACGTACAATCAGTAGCTTTGTGGCGACACTGGAAAGGTTCTTGGCCAATGCCAGGTCTATACACGATCGATGACGTGTCGTGGGCGCACTGAAATTTGTGTAACACAGTATGCTGAACCTTCCCAAAGGAAACGGCACGAACCGCTTTCCGTCTAGCCGAAACACGGCTATGTTGAAATCACCCACAATTACGATGCGAGTCCAGTCGGTAAGGGTGATCCAACCAAAGGTGCATACGCTTGGCGTTTGCGGCACGATCTTCGTCCGTATTGCGGTGCCACCCGCCGTCGCCGCGCACATTCCCGCTTCAGTTCACGACGGTGTTCTTCGTAGGCGCGCAGTCCTTCCGAAGTCCTCGTCACACGCGGCCTACCCATCGCACAGGGAGAAGGGAACTTAGATAAGGTTACGGGGTTTGCCTATGGAGCCTGCGACATCAAACCGCAATCCATACTAAACAGTGTCTATTCCGGTTTTACTTCTTTATTGCGATATTTTTCTTACCACAATACGTTTGACACTTCTCGCGATTATATTAAGTTGGGGCGTACACGGCGATACGCTTTTGCCCTATGCTTTAGTTCTCTTACCTCTGGGGTGGCCGCCATCTTATTTACCCCTCCACACACGCCGCGAAAACATAGATTATAACAGCTCCGCTATAATAGGGCGCACGAGACCGCACACGGCCGTGCAAAGTAGGCAGTCGCTGCCACAATGGAACACCACTCTCCCCCTACCCGGCCCGCCCCCCTTCCCTTCCATGCTGTCTAGCGGCTTTCCTCCTTCGCGTGCGAGCTTGAACCGCGATCCCCCCGTCCCTCCGCTGCGCCCACTGCATCGCGTGCGACGGAAGATGGCGCGCTTCCTCCCCGCGCGCAGATTCGCCGGAATCAGTGGGCGCGAAATTGATGCGCGATCGTCGGGTGACGTTCGCAAGCTTTGACTCGCAAATGCTGCATACCGCGAGTGGCGGCGGCGTTATCATGCTTGGACTTTATACACAACATAACGGTGACGCCGACAACATAAATGAGCCTGGAGTGTCCATATAATTGCTATCGCAATAACATATTTATTCTTAATGACTGCTGCAGGAATCCGCAACGCTCAATAAATATCTTTGTGTAAAGCCAGTATCCTTACAAAATTACCTTGTGTGGGGCATACATATATTGACTGTTTGGTTTTTTTACTCTGACGAAGCAGATGTTTTAGGAGTATTTACGAAAGTGTTCATTCGAGAACATTACCGCGACCGTGACAAGTCTAATTCAAAATAGAGGCACATGAGATTGCCCAATGAGCACCAACACATCAAAATCGGTAATGGCAGGTGTGAGGGAGCAGTTCAAATCATAAAAACAAGTAACTATAAGATATATTTAAGCGTCTACTGGTAGAAGAGTTGAATTGCAAAGAAATCATAATAAGAGTAATAAAACACTATAATTAAATACTCATAGAAGATAGAATTTCGTAGGAAGACGAAGGCTTCATGCCAGCAAACAGGGCCGGAGAAGTAATGCTACTAAGGCTGCTGAATGTCCATCGGCGTTCCTTAACAAGGTTTTCTTATACATTATTGATTTTACGCAGTAGAAAAAGATCTCGCGTTTCTGTGTGCAAAACCTGCCGGAGTCAGGTTGTTTGCGGATGGCCTCGCAACGTGAGCGGTACTGGGGCGCTCACGTTGTTTACGGCTCACGTTGTTTGCGACTGTTACCCAAGCACAAACACCATTGCTATTGCGGTTTGTCATTTGCGCTCTACGTCCGAAAGACGGCGCTGTTTGCCGCCACAAACCTGTCACAGGGGCGTCGTGCTCCCGTACCTTACACGACACTGCCCTGCTTTCCGCGGGTGCTAGCGGAACAGCGCGTGCAAGTGCAAAGTAAGGCGCGGAATAGCAAATGAAGGTCCCGAGGAGGGGAATTAGGTTCGGTCTGCGTGTGAAACTACGGGAGTGGCCGCTCTGCTACGACGCGACGACTCGCTTTCGCCGGAATGCTGCACAGGCTTTTACGGTGCTTGGCACTCCGAGCACGCATACTCATTAGCCCCTTATACCTAGACGCCGCCGAAGGCACATCAGGCCTGGAATGGCGTGACGGCGCTTGTCCGGCCGAAGGGATCCGGCTCTGTGTGCAACCGTGATCATTTTCCGGGAACGCATCTGCATTATTGTCCGATTACGTGCTTGTACGAACACAGGAAAGCTGTTGCTTTTTTATGTGTGTGTGGAACAGGTCACTTGAAGCTGTAGCAGGTAGTGCCTTGTAGGACGGTGTTGACGGGTTCTCGCACTAGATAGAGTTACAAGCGTTCTACCTCAACAGCGCCACTCCACGCCGAGAGGTGGCGCGGCGCTTCAATAACCATGGCGAGATATAAGAAGGAAGAACAAGCATGTACTTGCTGCGGTAAAGCTAGGGAAACGACACACCATGTTTTATTAGAATGTGAACGCGTCACCCAGCGGTCGATTTAGGCACCACTGGCCTCCTTGAAGCCCTTGGGTTCAGCGGGAGCAGTGGTAAAGCAAACATGTCCGCAAGAGGCATTAGTAAGAGGCGATTGGAGGATTGGTGGAAGAAAAGTAGGGAAACGACAAAAGACGGAGACGTACAAAAGCACAGTTCGCAATAGGGGATCAGAAAATTTGGTTGTGGTAGTTCATAGTGTATTTTTCTTCTTTTTTTCTTGTTTAACCTAGGTAGGACATTAGGCTGTTTAATAACAAGAGCTTGGTGGCGCAACCCACCGCCCCGTTCCAAAGGGGACGCTCATATACATACATACATACATACATACATACATACATACATACATACATACATACATACATACATACATACATACATACATACATACATACATACATACATACATACATACATACATACATACATACATACATACATACATACATACGTGCGTTCGTTGGTCCGTCCGTCCGTCCATCCGTGGTTATGTATGATAACGTAAAAGGAAGGGGCTAGCTATTCGTGGCGCATGCTGGCTATCCGAGAGGAAAAGCATACCGGAGCAAATAAGCGCCGCGGGACGAGGCATGCGTGTGCTGCTAAAAAAAGACAGGAAACGGCTCGGCAAATCGTAATGGGATGACCTGATATTCACCCTGCGAGACCCGTAGGGAAGGCCCACCTTCTGGAAGCAAGAGGGATTCGAAGAATATGAAACGAATAACTGGTCAGTAGTCGAGATAAGTGGGAGACACTTAGAACATTGGCGAAAAAGAAATCAGGAAACAAATTTATAGGAGCGCAGGCATTCGAAACGTAGGCGACGGTGCAGTATGGCGATAGAGGTTTAAATACGAAACATCGATATCATATAGCCGGAATGTTATATGGCCATAAATGTAGTAAAAATGACTAAATGTGGTATGGTGACTATTTGACATCTTCCCTTTTCAAAGGCGAAGCCAATCATCATCATCATCATCATCATCATCATCATCATCATCATCATCATCATCATCATCACCACGTGGCCTCCGAGAGAGGTACGTCGGTGCGCTCTCGTACACCACGCAATAGCACACCTCGGTGGCCTCTACGACAAGGAGTTACTGGGGAGACAGGCTTCCGCTTCAATACATTTGAGTGTAGACTCCGAGAAGCAGCTAATATTTAAGCTTGCGCTCAGCTGTCGCAGTACTTCGATTACGTGGGGCCATTTCCTCGTTGGCCGACGTCGTTCGGATGACGATCACTTTGGCAGCGATTGACCTGACGACGAGACGGCAGATGTGGCGGTGACCAGTCGCGGGCGTTTATTATAATCACAAGGATATCAATAGCGTTTGTGAGTGTGTGACGTTGGACGGAAAGATCTCGCTACGTGCACTGGAGAAGGGCACGAACAGATAAATGATTCGCTTTGAACTACGGAGTGGGTCTTTCTACCTACTGTTCCTTTTTTTATGCTTGTTTTTTTTACGAAGCATCAAACATGGTACCAAATTTAGTTTTACGTTAGGTTCTGTCATATTTGGGGTGTCAAAACAAACCGGCTGTAAATAAAGCAACAAAAATTCAGCGAATAGGAGAGCGCGTTTTATACAGCAGGGCAAACTGTAATTCTTTCTTGCGTGTTAATGAGAGCAAGACAAATTTCTGAATAAAAACATTACCTTTCGAAGAATAATAAAATAGGAGAACGCTATCGTTGTTTAAAATTATGAGCAAAATGTAAACATAACCTCGCCTGATTATCACTGTGCTGCAAAGACAACACTGAGCGCGTTTATATTTTTTGTACAGTGCAAATTAGGCTTTGATGTCGCACTTTTTACAGGCCATGCTCACTGGTTTTCAGACCTTCTATTCCAAATATGAAAAGCTGGAAGAATTTTGCATAGCATGTTTAAAATTTCATGGCCTTTACAGTAAGCTTTTCTGCTTGGACCTCATTCACTGAGGAAGCAGGCCGATGATAATACAAATATTTGCTTGAATCCTTCGGCTAAGATTAATTAGGCTGCGCTTCACGAAAACGGATGTGGACAAAGTACATCTCTTTCTGCGATAGTTTTCTTTTGGTGGGGTAGGGGGGGGGGTCAGAAAGCCTTGCCGAACAGTCTAGATGAGATTTTATGGAGTGAAGTCAGATATCGAATTTTAATCGTCGCCTTTTCTTGAAATATTATGACAAACAAAGAATGGTTAAGGTTATTTAACATTTTCCTTCCCTCACATACAACCATATTCACATATCACGCTAGCCACGTCAAGATTTTGATGCTTGTTGTGAATGATACTTTCGTGATGTTGCGACAAGTGAATACGACAATATGAGTGGAACATGAAACATGTTCCGTTCCGTCGTATTGTGGGGATTATTGGTCACGTGGTAGCTGCACTGGAGGAGGTACTGCGGTGGTATGACTCTATCTAAACCGATATATTATGAGACTTCACGTTGAAATATTGTAGTGGATAGCGATTTATATTGTGGAATTTTTAAACGTTTTGCTCGCAACAATATTTATTCAGCGGTGTTAGAAATATTGTTTCTTTTTGAGCCAGAGCATCTAGCTCCCTCGTGTCTTTTTATTTAGAGCGTTAGTTTATACATGAAGTTGTATTGACAACTAGATGGTGCCTAGGACCCAAAATGTAACAATTGCTGCGTTGTTAGCCGAGAAAACTTGATATTCTTCAGTTTTATAAACTTTAATAACCGTTTTTCACATCTACAGCTTCTGCACCCAAGAACAGATTTTTCTGGCCCTGTATTTTAGTTTGCAGAACAGTAATGAAACGGCCTAACTACTGTGTCATAATAGCAGAACAAAACATCGTAATACGGGCGTTGAAAGAACAAAAAGACTGCTTTTAGCCGCGCTCAGATTCTTAAGCGAGGAGCTTAGTGAGAGCCCCAAGTCCCAAATTAAGAGCACAGTTTTCTCTTAGTCGCTAATAAGGTCCCAAGAACACGCTCGTTTATTTTCTGCTATGAATACGAACTTCATTGTACAATAGACCTAATTACGCGTTCATAAATTATTCAGACCACAGCAACCCAGACCAATAATTTCGGTTCTGAACATCCTTGGTAGAACAGTGAGGAGTTGGCTTTATATTTTGCAGCTGGTTCCGTTTAATGTCGTTGAATAAGGGAGAACCACAACGTACGACTTTTCGAGACAAGGCACACTGGGTGATTTAAAATTAAGGCTTCTTTGCTCAGTAGGCGTGGCCTATGCTGCAAGGACTCAACTAGTTGAATCAGTAGTCTCAGTCAGCGCGTTGACCTGATTCGTTCAGCGTTGCTTTAATCCTTATACGAAGTGGAAAAATCAGAATATAATGATTGCTGTCATCCATGGGTAGGTAAGTACTCTCATCTAACTTTGCTGAAAGTCCTTGCAAGCAGGCTTGCGTACCTCGATTTCGGTGGACGATGAAGGAACGGTAGTGTTCATTGTTTGCCGGAGCGCTTCACATTAGGTTTCCTATACCTAACCTTCAATCAATCAATCAATCAATCAATCAATCAATCAATCAATCAATCAATCAATCAATCAATCAATCAATCAATCAATCAATCAATCAATCAATCAATCAATGTAGTAAGTAGCAGAACGTTCCTTGCCAGTGTGCCCCGCGCCACATTAGCATGACATCCCTTTTACTCCGCTTGAATATCGTAAAGGACAAAACCGTGTTACAGATGATTTCCGGCCCGATGCGAGGAGGAGCGTTATTTTAAGATAGCAGGCGGCCCATCTATAGTGCCGAACAAAGCAGGGCAAATGTAGCGACGGCGAAACAAACGTGGCCACAAGGAAAGGCGGTCCCGGAATCGAGCGGAAAAGATAAGGCACTTTTTCTCGCACTGACTCATTGGACTTATCTTAAAGTAGAATCACGGTGCTTCAGCTTGGTATCTGTTTCGCCCGCGTGGCATTTCTCTCCGATAAGGTCGTTCTTTCGGTAAAGTTCCATGCCATTAGACCGAGGCCACATTGTTCGCTGCGTCGAACAACAAAGCCATTTGCTTTCACGGCTTTCTAGCCGGAATAGCTTCGAGGTTGAATGCCGATCGAAAAACGGGGAGCCTTGTGCTGGGAAGCTTCTCCCTAGCACTCTGAGCAGCTTGACGTTAAGGAACGCACTTCCCAAAATTGCTGTTTTGTGGGAAATGCAATTGTAAGCATGAACGGCTGCGCTCCGCGCACGGTTAGCCTCAAACCTTCAAATGTTTTCTTTGTTATTTCTTGGGTAACCTTCTTTTATAACTTTGTTTCAAGGCTTTCACGCATGTCTAGTGATTGTAGTTAGCTTGAATGGTAGCCCTGAGTCTGCATCCTCCTAAAATCAATTTATTTTAAAAGCTACAAAGAAGCAAACAAAGCTTACGCGAATCCTAAGCTCTGTGGGCATCCATTTAAGCAAAGCTTTTTGTTCGGCGTTCGTGAGGAACGCAATTCTGGTTTAGCTACCGTTTGCAGTATAGGCAAGGCGACTAAGTAGAACACGCTTTTGCTGCGAAACGCCTCCCCCGATGTGTAATTGTACCGCTCGAATACCGTAAGCACATCTGGCAGAAGCCATAGTCTATCTCACGGCGCTCGCACAACATTGTAAGAGGCAGAAAGACAGGAGAGCACTGTTGAGTCATCTATGGCGCCCTGGCGTTACATAGAGATAAGTCCAGTGGCTTAGTGAGTATTGTGGTCCGGGACAGGACAGTGGCGCAGTGCAGTAGCCAGACGCCCGCCCCTACAAAGAGGGGGAAACAAGGGAAGCGAGGTTCGCTTTCAAAATTCTTGCTCGCTTTGCACTTACACTTGGTTGGCTTCGCAGGAGATGTTAGTAAAGCGAATGAAATCGCAGACAAGAAGCGGTGCAATTACTATCGACATTGTAGTTTTACTCACGTTTCTTGTAATTTGAAGGATTGGAAAGCATTTCTATGCATCTGAGCCCTCTTCGAAATCACGGACACAATTTTTGGCGCCACTGCGAATGCTGTAAGTGCGGTCGATGTTGCAACCAATAGAAAGGAGCCGTAATATTCTTCGCATTGTTTTTGAGCTTCTCTGTGCGTTACATCAGCGCAAGCTTGTTCACAGATTAAGACCTGGATGATATGGATGCATTCTTTGTAGTTATAAATAAAAATAATAAAGCTGTCATGTGAAAGCGAGCGCATTCCATTTCTCGTTGTGTAGGCTATATGTGACTGCTCTTAGACAAAACATCTCAATTTCGGCTTTCTTGGCTTTGTTATAGTGGTAGCAATAAGAGACAAGTTATAGTGGTAGCGTTATAGCAGTGTTATAGCGGTAGCGTTTGAGTAGCGTTATAGCGGAAGCAATATATAAGTACCACAGCCGAAGCTTTATAGCTGGGATGTTATAGGTTTTCTCCAGCGAGACTTTGTTGCGCTTGGAGCTTAAATCCACCGTTTTGAGCTTATCCATCCATCCATCCATCCATCCATCCATCCATCCATCCATCCATCCATCCATCCATCCATCCATCCATCCATCCATCCATCCATCCATCCATCCATCCATCCATCCATCCATCCATCCATCCATCCATCCATCCATCCATCCATCCATCCATCCATCCATCCATCCATCCATCCATCCATCCATCCATCCATCCATCCATCCATCCATCCATCCATCCATCCATCCATCCATCCATCCATCCATCCATCCATCCATCCATCCATCCATCCATCCATCCATCCATCCATCCATCCATCCATCCATCCATCCATCCATCCATCCATCCATCCATCCATCCATCCATCCATCCATCCATCCATCCATCCATCCATCCATCCATCCATCCATCCATCCATCCATCCATCCATCCATCCATCCATCCATCCATCCATCCATCCATCCATCCATCCATCCATCCATCCATCCATCCATCCATCCATCCATCCATCCATCCATCCATCCATCCATCCATCCATCCATCCATCCATCCATCCATCCATCCATCCATCCATCCATCCATCCATCCATCCATCCATCCATCCATCCATCCATCCATCCATCCATCCATCCATCCATCCATCCATCCATCCATCCATCCATCCATCCATCCATCCATCCATCCATCCATCCATCCATCCATCCATCCATCCATCCATCCATCCATCCATCCATCCATCCATCCATCCATCCATCCATCCATCCATCCATCCATCCATCCATCCATCCATCCATCCATCCATCCATCCATCCATCCATCCATCCATCCATCCATCCATCCATCCATCCATCCATCCATCCATCCATCCATCCATCCATCCATCCATCCATCCATCCATCCATCCATCCATCCATCCATCCATCCATCCATCCATCCATCCATCCATCCATCCATCCATCCATCCATCCATCCATCCATCCATCCATCCATCCATCCATCCATCCATCCATCCATCCATCCATCCATCCATCCATCCATCCATCCATCCATCCATCCATCCATCCATCCATCCATCCATCCATCCATCCATCCATCCATCCATCCATCCATCCATCCATCCATCCATCCATCCATCCATCCATCCATCCATCCATCCATCCATCCATCCATCCATCCATCCATCCATCCATCCATCCATCCATCCATCCATCCATCCATCCATCCATCCATCCATCCATCCATCCATCCATCCATCCATCCATCCATCCATCCATCCATCCATCCATCCATCCATCCATCCATCCATCCATCCATCCATCCATCCATCCATCCATCCATCCATCCATCCATCCATCCATCCATCCATCCATCCATCCATCCATCCATCCATCCATCCATCCATCCATCCATCCATCCATCCATCCATCCATCCATCCATCCATCCATCCATCCATCCATCCATCCATCCATCCATCCATCCATCCATCCATCCATCCATCCATCCATCCATCCATCCATCCATCCATCCATCCATCCATCCATCCATCGTCATTGCTTCGTTGTCATACCGTCATCCTCGAGCACTCGTTGTCATACCGTCATCCTCGAGCACTCGTTGTCATACTGTCGTCGTGATGCCATCGGGGTTGTTACATCATAGTCATTTCTAACTTCGTCATTCGACAATCGTCACTCCATCGTCGTCAACCTGTAGTTATCACACAGCAATCGTCATATGATTGTCATCATGCCGTCGTCTTCGCACTGTCGTTCTGCCATGTTCTTCAATACAGAAACATCATCTCATTGCGCTCATGCCCTCGTCGTCATACGACTTTCGTCGGTCCATTAGTGTCATTCCTCCGTCTTTCTATAGTAATCATGCCATCGGCATCAGACAATCGCTGTCACACACCTGTTGTTATAGCGTCGTCGTTATGAGGTGATGATAGCGCCATCGCTGTCATTACAGAATCGCCATCCGGTTATTGTCATACTGTCATCGTCACGCCATCGTCGTGATCCCATTGTGCTTATGCTGTCGTCACGTTGGCTTTCTTATACGATAGTTAGCATTTCAGAGTCTTCATCTTATTGTCATGATGCCTTCATAGTCATACCACCTTTGTCGTTGCACTGACATCATTCCTTCATCATTACATCGTCCTGACTGCCTCGTCGTCATACAGTCGTTGTCATGTCGACACGCTCATGAACGACATTGTCATGCGAGTGTCATAGCAAAGTGGGCCGATAGCAAAGACAATGCAATTTGCATGTAGCTGAAGCAGCCTGTCTCAAACGGGCGATTCCCCACAGGGGCGTCTGCGTAAGCAGGCGTTTCGTGCGTTGCGACACCGCGTACCCGAGCACACGTGGGTTGGCTCCTCCCGCGTGTAGCCGTGCGCGGCTTAGCCGTGTCTGGGGAAAGGCGGATCCTGGGGGTTGAGACGAAGCCGGGTGTTCGGACCTTTAAGGCCCCCCGGCGGAGGCACCACCCCTCTTCGGCCTCTGCTTCACATAGACGGCACCTCCAGACTGACCCACCTGGGGGAAATCGGCAGTCACCTTTTGCTGTCCTCCTCTTCGATCTTCGTCTTTCTCTCTCGCCTTTTTCATCTTTCCTGTCTTCTCTTCATTTCTCCTCACTTCCGTGTTTTGCGCAGCAAGGGTTAACCTGGTGTAATTATCCAACCTTGTGTATTTTATATTAGCTTATAGTGGCGATGCATGGCTGGCGTCTGCAGGCTTCCAATCTTGTAGCGTTCCCTTGTTGGGCTCGGTGGCGGGTGGCCACCATCGCCGCCGAATTTTCCTATTTTTTATGGCAGAAGCTTTTCCCCGATTGCCTGATCGCTCCCTGAAGAGGGGGCGCACCAATGAGGAATTCAACTTCTTTATGCAACCGAAAGTGTGCTTTCCTAAATACTACGTTGTTCACAGTCAGCACGAAACGAAGACAGTCCGAATGATATCACCATTTCTTGTAGCCAAATCTCTCACTGAAGCAATAGGCCCAGGTTATAAAGTAACGAAGATGGGAAGCGGCGATCTTCTGCTCGAAGTTTGCGACAAGCCACAATACGACAAACTCTCAAAACTTGTAGCCTTTAGGGACATTCGCGTTTCTGTAAGACCACACAGGTCGATGAACACAGTGCGCGGTGTCATCTCGGAAGATGACCTTCTCGAACTTACCGAAAGTGAATTACTAGAAGGATGGCAAGAACAGAACGTCGTCAAGGTACAAAGGATAAAAATAAGGCGAGATGACAAAGAAATACCAAGTAGGCATATAATCATCACTTTTGAAACTAGCAACTTACCACACGCAATAGAAATAGAATACTGTAAACTCCGTGTAAGGTCATACATTCCTAACCCACGCCGATGCTTGAAGTCTCCGTGGTTCGGGCACGGTTCGCAAAGCTGCCGAGGGCGCTCTACTTGTGCAACATGTGCATCAGACGAGCACTCATCCGACACTTGCACTTCCACCACCCATTGCGCTAACTGTGAAAGGGATCACCCCGCGTACCCCGGTTCTTGCTCATCCTGGAAAAAAGAAAAACAAATAATCGAAATCAAAGTCAAACTGAACCTTTCCTCCCAAGAGGCGCGCAAATGCTTCTCCATCAATCAGTATAGTCCATCCTACACCGATGTGGCGCGCCGGGGGGCAGCGCTACATCATTCGCCGGCCGCCCAAGTCACACGCAGTCTGACGGCGGTCACGCCATCAGCCCCCCCCCCCCCCCCCCCCCGGCTGGAACAGCCAGCGCTGTACCGACCCCTGCAAAGGAGGACCAGCACACCCTCGGGCCTGTTGGACACAGTGCTACTGCCCGAGCAGCTCGGCCCAAAATTCCCGTGAAAGTACCTGCCGCGCGGGCAGTATCCACCACCTCAGACGAGGTGATGGATACGAGCACAAATCCGGCGTCTCAGACGCCCAAGGAACAGCGCAGCTCCCTCGAGCGCGTCGGGAAGAAAGAGATATTTCGTATCATGGGGCCTAGAAAGGTCTCGTGAGCTAATATCTATATTTCTTGCACACAGCCCAAAACACACACATTATGGATACACAGATAATACAATGGAATGTCAGGGGTTTACACCGCAACCTACACGACATTAAAGAACTCCTAAATAAGGGCAATCCAAAAGTGCTGTGCGTCCAAGAAACGCATCTTAATCCTTCACGCACGAACTTTCTCCGGCAGTATGCCGTTTATCGAAAAGACCGCAATGACGCTCTTGCCTCATCTGGCGGTGTGGAAATAATTGTAGATAAGGGTGTCGCTTGCCGGAAACTACAGCTTAAAACACCCCTAGAGGCAGTTGCAGTCCGTGCGGTACTGTTTAATAAGCTGATCACAATTACCTCTGTATATATCCTCCCGAACTACCAACTTTCTGAAACCGAATTTCACAACACCATTATCTATGAACTGCCCGAACCTTACATTGTCGTTGTAGATTTTAATGCACAAAACACCCTTTGGGGAAGCCGTCGTTGTGATGCCAGAGGACGCTTAGTTGAAAACTTCCTAGTCACTATAGATGCTCGCTTGCTAAATGGGAAAGATCCTACATTTTACAGTGCCGCATACAAAACATTTTCATCTATCGATTTAAGCATCGCATCGAGTCCACTGTTGCCGTATCTGGAGTGAAACGTGATTAAGAATCCGTACGGGTGCGCCCATTTCCCCATTGTCAAAAACTAACAAAAGGTGATGAGTGCTCTCCACATGTGTCCCCACGGATAGTCGATTGGGACGACTGCGCACTATACAGGCAGCTGACACATTTGACTTGGAATGACATCTGTAATCTGTCTATCGAAGAAGCAGTGGCATATTTCACGGCGTTTATAGTTGATGCGGCGTCAGTATGTATCCCCATAACAAATGGATCGCCCTGCAAGCGACGTGTTCCATGGGGGAATGACGACTGCAAGAAAGCGCGTAGAAATCAAAATAATGCTTGGAACAACTTTCGAGACTCTCCAACTACAGAGATCTTGATAACTTTCGGAAAAATAAAGTCTGAGGGTAGAAGAACGCAGCGCCGTGCCAAAAGGGAAAGCTGGCAAAGATATATTTCTAGCATAAACTCTTATACTAACGAACGAAAAGGCTGGAACAGAGTGAATAAAATCAAAGGTCGGCAAACTCATCCTCTACCATTAGTAGACACACAAAGAAATATTCTTCAGGACCAAGCTGACTCTCTAGGGGCACATTTTGAAAACATATCTAGCTCATTGCATTACTCCGATTCATTCCTTAGATAGCAGCAACAAGTTGAGCGATTGCCTCTGGGTCGAAAAGGCAAGAGCAATGAATCCTACAACCGTCCCTTTAATATGGCAGAATTTCAGGCTGCACTACATAGTTGTAATAAAGCGGCCCCTGGAATCGATCGAATAGTTTACGAGATGATTGAACACCTACACCCCGAAGCACACAAAACACTCCTTTCTCTTTTTAGCGCCATCTTCTCTGCCAGCTACATCCCGTGCGCCTGGAAGCAAGCAGTCATAATCCCTATTCTGAAAGAGGGCAAGGACCCGTCTTTGGCCAGCAGCTATAGGCCTATAGCTCTAACAAGCTGCCTATGTAAGCTTTTTGAGAAAATTACTAACCGGCGCTTGGTGCATTTTCTTGAATGTAACAAGATACTAGATCCCTTGCAGTGCGGCTTCAGGGAACATAGATCCTCAACAGATCAACTTGTCCACATCGAGACAAATATCCGGGATGCCTCTGTGCACAAAAACTTTTTCTTATCACTATTTTTAGACATCGAGAAAGCATATGATACTAATTGGCGTTTCGGAATCCTTCGTGATCTAGCTGGAATGGGCGTCCGAGGCAACTTGCTAAACGTGATTCAAAATTATCTGTGCAACCGCACATTTCATGTTCGGATTGCTAACCTCCTGTCTCGTCTATTTACTCAAGAAACTGGTGTGCCACAAGGTGGAGTGCTGAGCTGTACTTTATTCCTTGTAATAAAGAATTCGCTCCATTCTATCATACCGCGTACAATGTTTTATTCCGTATACGTGGATGATATCCAAGTAGGTTACAAGTCATGTAACCTTAGTATCTCGGAGCGACGTGTACAGCTTGGCCTGAATACGTTAAGTGGGCAGACGAGAACGGCTTTAAACTAAACCCTGGAAAAAGTACATGCATTCTCTCCTCCAATAAGAGAGATGTAATACCGGAGCCCATTATTGATCTTAATGGAGAACGGCTATCTGTGAGTCATGAACATAAATTTCTAGGCCTCATTTTAGACTCCAAATTAACTTTTATCCCACACTTAAAATGTTTGAAAATGAAATGCTTGAAGGCAATAAATCTACTGAAGCTCTTGTCCCGCACATCTTGGGGAAGTGACAGAAGATGCCTCTTGAGCTTATACAAAAGTCTTATACGGTCACGCCTTGACTACGGAGCCATTGTGTATAACTATGCCACGCCTAGGGCTTTGAAGATGCTCGATTCCGTCCACCACTTGGGTGTCCATCTTGCTACTGGTGCGTTCAGGACTAGCTCCATAGAAAGCCTGTATGCTGAATCTAACGAATTGCCCCTACAACTTCAAAGAACATATTTAAGTCTCTCTTACGCCCTCAAGGTGAAATCAGATTTCCATCATCCATGCCATTCAGTTATTCACGACCTGTCTACGACTAGGCTTTTCCGTAACCGCCCAGGCACTAGACCTCCTCTGTCCCTTCGGTTTGAAGCATTGTCCAAAGAAACGGGCACGTTGATTTTAGAGAATGTCATAATGGGAACTACGCGGCTTCCACCGCCTTGGGAGTGGCAGGCTATCGAATGTGACGTCTCGTTTGCAGAAATATCAAAATGAGCTCCTGAGGCACACATACGTTCACATTTTCTTGAGCTTCAGGAGAAGTATTCTTGTGCTGAATTTTACACAGATGCCTCTAAGTCTCCTTCTGGTGTTGCTTACGCAGCACTAGGACCAGCATTTTTAATATCCGGTACATTGAACCCACATACATGTATTTTTACAGCGGAAGCATATGCAATAGTCTCTGCAGTAAAGCACATCAAGCAAACGAATCTGACTAGGGCTATTGTGTTCACAGACTCATTGTGTGTAGTCCGAGCCCGAATGCATGTACGTAAACATAAAAACACTGTCTTTAATGAACTGTATACATTGCTATGCTCAGCTTATAGTGCTAAACAAATGATCGTCCTATGCAGGGTACCTGGCCACTGTGGCATAATGGGCAACGAAGCTGCTGACGAGAAAGCTACTTCGGTAGCTTTTAGTCACACGGACAGAAACATACCCATACCAGCCACAGATCTTAAAGAATACTTGCGTCACAAGCTGAAAATCCACTGGCAGCAGCAGTGGAATGCTCAGATATCAAATAAACCGCACTTGATAAAACCCAAATTAGGATATTGGGTATGGGATAGAACATCACGATATAACAAAGTGCTCCTTTGCCGATTAAGAATAGGACACACTTACCGCACTCACTCTTACCTCTTTACTGGGGGGTATCCTCCGACTTGTAGTAAGTGCGGCCAAAATCTCACAGTCCTGCACGTTCTTATTCAATGCCCTGCAACAGAAGCACAGAGGAAAAAGTATTTAATTTCTGCATATCGTGAAAATATACCTCTTCAACCAAATTTTTTTCTTAGCAATGAACCGATTTTTAATCCGAAACTAGTCTTAGAATTTTTAGCTGAAACAGACACTCTGGAAATCATTTGGCCAGGGAATTTTTAGCGCACGTATACCAGCCCCTGTACTCAAAGAATTTCTTGAAGCTAAAGTGTGAATGTTATGTTTTATTGCATCATGCTTTTAACAAAACCCCATTGCCATAGCCCACAGCACAACTTAGTCAGTGTCATTATTTTAGCAACAATATATTTTGCGCCATCCACAGCGACAGATTTTAGGCCTTTTTACAGCCATGTCACATATACCATGAGGAATTCATTGTCTACACCATTCACAGTGTACCGTTAACATTTCCTTTGTCATGGCGCTCTTTAGCCATACCTGGCCCTTGTGCCATAAAACACCACACATCATCAAACGGACGGTTACTGATTCTAGGCGAACCTGACCACAGTAATACAATGTGTCGCTACATTGCTTTAGTGCCATTTGCATTGCCGCCGACAGTCATCGAGAGCTGGGTTCGGCGTAATGTTTTTTTTTCTTTTGTCGTGTCTCAGTTTCTCTCCTCCTTAGGTGGAACAGGTAACGTGTAATGTTGTCGTGTTTGTCATCATGACGTTTCTTCCGCGTAAGTCGTCAAAAAATTCAGCTTCATCTGGGATCGAAAAACCTTCCCTCCTTTGGCCGCGACATCATTGCTGCCATGCCTCGCAAATGTTTCGTCGACATTCTCGTCGTTGCAGCGATTTTGTTGTAAGGCGAGTTGATTGTTTCGGGTAGCACTTGATGTTTGCGCTTGAGTGACCCCAATGCATCTTTTTCTATGCTACTCCCTGTGTGCAGGTGAGTGTAAGATAAAAACATTAGTGATCTGCTACTTGGTGATCAGAATAACGCACTAAGTTCTCTAGCACTAGGGACCAGATCGGACCGAACCGATCTGGTCTGGTCTGGTCGGGACTGGACTAGATTGGACTGGCTTGGTTTGGAATTGGTCTTTCAATGATTTACCAAATCTGTCTGTCTCTCACGTGTTGGCCAACTGCAGATATGTCATGAGATGACAATGAGCGGCTCCTCTGACGCGCAGAGATTGCTGTATTGAATGCGAAAATCCGACGAAGTACGCACTAAAACTTGTCATCGTTGTTACACAGTCCTTTGAAAGGACCAAATCCCACACGTGACCTCTACAAAGTATGCCTTGCACCTCAAGATAGATAAATAAACAAACAAATAAACAAATAAACAGGGAAAGAAACGTGTGCATTGCCAGAACTCTGCCACAATCCTAAAATTCTACAACACGAATTGATATCACTGGTATACGTATGATTTCCGTAAGACCAGAAAAGTAAGTAAGTATCCGTCAAGCTAGTACCCGTGTTTTTGCTGTCACTGGTTATTGCGAACTCATTCCTGATTTTATCCCATCTGCCCTGGAGAGAGGTACATAAAGATAGAATGCATACTCGACTGTAGTAGGCCACAGCCATAAGGTTGCTGGAGAGGCGGAGCCCTGTAACAGTCTAATATGTCGGCGAGTTTATTACCGTCAAAGGTTCTTCATTCTTTCTCAGCCCCTTGCGCCGCGAAAGGGAACAACATCTGGTCCTTCCAGATCTGAAGACGCATTCAAATGGGGGAAGGGGATTACTTTTTCCTGGCTGCGATAATAACCATGAGTAAGTACGCCCATGGGACCTACTTCCTTGCTGGAATTCACGAGATCGACTCCGACGAAGAACCCATCCCACGGAAAGCTCTTAGAGGAAGTGGCTCCGCATACACTAATTGTGATGAATGATCCGAAGCCCAGGGTGTCACGAGTAGGCTAGCCAGACTTGGAGAGGGAAAGTGCAGCAAGAAAAAAAAAGAAGGTAATAAACCACTCAGACCGATGGGATATATTGGCCTAACCGTTACACGACCGAAAGCTCGGATGGCACGCTTGGGAGGTTTGCCATTGACGGGCCCAAGATGATCTTTCTTTAGACAGCTTTCGCCTTAGACCTTTGTAGCTTCTGCGGCGCCATCTTGGAAATTTGTATCTCGCTTTGCTAGTGCTACGTACTTTCTATGACTTGACGAGCAGCGGATGGTAGTAACTTTGGGGAGAAATACAGTCTGCACAACAAAGTTTGCTTATTTTTTGTTGTGCGGCATAAACCATTGCAACATTCCAACTGGCATACCGTTATCAACGGAGCCTTGAAAGAGAAAACGCACGTCGTGTCTATGCTTAAAAGATAAATCCCCGATGCCAGAAGCTTTGACAGTTGAGCTTTCTGCCATATCGTGATTTAAAACCTAAGCTGAACCCACTGACTCCGTGAGGTCACTTGCATGACTGCGTAATTAACAAGGACGCTGTGTCATCCAACAGCTCATGTCAAGCAATAACATCACTGAGAGAGACAAAAATAAGGTGGGCTGTAACTCAGGCTCCTTATGCTGCTTTTACTAGAGGTAACACATTTTATTGCACCATTTGCATAATTAAAACGTTTCTGTAAAGAAGTTATCTATAGCGAAATTTTGTTTCCGATGCCACTATGGCTCTTATAGAAAATACGTGTGCCGCAGCGTATGCTGCCATTTTATTAAATCTAGAAAAATCTTGTACAGCTTACTATACTTCGACTGCGATCCGGGTTTTAAACATTTAACACAAACATTTTTTGGCGTTCGTGTGTTTCAATGAAACAAGAACGCAGCTGTCACGTACACGCGGCTTTTGCATTGCCAGTCCTCGAATGTAGTTCTCGTGACCCCATTTTGCCTCAGCAACGAGTACACTTGCGTTGGGGATACGAGTGAAAAATACTTTTTGCTCGCATTTTGCGTTTTTATGTAAAACGCGTCGTTTCATTTTAGTGAAGAATGTACACGAAAAATTTCCGCCTGGAACTTAAGTGGAACGAGATTATATGCACAAAAGGCTGCCGCGTGTTACCTAATAGCACGCGAAAGTTCACTCAAATGCCAAAGGCCGAAGGCCGCACTTTGAGAATGTAGCCCTGTCTCGTGTGGGCTGACGCTGCGGCTGAGATCAAAGGCAGGCAAACATCTATAGAGTAAGTCCGATGCTATCAGCTATCGTTCACGAATTTCAGCTCTCGTGTAATGACCTGTAACGGTGAAAAGCAAACGTTGGCACAAAGAAGCACCTACAAAAAATAAGATATGCAGGCCTAGATATGCAGGTCAGATAGGCCTAGATATGCAGATTAAGATGAGCTTCTGCGTGTTCGACCGAACGCCGCCCCTTTCAGAATTCTAGACGGCACGGCATCGCCCGGAGGAATTTAAAACTTGCTTGGAATAAAAGTTTATTCTCGTTGTCTCTCTCTTTCGCCGCTTTGACTGTTGGTTGGCGAGCCATTTGCTCGCAAAACAAAGCGCAAGTACTGTAAGTTCTGTGCGTGAGAACATTTGCAAAAAAAAAACAACAAAACGCCGAAATATGTACGTGGAGAGCTAGCCGTTGCGTGGATTTGCGAAAGTCAGCCAATATGGTTGGTATTTCGAAGGGTATTTCTCGTTCAGTCAGCGCATTCCCTACGAGTGAGTCGATATGCGCGGCCGTTAACAAAATTGTTCGCCTCTTCCAGCGCCTAAGTCGCAGTTATTTAGCGTGGAAAGATGCAAGTGCTGAAGAAAAATTCCATGAGAATTTTGAAATTTAGATTGCGGGCAAGAATGTATAGGAGCGCGTTTGTCGAAACCTTTTCTCATGCAAGGTGTTATAGAAAAATGCATCCTTTCCAAGTCACATAGGCGGCAATGACGCTTAACGCGTTCGCTTTGGTGGTTTGACGAACCGCTTAAGTGAGAGTTCGCAACTTTACGCAGCATTGAATTGTAACGTTTTGTAATGCGTAACTCGGGGTGTTCGCGTTAGTATATATTGGTGTGTTAGTCTACGAAAGTTGCCTTTTGAAGGTGTCGATGACAATCTCTTCTCTCCAAATCCTAACTGCCGTGATGGTCGTTAACCTAAAAAAATTGGTGGCTGAAGAAAAAGTTGTAATGATGATTTGAGGCTTTATACGCAACGTCGAATAGCAACATTTTTGTAACACTGATTTGCGTTGTTTAGTAGCAAGCCGCGAGTGAAATTGAAAGTTTGTGAACAGGTTTTCGCAGAGTATTTGGAGCATATGTAGTTTTGACATACCTCACCCATGTAATGCCCAACGTAAACTTTATCCTAGGCTGAGTTCGATACCTCAAATTTCTCATTTAAGCACTGCAATATTATATCATATCCTATAAACAATTCTCGCCCCCATATTTCTCACTAGTTACGGTCAACTTAGTTCAGCATACATAGCAATGAAACAATGGACTAATTTGCCCAACGATTTATTATAGTCACGGCTCCAATCTTCTGAATTATTTACTAGAACAATCTTTACAATCGTTTCAGCCATATTTATTTATTTATATTTTATTGTATATGTGTAAATGTGTAGTAATTCTAATGTCATTATGTGTACTTTTTTAGTATCCGTTTTTACCCACAAGCTCACCCCCTATGCTTTAGAATCATTCTCAATATCCGCATTGACCTCCTGGTACAGTTATCTTCGTTAGTACCTGCTAGGCTGCTTCGAATGTACTGATCGTCTGTATTTCCTCCTGAGAGTCCCGGCATAATGTTTGACTTTCGGGCCCTCTCCCGTATGTCAGGAGTATTTCCCACTTTTGCAGTGAATAAGAGATTCTTGAATTGACGTAGCCCGAGTTTAATTGTTAAACACATTCACAAACACTCTCCAACGCAATGCGACGACTGGACGATGGGTCGTGGTCACTGTAGACCGCACTTGAACACCGTGCCATCGTTCGTGGGCCCAGAAAACGGCAAATTAGGGCACTTTTTCGGTTTACTGAAGACGGCTGGTCTTTGTGAACGTCTTTGGCTGCGTGGCATCGTCCGCACGCATGGAGAAATCGACCACGTGCACCATACATGCTTCTGCTTCCACTTTATCCCTGCATAGCGCAGCCAATCAGACAGCTTTCCGGCTAACATCATTCCCTTCTCCCTTTCTCTTAGTATTCCTTTCAAGAGGAAGCTTTAGCTCGAGGGCTCTCATCGAAATACAAGAGAAAGGAGAAATTTGTTTTTTTTGGTGACCACTGCACCTAATTTGGTGAGGTTTGTGGCACCTAATAGAAAAAGTTAAATGTAGCGACTGTCAGAAGATAATTTTTTGTATTGATGCCGAAGATTCTTTTATGAACGTTGTTGAAAATGGAAGCACTTCGAAAAACGAAACTATCAAGTTTACAAGTCCGTAATTCTGCGATAAATTATGATGTCACAAATCTGTAAGTTCCACGCGATAATACGTGTAGAGTGGGCGAAATTCTTTGTATTACTCGCCGCTCCGCAAATGCCATGGATGGGTGAGTTGGACTTTTGCAAACACCTCGTGAACGTCGTAACAAAAACATGTGAGCTGTAAATTACTATATCACGGTGGTCCACTTTAAATGCTTTAACGTATGCACTTTACCGAACTGCAATATATATTTGTGGTTCAGATATATATTAGTTCAGGCCCTAAATAAAAATTATGCTTGCGGTAGTCACTAGAACGTTGCCTTTTCTCTGAAATGCAGCAACCTTAATTTAAATCGGTTATAACTTTTCTCACAAAAGCTTTTCCGAATTTTACAGGTATCTAAATTGACGGCATCAGAGTAGGCTCCGAGCTAAAGCTTCCACTTGACCAATACCCATTGACGGCGTGATAGTAACCTTTTTCATGTGCCGCGGCGAGGTTTTGGTGGCGGATATAGTTCAGCAACTGAGTTACAAGTAATTTTTGTGCTAATTCGGTATTTACTCGAATTATTATTTTTTTCTCTCTGCTGTTGACATACTTTCGCCGGCCATGAATAAAGGAGCAAATTTCTCAAATTTTCCTGGATAGGGAACTGTGTTTAGTCGTTACAAATTTTTTGGGGGAGAAGTATTAGTGAGTCGATAAGATAGCTATCATTTCAAGCACAACAGTAAATAAAAAATAGCAAAAAAGGAATTGTGGCCCTTGTGTGTCAATAAGGCCCGGTATGGTTAATTAAGTCTGGATTGGTGCACCGTCAAACTTTTGACCGTTAAGGTGGGCCTCATTGTTTTGACAACTAACGTACCTGTGAGCTCCCTGAAAGACCGTGTGTTTATTTTCCACCGTGCGAGCGCTTACAAAAACAGTGCCGCTGCAACTTTTCTTGGCAGTAGCTTCGCATCCCTCCATGCAGTTGGTATATCTATAGTTATTTAAGCCGCACGAAAAAACAAGAATGCCTAACCAACTGGGAGTTTGCACCAGCATTTTTTATGAAAGGTCATCGTTCGTAAACTCACGCTTGAAGAGGTTATACAAACAAAAGTCTCTCAGGAGCCTCCAGCCGAAGGTTTATAATGGCCTCATATCCTCGTACTCTCGCTCTCATAGGCTCAAAAGAAGGAATAGAAATAATCGGGGAGCATAATCTGAATATGCGAAATGCAAAAGGAAAGTAAATTTTCTGAGGGTAGGTGGCTGCCGAGTTTTGCAAAACTGTCTTGGGACGACAACATCAGGTCCCTGAGAGGAAAACGCAGTGCCTGTTATCAGCGCGAATGTGTAGGCGGCATCTGCTCACTGACACCGTCATTAAAACGAAAATCCTGGCAGACTCACGATCTAATTTCGGTTGAACACGCACTGCACTCACCCACTTCATTTTTTCTCGGGTTTCGGTTCCCCGAAAGAAGTCTTTCTATACTAAGTTAGCGGAATCGTTAAATGGAGGAAGTCAAATATGAAAGGACGATACACAGACTGTGTAGGTGTTATTGCATACAGCAGACGTCGAGCCTCCAGGGAACGCGTAGAAACATGACACTACACCCACCCTTTTGAGCGAGAATGCCTTAGATGTTTTCCATTCCGGAGGTAGACTGCATGCTGCCTAAGAAAAAAAAAAGCACTTAGAGCGGTGTAGCAAGAGTTTGCGTTAGTAATTCAGAATAGCAGGCTTTATAGAGGGGCGCTGCTTTCCTCCAAGGCCTAAACATCTGCGGTGATGCAGTGTCTAAGGCAGCGTGGTCTGTTTTTGAAAGCATTGAGCAGACGACAAATATTAGTGGGCGTGCAGCTGGGATAAGTTTTTCTCAGTAACGTTTGATGGTAGTCCTCCCCGAGGATAAATATCTGTGACACGCCTTAGCCGTTGGTGGAGTTACATGCAAGCACAACATGAAGGCTTCCTAGTAGCTTTCAATGGTGTGTTTTGAATTTATGCTCGAAGGTGCATTGCCGCCCAAGGAACATTTGCTAAATTTTGAGGAAGGGCCTCCAAAATGAATAGAGGAGACCAAATCAACATGTTGGTCATTTATAGGTTCAGAGAGACCATTAAAATGTTTGCATTTATGCCACTTTAACTCCTGCGACAGTAGCTAAAAGCGCGGCACCTCGCCGCCATTGTGGCTTAGCGGCTTCGGCGATGCTCTGCTTAGCCCGAGGGTGTCTGGTCAAATTGTGGAGGCGGCCACCGCATTTATACGGGGACGAAATGCGGAACCGCTTGCGTACCGTGAATTCGGTGCATGTTAAAGTACCCCAGGGGATGAAAATTAATCCGGAGTACCCCACTACCGCGTGCCTCCTAATTGTACCGTGGTTGTGACAGGCAGAACCACAGGATTTAATTACAAGCGCGGAAACTGAGTTGGCCACGTTCGTCGTCACCTGCATCACACCGTAGTTGTTGTGAGGCCACCTCCTCGTCTTCGTAATCTTGTTCCACGCGCGTTCCGCACATTTAGTGACAGCTATGTGGAACATGATTAAGAGTGCATGACGGACAAGAACAATAATTTGTCATTCATGGCCACCGGAGATGGAACTCCCGACTCTGCAACGACGTGCAAATGCGGCCTACAATATTTATCTCGTTTCCCGTATGTTGCCGTCAGTGGAACATTTTTGGAACCATGATCCACTTATTTCGTGGAACGGATTGCGCGACGTAATTAGCAATATGTGTGTGGAATGATATTAAGCGTGATACACGGTAACAGTGGGCAAGATGATCGACCGAACGAAGGGCCGACGCTGGAAGATATTTGTTCCGGAAAAGTTCCTACTTAGTAAGTGGAACACGTTTTGCAAATATGTTACGCATAGGAAAAGCTGTGTGGAATGGGAATAATAGAGTAGACGCGTTAACCACTCATGTCCCCCTTTATTTCATAGTATTTAATACCGTGAGTAAAGATGGTACACGTACAGGAATTATGTGCAGTGCTGCGAGGGCAATGTAGTCATACCCAGTAAAAAAGAAGGCGACAGTACACTTGTATCGCGCATTCTACTGGGCGCTTTCGAGCAATTCCGCAACGCTTCAAGGGTCGGTTAACTATGTAAGAATGAGTTTCGTCACAATAAACGCACTCTTATGGTGTTAAGAAATCTGGAATAATGCTACGAAAATCGGTTGGCTCAGAAATACACCTTAATTGACTTTTTACACGACCAAAGACCACTTGAATGTGTGAATTGAAAAGTTACTTTGCACAAAGCAACCAGTCATTGCTATAAAAGTTATAAAGGAGGTAAAGCTGAACGTCTAAACAAAAGTGGATACTAATTCGGCTGACAGTCATCTTGATCGCAAAAGTACTTGATGTGCTTAGTCGTCCGACTAAAATGCGTTTACATATTTTGAGGCAATTAATATTTCTGCCTTCTGGTTTCGCACACGTTCATTTCACAAGCTATGCAGTCCTGTGATCAAGACATGTCAAATGGTGGGTCATCACACGGTGCAACAAGATATCGAATATTGCGAAAGTTGACATAAAGTTCCTTCCGCAAATCTTTAAGAAGCACGTACCAGAATGAAATGACACATTTATCGTTAATAAATCAGTGTTAAATAGTTTCTAGCATTGTACAAAGGCGACAGCCAATAGATGAAAGAAAGGTTTTTTTTTTTCTTCAAAAGCCACGTTCTAAATGGCAAGGTTTCAGTGCTTAACTTCTAACTTTTTTTTATGGGTGGTAAACTGGCATTTCACGAAATCTTGCAAGTACAGCATGTCGGGGAGTTCGATGCGAATTTTTCTTCAATATCGAAGCTTTCCTTCGGAAAAACCCGTGCGGGTTTTCTTTTTAGCTGCATTCTACTACTGGGTGGCGTACAATTTTTTTCTCCTTTTTAGATCCTAAAACCGTTGTTGTGATCATGCTTCCTACTGTGCATTCTACGTTTTCCAAACTCCGCTGTCTTGTGGAGATGGTGCCTCTGTTTCCACTTCCGAGAAAACGAGTAACCAGAGCCTTGAAAGCGTAGAGAGAGACCCGCTATAGCGAAAGAAAGAAAAGAAAGGAAGAGAGGCAACAGTGACAGCAACATGAAACATGCCTCGTCTAAAGTTGTAGTTCTGTGGCGAAGCTGGCATACGATGGGCTGAACGAAACGCCGAAATGAGGTAATGTATGCAAGCGTGGATCTCCCGAGGGAGAGAAGGGTAACGCAACGAATTTGTGCACGCGGGTGACGTCGCCGCAACAAACGAGGCGCCGCAAGCCTCCCACTCGCCATCTTTGTGAAGTTCAGTCTCTGGGTTTTCCAGAATTCGGGATGAGGCGCCCGCTTGCTCCCCCGTACTTCCATTTCTTGGCCTGATTTAGGCGCATGGATGGCCGCCTTCCTTGGAGAAATCAGGACGGCGACGACAAAAATGTCAAGTTGGGCATTCGTGTGTCAAGGCCCGCGGTTATCTTTGTGCCGTTGTTGCAAGTGTAAACACTTAGGGATATCTTTCAGACCAATGGGAATCTGCTATGCTTCACTGAATAACGTAGGCGTAGGCTTGCGGTTGGTACACGCGCCCACCGGGTTTCAGACACTTCGAGCTGTTCTTGTTGATGGGTTCACTCTTAGGTTCGATCGCAAAGGACTTTAAAAACAACCCGCAAACCTAAGTGTGACAAAAGCAAATGAAACAAACGCTTCCTTTTTCGTGGAAGCTTTTCCTTCGGCGCTGCTATCCATATACATTCTAAAGGAGAAATAGAACGCGGCTCCCATGTTCATAGCAACATTGTCTTCAGATTGGGAAGCGCCTTTTTACCCTGATAAAAAAAGTGTTGCACTACCCCTGCAAGTAGAAGTCAATTGATAAAGCTGCACCAAGAACAAATATCAGAATTGTGTAAACTGTATCTGCTCGTTTCAAAACTGAATAAATGTGATAGATTAGTTGAAGGCTCACATGAAATTGGTACGGCGTCTTGCGATTTTTTTTTGAAGGAGCCTTAATCGAAGGTTACTGCGGACATAATGGTCCAAATTATTTGGTAGTGATTAACACTTGCACCTAAAGAAGGGCACGTATATTCTTCCAAAAATTTTGGTGAAATTATGACCGAAGTCTCGCTTCATGTTAAGCCGGGTGAAGCCCAACAATTACTGAGACCGCGCTAACGACGAGAGCGATGTGGCTGGTTCGGCACAGGTCAGCACATTGAAACCGCAATTTCCTATTCATATAACTAGAGGTAGCTCTGGCGCATTAGCGTATACTGCAGCGACAAACGTGGTGGTTCCGCCAGCATGGAAATGGCCCGCCGTGCTTGAAATTGCGTAAAAATGGTCCTTCCGGATTCAAACGGCTTTTTCAATATACAATCTGATTATTTGCAACAATATATAGTTTGTGTCTAACGGTATATTCGACTGGTTGCTCCAGAGCGCCCTGACTATGTGGTTTATCTATTTAGACAGCTTATTTAATATATTTCACTACAGAAAATAAATACAATTTAATAAAGAATCAACTCCTGAAAAATTCATGCCGGAATCAGCACGAGAAGTGCGTCAAACGTGGCCTCAAGGTGACATCCCCGATATAACAAACTGCTTGGCTACATTGCAATTTGAGACAACTCTTCCTTCAAAAGAGCTAGAGACATGGAAAAAGTTTTTTTTTTTTTGCAGTTGAAATTGAAATTTGTGGACATATAGCTAATTTTAGATTTGGAGTGTTTTGAATATTCGCTAAAAATGAAATTATTTATTTATTTATTTAGTTGAACATACTTCTAGCCTCACATTTCAGGATGTTGCAGGAAAGGGGTAGGATACATATTCGAGAGAACAAACTTCAAGTAGGCGCGGGCATAGGTAAGTTTAGGTGAACAAGGCAGTACATATGCACTCTTTATTCATTATAGAAATGCTACAAAAGGAGGGGGGGAAAAAGTAGCAAACGCCATGTTGGAACGCTGAGCACACAAAAGAAGAACAAAGAAAGAAAATGTAAATATATTGGATGTACATTGCGCAAGAGACAAGACTCAGCAGGTACACGGGGTGTCATGAGCAGCCAATTTATATATATATATATATATATATATATATATATATATATATATATATATATATGTATATATATATATATATATATATATATATATATATATATATATATATATATATATATATATATATATATATATATATATATATATATATACACTGACCACCGATGGCCGCGCGCTTGTTTATGCATCAGCGAGTTCGCGCAACGCAGTTCAAGTTCTCTCAGCTATTTAACAAAATAGAGTGGCCGTGTTTACATGCAGCACTCAATATACAGGGATGCCGTATGTTTTATCAGACCTGAAGGAGCGCTGATTCTGAGGAAGCTGGAGTGTTCCCCTGCGTCAGGGGAATGGGCCAAGCAACGCTTACGACAGCGAGTCTCATGATAATCACTGGTGTCTTGATCAGTTACTAAAAGGCAATCCAAAGAAAGAACCTACAGTAATTGCCAGGAAGAATTCTGCCAATGAATCACTGGTAAATGGCGAGGGATATTACGCACCTGGTGAATGTTATGCTGGGTCGTTAACAAGTGAACACTTAAACTTGATTTCTTAAAAGCTCAGTTCTTTTTTTGGCAAAGAAAGAAGCATTATCTCTGCAGCAAACAAAATTTGTAGTGCTGGATTTATTACAGTTGTTAGGATTTGTGTAATGCACCCACTGAGCTGAAATAGTTATGCTATCATAAGTACATTCTTCTAAATTAAAATATTTTTCGCCAAATTGCCTGCAGTATGAGCACGGCAATGTTGAAAACTTTAGTTTGGAGCGAATTTCATTTCATTTAGTTAGAATGTATTTCATTTATTTAACTCAAAAGCTCAGTTGGTGCACAATACGTGACAGAAGTTTCAACACACTAATTGCATTAGTTACCTTTTCAATGGTCCTTGACCAAATTATTAAAATTGATAGATTTAAAAGCTAATATTTACAACATTTCTCAAGATTGTTTTTAGAGAAGCTTAGAATGCCGCAGGCAGGAATGCCCTTTCTATGTATGCACTTGAAAGTTAAAAAAAAATTTCGTGTAGAAAAGCTCGACAAAATTACAAAAAAAATCTTTCCTCTCGTATGTGCCTACCATGTTCCCCTTATAAGTGTTAGCGTCGCGAATTGTTTTGTTTACTGTTGTTGTCGTGGCTCATTGAAGTTCGGCAGTTTTGCGTGACTAGCTCCCCAAGACGACGTTTGTGCCGAACGCATAAGCAAATCCAACGATTGACAAGATGTATTGCTTACGTCACGCAAAGGCGTAAACGCCGCCTCTGTCTGTGGACTTCAGTTGAAAAAAGAAAAGAAAAAGCAAGAACGACCTGACGTAATCGCAGGACGCTAGTGACCACTTTCTTTCTTCCTTTCTTTCTTTCTCTCTTTCTTTCTTTCTTTCTTTCTTTCTTTCTTTCTTTCTGTTTTGTTTCGTTTTCTCGCAACCGGTTGGTGGCGCCAGCGGCGCGCCAGCTTCGAAGACAAAAGGCACGACGAGGCGTCCGTGCTCTTCACGCGAACGTGGGCTGCTTCCTTCTGTGCTCACGCGGACGTGCCTTTCCATTAAGCTGATTAACAGGCTATTATTTATCGACGACATGGGCGCCGCCCTAGCGGTGACACACGTCGGCATTCGGAGGAACGCGCCTCAGTGCGCGGGAAGTAACCAGGTGTGATAAATAAAACAGCACTCAGCTCCGTCTCTCCTGCCTGTCCTCTTCATGCGGCCTGGCTGAAACACGGTGGGGAACTGATTTTGATGCGACATGCGACCCGGGAACTTGTAAGTTGCGACGTAAGCGTGGTATAGGTGGCCTAGATTTTTCCCTCGCACCTCTGCTTAACTTGTTTTTATGGCTCATAATGTTTTGTTAAGCGTAATACGTGGTGCTAGAGCCTTTCCTCTTCGTATCAGCATCACGTTTTCATGGTTTGCGTAACCAACCTTAGTCCTAACTTCGCCCAAGTGGCCCATTTGCGTTAAAAACTAATAAACTGCACAACAAGCAGTTGTATATATTGATGGCCGGTGCACAGATAACGCTACCAATTAGGAAATAAACAGTGGTACAATCCTTCGCACTTAAAGCCTTCCAGTTTACTTAGCTTTCAAATGGTGCAGTAGTTCGGGAGAAAAGCAGCACCGTTCAGACTATAAGAATGAGGTTAGGAAATTTCTTGAAGAGTGGAATCGTTTCGATATACCGTGTCGGACCTATAGGCGGGCTTGTATTATTATGCTGAATTGACACAATATTGAGGCACTGCTAAGTCAGGGGCGTCTGACTGTCTGTCAGTATGTGCATATTGCGTATCAATTGTCGGTAGACATAGAGAAAGCTATACTATAGTTTAGCACTTGAATATTGCCGGGTACACGTCGGGGCGTGACTATTTGAGAGTATCTGAGGTGCGAGCTTGTTCGTCATAAAAGTACCTGATTACAAATTCTATGGAATGACCAGTTAAATACGAAACAAAAGAAAACATTAGTTAACGCCACGCAATGAATGGCAACTAGAACTATCGGTAATATATCAATCCAGGTACGCTGTGAAGTGCACCTGTAATGTACTGTGCGTCACAAATAAATAAATAAATAAATAAATAAATAAATAAATAAATAAATAAATAAGAGTTAGGCAAGCCTACTTCTTGTAAAATGCACTGCGAGTTGAAATTGTAGAAGAGCTCCTATAATGCGTGGGTTGCGCGTTGCATTACTAGAAGTTCTTAACTGCTGTAGTGATCAAACGATTCACCATACGTGCGGTGGGCTTTCTGGTGGCCATCTCACTTAGAGATATTGCATATCTGCATTGCAAGTAAAGCTCATTTATTTGATTATTATCTTTACGATGTGACTGCAGGTGTACTGCGCACGCTTTTTCATCCACACGTAGTACATTTTCAGAAAAAAAAAGAAAGAAAAAAAAAGAAGCATTGATCCTTAGGATGCGTTGGTGCTACGGAATTGCCACACTAAGGAAACATGTACTTTTACGAATATGTTAAATTATATAACGTGAAACACTTTTTTTTTTTCGAGAATAATATGTTGCCCCGGGCCACAAGCTTTGCTAAGATCCCGTGCACTCCCGCAGCTCGTCGCTATGCAGTTGGCTCAGGTTATTTTTAATGAATTGTAAAGCTATATTGATGAACCTGAACAGAAAAAAAAGAGATGCCCGGCCAGATCAGCAATATGTGCTTGCATACGTTACCCGAGAATTATGCATCAGTCGTTTAATACCATTGTGTGTAGGCTGTGCTTTTTCAATACATATCTCGACTTGGTTACTTTTCTCCTTTTCAAGTTATCCCTTTCCCAAGTTCCTTTTGTTGTATGTACTTTCCCATGCCTTCTTAGAATGTCGAAGTAAGGAAAACAAATTCGGTTCTCGATTGTTGCACAAGAAAATCGCCATCTAAATGGAACGACCATTCTGGTGCAAGAACAAGCACTGCGATGCCAATAACAACGTACTTCAAGCGTTGGCATTGTTCAATGTGCCAACTCTCAAGCATTTTCTGTGAGTGGAAGCTGTTCACCGCAAAATAAGTCCCGTCACCATGACCCACTTTCGGTGGATTTGCTCGGAGCCTAGCGACGAGAAAAAGTATCGAGCTGAATTATTCACGTTCCACAAAGAAAGCCAGCCTTCCTAGAATGGAAGGAAGCGGCTCTATTTTTTGGGCAATTCTCTGCAATTGAATTTATCTGATGAAAAATTGATGTGGAGATCCAGCGCTCCCCTTTTCACTGAGTCTCTGCGACTGGGCGGAAAAGGTTAAAACGTCATAATTTTTTAAGGACCTCTCTGAGCTACCAGCGTTACTCCTAATGAAGAGTAAGAGAGAATGAAAATAAAACGCCACACTGTTTTCAGAGGAAAACTAAAAGATGATTCCTTGAACAAAAGTTTTTCTTTCTCTTGTTTCATGTATATAGTAAAGCATATTCTGTCGCGTAGAAAACTAAAAGTGCATAGTGTGGTCTTCTCCTGAATACTTTGACAGATACAGGAAGCTTGGCTTGTTACATTTCGGCGGCAACGACCGCCCGACCGACCGACCGACCGACTCACTCACTCACTCACTCACTCACTCACTCACTCACTCACTCACTCACTCACTCACTCACTCACTCACTCACTCACTCACTCACTCACTCACTCACTCACTCACTCACTCACTCACTCACTCACTCACTCACTCACTCACTCACTCACTCACTCACTCACTCACTCACTCACTCACTCACTCACTCACTCACTCACTCACTCACTCACTCACTCACTCACTCACTCACTCACTCACTCACTCACTCACTCACTCACTCACTCACTCACTCACTCACTCACTCACTCACTCACTCACTCACTCACTCACTCACTGAATTACTATGCTTACTTATTAAATAAACTGGATCGATTCCAGTGTTACAAGGTTTACCAATCCTTCGTTCTCTCTGAAGCACTGAACGCATTTTCTGACCTCTAAATGCATCTCGAAATGAAACATTGCCAGATTTATTGCTAGAATCTGTTGCTTTCAATCGCTCTGTCAAAAACCAGAAAAAAGAAGAAAGGAAGGAAGAAATTACGGAAGAAAGAAGCCAACAAAAGCATACACCGATATGCGTCCTGTGGCTGTATAGAAATTATGGGTGATGTTGGGGTCTCGGTGCTGACGCCCGTTATTGCCAATGGGTCGCAAGCCCCAAGGGTAGCGTTGGCCTGGCGGCCTGGGGCACTGGAAGCATCCGAAGGTCCCGGCAAAGCAAGAGTAGACTGGTAACAGAACAACTTGTTTATTCTAACATAGCAAAAGAGCGGCCGGTCAGTTCGACCGAAGTGGAGAGACGGGAGAGCACGTAACTCAACAGTACAAATCGGAGCCTCTCTCCTGGCGTCCGGGGGCAGCTGCTCTTATACTCTCGGCGTCGCGGGCCAGAAGGAAGGTCACGGGATGAGCCCACGACACGGCGGAGCATGAGCCCACGACGGCGCGCACGGTCGAGCCGAGAGACCTGCTGAACCGAGTGTAGTGACGCATCGCCAACCCGCCGACGGACAGACCTGCTGGCTCCTCACTTGGGGAGCTCCGCTCCCCGGCTGCCGCGCTTTGACAAGCGTGGGCACACACACACACACGCACATACGAAGACACGTGGCACTGAAACACGCCTGGACACGCTTGGCGGGGAGGCGTTGCGGCGGCGTCGAACGGCCCAAAATGTCCGCCGCTTTGAACGAAGCCCCGGCGTCCGTTGCATCCGCGCCGGCATTACCGCGCGTTGTAGGCGGAACGTAACAGACCGCCCCGCCGGGGGAAGGAGATCCCGATGGTCAGGGGACTGCATCCGCTGTCCGGAGGGATGTCGCTCGATGATGCTCATAACCGAAGTCGGGCGTCCGTTGGCGTTTCTTGAGCGCAGCGCACAGAGAAGGCCTCGTTCTCACGTTCAGGTTCACACAGGACACTGCAAAGTGACTTCGGGAGAGTTGACATTTTTGTTCTCGTTTCCGGCAAGCGTTAGAACCACGCCTGAAAGTCAACCGCTCAGTCAGCAAGCACGGCACAACCCTCACTAAGCCCTGCCAGGCTCTTTCCCCTTTTATACTGCTGCCTAGTTCCTTACAGTAGTTTAGCAGCACTCAGAACGCGTCCACAAATCGGAAAATTGCACTAGAAAGCACATCATCGCTTTGAAACACTACACAAAAGCAATAAGTTAAAAATCCTGCCTCAAGAAGAAAAACATCAGTAACAAGCAATTTTGAGGCTGATTCCCACGTTAGGGGCTTCGACTTAAGCCATCGGCGTTACCGTTGAGACTCCCCTTTTTGTAACGCACCTCAAAGGAATATTGTTGCAAAGCGAGGCTCCAGCGCAGGAGGCGGCCATTTTTGGGAGAGATGGTCTGCAGCCATTGGAGAGGGCAGTGATCCGTTTCAATGATAAACCTCGAGCCGGCTAGGTAACATGACAATTTCTGAACGGCCCACACGATACACGCACACTCTTTCTCGGTGGCGCTATACGCCTGCTCACGACTCGTCAGCTTACGACTAGCATACAGGACGGGGTGTTCTACTTCTCCATTTTCCCGTTGACACAATACAACGCCCATGCCTCGCTCACTAGCATCACACTGAACAACGAACCCTTTTGAGTAGTCGGGCGATCGTAGCACCGGCTGGCTTGTTAGGGCGCTCTTTAGGGCGCTAAAAGCTCTTTCCTTTGTCTCGTCCCAGACGACTGTTTGCGGCTTTGTCTTTCTTAGAGCACCCGTTAGGGGAGCCGCGATATCAGAGTACCTGGGGATGTACCTCTGATAGCAGCCGGCGACACCTAAGAACGACCGAATATCGGTCTTCGTGCGCGGTTGCGGGAAGTCTCGCACAGCGGCCACCTTTATTTCAGAGGGGCGGCGACGACCCCGACCAATCACGTGTCCGAGGTAGACAACCTCGGCCTGTGCTAACTGGCACTTGGGAGCCTTGACTGTCAAGCCCGCATCGCGCAGGCGGGTTAGCACTGCCCGCAAGTGCGCCATATGCTCAGGCCAGGATGCGGAGAATATCGCTACGTCGTCTAGATACGGTAAAGCGAATTCTTGCTGTCCCCGCAACACTTTATCCATGAGGCTTGAAAAGCAGTATGGCGCGTTCTTCAAACCAAAACTCAAAACTTTAGGACGGAATGTCCCCATTGGTGAAATGAACGCCGCATACCTACTAGCCTCTTCTGTAAGTGGAACCTGCCAATAACCCCTGACAAGATCTAGGGTGGAAATAAACTGAGCGCTACTCACTCTCTCAAGGCGCTCCTCGATGTTAGGGATCGGATAAATTTGATCCTTAGTGATGGAATTAAGCCTGCGGTTGTCGACGCAAGGACGAGGTTCCTTGCCCGGTACCTCAACTAAAATCAAAGGGGAGGTATAATCACTCTCACCCGCCTCAATAACACCGAGCTGTAGCATTTTCTTTACCTCAGCCTCCATAATATCGCTCTGGCGGGGTGACACCCGGTACGCCTTGGATCGTACTGGCTCTGGGGAGGTAAGTTCTATGTCATGAGTAAGGACAGAAGTCCTACCAGGCCTCTCAGAGAACAGACCTTGAAACTCTTGTAAGAGCTGGTGTAGTTCGGTTTTCTGCTCAGGCGACAGCGATGCTTTACTTATTAAGTCACTAATGACTTGATCGGTGTCTTTCCTGTTCGTCACTGAGCCTAGTCCCGGAAGCTCGACCGGAAGCTCTTCTAACTTTCCCGCATCGGGAATTTCCTCTCCAGTATCTGGTGCCTTTAACACTACAGGCTCAATTTTATCCCGTTCGGGCGTGCTCTGAATACCAGCTTGCTGCGCCTCTGACCCTTTCTCATCGTTCAACAACGTCGGCCCCGCAACTACCGCCTTTGCAGCGAGCTCCCGAACCTTCGATCTGGTTAAGGCCTGAACGCTAGCCTCACCAAACAAAAGCCCCTTCTCGCGCAGGAGGTGATCGGACCTGTTCGAAAATAGGTACGGGTACTGGGGGGGCAGCATAGATGACACTGCGGCCTCCGTCTCAAGTGCTCCGAAAGGTCCTTCAATAAGCACTTTTGCTACCGGCAGACACACGCTATGAGCTTCCACTGCTTGCTTGATCCATGCGCACTCGCCCGTGAACATATCGGGTTCTACGTAAGAGGGGTGAACTACATCCATTGTAGCTGCGGAATCGCGAAGCACTCGGCACTCTTTCCCGTTTACGAGGAGGTCTCGCATGTAAGGCTCGAGAAGCTTCATGTTCTCGTCAGTGCTGCATAAAGACAAAAACACGACTTTTGTTTTTGTTTCTGGACACTGCGCCGAAAAGTGACCCGGCTTCTGGCACGTATAACAAACGCGCGCTTGCCTCGTCTCGAACCGCTTTCTGCGTTCGGCTTCGGTTGCCGCCGTCTCCTCACGTTCGGTCGGACACTGCGCCGAAAAGTGACCCGGCTTCTGGCACGTATAACACACGCGCGCTCGCCTCGTCTCGAACCGCTTTCTCATGGGCGTGAGCTTCGGCCTCTCAAACTTGGAGCCAAATTCACCCTTTTGACCGTCCTTAGCTCCACGAGCCCGACGCGTCACAAACTCCTCGGCTAGCTCAGCGGCTCGAGCCACCGTACTAACGTCTGGCCTATCCAAGACCCAGTACCGCACGTTCTCAGGTAACCGACTATAAAACTGTTCTAGCCCGAAACACTGCAGAACTTTCTCGTGGTCACCAAACGCTTTCTCTTCTTTGAGCCACTCCTGCATGTTTGACATAAGCCTGTACGCAAACTCTGTATATGACTCACTTTTGCCTTTCTCATTTTCCCGAAACTTCCGACGGAACGCCTCCGCTGACAGCCGGTACTTTTTTAGCGGACTCGATTTCACTTTGTCGAAATCCTCTGCCTCCTCTCTCTCCAAGCGAGCGACTACGTCGGCCGCCTCGCCGGGTAGCAAAGTGAGCAAGCGCTGTGGCCACGTTTCCCGAGAGAACCCCTGCTTCTCGCACGTTCGCTCAAAGTTAACCAGGAACAAACCAATGTCCTCTCCAAGCTTAAACGGCCGCATCAGGTCAGTCATTTTGAACAATACTCGTTCTCCTGCACCATGTGCCTGACTTCCATTACGAGCGCGTTCCATCTCTAACTCGAGACGCTTCATTTCCAAAGCGTGTTGACGGTCGCGCTCTCTTTCTTTCTCTTGTTGCTCTCGTTCTATCTGTTCTCTTCGTTCACGCTCATCTTTCTCTTTCTGTTCTTTAAGTTCACGCTCATCTTTCTCTTTCTGTTCTTTAAGTGCACGCTCCTGTCTTTTTGCCGTCTCCCTCTCCTCAATGGTCTCAAGGCATTCCGACAGCTCGTCATCCTCAGCTTCTAACTCAAGAATAGCCCTTAGCAGTTCTGGTTTTCTGAGTTTGTCTGAGACATCCAGACCCAACTCTCTTGCAAGCTCCAGCAATTTCGGTTTGCGCAACGACTTCAAATCCATGGCTGCTCTGAATGCTGCTTTCTCTACTGCCTACTATTGTCTTGCCGCAAACTAACCCGGCAGCAACGACAACCACAATTACCAGCTCTGTTTCTAACACTAACAAAAGCCTGGCAAAACTCAGAAGAAGAAAGTCCCGCACTCACCAAACCTCGCAGCCAAGAATTCAGCGCAGTCGTTCCGCTGCAGGCAACCAGTCATCACACAGGGCTCGTTGCACTGCTCCCGGATGGTCGTTGTGCTGCTCAGCATACATTCAACCGCATCTCTTCGCTGCTGGCCTCCGTTGTCGCGATCTCACCGCTGGCAACCAGTTGTTGGGGTCTCGGTGCTGACGCCCGTTATTGCCAATGGGTCGCAAGCCCCAAGGGTAGCGTTGGCCTGGCGGCCTGGGGTACTGGAAGCATCCGAAGGTCCCGGCAAAGCAAGAGTAGACTGGTAACAGAACAACTTGTTTATTCTAACATAGCAAAAGAGCGGCCGGTCAGTTCGACCGAAGTGGAGAGACGGGAGAGCACGTAACTCAACAGTACAAATCGGAGCCTCTCTCCTGGCGTCCGGGGGCAGCTGCTCTTATACTCTCGGCGTCGCGGGCCAGAAGGAAGGTCACGGGATGAGCCCACGACACGGCGGAGCATGAGCCCACGACGGCGCGCACGGTCGAGCCGAGAGACCTGCTGAACCGAGTGTAGTGACGCATCGCCAACCCGCCGACGGACAGACCTGCTGGCTCCTCACTTGGGGAGCTCCGCTCCCCGGCTGCCGCGCTTTGACAAGCGTGGGCACACACACACACACGCACATACGAAGACACGTGGCACTGAAACACGCCTGGACACGCTTGGCGGGGAGGCGTTGCGGCGGCGTCGAACGGCCCAAAATGTCCGCCGCTTTGAACG
Source organism: Dermacentor andersoni (assembly GCF_023375885.2). Taxonomy (NCBI): domain Eukaryota; kingdom Metazoa; phylum Arthropoda; class Arachnida; order Ixodida; family Ixodidae; genus Dermacentor; species Dermacentor andersoni. The sequence continues at coordinate 102,962,721 of NC_092823.1, forward strand.
AAGCCCCGGCGTCCGTTGCATCCGCGCCGGCATTACCGCGCGTTGTAGGCGAAACGTAACAGTGAGTGATGGCTAGCTTTCATAACTAAGCCGCACCACACTGAAGGCGGCGGGCACATGCGACTTTTTAGGCGGTGCTGCTATGAAAAACGTGACGGAAATTCAGAACCTTGCGGCTTTCGCCACACCTCAAATATATTACGACGCCCAGACGACGTGATGGATTTCGCACTAAAGCTGTGCGGACGCAAGCTTTTCGCAGCATTTCCAATATAATACCGGTTACAATGAAAGAAGGCGCTACGAAAGGCTTCTAGTATTGGCGAAGGTTAATGTCACACGAACGTGACGCGCGTTCGCTGGAGCCCTTTCTCTTTGTTCGGAAGCAAAACAAAACTAATCAACATGCAGCAAAACTCTCAAGTTGAGTAACAGAAGTATTTGCACAGTCTGTTGTATACTTGTTCGGATTGTTTCTTCGTTCTCTGGACGGGCAACGCTACGCAATATTTTACTCTCAAACAGTCCCGAGCTTTCGATGAAGGTAACGCTAGCGCTGTGGCTTAGGCTGGAGGAATTCACAGATTTCTTACGGGCTTGTGAAATTTTGGACCGAGTCGGAATCACGACAGGGAAAGAGAACAAGTCAACTGATTGGAACCCCGCCGTTCTTGAGTGCTTTTGCGTCTTACGAAGATGCCGAGCATACCGAGTAACGTTGTTGGCGAGGCGCTTGACGGTTTAGTCCAGCGCTTTTACGCGGCTTTAAGTGTTCGCTTTATCTTCTTTCTTTTAGAAGGTCGCGTGCCTTTCATTGTTGTAGTTTCTTTTCATCAGATTATTTCAAGCGGCAATGACCTAGCCTGAAATCTTTATCGCGGGGAGAGGGGAGGGAGCGCGCACACACTTTACCTGGGACGGGAAGAGTGGGGATGGCAGAGGAGGAGGGGGGATTGGGCAGGCGGCATACTAACTCTAACCTCCGCTTTCTCTGTAGGGGGGGGGGGGGGGAGGAGGTGAGACATGGTCGGCATGTCATCCCCTTTCTGCGCCACTGTCAATTGGTTGTTTTCTTGCACGTCAGCTTCAGACTTAAGTTTTATTTCCACAGTGACTACGAATGCTGTGCCAGAGCTTTTCTTAGCCGTACATGCCGCCTACACTCTAAAAAAAAAGTTTACAACCTTTGGGTCGCATCTTGCCACGTAACAATAGTCATCTGCATTGCCCGCATTTCCTTTCTTTAACGCTGCTAGCCGGGTGCTTCCTAGTCACGAACGGCTTGCTTGTTATCAGCCTGACACAGCATTCTCGACAGGTAAGTAGCGAGCGCCGAGTTTTTAAGACAGGAAACGCAAGCAAGGCAGATGACGAATATTGTTGTGTGGCAAATATACACCCCAAAGGGTGTAAACATTTCTTAGAGTGCAGACGGCGAACGCTTCCTCTACCACTGCCCCCATCTCTCTGCGAATTACGCTCGTTGTACAATCTTAGTCTCGTTCCAAATGAGGGTCACCAGGTAAGTGGGATATTCTGGTAAAATGTTCCACTTACTTGTGGAACATGTGCGAAGCTAGAATTAGATGTACCACACACGACAGCGAAGGCATAGAAAGCGTAATATACAAAGCCACATGAACGTATGAGTCCTCAAGCACGAATATCAGACAAATCCATGTATTTCCCATCATTCTCATGGTGGGTCAACGACTGCAGCGCTACAGTTACCTTTAGTAATTACTGTAGGAAGCTCTATGTGCACGGTAACCGCGCTGGAGCCGTCCACAGTGGGACATCATGACGGCAGCGACGATGGCGGCAGTACTGCGTCTCGAGCTTATGTGCAATGACAATCGCAAAAGTAAACGATTATATAACAGCGAAACTTCCTTTTTAGTGAGTGCTAGTGAATCTAGGATGACACAAGTATTCTTGTTTAGAAATCCAGAATTTTATGCTTGCGCTTCTTCCTGTTCCTTCCTATTGATTGTGCTGCAGTAAAAAGATGGCACGCATCTGCAGTCACGATAATGACTCGACACATTCAGTCCGCCAATCTTGAAAGAAAAAGAAAGTTAGTTTCCGCCCAAGCTAACCTGCGTATTTCTTAAACCTGTCACATTTTGACCAAGCAAGGCTGTGACCCGCTCATAACACAATGGGCACAAGAAGGACTTTAAGAGGCATAATCATCGACCTGAAGGAAAGACCATCAAAAAAGGCAGGACGCAGACAGGAATAGGGTCGCCGCTTCTAAGAACAATGCGGACCAATGAGCAGCTGAAGAGATAGCACCATTTTTCATCGTGCGCACGGTACTATCACGATTCTCATTTCTGTTTGTCTTTGCTTCGTATGGAGAGGTCAAGCGCTTACTCAAGCGCTGAGAGAAAGTGAAACAAACGCAACAGTGAGTCTGGTAGTGAATAAAGAGCAGCTGGTGTGATGCGCATCCTCGAATAGGTACTTGCATTTATTTGATGTAGACAAGCGAGCAAGCAAAGAAGCACAAATAGCCTATGCGTCATGTTAAGTCAATTGTAGAATCAAATAAGCACCAGTCTAATCGTACGAAGTGGGGGGGGGGGGGGTGGCTTATGAAAGGTTCGTGGACCCAGGTGCTCAGCACCCAGCAAGAGAGGCATGGTGAACAGACATTGCCTTTATCTCCTTCATGTACAATCACATGTGACATTCGAACACATAACAAAAACAAGAACACGTAGAACCCTTAAGCACATAAGGAACAGGCGACGTAACCCCTATCTTATCTATCCGTGCAGACGCGGTATAGCTCTCTTGGCTATGAGTGTCCGTTTTATTTATTTATTTATTTATTTATTTATTTATTTATTTATGCTGTTAGCCCAAAGGCCGATACAGGGTGGAGAAATCATAAGCTTCAAAGATCGCTGCAAACACGAGCGCCACACAAATCAAACGAGAAAATACAACTGCTTAATTATGCCAGCTTTACACAAGAATATCCGCACGTATATAAATGACCATTGTATGACAGACACCGAACGATACAAGCAACAAATGTACCATACAAAATCAAATTTTCGACATCACACAAGGAACTTCGTCAATATCCCGTAGAATCATTTGAATCATGTCATGTTACACACGTTGCCTATCATTGCACAAAGAAGCTAATAATGTGTGAGGATGGTTACATAGATGAATACTAGGCCAGCGCAAATTTTTCAAACTGTTCTATAGAATCGATTTTCGTTATGCTATGCGCTAGCGCATTCCATGTAGCGCTACCGAGTAGCTGTAGCACATTTTTCCGCTTAACAGATGACTGTCCTGAGCGTACTCTCGCAGCGGTGCAATCACGGTACGCCCACTGCGTGCGTTTGCGTCGGCTTGTGGAGCTGTCCGCGCCCTGGCAACGCGGAGGGACGCCTACCATTTTGAGGCTCGAGGGGCCTGGCAAGTCCGTTGGCATAAAAGCTCCGCCGGATTCTGCCAGCGCAATTGTGCAGGCAGCGCTGCTGGCGGCCACACGAACCGTACTGTCACTAGGCCTCGTCAGCAGCTCTCGGGAGGTACCACAGCACTGGCAGCAGGGCGCACCGCCAGCCGCACGGGGTCGCTACCTGGTCCCGACGAGTCTCGAGGCGGTAGTCCGAGTGGGCCGGTAGCTGCTCGTGTGTTGGCAGGTCCTGCTGCGCCCCAGGAACAGGCGCCTATGTGGACCCGTAGCCATCTTGGTCCCCACTGGAACAAGTCACTTCAGATCGTCGCCGGCCCTCGTCAGTTCTTCGGACCAGTCGAAATCGAACCGCAGCGCTTGCTAGCTTGCTTGTTGTTGTTGTTGTTGTTGTTGTTGTCCTCAGTGGTTGTGGCACATACCCACCGTGGGGGATCGGCCTTGAATTGAGTGGTTAAAATAGGTCTATAAAAAAGGGAGCTAACAATTTGAACGTTGGAGCTGGAAAAGTAAACGTGCTTGCTTGCTTCCTATGCTATGGTATGTACCCAGTACAGGGGAATGGCCAACAAGCCGGAGGTTAAACGGAAAGCGGATAAAGGAGAACGCGTGTTTTTGAAAGGAGAGCGAGTTAGAAGGTAATAGATTTTAACAAATTTAATTGGATTTTTGTTAATTAAAAATACCTCAGCGCGATTTCTGCACCCCCGCCCACACTTCATGGTCATTCATTTCTTCCGTCCAGAACAATCGTCTCCTGCTCTATAGTCTTTTGTTGTCCTGCAGGTTTCAGCTCCATAGATTTATCTTATAACCGCCGGAATCGCTGACCAGCTAAGGCATTCTGCTAACTCAGAATTAGGACGCAGGTTTTATCCGCGGCCACAGCGGCCGCATCTCGACAAGCGCGAGATGCATAAGTACTCTCATAGATATATAGATCTAGGTTCACGTTAAAGAATCACAGGCGCTTCTAATAATTCCTGAGCGCCCTACTAAGGCGTCCCTCGAAATCCAACTGTGCAGTTTGGCAACGTGAATGCCCCCGCTTATTGCAATCATGATATACATGTGAATACTGGGCACGCGATCAAAAACAGATAACTTACTATATTGCGCTGAGAAGCGAATTACCGCGCTACGCCTGCGCAACCATAAATCAACTCATAGCCCCTACACATTTATTTGCGCAATACCGCTTCTTCGCAGAATCCGGCTCTCTCAGGCACATAGTACTGGGTTGCAGATCGGCACCATTACATCCTCCGAACCTTTATCAAACCAACGAACTTTGCGGGATAGCCTTGGCCAGCTCTCGCCTCGAGTATCGGCAACGGCTGATTGCGAAGGCCCAGGACGCCGCCCGAGTTGAAGGCATTCTAGAATGAGGGCGCCTGTCCAAAGCTTCATTTATGTAATAAGCATGTTTATTCTCTCCCTCTATCCAACTGTACAATGACGAAGCCGCTTTGCGTAATTTACGTCTCCTTCCAAACTAACTGAAAAACGAAGTGTTTCCGGAGAAACGAGTCTTATTGACGTCACCCAGATTAAGATAGAATAGCTTATTGCACAGCTTAGTACCGTTGCCCGCTAAACTAACCCCTTTTACTGAAAAAAACAAACAAAAAACTACAATGCTATATCATTACACAATTCTACCAGATTTGATTGTTTCGGCCTTTTCAAGAATAGCCGGGCTGCTCCATTTAGCATATGTATAGAAAACTGCGTGGGCGACCTGTTAATAGCTATAGCCCTAACAATGGGTCCCTTACTAAATATGATAGATCGATGTCTGCCTTCATCAAGCGCTAAGTTCTTTCTGGGGACAATCTAACTTTATTATGCAGGGTTTTGTAAACCAAGCGAGCGGACGCGCTTCTTTTTGCAGCCTAATTTATGCGGCACGATGCGATCGCGCTATTCATAGAACACGCGGCTAAGTTTCACGTTCGGCGGACGCTTTGAGAGCATGGCATTTCAAGATCCAAAGCCGTGCCCATCTCCGGAGAATGAGCCAGCAACATTTATGGCTGAAAAATGACCAGAAATTTCAAAACCGCTTGAAATGTTCTTGAAGGAGGATGTTCAAAAGGAAAAGTGGAGGCGACTTGATGATAAAAACATAAGCAAAGGCTTCGCAAAGCCTAGTAAAATAGTGATGCACGGCAATCCTCTCCTTATGTCCCAGACATATTTACAGACTTTTTTTTTTTATTCAGAAGAGCAATTTAAGAAATGGAACATCGGGCTCGCATTCGCATTCAGTGATGCAACGTGCAGCATCATAAATACCAATGCGTTCCTGTGTGTCGTCATGCGAACTGCCAATTATGCTTGAGAGCTTTTCTCTGTACTGGTATCACGGAGGCAGCGTTGACAGCTATCGCGTCCCCTCGTCGTAAGCTTAGCTTGCTTATTTCTTCTTATCGCGCTTGACTTCCTTCTTGGCTCGTTTTTGTCTTTTTTTTTGTCAGCCGAGGTGACGTTTCGTAAGCTTCTCTTTTGAATTCTTTGGAAATTGTATCCTGCTTCGTCAAAATAATTTATTCTGTCACCTAGATTGGGAGACTAGTAACGCGAGTTTCATGCTTTAAATGAAATAAACTTTAACCAAGAAATTACTTTCCCAATGATGTCGCTTGCACTGCGGTCCGCAGCTAAAGATTTTCTTTGTAAAAGAAAAAAAAATACGCATGTGACCTGCTCAACTGTCGTCGTGGCTATTTGGGTGGTCAGAACCACGTTAACTTCAGTGCATGCCAGCTGGTTCGGTTACCTAACTTTGAACATTATTCATGGTTCCCACGACGTTTTGTAAGGCATTCGAACTTGAACACTTCGGACATTTCAAGCGATTTGAGAAAAGTAGAAGCACTTTTCACTAAAGACAACAAGACATTGCGCCCTGCAGTTATTTCTTCTTTTGAAGTGTTTCTTTACTCCGCTAAGTGGCTGGGCATGTCTCAAATGTCTAGATTGGTCGAGGAAATTGCGCAACAGTGACCTATCGTGAGCCATTGGGAGTGTCTTGGAACGCGGTTCTAACCACGTATGACTCCAGCCTTTGTGGAGGTGCACTCTACAAATAAAAGACGGGTTACAGAAAGCGATGCAGCCTACGTTTCAGCGATAACTATGCTGGCCTCTCAAGAGGGATTTTCGAGCAATCCAGCAGCATTGATTTAGCAGTGGGCTCACTACTCCAGCATATTTTTAGCTAATGACAAGATGGCTGGCTTGATTTAATGGATGCAATGACGTTTTCTTGGTTTTCGTTCGCTACTTCAGAGAGTAACTTGAGAAATGAAGTCGAGATGTCCGCTGTAGGTATTCTCGATCCTGGGGAATCCGTTATTTGTTCCCCATAACGCAGTATCGTTATAGCACACCATTGGCATCGCAAACCGTGCACGGTGCAGGCAGCATGGCTCGCCGACGACGCAGGTGGTTACAGCTTACGCGAGCGTATAGTTACATCACCAGGTGATTTTAATTTGTGAACTAGTCACTATCTTCGCAATGCTTGCGTGCTACGGACACGTCACGCATTTCAATTGCGCCGTCTTTTTAGCGTGCTTCTGCTGTGGGAAGGTGACAGTCTGTTTACGCCAGACGCAGATTCAAACTGGAGCCTTATCGAGCGTGGTAGAGTGCGAACCCCTTTGCAATACGTTCGGTAACACGACGACATTTTGCTGCCTGGTTCAAATCAGGCCTCACCATTGGCAGTTGTGTTCTCAGATATTGTCAACGTTCCGGACTCAGGCGAAGTGTAATATTTATGTCATAAACGCTAGCGAGAATATTGAGATGCAGCATGGTGATTTCTTTCAAAGGTGTATTAATCCTGACAGGAGAACATGAACCTGGCAAGTAACGATGCACCAAGGTGCATTGTGGCTGGAAGAATAATCGGATTTATTACGTTATGTTTGACTATCTGCTGAACTGCTGTGATCTCTGCAATGCAAATTTTTATGTTCGCTTGAATATCGGTTATGGAGATATCCAGTGGGCATTACGAATTTACACTGGCTTTATTTCATAGGCAGTGAAACACTGACATATTCTGGCAACTCCACGTGCTATGCTGAAATTGTGTGCGCGACAAAAACACTCTCCATGCGCCGACCAACAAACAGAGCAGAAATAAATGATCAGGCCTATTGAAACAGCGCTATTGGATAGGTTTGTTGCCGCCATTCGTGTATGCACTCTACAAACGTTTACTATTTGCGGGAATTATTCTCTCCCCTAAGAAGTATATTTTGCACAAATTTCCCTCGTTTAACGCCCAGCCTTCGCTACATTCCTATCGGGAATGCTACGTCACAATAACACGCACAAGGCGTTCGTGACCTGATTGTACCGGGAATTGGGGGTTAAATAAAGGAAATGCATGCGCGATAGACGGCCATCATTCTTCGGGCATAAGGTAAGTCCTACAGAGTGTAGTGTTTTCTTATAGTGCATTTTGTCGCAAACTAATTCACTTAAGTGTTTTTCATGGAGTGAGAGAACTTTATTTAAGACTCAATATGAACCCTCACCGGCCGAAGGCCCAGAGAATTTTCCGCCACTGACGTTATAATTCCTTCGACCTCAGCACACGTAGTGGTGTGAATGTTTAAAGACCCGCTGCGCTGATCAAACAAAATCGCTGCTTGAATAGTCAGGCACATTTTTTTTGTGCCATGTCGTTGACGAAAATAAAATACGAAATTATGCACAAATGCTTTTCATATTTTCTGGTTCCACGGCTTCCATTTATTCATACGTGTGTGCGTTGAAGCAGGGGCATTATATAAAAACTTTCAATGAAACTATTCAGGTCCATATAAAGCCTATTGCGTGCGTGCGTGCGCGGGAGCGCGCGTGCGCGCGCGCGCGTGTGTGTGTGTGTGTGTGTGTGTGTGCGCGCGTGTGTGTGTGTGTGCGCGCGTGTGCGTGTGCGTGTGTGTGTGTGTGTGTGTGTGTGTGTGTGTGTGTGTGTGTGTGTGTGTGTGTGTGTGTGTGTGTGTGTGTGTGCGTGTGCGCGTGTGGGCGTGTGTGTGTGTGTGTGGGGGGTGTGTGTGTGTGTGTGTGGGTGTGTGTATGGGTGTGTGTGTGGGTGTGTGCGGAGGGGTGCGTCGACGTTGGTAGTGAAACGTGTACGTAATTTATCTGGAACATCGAGTCTATATTCTACTTGCGGTGCCCGGTCTAATGAACAAAGGAAGGGGGACTTTTGTCTTTCTGAGATAGCCTTACGCCTGACTTGCTGCGTGGGTGAAAAATTCTAGGGACACTAAAAAGCAAAAAAAAAAATTTTTTTTGAGCTGTATTAGTAAATTACCTGCGTTGAAAACAAACAAAATGTTCATAAAATAATGAGGCAAAGCACATCTCCGATGTCTGTTTTCGCAGGCGAAGCTTTCTTTGTTTTTGAGAACGGTGCATTGAAGCGCAACACGGGGCATGGACAATGCACAGGTCTCTTTATTTAAAGATTACAACGGGTCCGTGGTTCCGGGTCGTTTCTGTTCTTGTTCCGCAGCCGCCTGGATCTTCTCTGGAGAGGCGCCACCTTCAAGCGACAGAGGTCTTCTGCAGTCTCTTTTATATACTTCCACTGACGTCGGTTACCTCGTTTTCATTGGTTGGTCGCTGAGCATACATTTTCCCACTTAGCTGCGAAAGACAACTGTTCTCGCTGCTGCTGAAAGGCCCCATGTTGAATAGTTCCGTGCAGTAAATCGCTTGTTGCTATGCGCACCTTTCACAAGGCACGGGAGTGAACTAGGTAAGAATGCCGCTTACAACCTTTGGTCAAACGCCACATATGGGAGAGGCGGATTAGCTATAAGCAGAACATAAAAGTGTCGAAAGCGCGGAGGATGTGCCATCCGAATTAGGCTCTGTGTAAGGCGATGCAAGACTTTATTTCGGCATGACTTCCACAAGTTGTGGAAGCATGACATTTTCACGTCAGTGAGTCCCTGAGCAGTCGGTAGCGGCTAGATTATACCTGCAAAGTGCAAGAGGAGGCCAATAAAGCCCAAAAGTATATCTGGTGCTTTCAAACAACTTTACCTGAACATACGGCTGACGGTACAAATATTTCGTGCTGCTAATATACTCCAAGCTTATTTGCTCATTTATTTATTTATTTGTCGGATTAAATTTAATTCTGGTGTTTTACTTGCCAAAGCTACTGTCTGATTATGAGGCAGGCATCTCATTATGAGAGACTCTAGGTTATCTTCGACCACCTGGGGTTCCTTAACGCAGACCTAATGCACTGTACATGGTCGTTTCTGCGTTTAGCCACCATCGAAATGCAGCCACCATGGCTGAGATTGCATCTCATAACCTAATACTTAGCATCGAAACGCCAAAACCACTAAGCAATCATGCTAAGTAGACGGGTCGGCTGTACATTACTAATATGTACGTGACGGTCAATGATGCCGCGGTACCCCACAATGTGCTCTTTTGAACTATGTGTAGATTGTACATTCAAGGGGTCGAGGCTTTCCCTGTGCTCACTTCAACGACATGAGTGCACATATCTCCTAGAGAGGACAAAGAAGCAGCTGTTCTCGTCTCGCTAAAGAATAACTATGGCGTCAAGAGCCCTTAGAGACGAGGTAGAGAAAACAGTCCTGGTAGCGCGTAGCTCTTTTTGCTCCCTTGTCAGAAAAATACACCGATAGGAAATGGCGTTCGGATTCGGGAGCTCGAAAGCAATGCTTTTCGGTGTCAACGTACAGCTAGGCAAGCAGAATGAAAATAGAGAGAATGTTCTTGTGCTGCCGTGTTCCCCTTACGCTATGAACTTCTCCGATAGTGTCACGCACATTCTTACATCATTAAAAAAGAAAGAACCTATGCGGGCGCAGGAGAAAGTCCCACTGGGCAGGAAAATGCGCGTTGCGCTGCGTTTCGATCAGCCATTTTCTGTAATTGTATTTCTACCTATTTCTCCTTTGTGACAGTCATATTTGTGACAACTCTTGCTTCGTAAACAGTGGCTCCCGAAGAGAGCAGGTCGTCGAACAACTTCAGCTCTCCTGCGCAGAACGTGGTACGTGGCCCTGACACTTTTCTCTTGGGAGAAAGCCAAAACGAGCCGAGTTCCCCGATGGAGCCAATCGGGCCCTTTCTCGAAAACAACTTTTCTTATTCGTAATACAGGGAAAGCTGCAGAGCTGGAGCTTCTGCGCATGCATTAATTTAGGTATTCCGAAAAACTTTGACAGCGCTTTAGTGTCGTGGAATACATGCTGAATCGACGTTGCTTCCACATGCGACGGTTTCCTATTTGCCAAAGCGCGTAGGAAAAAGAAAGTGGAAAACAAGTGAAATTTAGTACTCTGATGCGTACTTACTCATATTTTGCTGTTTTTGGATAATGCGTTTATTGTCTCTTCATCATCATAAAATAGCGCGGATAAGAATGTACGTCTACGCGCTTCGCAGTGGTTTAGTGCCAAACAAAAGTCGAGAGTGTAGATGGCTTTTAATCCTCAGCTTTCAAGAGCATCCATGCACGCGCTCCCGTTCCTCGCGTATGTTCATGCAAAGCACAGGGACGCTTGGTCAGCAGATGAAGGGTTGTGTGCCGTTTAGTTAGAAAAAGTGCAAAGAACTTGTCGCAGCTTCGTCGTATTGAGGCGTAATTGCCGGTCTCATGCTTGCTCCATCGTCGTAACTTCGGAATCGTTCGTTTATTGTCGTCATGCCCTCGTCGTCATACAGCGTTTGTGACTTCATTAACGTGATTGTGACTTCATTGTGACGCGTTTGTGACTTCACTAACGTGATTAAAAAAATCCGCGTGTTGATAAAATTGCATAAACAGGCCTGGAGTGTGGCCTGATCCCGGTGACCAGAACCGGTAACGCACTCACTCATCAGAGCAGGATTGGCCACCCTGGTGCAGTACTTGGCCACAACCTACTCTATGAACACAACTTACAAACCCCGGCCCTCAGTCCCCAGCAGCGGCGAAGCAACTGACCACGGCGGCGGTCACATCTACGACGCAGCAGAGGGTGCTAAGAATCCCTGGCTCCGGACAGGCCGCCATTGGAATATGAACCTGACAACGTTTAACGCTATAACGTTATCTAGTGAGGCGAGTCTAGCAGTGCTATTGGAGCAACTAGAGGGCAGTAAATGGGATATAATAGGGCTCAGTGAAGTTAGGAGGCCAAAAGAAGCATATACAGTGCTAAAATGCGGGCACGTCCTGTGCTACCGGGGCTTAGCGGAGAGACGAGAACTAGGAGTCGCATTCCTGGTTAATAAGTATATAGCTGGTAACATACAGGATTTCTATAGCATTAACGAGAAGGTGGCAGGTCTTGTTGTGAAACTTACTAATAGGTACAAAATGAAGGTTGTACAGGTCTACACCCCTACATCCAGTCGTGATGACCAGGAAGTCGAAAGCTTCTATGAAGACGTGGAATCGGCGATGGGTAGCGTGAAAATAAAATACACTATACTGATGGGCGACTTCAATACCAAGGTAGGCAAGAAGCAGGCTGGAGACAAGGCAGGGGGGAATATGGCATAAGCACTAGGAATAGCTGGGGAGAGTTATTATTAGAGTTTGCGGAACAGAATAATATGCGGATAATGAATACCTTCTTCCGCAAGCGGGATAGCCGAAAGTGGACGTGGAGGAGCCCGAACGGCGAGACTAGAAATAGACTTCATACTCTGCGCTAACCCTGGCATCATACAAGACGTGGACGTGCTCAGCAAGGTGCACTGCAGTGACCATAGGATGGTAAGAACTCGAATTAGCCTAGACCTGAGGAGGGAACGGAAGAAACCGGTACAAAAGAAGCCGATCAATGAGTTAGCGGTAAGAGGGAAAATAGAGGAATTCCAGATCAAGCTACAGAACAGGTATTCGGCTTTAACTCAGGAAGGGAACCTTAGTGTTGAAGCAATGAACGACAACCTTATGGGCATCATTAAGGAGTGTGCAATAGAAGCCGGTGGTAACTCCGTTAGACAGGATACCAGTAAGCTATCGCAGGAGACGAAAGATCTGATCAAGGAACGCCAATGTATGAAAGCCTCTAGCCCTACAGCTAGAATAGAACTGGCAGAACTTTCTAAGTTAATCAACAAGCGTAAGACAGCTGACATCAGGAACTATAATATGGATAGAATTGAACAGGTTCTCAGGAACGGAGGAAGCATAAAAGCAGGGAAGAAGAAACTAGGCACAGGCAAGAATCAGATGTATGCTTTAAGAGACAAAGCCGGCAATATCGTTACTAATAAGGATGAGATATTTAGAGTGGCTGAGGGGTTCTATAGAGATTTATATAGTACCAGTGGCACCCACGACCTTAATGGAAGAGAGAATGGTCTAGAGGAACTTGAAATCCCACAAGTAGCGCCGTAAGAAGTAAAGAACGCCTTGTGAGCTATGCAAAGGGGGAAGGCAGCAGGGGAGGATCAGGTAACAGCAGATTTGTTAAAGGATGGTGGGCACATTGTTCTAGAAAAACTGGCCACCCTTAACACAATGCCTCATGACATCGAGCGTACCGGAATCTTGGAAGAACGCTAACATACTCCTAATCCGTAAGAAAGGGGACGCCAAAGACTTCAAAAATTATGAATCGATCAGCTTACTCTCCGTTACGTACAAAGTATTTACTAAGGTAATCGCAAATAGAATCAGGAACACCTTAGACTTCCGTCAACCAAAGGACCAGGCAGGATTCCGTAAAGGCTACTCAACAATAGACCTTATTCACACTATCAATCAGGCGATAGAGAGAGAGAGAGAGAGAGTGAGAGAGAGCGTAAACATTTATTTCAAATCAACAAGATTTAAGTCCGGCGTCTTTTTAGTGGGTCTGGGCACCCGCCGCGGATGCGGTTCTGAGACCTTGTCTCGAAGCGGCTTCCTCGGCTCACTGGACTGCCCAGAGTTGTGCTGTCAGTTCAGAGCTGAGCAGTGCTGTCATCCAGCGTGGCCGGAGGCTGGCGGTGGAACAGATGGAGGGGTCGGCACTGCCCGACTTGTTTGTTAGGTCCCGACACTCCCATAACATGTGATTTAGTGTGGCAACCTCGCCGCACGATGTGCATCTGTTTGTAGTGTACATGTCTGGATACATGGCGTGCATGAGTCTGGGGTTTCTGTAAGAGTCTGTTTGTAATTGTCTGAAGTGTACTGCTTGCGTCCTGTCTAACCTAGCGTGAGGGAATGGGTACATGCGTCTTTGTAATTGGTAGTGTGCCGTGATGTCGTGAAAACTGGTCATACGATCCTCCCATGCCCAGACGTTTGCAGTACCCCGCGGGGGCTCTTCCTCCGATGCTGCTCGGTGAGTCAGGCCTCGAGCAACGCCGTGAGCCGCTTCGTTGGGGGTGCTCATTCCAGTGTGTGCCGGGATCCATAGCAAATGCCTTCGGTTATCAACGTCGGCCTCTCCCTGGTGAATGGGATGTCGCTGGAGTATCTGATACGCCTCTTGCGAGATGCGCCCATTTGCAAAATTGCCAATTGCCGTTTGCGAGTCGCAGATCACGTATGTAGCTTTGGTTTGTGTGAGGGCCAGCGCTATGATAGAGAAATGATAGGGAAATGTGCGGAATATAACCAACCCTCATATATAGATTTCATTGATTACGAGAAAGCGCTTGATTCTGTCGAAACCTCAGCAGTCATGGAGGCATTACGGAATCAGGGTGTAGACGAGCCGTATGTAAAAATACTGAAAGATATCTATAGCGGCTCCACAGCCACCGTAGTCCTCCATAAAGAAAGCAACAAAATCCCAATAAGGAAAGGCGTCAGGCAGGGAGATACGATCGCTCCAATGCTATTCACAGCGTGTTTATAGGAGGTATTCGGAGACCTAGATGGGAAAGAATTGGGGATTAAAGTTAATGGAGAATACCTTAGTAACTTGCGATTTGCTGATATTGCCTTGCTTAGTAACTTAGGGAACCAATTGCTATGCATGCTCACTGACCTGGAGAGGCAAAGCAGAAGAGTGGGTCTAAAAATTAATCTGCAGAAAACTAAAGTAATGTTTAACAGTCTCGGAAGAGGACAGCAATTTACAATAGGTAGCGAGGCACTGGAAGTTGTAAGGGATCTACTTAGGCCAGGTACTGACGGCGGATCCGGATTTTGAGACGGAAATAATCAGAAGAATAAGAATGGGCTGGGGCGCGTTTGCCAGGCATTCTCAGATCATGAACAGCAACTTGCCATTATCCCTCAAGAGAAAAGTGTATGATAGCTGTGTCTTACCAGTACTCACCCATAGGGCAGAAACCTGGAGGCTTACGAAAGGGGTTCTACTTAAATTGAGGACGACGCACCGAGCTAAGGAAAGGAGAATGATGGGTGTAACGTTAAGGGATAAGAAAAGAGCAGTTTGGGCGAGGGAACAAACGCGAGTTAATGACATCTTAGTTGAAATCAAGAAAAAGGTATGGGCAGGATATGTAATGAGGAGAGAAGATAACAGATGGTCATTAAGGGTTACGGACTGGATTGGAAGGGGAGGGAAGCGTAGCAGGGGACGGCAGAAAGTTAGGTGGGCGGATGAGATTAAGAAATTTGCAGGGACGACATGGCCACAATTAGTACATGAGCGGGTTTGTTGGAGAAGTATGGGAGAGGCCTTTGCCCTGCAGAGGGCGTAACCAGGCTGATGATGATGATGATAACGTGATTGCCTTTTCGCCATTTTTATCCTGGTCGCTGCTTCACCATCGTGCAGCATTCTCAGGGCGTCAAGATCATGCCCGATCTAGGCGAGGGAGTCGGTCCTGGAGAAGCGTATTCCGGACATAGCCGAAGCAATTCTAATCGCGAAATGACCATTACACACTTTAAATGGAGGTGTCTTCAGCATTATGGTGTGTCACCATTTTGCTTGAATGCTAATCGCATTAATGTGAACAGCGCGGTGTCGAACTGAAAAGCTTTCGGGTTCGGGTCAGGTTAGGATTCAGGTTTCTGCATATTTTGCGTTTCTGTTCGAGTTCATCTAAAGGTTCTAAATGGTTCAAGCCGGTTCATAAGGGTTCCTAATGGGTTCAAATTAAAGGTAACTAAAATAAAAAAAAACAATTTCAGCCTTACTGGCAAATTTATTTGAGCAAAAGTTTTTTATTTATACCCTTACGTGGCGCGGACCAATTTACGAGCTCACCCTGAAAAGTTCATGCAATGAGTTAGGAAAAATGTGGGAGGTTTAAATACACTGTGAAGAAAGAGAAAAACACGATTGATGGCGACAGCGGCCAGGAGAGCAGAGAAGCTAGGAAACGAACGAATGACAAAAGACACATCCTTGCAAGCAAGCAAACATTCGCAGTCCCTCATAAGTACGAAAAATTATTATTTAGACTTAAAATTCGAGGTTACTTTTAAAAATTCATAAGCGTGAGGCGTTTTTAGATAAAAGACAGAAAATACTTTTTAAACGTGCTCAACAGCAACATTTAGACCAAATTTTTCTACTAGGTTCTTACTAGACTTTTGCACGCACAAAGACATGGCGTCGAACGAAAAAGGGACACACAATATGCGCAAACTTCAACTGGCTTGTTTGTTTTCTTGCCATTCGGTTTTTTTTTTCTAGTTGTAGAAGCGTATATACATGTCGCTGTCACAATAAAAACCAGTTGAAGTTCCCACATGTTGTGTGTCCCTTCTTCGTTCGACGTCCTGTTTTTGTGTGCGCGAAATTCTAATAGGAAACATGTACAACCAACTCGCCCAAAACATAACGCTTTTGAACTACTTTTCTGAATGTTTTCTTAACTGGCAAGGCAGTGGCGAACCATGCTAGTTACACTAAAAAATGTTATTCAGAAAAGAAATCCGAGGATGGGCTTTGCTTGAGAGACCACGCAGGCATGAGCTTGGCTCCAGTTGCGATGTAATGGCAACGTTGTCAAGCAGTAGCGTGATCTGTTTGCTGAGTTAGTCTTCATGGTCGCAATTTTTTGCTCTATGGAAGTACCGTTGTTTGGAGGAGGTGTGGCACCAACTACAGCGTACCGCATTTCCAGCAACGCAGAGAGTCGGAGGCATTATAGGGGAGTACTTCGGTGATCAGCTAGACGCAAATGGGGAAGAGGAGTTTCTGAGGCAATGACCCACACTATTTTTTATAGTTGGAAGTGACAGATTAGTCTTCTCCACACTGCCTTATTAATACCCCTGCTTTACTTTTTGTAATTTGGGTGTACGCGAGAGGTATATAACCGGCGAAGCGCAGTGTTATTTGTGGACTAAGATACATCGCTAGAATACCAGCTTGTCCGACCAACTAGTCTTTGAAACGAGCATGAAAAAGTGGAAGTGACAGATTAGTCTTCTCCACACTGCCTTATTAATACCCCTGCTTTACTTTTTGTAATTTGGGTGTACGCGAGAGGTATATAACCGGCGAAGCGCAGTGTTATTTGTGGACTAAGATACATCGCTAGAATACCAGCTTGTCCGACCAACTAGTCTTTGAAACGAGCATGAAAAAGTTGCTCGTTTGTATGGAACGTCTTTGTTAAGGTATTTTTTTGTATAAACTTTCCTTGTATACAAAGGTACAAAACGAAGCCATATAGGAACCTACCTACGATGAAGTGCCTTGCTTTAGGTAAAGAATGCTACGCTTTATAAAATGAGCCAATGCCAAAAATAAAAGCGAATCGTGGAAGAAAGCAAAAATCAAAGACGTCTGATCGCGATTATTGGCTGCCATGAAATTGTGTGCAGCGAAATTTTACTTCAATATCAAATAGCTAAGGCAGCCTTCTTTGGGAAGGTTCTGAAGCATCTGAAAGATTGTGCGCACATCGTGCGACCAAACCTGTCATAGATAGGCACTAGATTTTTCACCACGATAATGTCCCTGCACGCTATGCAATTGATAGTAACGTAAGTTTGTGGCTCACGCTTTCACCAGTGTGCTGGAACAGCGTTCCTACTCGCCAGATTTAACCCCTTGCGACTTATTCCTTTTTGTTCCCCAAGTGCAAATGGTGATCCGAGGGGGGCCTTTCGGGGTTGTGACGACCACTGAAAATCAAATAAAACCGCCACTTAAGTACTTCAAGAGAGAGGACTTCCAAGGGTGTTTTTAACAATGGCGGAAGAGGTGGGGACAGCATATTTTGTCTAATGAGAAGTATTCGGAAAGCGACCATACTGACGCATGGGAAAGTTAGGTAAATTAATTTTTAAATCTGCATGCGCAAACGTTTGGGAGAGACCTTATTTTTCTGTTTTGTTTAATATTACGCAAGAAGTTGAACACTATGTGATCCAAGGTGTGGAGGTGTTCTGTGATTTGTTTTCTTGGGCCACGGTGCCTAATGCGTTTAAACCATATTCGATTCCATTTAGCCACAGCTGTAAGCTGTCTGTCACCTGCGTTGGCGTCGTCTGCGGACGTTGAGGGACAAACTAGGTGCTTATATATCAATATTTGACAACGATACAGAGCCTGTGTGACAGAAGCTGCCCTTACAAAGGATGTTCTTTTGTGTACAGCCTGAAAACAAGCTCGAGCGACGTACGTATGCAAGTTATGGTGTATGAAAGGGTTTAAACTTTGAAGCCATGTCATCCTTTTTGCTTAAGTGTCTGAACTCGCCTATAACGTTCCGGATGTTAAGAAATTTCGTAGCTTGCTGTAAAGCTGATGTACACTAATTATTTTATGGCAATAGTGTACTGCACCCACGAAAGAGCTGCGGAGGTAGCATTTCCCCAGTTGGTCTTATTTCGCAGTTGCATCAACTTACTTCAATACTCTGGTATTACTGGAAATACTTGTATCAAGGAGGCGGAACTAGCGCCACACAAAACACTTGCTTGGGTTCTCAAAAGAAACGTTTATTTCTCCATGACGTGCCTGTGTGGTCTGTATATTCAGCGGGGAACTTTTCTTCCCTCTTTCTTTCACCTTCATTCTTACAGCAAGCATTGTCGGTTCCCACGTGACTCCAAGCAGTACCGAAAATGACGTCCCGTGTTTTAACGCTCTGGTACTCTTGACAGTAGTCGGATTACAACTGCAGATCACGCGACCATGCACAGCATAAAACAAAACACAAAGTTGAACATATTTGCACCGGTGCCTTTGCTGGAGCACGATGGCCGAGCTTATGTGTAGTGTCCACATTTTTGCTAGCATAAGGGACAGCTTTGGCCGCACGACAATTAGGAACATAACGAGTGTCCCATATGAGATGAGGTTATTTGATGCTATATTAGTCTTACCTGCAACTTGCGAATCGTCTCCAGTTTACAGGAGACTTTTGTACAGTGTTTCCCCTCTGACGTGACTTAGCACAGCATCCAAGGTGCATTCAGTAGGCTCCTTCACTAAGTTCCGGTTAGGATTCAGTTTCAAGATGGCGCAAAAATATTGACTTTGTTCCTTTCGGTTCAGCTAAAAATAAATGGTCAGCTCAGGTTGTTGGCTTGGTTCCGGTTGGTTTCCGCACCCTGGTCTACAGTTATAATATGGTCCTGTCAGTCAGTCAAGAACTTTATTGAGGTCCTGAGAAGGTTTAAGCCGTTGAAGATCGCACGCGGGGAGCTCCTTGGGGCGAAACCGTAGGCGACGCCCAAGTCGGGACGGGAACGTGGTGACGCTCCGCCAGTTCTTGGGCCCTCTGGACGGCCTTGAGTTGGAGTTTGAGGTCCGGGTTGGAAACTTTCTTTAGAGTTCTCGTACTTTCCGTTGCAGGACCTTGGCTTGTCACCAATAAGCGTGAGTGGGCTACTTGGACACGCGCGAAAGCTTTGAAAAAGTGGAGTCAAATATAGGAGAAATTAGATACTCTGAAAGAACGCAGTTGGCACCATAGCGTTAGTTTATTTTATTGCATTTAAGGATATGTTGGTGTTCATTGGTGGCACCAGTTAGATCTCTGACATGATGATTGTGCTCTAAACGATAATAATAGAAGCAACGACAAGAAAAATATAAATTTACATGACTGCTAAACTTCACGTAAAGGACAAATGTTCCTAAGTGTCCGGGTAAAAGACTAATGTGCCTATAAGTTGATAATGTAGCAACGTGCCTGGTGCCATGCAAATGAAATTACGCATAAATGTGTCAAATTCCGAGCACATCACCTGTGAACACGGACATTGTACGTGGATCCAGAAGAACTGGAACAAGAAGAAGAAGTATGAGATGAAAGGTGCCATGAGCGGAATTGGTAAATTCTCTTGAAAATTCTCCAGAACCTGTAGGATTGCGCGTGCTAAGATGCGTTGCAATATTGTTCTTGAAAGCGTGCATGCAGTCTAATTTTAGGCATCTCCTCAGATAAATGATGTACAACTTTTCCCAAGAAAGAAAAACATTCTTCCACTCGTTCTATCAACAGTTAACGAGGGTGGCTGAACGGGCACGTTCGTAATGTTGCATCTTTGGTTAGCAGCGCGATAAAAGAACCAGGAGAGAGTGCTAGAAAGAGCTCTGGAGCTGTAGAAGAAGCTCTGGGAAGAGGGAAAGGAAAGAGCGCCCTTTCCTGTCGCTTCTCTTATTTCCTTATAGATCGTCGGGCTGTTATCGAAAGATCACTGTTAGAGCACTTTTGCATTGTAAAGTGAGAGTGGCAGTGAGGTCCTGCCTTGTGCCTGATCAGGGTAAGCAAACACTTTTCAAAGGTACTGGGACTGCTTAAAAACTCGTTAAATGCAGCAGATAAGGAATAACTTCGTATTGAACCTACTCTATTAACAAGTAGAAAAGTCATAAATTTTTAAGTAGTTCCTTTGTAATGCGGCAGTTGCCAAATTCTTTTATTTTATAAATAAGGGAACTCCTACAGCCTTTGTGTCGTCTGCTAACAGTGCGAAAAATTCCGCAAGATGAGCTCTACAAGTAGAACGAACGAACGAACGAACGAACGAACGAACGAAGGAAGGAAGGAAGAAAGGAAGGAAGGAAGAAAGGAAGAAAGGGAGGGAGGGAGGGAGGGAGGGAGGGAGGGAGGGAGGAAGGAAGGAAGGAACGAGAGAACGAGAGAACGAACGAACGAACGAGAGAACGAACTAAAGTTTTCTTTGCCGGGGGCTCCACAAAGGCCACGTGCAACAGACGAGAAAAGGAGGTGGAGGAGAGAGGGGTCCCGCTTTTGGCGACAATTTGGATGCGCAAGCTAACACACCATTCTCTTCGGCGCCTGTGTATCGCAAGTCCGACCACCGAACATCAACCACCGACCACCGCCAATCCCAAAAACGGGTGCAGGAGGCAAATAAAGTCATTTACTTTAAAAACAGATCTTACACGTTTACACCTCTTTACTAAATGTCGCACACATCGGGAACCGAATTCACAGCGCCTCGTTGGTAAGTGTTTGACATTGGCCGATGACCTTCCCTAATATGTACGGTTCACTGTCTCCACAATGAACGCTTCTACCTTGAAATTACGTGCATAAATAAATAATAGTTCTGTGAAGGGTTCCATTGTAATCTGTGCGGTGCGCGACTTCAACAACGAAGTGCCCTGTATAACGAAATATTTCGGACACCCCAAGCAATTTCTTATAAAAGCATTCGACTGCACAGCATCAGGACTGACTGAAATTTTCTGTTACCAAGAATTGTATCATGAGCAGTTTTTGTGAATACGGGCCCAAGTGCTTCTGCAAAAACAAAAGTGCAGGATGTCCATGAAAGCACCTTACTAAAGCCCAATAATTTTCTGCTACCCACGGTTGTAATCGAAGTCCGGATTTCTTCTTTTTGTTTTGTAATTTTCTTTTATGTCAAGAACTGGTATGAAAAAAAGGTGTTTAGATGTTTTAGTGAAGTTTTACGTGTAATTTGAATATCATCCAAGCAGAGTTTTAAAATGTCGTAAAGGTTTGTCATGTTCAGAGCGCATGGACTTCGGTCTCCTACTGGGGATGAGTTTTGAATGCAACATTCTTTAGGTTATTTTGCTTTCTTGTATTTAGGTGCAGCGACTTATATTCCAGACGTTTCCTGGTAGTGTTCCACGTGAAAGAGAGATAAAATTATAAATGAAAGGGCAGGGAGGTTAACCAAGAGTGGGCCTTGTTGGCCACTGTGCAGCAGGGAAGGCGAAGAATAAAGTAAAAGATGGAAAGGAGGTTAGGAGTTTATATGAGCTGCAGTCGACAGCTTTGCTGGAGGACTCAGCGCTGTGTTACCCACATTCCCTCAGTGCGGTTGACTTGAGGAATTGAAGCAGCGCTCTTTGGACTTCCTGCAGCTGTGATCTGCGATATCTTAATAGACCACATAATATTCACTGCTCGAAACTGTGCATTGCCCACAACCTTGCAAGAGCCATAGCTGAACTGCTGCAAGTGACCGATGAAGGTCCTCGACGACGCATCAGTTACGACAGTGACCGTTCCTGCTGCGGTTCCATACGTTCCACTAATGATCGACTTTTCTTGTCGCACCAAACTCTGCACTAATGAGTCGATGCCAAGAGCTGCGGACACGAAACGCGGCTCACCGGATGCCGCGACTACTTATGCGGTCCGCGGACTATGCCCAGCGAAGAGAAGTAAACACTGATATGGAAGGAAGCACTGTCTCAAAATGAGCTTCTTAAGAGCAAGTGAGTCACTAAGGACATGCTCCTCGGCACTTAAACATGGCCAGTCAGAAGCTTTATATCCGTGTCCGAGACGTGAGCGTCAGCCTTATCAACTGTTCTTCGGAGTATTTTACCCGAAGACCTTTAACTTAGGATGCATTTTCATGTTAGCATCCACTACATTCGAAATTGCTTATGATTGCGTGTGGATATGCTTCTACTTCGAAAGACACAACGCAGTTTAATTACTGTTTGTTTAGGCTCCGATTAAGGGAAAGGTAAACGCAAGAAGTATTCGGAGTGGCGCAAGTTTTCTGCGCTCGTTGTCGAGACAGGCGAAGATAGTAAAATTCGCAAAAGCCGTCTTCAAGCATTGTTGCGACGTCTGCTTCAGTGCTTGCAGTACCTGTTAATCACAAATGGTATATCACCACACCTGGCCTGTGGAGGTCGTGGGTTTGATTACCATCGGCAGTAAGTAGTCTTTTATTCCACCTAAATGTGGCCCTTTCTCATTATTTTTTTATTTAAAATACAAGACACAGCTAGCGTTTCTTGATTCCTTCCTCGGTTTTATAATTTTATTGTCTTAAGCGGTTTATTTTTTAAATTTATGTGCCTCGGGAGCTTGTGACTGAATGCGTGGGGTCGGTATAGTCCGGTTTTAACTGAGTTTGCTCAGGTTTGGGAAATTACGTGGGAAAATTTCAAATATTCCGACTTTGCAATCACACTGTCTATTTAGTGCTTTATGTATGTTTTTACATGTGTTGCTGGAAGTCGAAATGTAGTAAAGGAAGAAAAAAACAAAGCATAAATTATAGAACATCACGTACGCAACGACAAATGATTTCAGTGCTGCCCCCAAAACATGTCTCAGATCCTCCTTTCAAACTTTCTTTCGGGTACTTCACGAATTGCCAGCTTTCCTAACCTATGGAAGTTACAACCACAGAGCACGCAATTATTGCCTAACTGCGGTTAAGAAATTACGGCATCGTAAAGTGGACGGCGCCACGCGAAGTTGGCTTGAAAATTTTGTTTGGCATTGTGACCAGCATGCGCGTGATTTAATATAATGCTTTCTTAACAACGCAATCTCGT
This sequence comes from Dermacentor andersoni, assembly GCF_023375885.2. Taxonomy (NCBI): domain Eukaryota; kingdom Metazoa; phylum Arthropoda; class Arachnida; order Ixodida; family Ixodidae; genus Dermacentor; species Dermacentor andersoni. Next base: position 102,985,866 of record NC_092823.1, read on the forward strand.
GACTTGGGAGTTGATGTCATTGACTCGAATAGATATAGAACTATATTACTGGACACTCGCCCTAAAAGTATACTTAGTTCATCTTTTCCGACGTGAGTAAACTACATTTGCATGCGTTGCCAGCGACAAACTTCTGAGGGGCTTTCAAGGTCCGCCTGAACTGAATTGCCTATCTATGGTTAGGTGGCTGACGCGTCTAGAGAGTGAAACGCTGACCTAATAACTTCTGTCATTTAACTGGATGTGCATGATGTTAATAGATCTTTGCCGTGGTTCAACCACCCTAGCGAGCACAAAGTGGCTGTTTCATAAAGCAAGCGTCATTACGGTGCTCAGCACTAAACGTGAATGTAATTTTGACTCGAACAAAGCACTCCATGATGTTTACATGCATAGCAACTTGCGTATTAGCTGAATGAGCGTGCTGGAGTTATCCCTGTTGGTCGCACTTGAATGCCCTGCAAATTTTGCAGCAGCGCTGTGCAAGAAACGAAAATTGTGCGCCGTCAGTGATTGGGCATGAAAGTTTGTTGACGTTGTCGTTGAGTTAATGCGTCCGCGGGGAGAACCTACCATGCTCGTTAGGCTACAGATGCGTTCAAGCTCTAAGTCTGACCTGATTGACTTGGCGTGTTGTAGGTTTTGGCCCTCCAAAAATGTATCTTTTAGCTTTTATGTTTAGCTTTACGTTATCGTGACCACCGTCAATCACAAAACGAATAACGGAGTGTATTCACCCAAATTAGCCTGTTGTCATATGTGTGTAGATTTACACGCTTTTTCCGAATGCCTAAAACCATTGGATGTCGTGGTTGCTTGTTCATGAGTAAAAATAGAAACATATAGACCCCTTGAAATTAGTTTATTTGAATTTTACGGCTAATGATGCTACTTTTTTCGCCGGCTGAAGAAAAGGTGAAAATTACCGCTAAAAGTTTTGGAACACTGCTCGCAAGAAATGCGCAATCCTAGATTTTCCTTCTAGGGAAGTAGAATCTTTAATGATGTGCGTGCTGGTCATATATTACTGTGGCAATGGTATCATATTCTTTAAGATTGTTTTGTGTTTTTAAGATTATTGCATTGTCTTTTTTTACCCCGCATATTCTTGTATTTTCCTGCATGTCATAGTACGTAGATATGACTTTGCGCATCGAATGTTAGAGGACATAAACTGCCAGCGTGTAAAAGAACTGAAAATTATTACGATAGAATGCGATACTTGTAAAAAACACAGCGCTGGCAATGCCCTGAGGCTTTGGGTACACAAGGGATGGCTGGGTTTTCTGGTTATAAAACTGCCTAATATATATAATGTAGACCTGGAAGTATAGCGTAGCTGGAATACTGCCTTATTACTGGCGCTTTCTAGGCTTTCATTACACACAGCGCACAATCATTATGACAGGGATTCACCAGCGCAAGCGGCATAAGGATACCGTCGAGCTCATAGACACCAGCTTCCGTAGGAACACATTAAAAACACTTCGAACAAATCCTGCCATACAAGCGTAAAGAATTTCCACCACTCTGGCGCATAGAAGGCACAACAACACTATGACGTAAGTACGGAAGGAAAGATCTGCATTATATGTTTTAAGATAAAGATCTGCTTTAACAGTTCCTGGCTTTGACCACCCATCTCTTGAAAACTTGGCATTGTCCATTAATATTGCTTCCCGAGAAAATTGATGACGGTAGAACTCGCTAAAACATTTTTTTTTTGAGGACGAAGTTTTCCTACTGAAATTCATTCGGATTTGGTGCGGGTGGGATGTGGCGATCTTTTAAGCTCTTAACGAATCGGGTAGTTTCATTACAATGAAATGTCGTATCAACTTGAAGAATGTATCGAAATCTTCGCCCTAAGAGAACAAGCGAGAAATCAAAGATTATATAAAGTTAACGGTACTGGCGTAATTAGCCTCAACATAGCGGAATATTTAAGGGGTCCTGAACCGCCCTTCGAGCTAGTTAAAATAACATACCGTGGACAGCCTACACTGCTGTGAACGTCCCAGCCCAATTTCGCACTCGTGCGTGGTGGGTGGGGCTCACAAGCGGAGTGCGCAGTCCCCCCTTTTTTTCAAACATTTTTTTTCAACATCCGCCTGCTCCTCACCATTTTCTGGGCCGCCATATTTCGTCATATAGCAGATTCCGATAGACGACTACTGTTGGCTAATAGCTGACATCAATCCAGAAGCGTGAGCCCACTACATTGGGCTGACGCACGACTGCGCCCGCCCACGTAAATATGTCACTTTGGCAACGCTGCTTATCAGGATTCCGTAGCCATCGGCTCTCGCTAATTTCAATTAGTCTGGAACTTGCAACTAGCCTCCAACCACACTACACTTAGGCTCAAGCCACACATACGCTATGCCAGCGATTAGCAACTGCAAAAGACTTGCGCCATTGCGCGCTCACTCCCACCCTATTCTGGCTAGACGTGCCTCTCATCGAGCATCACATTGAGCTTTGCAAAGTGGGCAATGTTTAATTTTCTACTATCCGTGCACGACAATGCCGGTCCGCACCACGTAGCACGGCCAGTTAGGCTGGAGCACGCGAGCGCGCACTCCAGCCTTGCTAGGCAACCACAGTTGAGCGTAGCCACTCCCAGCTGCGTCTGCTGCGTAGCGTAAATACTGCGGTCCCTGCGGGGTACCGAGACGAGCCCAATCGCCTCAACGTCGCAGGGCGGGGTATAAGCTCTCTATCGCCACCGGCGACCCTCGCTTCTTTGGAACGGAAGGCACTGAGGGTGAATGGAAAAGATAAATCCTGTGCTCGAAGTATCTACACTACTACTAGATATTAAAAAAAAAATATTTGGATAGTATATTCCTTGCAGGTACCACAGTCTTTCAAAGGCATTTTTGTAGCTTTAAACAGGATAGATAACAAGAAATGCGGATCACGGCAACTTTAAAATTGTATTCTACCCTGTAAAGGGTGCACTGCCACCGATAGAGGCATCTAGAGGCAAAGCCATCGTACTGCGCACTTTAGGGAATTGGAGCAAGTTCACTTGGATTAAGCAGGGCTCGAGCTAAGAAATGGTATGTGGAAGGTGACTTAGGCAGTGCCTACACGAAGCGAGAATTAGTGGTATAGTAGGCAAAATTACGGTATGGGCGTAATTACGGCCAATATAGTCGAAAATTAGCCATATTGCACCATAGCCTGTACTATTTCCAGGATGAAAAGAGGACAAGGTGAATGTAATTACAGATGAAATACGGCACAAGTAAATGATCAACACACAAATGAGCAAGTGACGAACACAGAAAAGAAAGTGATATATTGTGATATAATCTATATAATGAACATTTAACCATTGAGTGATTTGAACGACCATGTATGTCGCCTTGTCTTCTTTAGCGTCGACATTTGGTGGACACTTTGTTTTTTGTCTACACGAAGTCTGAAGGCACGGTTGCAACTTGACGTCATATTCTGCACCTTGTCTTGTACAGGAAGCATCGAGACCATAATGAAGACTCGAATTTCACTCGCTGCCTTAGCGTGAAGCGACAAATGTAAGTTTAATTAATGTATAATGTAGGTTTAATTAATGTATAAGCGAAGCTAATGGGCTCGCAGTGGTCCCAGGAACTCATACACCAAACTTAACCGTAGTGTTTCTTACAAAACATAAAAAAAGTGTCAATGAAAGCTGGAATCACAGTGGTTCAGCCAGTGCGTAAGTATCTGTTAGTGCATGAGTTTTCCTAGATTACGGCTGTTTGGTTTCGCACGGAGACTCAGATTTAGCAAATAATTTTTTTCAATAAAATGTTTTCTAATAAGTGCAAGACTTTTTAATAATTTTCCATGTGCATACAGTCTCATTGCCTTCTACGTTTAGAAATATTGCATAGCTTCGTAATTTAGCTCGATTGAATCCGATACATTTCAGTACACAAAGCTACAGGAACATCTGAAGTCACAAGCACATAGATCAGGAAAATTCGTGAAGTAGACCTCACTCGTATGCTTGCTGTGGGATCGTAATGCCAAAGTTCCCTGCAGTAATTTTCGCAGTAGACGTCATGACCTCAAATACAGAAACCAGAAAAACTGTACATATGTATAATCTAGAGAAAACCCGATACTATAGCGGTGATGCGGCTTGGTCGAATGACGGTTCAGCCACCATGACATAGGTTTCTGTCAGTTCGTTTACATCGATTGAACTTGTGAATTCTCATGGTACTCTCAAGTGGTTTCGACAGCGCTCGTGCTCGGTCTGCGGTGATGAGGAAGCTTCTCGAAATTGGAGCCAGACAGTGTGGCCCAGCCAAACGGGCCAGCAGCTCGCAGAGCTGTTCTAGTAGCCACGTGATATAGTTTCTGCCGGATCTTGGTCGGGCCTCCCGGCTGGTGCATGGCGCTCTAAACGAGCCAGATAATGTGTTCTGACTGCTTTATTTAAGCTAACCGAATGTAAACCGCACCGTGGAAGCACTGCAAAGGACTCGGACGTACCAATAAGTAAAACCTCTCCAGCTAAATTTTTTGCAGAAAGCTTTCCAGGATAATCCGGGGCGCTGCTTGACCTGTACCATATTATGGTTTCATAGATATTAGAAACGAGAGCAATTATTAAAAAACTAAACTAAATGGGTGAGCTTTATGCGTGTTACTTATTGAACATTAAGGACACGAGAAGTTTAGCGGAATACGTGGTTGAAAAATTGCCGCAGTTTATTTGAGAGCTTGAAAAATCACAGTGTATTTAGCTGCAGGATTCGTAGGGGTAGTTGGAAGCATGCCCTTCTTCCTACCATATGTTTCAGCTTTATGTGGCCTAGGTTGATAGGAGCAATAACTTTTACATACAAAATGCTGGTGCACATACAGGGAAGGAAAAAAAAGTAAAAGAAAAGTGGAGGACATCTTTTCAGACTTAAGAGCGACGTTTGCATAGCAACAAGTTTCAAAGATTTGTTCTCTGTAAGTACTTTGAATATATGTTGCACTAGTAAAACAAAATCAGCGCAGCAGAGAGCGCATGATCCCCATTGCTCTAATGTGGACGAGACCTTTTCACGTCCATTGCAATTCAATATAGAAGCTAACAAGACATGCGGGACGTCCTCATCTAGTACGTGATGAAGAATTTGAACACAATTTTTGTCGGAAGCGGTTGATGAAGACCAAATCTGACCAAAGTCGATTGCATTAGAAATAAATTATTTTAAATGCAGAACAGTCATGGCTACAATTTGTCCACCTTGGTAAGAATCCATACCGCAAGAGCAGTATTTACAGCAAGCATCAGCAAAGAGAACTTAGAATATATGTTTCCATCTGGTTTCAATTAATAATGTTTGATCCCATCTGATGGGCGGTATAAGCGAAGGGCGCGGGTGGCAAGAGTGCCGTTGTGACGAATATATGCAGCTTTAAGTCCTTTAATAGCAGTTGGTATGCCTTTTTATCTTGCTCCCCATATGTTCCGCTAAGCAAATAACACCTTATACCAAAAATGTACAACTTGGTTGGTGATGCTTATGTTCAACGACAATAATACATTCAACTTGCCCAGTAAAACCAATGTGGAAATAAATCAGGAGTGACGCACAATAACACTGGTAGGAAGCTCGAGTGATGGAAAAGCCTATGTTCAAGAATATTCGTTCCACGAAGGAGCCACTTGGTAAGCGGGATATTTTTGCAGAACGTCCCGCTTACTTAGTGAAACCTATATGGAACGAGATTAAGAGTGTAGTCACCACGCTTGCTGTGTTATGTTTGCTCGTTCCTTTTGAAGTTGTGCTGTTGCAGTATATATGAAAAAAAAAATTACCGCCGGTGAGGCAGCTCAATTAATCCCACTGAGCTACAATAGAATCATCAAGTGGGCGAATCGGTAAGGTGTCATAGTAGAAAAAACGGAGCCCGAACTGCATATAAAGAAAGGACGACGTGTCGCCGTGGTTTATTTTTGTCTCTACCCTGTTCACGCTCACTTTCTTTTTCATTATGCCACTCAATAATTAAAGAAGCTGCAATATGGTATTTCACCATTATATTAAAGATCGAGTAATTGCTATAATAGCCAGCATTCACATCACGGCTGCTCTCTTGGTGCGCCTAATTTTTCAGCTAGTAATATTGGTATTAAGCTCTGTGATGAGAGCAGCACGAAATTCATCAGTCCTCGTGTCCACGCTTGGGTCCAACAGCCCTCTACAAATGGTCATCACTTCGTCAGCAAACTACGAGCCTCTTTGATCTCTAAAGGGCGCTCCATGTTTCTTTGTATTTCGTGGTGCGGCAGCCCCTTTATGACAACGCCAATTAATTATCGATGCTGCACTATTGTAGGTGAATATAGGTCAAGGAACGGTGCTGGATAATAAAAAAGCGAGCGAGGTCAGGCTCTTGTTAGCAACTATAGACCAAGTTATCATTAATTGTTCGCTGGAAAGGTGACCATGTATGCAGAAGAGTATAGCTGTTTTTTATTAAAAGTACTGCCCTCGGATGGCAAGCAAGAGGGGGACAGCGAAAGCCAAAGGAACAAACGATGAGTTTTGAATGCCATCAGCATATTCAGCTTTACTTCACAAACTTTCCGAGGACTATCTATTTGCCTCCATGTCTTCCTATGTCTTTAACAGTTTTTGCGCCAAGTTGGGTGAATGACTTGCATATGGTCTAATGGCTGAAACATTGAGCTGGTGCGCTGCGGGAACCCAGTTCTAACCGAATCGTATGACCAACTTTGACTAATTGGTATGCACACTGGCTAAGCAGCAATTTTCATGGAATATCTTGAATGCTAATTTTAGTTCGTGGTTATGTACCACTGGGTATCGCAGTCGTGGCAAAGTGGTAGGGACAACTGGATAAACTGCGAAAGGTGCTTGGATTGATCCCCATGCACAAGAAGGGCCCTGGCCAGGCATCCGGCTTTCCAGGGGTGCGTTGCTTTGGAGAGGTTCACCGCTAAGCTTGCTATGCAAGAACCAAGACGAAGCAAGACAAACCAACACCTAAGACTCTTAAAAAGAGGAGTTTGGTAGTCCCATGCAACCAAACAACCCAATAGGTGGGTGTGCTTCCAAGCGTCTGGAAACAACGTAGTAGCCGAGCACCAGGCTGGTAGTGCGCTATACCAATATTACCGGTAGGTACGCGGCGACAGCACTTGTATGCCTCACGCAGCAGAAGTGGGTGCTGGCATATTTCACTAAAGCTGTGATGGAGACAATGATGGTGCCCATGGACCTTCGCAAGTCTCTATAGGGCTGTCTTTCGAGATGAAAACCCACGTAAACAACCAAGCACCAGATCCTGCTACAGCTGCACTCAGAAAAAAATCGATGGGTTTCTGGCGGAACCAGGATTCGAGTCTAGTATCCACCGCATACGAGACGGACGCTCTACCATTTAACCACTGCTGTGGTCTGTTAGTCGAACTGCGACGGCCGTGAATGTGGCCCTGCTTGCTGCACACCGTGTCCTATAACACAGTTGAAGTATGCTTGAGGTGTTCTCTCCACAAGAGAAGTAAACACATGTGGGGAGAGGTTGCTTTCACTGTGCGAAGCGGAACCACTTAACAAGTCTCTTTTGCAATGCGCTCACTGTGATGGTCCCCATTTGACGCCGCAGTGCGCGGCGTCTCCACTCTAGTGCAGAGCCAGCCGGGAAGTATGGGCAACGCATTTCTGCCGTCAACGCATCAAGACAACATGTCTCATTACTTAGACATGCCGCCTGGAGCGGCGTCCCTATCGGCGAGTGGTGCCAGACTCATGCCTGTATTCGTTCAGACCAGCAGCGCGTGGGCTGTCACCCTAGTGAGGACAGCGCTGGTGCAGTTCCTTCTGGGTACATGAAATAAACGCACTTTTGTTCGGCAGGTTTGATCCCTTAAATGTCCTGTTCATCCTATTCACCTTAGGGAAAACACGATGCCCTGTGACCAAAGCGTGTAACCACGTTGCAGTCACAATCCAAAGCCTGCACAATGGGAACCACACAACTATAGAGGATCTCAAGGTTCCGGAAATATGTGCTGTGACCAGTCTACCAGAGCATAGCGAGGTCCTCTCAGTTATGACACACCGCGATCTTTTTCGCGCTGACGGAAGAGCCGATGCAGTGACTTTCCCAGAAAATGAGATAAGCGCCCTGATTGGCGGTGACATTAACTGCAATGTCGCCACCGGACACATAACTCCATCCTCGACTCAGGTCCTAGCAGCGGAACCTTCTTTTGGATGGACGGTCCAGGCAACTTTCCACGACTTCTTCCACAGTTCTGTTGGACAAAGCACAACGCTCTTCTTGGTAACGAAGAATCACCCCCAGATGGTACGCCATTGAATGCGGAGAGTTCATTGATAGAGAACCTGAATGCAGTCGGCGTACGAGACATGTCTGAATCTCAAGGATGCGGCAATCAGGCACGGAAGCAATTCGGTCAGCATATTACTCAGGAGGGTAATGAGTACAAAGTTTCCCTTGTCACCGAAAAACCAGGGAGAGTGCCGCAGCTCCCTAATCGTCCGCCAAGCTTCGAGACGAGGCGGCCGCTACCCAGGGAACCAGCCACCACCATGCCACACGAGGACGACAAGAAATCAAATCACGGCGAGAAAGGCGGCAAGAAGGTCATCAAAGGAAAAACAAAGAAAAAGCAGGCGAGCTCTAAAAATGCAGTTACCGATTCATCATGATCATCGTCATCATCATCATCATCAGCCTGGTTACGCCCACTGCAGGGCAAAGGCCCTCCCATACTTCTCCAACTACCCCGGTCGTGTACTAATTGTGGCCGTGTTACCCTGCAAACTTCTTCATCTCATCCGCCCACCTAACTTTCTGCCGCCCTCTGCTACGCTTCCCTTCCCTTGGAATCCATTCTGTAACTATTAATGACCATCGGTTATCTTCCCTCCTCACAACATGTCCTGCCCATGCCCATTTCTTTTTCTTGATTTCAACTAAGGTATCATTAACTCGCGTTTGTTCCCTCATCCAATCTGCTCCTTTCTTATCCCTTAACGTTACACCTATCATTCTTCTTTCCATAGCTCGTTGCGTCGTCCTCAATTTAAGTAGAACCCTTTTCGTGAGCCTCGTTTCTGCCCCGTACGTGAGTACTGGTAAGACACAGCTGTTATAGACTTTTCTCTTGAGGGATAATGGCAACCTGCTGTTCATGATCTGAGAATGCCTGCCAGACGCACCCCAGGCCATTCTTATTCTTCTGATTATTTCAGTCTCATGATCCGGATCCGCAGTCTCTACCTGTTCTAAGTAGATGTATTCCCTTACCACTTCCGGTGGCTCACTACCTATCGTAAACTGCTGTTCTCTTCCAAGACTGTTAAACATTACTTTAGTTTTCTGCAGATTAATTTTTAGACCCACCCTTCGGCTTTGCTTCTCTAGGTCAGTGATCATGCGTTGCAGTTGGTCCTCTGAGTTACTAAGCAAGGCAATATCATCAGCGAATCGCAAGTTACTAAGGTATTCTCCATTAACTCTTATTCCCAATTCTCCCCAATCCAGGTCTCTGAATACCTCCTGTAAGCACGCTCTGAATAGCATAGGAGAGATCATATCTCCCTGCCTGACGCCTTTCTTTATTGGGATTTTGTTGCTTTCTTTATGGAAGACTACGGTGGCTGTGGAGCCGCTATAGATATCTTTCAGTATTTTTACATACGGCCCGTCTACACCCTGATTCCGCAATGCCTCCATGACTGCTGAGGTTTCGACTGAATCAAACGCTCTCGAAATCAATGAAAGCTATATATAAAGGTTGGTTATATTCTGTTGTTGGGGTGTTCATATAGGAGGTTGTGGCCAAGTACTGCACCAGGGTGGACAATCTTGCTCTGGTGAGGGAGTGCGTTACCGGTTCTGGTCACCGGGATCAGGCCACACTCCAGGCCTGTTTATGCAATTTTATCAACACGCGGATTTTTTTTTAATCCAGTGGAAATTTGCGCGGCCCCTCGGTTTGAACCACGGACCTCTTGCACGCGAGACGGGTGTTCTACCTCTACGCCACCGCCTAAAGCAACCGCAGCAGATCAACCCAAGGAAGCCAAGTGCAACATCCGCAACACGATGACCTTTAAAGGAAAGAATTGTCCAGCCATTACAATGCTTTGAAACCAGCGTAGACAATGTACTCCACAACCGGTAGGAACATGACAATGCGCATCTATGTCGAAACGCAGGTGTACAGGCGCCACCCTTTCGAAATAAACGTGAGCGCAGACCCCCCCTTAAGCAACGTTCAATGCAAGAGGAGACACACGTACTGCGCAAATGCGCCGGCAAACCACCACAATTTTTGCTCGCAGACAAATGAGACGAAGCACTAGCGCTCGTCTTTCGTCTCCCTTCTTTGCCTGTGTTTTTAGTGCGCGCCGTAAGTAATAATAATACAGATGTACAAACTCTCCCCGTTAGATACCGTACCGCAGGACAAGGGCACCCACGACGGGAGGCCACTGCCGATGCAACAACGAGACGCCATGCGAACGAATGCAGCGAGACAGCATAATAGATATTACGATGCCCATGACATGCGACGCTGCCAAAAGGGCTCTTATTGCAAGGTTGAAAAACAAGACCTACCGCGAGCAATGTCGCGACCTGGCGCTAACCATCGACATTCAAGTCAACACATCGATCTCTTGCCGGAAGAGCACCTCGATCGTTGGTGAGGTTTCCATATGAATTGATATTCAGGTCGTCCCTTGGACCGCTGTACCGGTCACTACTTTAACTGCTGCTAATTGTGCCAGCTTAGTGTTTTGCGGCTAGCCTACGTAGTATGCGCTTATGCCCATGCAAAAGCGTACTTCATCGAAACTGCCACTTGCATATTTGTCGGGCCGGGAATGTACTGCAAAAAAACATGAAAGTGCGCCAAGCCCGAGCAGCAGTCATGGTCTGCCTAGCTGCTGCCACACGACGAACGAGTCAGACATCCGGCTCTAATCCCCGTCGTTGCTTAGCTACATGCCGCTCTTCAATAACTATACTTGATGCCTGCTTGGGTTACTGGGGATGAGCCGCGCATCAATTAACCTTTGTGATGACAATTTGGTCACTGGCCACGAGTCACTGGGCATGTACCATTCTACAATGTTCTTCTTTGATGGCAACATAGGTCTCTGGGATTACGCCACTGCGTATATGCCGTTCCTTAATTAGAAATAGCGCTTCGAAAATTTACAATGTGCCTAGCGGGCCGTCCGGAGGGCCCGCGGCATGGCGTTCGGGCACGGCCTGCCCGTCCCGACGTGGCAGCTGCCCGCAGCGGCTCCTCCCTCGTAAGGGGGTTTCGGAGTCGCTCCTCAGGACCTAAATAAAGTTCATTGCCTGCCTGCCTGCCGAGCGGAATTGAACTCACGTCAAATCTGTTCAGATAGGCTTGCCTGAATACATATTTACGCGAGCTCCACGTGCTGACTTCGCGTCGGCGCCGTTAAATTGAGCAGCGTGTTCAGTGGGAAGCGTGACAAAGGAATCACGCTGCATACCCGCCTCACGCATGACCCCACTCTGTGGCGGCAGTACTATGCGTCCATACGTTGCTTCACTGCTAATCGCGTTCATTGACGTTGACATTCACCATGACACGGTTTGTGCCACACATTTTTAAAGCAGTCGTACGCGTTAGAACTTCCTTCGGTCTTCGTTGTCTTCGTTCACAAGTTTTTGAACAAGGCTGCCATCTTATTGTTTCTTGATGAGGCCATACCATCAGCAGCAAACCAGACCGTCGGTTATGTAGGGATCAAAGGACGTCACCGCTTAGGCTCAAGGGGAAGCCCCACCAACGTCGAAGCGGGAACAGTAGCCGAGGAGGGGATCGATAATATCTTCGATTTTGCACTACACTTATGAGAAACAAGGTCACGCTCTCTTGTGTGCCTGGAGCAAACTGGGTGATCGGGTCTTTTCTTCGGAGCTAAGGTCTCAGGAGCTTGGCCTTCATCCACTCGTTGTCTAGAAATGCACGCGTGCCCTTCCCGAGTTTCTGAAAGCAGCATGCTTGAGTTCCCCGCGTCTCCTTTGTCCTGCTCGCGTGCACATTTGACGATGATGACCTACTGAGGTCGGCGTCAATTGTGCTACTGTGGCATACAGTAATGTTAAGTGTCTGCTTCCCTGCCATAGCAGCCTGTTTTATGACTCACTCTCCATGATGCTCGGCCTTCAAGTGCCGAAATAGCTCTCTTAACGCAGATGTCTCTGGTTCTGGTTCGGTTCCAATAGATCATCTTTTCGACTGAATTTCGACTTAAATGCACAGTTACGAAGCCACAACCGTTTCTCTGTGGCTGCGACTAAGAGAATAAGTTTGTGAAGATTCAGTTACCAATATTTGGATATTTAGGACTGTTTTGCTTATTTATAGTTCATGCGTAAAATATTGGCGAGGCAAATTGAATAGCTGTGTTTTTTTAGCCTTTCGGAGTCCACAAAAGTCCTCGCTTGATCGCTCGTTGTAGCCAGCCAGCTTTTGTTCCACATCTCAGTTATCTATCAATCTTGGTGCAAGCTGGGTGCCAAGGCTTGCAGAATAGCGCTTATCCAATTTTCTTAGAGAGTAGGTTGGCGCTAAAAATAACAAGTGAAAAAATTCCCGGTTAATCCAGGAAGTCAGCCCATTCTTTTTCGTCCTACTTCAACAGCAATGAGCGGTCTCTACGTAACAATGTAGGCTTTATTTAATAAGCTTTATTGTGCTTCAATAAAAAAAATATGCGTAATGTTTTAGATTCACCCTTTTTCATGGTCGAAATCCTTTAGCATGCAGATGCATCTTTCACGCAACTTTTACAGTATAATGTGTTCGCGGAAAATATTGGCTATGGCAAAGCAACGTTGCCGCCCAAGATTCAAATCGGGCTGTACAGCCATTGTGCGTGCATAGATTCATGAAAACTTTAAACAGCGCTCACCATCCCGCATCATTCATTTCTTTTCAATACACGAAGCAATTGCTGACGTTGATTGATTGGATATTTCGGCTACGTGCATTCGACTAAGAAAACAGTGATCATTCACAGCGTTCTCAGTAATAGAGAATCTAAGTCATATTATCGATCGTCTCGTTTTCTCAGAAACGTTTTCCTTTTTTATTGGAGCTTCGATTAGAACGACTAATTTCGGCTCCGATAGCATCCGCGTGTTCCGCTGCGCTATATGAGAGCTGCAAAATCTAAAGCTACACTTGATTTCCACATATCGTTAACCGGATTGATTGAAACGGTGAGACAAATTGCCTTGACCAATAACGTAATCATGGCTAATCGCATATATTAATTCGAGGTCGATCGAAATGTATTCAAGTGAGAATTCAAGTTAAATTGAATTTGTTATTTAGCCTGATCTTTTCTTGTGGCCATTCGCATCTTTTTCGCAATGTCTCGTTTTCTGCGCCCCAAAAACGTGAGCCATGTCGAGTGGGCACTAAGATTGCGTAAAGTGAGAGCCATACAGTCCATAGACAGCCGGCTTCCTAACACCCATGAAGAATAGGCAGATAGGGCGCGGTAAATGCCTTTTCGGCAGTGCCAAGTTGTCACTAACGTCCTCGCGTTTTTATTGGCTCACCGTACACTGCAAGTGCGTAAGGCTTCTCTACCTGACTTAACTGAGCCAAGTGACGCAGCAGACATCAATACTTAGTGGGTAAAGTACATCGTAGCAAGCTGCCCGTACAACGCGTTATTTTGCGACGGCTGCTGACCTAACTAAGCTTTGTCTCCATATCGACAAATACTTTTGTTAACTGCAATTTTATATCTGCTGAGCAATTTGAAAACTCCAGATACTTTAAAATGGGAAATATATTTAGGCTGAAGGTTTATAAATCAAACAATAACGTTGAAATTGTTTTTTTGAGCAAACGATAAATGTTTTCATATCAAAGATGCATCCTAAGCAACACAATATACGTATCAAATCATCTCGTGCAAAATGACTTCTTTTCTATGTGATATCCTGTTATCATACAATATGCAGGTATCTGAGATATGCCTAAAGTGTTTAGTAAAGTAAATGATAACGTTGTACATAAGTAACGTCGGGCACCACGTTCACTTTTCTCCACACGTGTTAAGGCCAGTGGCATTTGCATTCGGATTGAGTATTTACATATATACGTGCGTTTCTGGAAATAGTCATGGAACCTTTTTGCGTATAAGTGTGCACTTTAAAGCTGATGCCATTCTATTGTTCCCTCGTCATTTTTATAACATTTGCATTGTTTTGTGCACTACTAAGGAATCCGAAAAACAGAATGGCCGGCATAAGGCAGTGCAGGCTTCAACACCATTTGAAACGCAGAGTAGATGGAACTACAGCGAAAAAAATAACTCCAGTTGTTTTAGTGAACCTCCCTTCTACATTGCTACCAAATGCCACTCTTACCTGGGCATGTGAATTGGGGCATCCGAAAAGACGCAAATACACAAGGCGGGTGACGCCGTCGCCTTGAAGTTTCCACAGAAGCTTCCCGCGACGTTAGGCATTTTGACGAAATCTTCTCGGGCCCGGTCAGTTATCTTTCATCAGAAAACATAGACCGCATTGTCTTTTAAAGAAGCACCAGACTGTACTAATCAATTTTCATGAAATTTCAGCGACTCATGTTGGCCCGTTTACTAAAATACATCCGCGACATCAGACTGGTTGGAACTATCTTTACGAAATTCAAGAAAAAAACTTTGACCTTCATGTTCACGTCCAGTAATCAGCCACTACAGCAATATTAACGAAACTAACGTAATAAACAACACGTTATCGGGTTAAAGTAATTTTGCGTTTCTCAGTAGTGTTGGTTTAATAATGTGCAGTTCCGTAGCTTTCAAATTAAGTGACGAGAACAGACACATCGTGCATTGCATTGCGTTGAAATAGTGCGAGAAAGAATATTTCCGGGTAACTCACACAAAAACCATGAAAAGGGTGGTACAACTGCAAGGATGGCTTCTGCCTTCACTTCCTCAACAAAGGCGAATAACGTACGCTGAGCTCTGAAAGGTCGTCAGAGCGCATGTTTATGAATTTAGACGCCACGTTGTCGAGCAAAAACAGTCTCTACGCAAGCGGAACGATTTCCATAAAAAGTTGAGCCAGACGGACTTTCATTACGCCAGCAACGGCTCTGCTTGGCTGCGCGTTATGCTTCGCAATAGACGTGGTTCGGATTGGCCCACCTTCATTCGCGTGGGCGACTCTACAGCAGCGTCACCTACATGGCAGGAAAGCGATGTAGGTGACGCCCTTGCACCTAGTGACAAGCACATTCGTAATTCGTTGAAGAAATAGTTCTGAAAACTATTTTTTCTTGTCAGCTACAGCAGTGCGACGTTGTTTTACGTTTGACATCTTACACGAAATTGCGATTTCCAGGTTATAGGACGCCGTGAAAGGAACGAGATAAAAGGCAAGTTTTATGTACTACGTGAACTCGTATCAAAACAGTGTTGCCAGTATCACGGTAGGCATCCAACACGGTAAAGACTGAGACTTCTATAAGGTATTACTGCAGCTCTGTTTAAAATTAATAAAAAGAAATCAGTTTAACCACGTCTGTATCGTCTCTAAAATTCTTGTAGAGTTTTATTATTGTTCCTCATAAGTTGCAATAGGTAAGCATAATATTTTTGCTGATTTGTTACCTTGACTTTGTGTAACCTAAACGGAACGAGATTATGGTGCTTCACTTATGGGGCGTAGCTTATGTAGCACGATATTAGGAGTGCTATACAGTCACAGTGGCTAAGCTCGAACGAAGGAAAAGGCGACGTTAAGGGATATTTCTTCCGCATTACCTCCGCTCAGCCAACAGAACAATTGTCCAGTTATGTTCTACTTACCTAATTTAAACAATTTGGAATGAGTGTAAGAGTGGAAAGTGCACTGTTCACAAGGTAAAACGTTTATTATGTGCGTCTACAAAAATCCTTAGGAAGTCAATTTTTACTGGTCGATAGTGGTCCGCATATATATATATATATATATATATATATATATATATATATATATATATATATATATATATATATATATATATATATATATATATATATATATATATATATATATATATATATGAACGGGTTATTTGAGGCGCTCTCTGCAGGTAACAGTCTGCAGAAAGTATATGGCAACAAATGTACACGCATAGGCAACACACGCACTTGGCAGAAGATTTGGTTTCGTAGTAGTTTGTGCCGCTATGAGACGACGTTAAGTGGAGAAGAGCTTGGTGATATACGCTAGCTTTGTGTTGCAGAGCTACGCTTTCTCCCTCTATGTATGCCACTAGTAAAAATCGTTCCCGTGTTTGACTGCTAAGTATGAGGTCGCGAGATTGAATCCCGGCCACGGTGGTTGCATTTCGATGGGTGCGAAATGCAAAAGGAGTCCTCCACTACGACGTGACTCCTAACCAGATCGTGGTTTTGGCACGTAAGGCCCCATAATTAATATATATATACATATATAACATTCTTCCCTGCTATATTTGGTAGAGATGAGCGGTATACACTCGCCACACCCAGGATCTGGTTCTGCAGAGTGTACGTAATGTCTCTTCGGCTAACAGCACCGCGAGTCGCTCTCTCTTACTCACTTGAAGTGGCAACTATCACAAGCACCGACGATGTGGACATTGAAAATGGTCGTCGTGGTAAAAACGCGTGAGCCATAGCAGCGCGTGAGGTGTCGCACTCAATTATGCTGGTTAATGGTATAGTTTCCTTGCAAGGAACCGCCAAGGTATGATTTGAGACGCGCGAACCTGACTTTGCGAATTGGTGCACAGGCAAAGAGAAGCCACGCGATTTTATTAGGGAAGCCTGTTGAACGGCAGTTAGCAGCGAAGAAAGAGCTCGCGTCGCCTGCCCAGTCGTCCACTTATTCGTACATCTCGTAAATTTAGAACGTTCTGGTTCTTTTTTGAAAGGCACAAATGGACATGTCAGAGGGATGTAAAGTCCGGCACATTTGAAAGGCCATCGTGTAAAACGCATTTAGCCTGCTTCTTTGTAGGAGTTGTGCAATGGTTGAGGCCTAACGGAGTGCCGGCGCTTTGAGCAAGCTCAGAGCAATCGCATCGCACAGCTGTTCAATCGGTATCCCACTATGGCTGCCATCGCCTCCTACGACGACATGCCGACGCCACATCAACCGCCGCCATTGCCGAGTTTGACGCAAGTCATCCATCGCCAAGCAGAGGCCATGGCTCGAAGCTCTCGCGATCCACAGACGCATGGCAACTTAAGCTTGTCGCTCATTGAGGTTGCTTTCCGCCAAGCAATTGCAAATATGAACATTAGGTATGCCGTTCGCGAGCATTACATCCCTACAACTCCCTACATCCCTACATCCCTGCACCCAAAATAAGTGCGACCCAATATTGCAGGAGCCCATCTGAGTGGTGAACGCCAGACTAGCGAACTATTCAAGCTAAGCTTGTATTGCCTCACTCCTGTCGGTGTTGCCGTACGAAAAAAAAAAAAAACAAGCCATGCGAAAATAAAAATTGCGTGTCGGGTTGCACATTCGAGCTATCGACACCGGGTTGCGAGACCACCACGCTGTCCGATTCAGTCACAGTTGGTTCATCATACGCACCCTTTAAAGCGGACTTTTATATGCGTGAAGAAGTAGAGGCAGCACGAGGTGCGTGTCTCTCCTCCAGAGGAGTAAAAGGGTGTGAACCACATGTTCGTTCTCCTCACGCCTGCCGTTTCCCACCAGTTCAGGCCCACCAGTCAGACGGGGAGGCCACGTTTGATTCATTCTGCCGAAGAGCAGGCTGCGTTGAAGGAACGGCAGCGGGAGCGGACCCGTGAACCAACACTTCTCCTAGGGTTGGAAAATCTTCGCGTGCATCCCTTTTCCCGGCAGGGGAGGGGTGCCCGCGAATGTGCACGTTGTCATTTTTTTGTTTCTTGCGCTCTCGGGTCGGCCACATATGCCCGCTACTGCCGCAACCACTGGTGGACTCACCTCGGCCATACGCTTAACGCCTCTTCAAACGCGAACCTCGCCCGCTGTTCCCTCTCGCTGAGCCCTAAAACACCGACCTGACCTCACGGATTACAATACCAACCTAACCACGACGACCTGACCACCCTGACCACATGAACCTGCCATTCGCCTTCACCGCACGCCGCCAGTCCCGTTCACCACATATCGGCGGTCCCCATCCTCACCCTATTCTAGCCGCTTCTCGCGAAACCATATGATGCAGCTCGAGGGGTTGAGGCTGCATTAACGAACCAGACTGTAAAACCTCTGGTGACCCTTGCTCCCAGACCGAACCTAATCGAATTTTTTGTGGCCAGCTCCTAGCTGCGTGTTCTGACCGGTGCTCTGGTCATACGACCGTTTCGATGCCCCCGCGTGGGCTGCGTTGCGGGCGGTTCCTCAATTGATGTTTCATACCGACAACACCGCCTCTACCGCACAACAAGCGTTGCCGTAATAAACAGCTATGCTTTAAATATTACGTTGCGGTATTTAGAGATGAAAGATCACTGTGTCACAAATTGATTCACAAACATCAATGTTGAAGCAATACAAGAACAGAAGAATATACAAAAAAGAGAGCTATGATGTCGAACCCTTTAGTACCTTGGCTTTCTTGCGTTACGGCTGTCACTGTGTCCAGCATGCCTTTGTGCATAGCGGCCCAATTTGAGTGGCTGAAGTTGAGCTATATAAACTAAAATTTGGCACTCATAATGTGAAGTAAACAGTAAATGAATGCTTTGTTTGCTTATATTACGACACTGCGCCATAGACTTGCTTCACGAAGAACTTGCCATCAGTGGCAGCAAAATTTTTCGCATTTCCTTCACTTCGTCGTCTCACAGCAATCGGCTTCGCGAGAATTTCGTGCCGCGCGATTTCTTTAATAAATACTTTAGCGGTGTCAGCGCGCTCCCTGGCTCAGCCTCTGCATTTGTGCACATGGCGCGTAGAGCCAACAGTGCTAATGCTTGGAGTGCAATTAAATTCTGGGATTTTGTTCACCAATACTACGATCTGACTATGAACACGCCATACTGGGGAACTTCAAATTTATTTCGACGACGTGTGCTTTTTTAGCGTTCACCTAAATTTAAGTAAATGATCGTTTTTGCATTTGCCCTCCATGGCTCAACAATGTTAACACACAAATTTGCTGATCCAATTTAGGAAAACCGGCACGCAATGTGCGACTTGTTTGCCGTAATATGATGCTTTATGCAAACGGAAATTAATTTCAACCAAAGTAAAGGTACTTCCTCTCGTAATTCAAACTTAGTAAGAGTAGCTTTATATTTCAAACAACGTATCGCGCATGTTCCTTAAACGGAAAACTATATTACTTAAGGACAGCAATAAAAAAGCACGCATTTTTCAAGCGAACGTTTGTATTTCGAAAATGCTGACGTTGAATTTTTCAAGTTCACTTCTTTCTTCCAATACTAAAGCTGCGCACACTTTAGAATTAGGAAACACAATGCTTGAAGCAGACGCAGTTTCCATGAAATGCTTAATTTGGTATATGCGGAATGTTTCCAGCGCTGTCAGGCTATAGGACACCCGTTACTGTACAATTTCTTAAGAAAGAAGAGACGTATTTCTCAACGGTGCATGAAGAAGCCGACAATGAACATTAAGAAATATCATTAGTTTCGCACCGTGCCTGCATGGGTGTGTTCCAATTACGAGAAACCAAAATGCAATGCAAACCAAGCGGGATCGAATCACGGCCACGGCGGCCGCATTTCGATGGGGGTGAATTGCGAAAACACCCGTGTGCTTAGATTTAGGTGCACGTTGAAAAACCCCAGGTGGTCAAAATTTCCCGAGTCATCCACTACGGCGTGCCTCAGAATCAGAAAGGGGTTTTGGCACGTTAAACCCCATAATTGTTTTCATTTTTTTTATGCAAACCAATCGTACTAGCTGCTACGGAACTCCTCGGTTGGCGCGGTAAGAGTGACGTCAACGACGCCTAAGCGAAACAACTGCAACTTGCGACGTGACACCGTACGCCACCGAATACGACATTTTTGTTTTCTCTTTGATTCTCTCCTTCTTATGTGCTTTATATTTCGCATTGATTCGGTTGAACTGAAAAGGCCAGAGCTTTCTGCGTTTATGCAATGGAGCGGCCGTACGCAATCACGCAAATGGTCTCTCCTTTCGTCGATGTATAAGCGCTAGCGCTTAAACCATTTGCCAGAAGCTTCCAATCCGTCGCATAAATTACGACAGCTGTGCCCGGGCATTACAAAAGATCTTTCGGCATTCAACATTCACGAGAGCTAGAGGAACGGAAACCGCCATAAGTATACAAACAAACTTGCGTACATTAAGGATTCCTCCGACTTTGTGCTCGTTTACTGCCACAGCCGCAACGCCAGCTGCTCATGAACAAACTTCTTCAGTGCGGTGCGTCACAATGACATATTCGTACGCTACACCATTGTCTACCGGTGCATACGAAACGCAGCACATGTGCCGCTACTCTCCCGGTCTGCATGGCGCTCTGTTAAGAACCCGCACAAACGGCGAAATGCGAATGTTGCACAATCGCTCGGTGATTAGCGTGTGTGGCTCGCATTTGCCCGTCTCTGCCGGCCGTGCTGTTGCGACGCCGTGGCGGTGAGTGGGCAGTTCCTACGCGAAGCCTTCCATGCGAATCCTCTGCCATTTTCCGGACCGTCATGCCGAATACAGGCACGTGCCTCAGGTCGCATATAGCATGGTTGCGCCAGAGCGTGGTTGCGCGTTTGCTGTGAAGGGAATAAAACGGCAAAAACGACGGTGAAGCTTAACTCCGTCATTCGCGTCGTACTTCTCTCGGCACACATGTGCCCTCGCCATTGTTCCATGGGAAAACGTCACCTTGGCCCCCGTGACGTCACCACGGGAGCACTTCGCAGTTCATATTAGCTAAAGATGTACGGATTGCATTTGTGCTTAGAATGTGAGCAAGTTTAGCGCATACGCAGAAACACTGCATGATATTAAAGCTGTACATGGTACGCTGCATAAAAATAAGCATGCAATGAAATGACGTGTTGAATAGATGAAAATTTTAAGAAGTGTGCAAGTAGCATTTAGTTTTATAGCGTTCGGATAACCGCTTTAGGGCAAACTTCACTTTAGAGAGTTTCTGAGATGTGCGTTGAACTTGCACAATTTTGCTCCCTTTTTCTTGCTGTATGGTGAGATTGATGCTAAGAGCATGGTGAGAAGATAGACGGCGGAAAACACCAAACCGGTTTGGACATACGAACTGCTATCCCAGTAAAGTTATGTGATTGCTCGACCAAGCCAAACTGCGATAACGCAGACAATCATCTCAGTCAATCAAACAATCAATCAGTAAAGCATTTGGTAAAAGCTATTTTTTGCACTTTCTCCACAATTTACTTGGTTTATTCTTATAAGGATGTCTGCAATCGTCGTCTAACAATGCTCTTATAGTCGGAATATCGTCAACGCACTGCGCCCTGTTTATTGATATCGTACTCGTTATTAGCATACCAAAGAATGCCGTGGGAGTCATTGTGTCGCGTACGTAATTAGGAATTCATAAAATTACTTAGTCATTTGAAGTATAAAAAAGCGAGTCAACAGAAATTGATAGAAGACAAGGCTTTTCGGGCCCCTCATGTGGTTTTTTGCCCATTTTCAATACTTTTTATGCGGTAGAGGAAGAGGCTCCATCAGAAGACATTGTCTTTCTTTCTTCGATCTCAGTCCCTGTTCAGTCGCCTTAACTTCAGCTGCGCCAAATTTAGTACCATCTTACTCTCCCACAGAGCCCATTGGTTAACCTATACCTTACTTTACTTTATTTGTTTTCAGACTGTAGTATTTAAAGGATCGACCAATATTTTTTTGTTCAGTAAAGCCACAGTTCATGTTCCGACTTCAGGCGCGCCCAGTTAGAACTACTGCATATGGGTTTCGGTTGGGCCTTGTTTCTCCAACTTCGAATTTATGTTCTTCGTATACTTTTCATTCCAAGCAATATTTTGGCGTCTTTTTGTTGTACTACGTGCGCTAGGTTGTCGAATCTGCTGAATTGTGTAACTGGCGTATTACTGTACTGTACTGTATACTGTTTGTATTGTTGCCCGCTTGATGTGTAACTGGCGTATTACTGTACTGTACTGTATACTGTATTCCTGTATCTTGCTGATAAATCCACTCCTGCAACAGTCCCAGTGGGACTAACAGTATGTTAAATAAAAAAATAAAAAAAAGAATTTACGAGATGAAAGCGGCTAGGTTCCCAGATCTCACCAACTTCGATTTGAACTGAAGTCGGCAACGAACACATTGTCTTCAACAACAAAAAAAAAGGCGAAAGCAGTTTCTGCCACTTTTGATTCTGTTGGCTCACGCTTTTTTTCTAGTCATAACACGAGGAGGCACAGGAGAAAAAAGGTAAAGTGGGAAGGACAACTATAATGTCAAGACATACCTGCTAAGTTCAGGATTAGTATCTGTTGAACTAACGACATCACGATAAATATCTAATCAAGTGAAACAAGTTTAGCTAGCTTGACTGGCGTCGAGAGAGCTGGCTTATAATAATTAAACAAGATCACGCCTGACAAAAGATATTTTTTTCTAGAAAACAGCATTTAACATACATATTTATAGTATTAAGCACAGTTTAAAGGCCACGGACAATATGTTCCGGCTGGCAGCGCTAGTGTTTCAAGATATTTATCTTAGTTTTTGTTACTTCTTCACTTGAAATTTCAAAGGCATTTTTAATGCTTCGTTCGTCCCCCCGGATAATTCGATTTGGAAACTTGCAATTGGGCACCGACTGAATAGCGTGAACAGAGGAGCCTCACGAATAAACCGAGTTCCGCAGAGCCTAGCACGACTGTTATACTAACATGATCCACTGTTTGCCTTCCTGTCTCCCAAGGCGTCCACCGTCCCAACAAAAATAATAAAATCAAATAGCAAGCCACCGTTCCCTTTCAACAAGTCTGAAGAGCAGTAGAATAACCTCGTGAGATTCTTTCTGCATTCTAATGGTCCATTTCGAATATTTCTTGTCGAAATTAGGCACAGAACAATTGCGTAAAATATTTATTTCCGATATAACATGCATGCAGAGCTGTATAGAAGCGGTTCAAACACGATCTTTCTCATAGCTTTTCTGAAAATGACAACTCATTTTATCTAGTCAGTTATGTTTGCGGGCATCGACTACAAAAACCACCCGGGTAGTGCCTTTCCAGTACCGCGAGTTGACACGAAAATTCAGGCTCCAGTCTGAACAGCCGCAAGCACAACACGATGTTAGATTGCATCCCTGTGTTTAATCAATAAAAATAGTTCTCGCCAAAGAAAAAACCTCACGCGATGGCTATTATCAATCGTTTCATAAACACGCTGCCTTCCACATGTACAACAAGGGTTTGTACTATAGAGCTATCGGAGGGCCATTTGGTTCGCCAATAAGGAGTCTTTTCACGTTTGTACACGCAAATCGGTAACTAGACCACATTTTTAGACGTAATAAATTCTTGAGCTGCTTCCGGATATTAGTAGAATATGTTATTTCGTAGAATGAAGGTTTCATGAGGAAGAAGAATCTGTTTCCGGGGGACAATTCTATGTACATGTCACTTGGATCAACATTTACATATGCGAAGAGTGTCTTATGGAATGTCAGTAAACGGTTGTTCAATGTGAAGCATTTATCAGTTGGATATCACGACTGACTGACATACAAAACCCATCACACAATTCTACATCTTCATCCATGTGTTTACCCAAATAAAAGCGGTTTTCATGACGATAAATATGAGTGGCCGGTTACTTCGTTGGTATTTAAACAAGTGTGTCTTTTCATGTTGATAAGATACTAGTCAGTAATAAGAACAGGCTTGAATAGATATCATGTCGCTGTGCCGTTTCTGCGTCGGAAGAGGACGATGCTAAGCACATATCATGTTGGCGACTCTCGTGCTGTAGATCCCGTTGACCTTTTCTTGGTAAGTAAGCTCGGGGCGTTCTGACTGAGAGTGCAGACTTTACTCAGGATGGCGACAATGCGAGAAGTGGCATTACGCTCCCCAAAAAATCACATGATTTTAAGGCTTAAGGTGACACAGCAGTTGTTACTTTAAAGTACCCGTTGAGCTCGGGGGCGAGTGAACGTGAATATTTCATGTGCTTGTAGCAAGGCAGGTTTTCGAGGACGCAACGACCTCTGTATACTCCTGACATTAAGGCAGGTTGTTATTTTTCGTAGCAGCGCTGCGCTGGAGAAAAGACGTCGACTCTTCTGGTTTCAATGTTTTCAATTGCTCTCATATAGCCTAACACAGTGAGCTGTGAAAGAGCAATCTTGTGAAAAAAAATGATAAAGATCTCGGATGGACAAGTTCGCAACGTGTGACTTACGTGCCTTTTGTGTAAATTGACGAATATATCTTACTATTTGTAAACTATGATGCGTTGCTGCCCGTAGTGCATGGATAATAGAACTTGTTGAAATGTAATGTTCTCTTGCGGCTGTCGAACACAATGTTAACGGAGACTTCACCACGCAATAATGCTTGTCATCTATTAGGCTCAAGTTCTTATGCCGTGTAATACACAGCTGCTGCAGAGCGCGTTATAGCGATCTTCTTACAGAATACCCTATCATTTCCCCACCTGGTGTTAAGCACCTGTTACCTCTGATAAAGTGCGGATCACGTGCTCGTAGATTTATGCTACCTCGCCGATCCGGTCACTCATGCGGGATTTTACATTTGTGTTCAGGCCAGCGCCTGACAACGCCCACATACGCTTGCATGTGCTCGATACATTTGGCAAATTCCGTATGCTTCCCCGAAGGTTAAGTACAGTTCTTTGCTAGGCAACATTCGTCGAGACTTTGTTGTACACTGCCACTACGCACACGTCATAGTTTGGTCGAATAGCCGTCAGTGCGAACACTACTTCAAAAGGTCTGAAAACTCTGGAACACATAATAAGTGATTGCCTAGCTTATGTGCAGGAAAGCCGGATGGTGGACAGGTTCCTAGCCAATGTGGGATGGCAGTGACTGTCAGAGGGCGTTGTTTCTTGGCCCATTGGTACGGAGTCTTCATACCCCCCCCCCCCCTATACCGTCTTCGCAGCGCTTGAGCGTGTGTACCAAGTAGGGGTGTGCGAATAGCGATTTTTGAGATCGAATCGAATACGAATCGAATAGTACCATAAGCGAATCGAATCGAATGTCGAATACTTCGCATGAAGTTTCCTAATAATGTACTGCCGTTGTTACAATTAGTATAAAACGATGTTGGCATCCCACTATTCCGAAACTTAGCAACTTTCTGTCATTACAGAGTACGTTATGAAGCGTTATTTATTAAATGCATAAATGGAGCATTAGGAGCAATGAAGTAGTTTTCTTCGCATGTACACGGCTCTTCAAAGGGCGAATGATCGGTGTACAGACTGTAAAGTACGACTACTTAAGTGACGTAGCCTGCTCCACTGTGTAAGGTCTCATGTTCTATGTCTAATATGTGACAGCGAGGATGGAAATTTACTGCACTTTCGCTCCAATTTTCTGTTGATTTGAACGCAGCTGAAGTGAAAATAATGAGAGGTATTCAAAAAAGATACTCGCACTTATGAATAGTGGCTACTCAACTCGAAGAACGATATCCAATATGACACTATTCAATTCGCATTCGGATATACCAATATTCGCACGCCCCAAGACTATCAAGCATACCTGCTCACGGCCTGATACGTACTGCAACTGCGTTGCAGACAGCGAAAGTGTTGTTGGATATTTTGCGTGCGACGGAACTGGACGGGAGCATAATAGGGCCATTGTAGGATGCAAATGTGCATCCACTACTTCTTTTCTTCGCATCATTATTCATTACTACGTAATTTCAGTCCCCTTTCTTCTTCCCCAATGCAGAGTATAGCTGGCTAGAGTGCCCCAGCTTAGCCCGGTTTTTTATGGGGTTTTTTAGGCATGAGAGAGAGAGAGAGCAAATGATAAAGGAAAGGTAGGGAGGTTAACCAGGACTGAGCCCGGTTGGCTACCCTACACTGGAGAAAGGGAAAAAGGGACGGAAAGATTAAAAGAAGAAGAGAAAGTCTACTGGGTATATCGTTCGGTCACTCAGTGCGGATCACAGACGCTGACTCAATCCAGTAGCCTTCAAATATCGCAGCAGAGCTTTTGTGGCCTTTTGTAGCTGCGATATGCGAGGCCATGGTCCCAAGATCTTCTTCAAGGTGAACGGTGTTCTATCTAGCTGATTGAGGGCTGTGCAGAGGTCATGTCTTTCGTTTTGAAAAGATGGGCAGTAGCAGAGTAGATGTTCTATAGTTTCCTCGGCACTGCAGGCATTACAGTCGGCGCTCTCCGTCATTCCAATCAAAAACGTATATGCATTGGTGAATGCGACGCCCAAGCGTAAGCGGCACAGCATTGTTTCTTCAATTCGCAGAAGCCCTGGCAACAGCCGCAGTTGCATAGAGGGGTCGAGGGAATGCAATCGTTCTTGGGTGAATTCAGGTGTGTGCCACCTTGCTTAGGTGTTGGGCTGCGTCGGTCCGCGATAAAGGTACAGAAACAAGGGTTGCTCCTTCGTGTGCTTTCCTAGCAGCTTCGTCAGCGAGGTCGTTGCCGGAGATACCGCAATGGCCAGGCAGCCACTGAAACACGACGTCGTGTCCTTTCGCTATCATACGATGGTGCATTTCTCGTATCTCCGACACTAGTTGTTCACACGACCCGCGGCGAAGAGATGACAGAAGACATTGTAAGGCCGCCTTCGAATCGCAGAATATTCCCCACCGATTAGCGGGTTGGTTGTTAATGTAATCAACGGCACCTGGGAGGGCAACAAGCTCCGATCCGGTCGATGTTGTCATATGAGAAATCTTGTATCGAACGCTAATTGATCGTGATGGTATAACCACTGCGCCGCTGGAGCCGGTCTGAGTGGAAGAGCCATCCGTATATATGTGGACTCGGTCAAAGTAGAAAGTGTTCAAACAATCCAGAGCTGCTTGCTTCAGGACCAAGGTAGGCAGGTCGGTCTTCTTCCTTATCCCTGGAACCGTGAGACGCACTTGAGGTTGTTCTAAACACCACAAAGCTGAGGTTGAACGTGCTGAGGGTGTGAAGCCCGATGGTAGGGAGGCACGATGCTTGCTGACCTCGTTGGAGAAGGACGCCTGTGGTCGTCGTTCTGGCAGGCAAGCAAGAGAGCTTGATTGCATGCGTGAAACATGACGAACATGCGCCCTAAGCGTGTCGATGCTAATGTAAGTCGCGATCGGATGGTCTTGAGCCATTATAATGGTTCCTGCTGATGAGGCGCTCCGCGGAAGTCCTAGGCAAACACGTAGTGCCTGTGCTTGCACGCTCTGTAGTTCTCGAACATTTGACTTGCATGTTTTAGCAAGCACGGGAGAACTGTAACGTAGCAATCCGATGAAAAGTGCTCGATATAACTGCAGCATGGAGCCCATTGAGGATCCCCATGTTTTCCTGGCGATAAACTTGAAGACATGAACAATAGATGTGAGCTTCTTCTTCAAGTGGGCAACATGAGGGCTCCAAGAGAGGTCCCGGTCCACAATGACACCCAAAAACCGATGATTTCTCTTGTAGGAGATAGGCTGGCCATTAATGCACACTGGATAGTGAGACATTGGTTTTCGTGTTAAGGCCTTGTGTGTGAAGATAGTGAGATGCCTGTGTTGCTGCTTTCTGCAGCCTTGCGCGAACCTGCAGACGAGTGACCGCTGATGACCAGATACAAATATCGTCGGCGTAGATTGAGACACTCACTGTTTCCGGTAGGAATTCGGTAGGGATTTTAGGCATGAAATGCTTTTAGGTCCAGTTAGGTGACCTTCAAGTGACCTTGAGCTAAAAGCCAGAACCGTTATCCGGGCACTCAAACGAGATCGTCCGGGCAAGTTGCGAAAACAAAACGAGGTCATCAAGGCAACCAGTCAAAACCCAGCAATCTGCGGTACCTGGCCCCAAATTATTTGCACAGGAGCGCATTACATACGCTAGTTACGGCCCAAACAAGTTACCAAAATAGCGCTTCTTAATTTTGCCTAATCTTTGTTCACGATATCACTCAAGCTGTAACTCCTAGTACGCTGAAGTATTAATTGTCATTTTCAATAGCGACGTTCAAAAGGAACATACAGAGCACCATGCACTTCACTGTCATCTTCTGGCGCTGAGAAAGGGTTGCCTGTGCTGTTTTCAACGCCAGGGGTCCGTGAGATCCGCGGCGTGGGTGTTGCGTTGTCTCGATAGATGGCACCACGTTGCACAGTGCCTGCTTCAAGGCACTTTTCTTCTAGCTAGGCAGTGCGGTCTGTCTCCCTTGCGTCTGTCGCTGTCTGTCGTGCTGCCTTCAATCGGTATCCTTCTAGCTAGGCAGTGTCCGTATGAAGCAGTGCACAGTATGGCGTGGTGCGGCGCGGTGTGGTATGGTGTGTTGTGCCACTGCGAACATGCACTGCACCTATTTTCAGATTACGGCTAGTATCATCTCCAATCAGTCTGCCTTGCCTGCTTCCATTTAATGCTTGCGTCTAATCACAATTACGCGAGATGCACCAATTTTTTTTTGAAATACCGTCTTGCTTTCTCTCTTGGGCACCTGAAAGGAAAGGGTATTGGCTGAGATCAGTGAGGTGTTTCCTTGGTTAGCGGCGCGATATAATACGCGTGATGGACAGCACACAGATGAGGACTATTGTACGTTCAACGACGACCGAGCAGAAGGATGATAATTCATTAAATTCGACACTTACATGGTATCAAGCTCATCCAGCTGTGTAACTCACGCACGCCGCTGTCAGAAAGAGCTGGCTAAACCAATTACACAAACAGTGCAAGCTTGAACAGATTGTGGTGTGCTGTTCTTCCCGTCGAATGCTGACCCTTCACTACGTAGAATGTTTCCTGTAATCGTTGAAATGTGAAAAAAAGGGGTCCATTGACAGAGGTAATCTGTTATTTCGTTGTGCGCTTTGCGGAAAGGTTTACCGTAGGCAAAAGAGATAGGTTATTCTAGCGAAAGGCCTGACATGCTACTTCCGGTGAAATGGTGACGGATTAAAGGGAGTGAAATAAAAACGAAGCACACGCGCTAACGCATACACAAGTGCAAAATGCACTTTCATGACGGTTAATTACAGACTGTGCTGGGCCGGTATCCCCCAGGACCGCTATAAGTGTTTTAGTGGGGCTCCGTTCAGATCCGGGACATAGCCGTCATGGGCCAACAACATCGCCAGGCTGGGGTACAGGCAATAGTATTCGCCCGACGTATGGAATAATTACGCGACTGCACACAGCAATTGATGGAGATTTACATGGCGAGTAATAATGCAACTAAACACACGGGGCGATCGGGTCAAGTGGTGCTCGCGTGGAGGATTCGTTAGTGTGTTTCCCAATGCTCGGGGCCAGGACCTTAGGTAATACATCCATGGACAGGCGCAAACACCGAGAAGCAGCACAAAGATGGATGGCAAAGCCTGGAACAGCACTCTCAAGAGACCATCGAGACCATCAATGAAGCTTTGGAAGCAGCAATGTATCAGCGGCAGCAGAGCCTTTCTTGGGGCCACGAGCACTGATCATTGCAAGGCGGAAACATCCCCTGGCAGTACTCGTCGATCAAATGAGTTCTCCGTAATTGCTCGGCAGACGGGTTGATGTACATGTAACTAGGCCGTCGCGTCGTACGCACTCCACTTTTCTTGCGGCGATTTCCCAACTGCAAAACGGGCGCGGGAAAGTTTAGCAAAGAGCATGGCATTAGTGCTGCTTGTTTATTTTACTTGTGCAGATGGCCGTCTTGTGAAATGGGAGTCGCATACGTGATTCGGCTGTGGTGTGGGAGAGTTGTGTATGGCAGATGATGCAGTTGAAGAATAGCTCCTAAGCCTTGGGGCTCACGGAGTATTTTAATTTTGTATTTCGCATACATTTGAAAGGAAAAACGGAGTTTGTAGGAAGGTAGCAATTTCCCTCGAGACTTTCTCTTAAAGGGAAGCTATACACCTCAAGCAGCTGTCTACATACACGGGAATAAAGATATGGTTTTCTTGGACTTCCACAGCAGATGTTTTAACAAAGGTTGTTCAAATTAAATGAAAACCTTAAATTCTAGTAACCATTGGCAGATCTTTTATTCAGGCCATCAATTTTCATTCTAAAATTGTTAAAAATTATTGTAAAGTTCTCAACTGTACAACACACTAAGAAGAACCGTTATCAATATTCTGTAAAATACATCTATAAAGATATATAAAGCGGATAAAATTGATGTATTATAGATGAATCTCAAATATATTCCACTGATTCGTGAGTAGCAATTTTTGAAAACCATAGAAATCATTCTAAAAATTTTGCATAAATTTTAAACCTGCGGATTAAATTTGTCCGCTTCAGATGCTCTAATAGAGGCTGTTAACCGACCTGCCATGTACGTTTCTGATGCAGTTACGAGCATCGAAATATTGAGTTTCAATTTTTCTGAAACTTAACGGTTTTCAGAAATTTTGTTAAAAAAAGTCGAGTCATGAAATCGGTTTCTATTTTCTACATTTGCTACAATTTCACTTTCTCTCTCAAATGCAACAACTTTAATGCAAAGTAGTCCAGCAGTTGCCTTATTTTATCATTCCAGCCTTTTTGGAAGTACTTGTATAGAAAAATCAAGGCTGACTCCCGGCAGTGAAACCGAACGATACATAATTTAGGTGTTCCCAAAACTTGCAAAGCTACATAAGGCCCATTTCATGTGTATTTTGTGTCAAATATGTCGGCGAATCGCGGCCATCTTCCCATTTTGTTGTAATGACGTAAGCGAATGACTAGTGCGTACCCGGACGTTTTTCCTATACACTATCGTTCACAAGTTCCATTCAGTGCAGTGAAATCTACGAACGAGTTCCAACCAGTTAAGAGGACCGACAAAATAAGGCAAAATGCTTTGTTTGGAGATGATTACCTACGGTATTGCAATAAGCATTCAAGCGGTAGTGCATATGTAATTTGGTGATGGAAAATTTATAATTGATCGAGATTTTAAGGAACAAGCCGGGAATCAAGATTCTTGTTGAAGCTGGTCAACTCCCTATACAGGCGCCGCTCAACCGACACCCCCTGTCTAAATTAGCCCGTGAAGGTATAAAGGTTGAGCCCGTGCCGAGGAACATCCACCCAATATATAACGAAGGTCGCAGAAGAGCGCGGGCTAGAGCCATCCTTAGACGAATCGATCTTTACGGGGCAGATGCATTCTTCGTTGACGCCACCAAATATGGCAGCGAAGACAGGTTTACAGTCACGGTCGTTGACGCGCGCGGAACACTTATCAGCGCCGCATCAATCTACGCTAAACACGCGAACGAGGCGGAGGAAACCGCGGTAGCCTTGGCTCTTCAAGCCGCAAAAGGCCCAGCGTCCATTTTCTCCGACTCGCGCACGGCGGTCAGGGCTTTCTCGTCTGCTCTAATTTGTAAACACGCAGCCGACATCGTTAACAGTTGCTTCCGTATTAATACGCGAGAAAGAAACTGCAGGTCATACCATAGCATGGTTCCCGGCCCACATGGACGATGCAACTAACCGAGCGGGTTGCAAACCTAACGAGCGGGCCAACTGCCTGGCGCGTGAATTCACGAACCGCGCCCGAGTTAGCGGTCCGGCTCTCCCGCAGGATTGCCCCTTCAAAGATAAACTTACAACCTTTCACGAAATTACGTCACATTACAGACACAGCAGGAGAAAATTCCCTACCCCCAGCCCGAAACTGAACAGGGCTCAGGCTGTTACTTTCAGGCTTTTGCAGACGAGATCGTACGTCACCCCGAGAGCGCTTAGTTGGATAGACCCGAACTTTCCGCAATCGTGCTCTAAATGCGGTCACGCGTGCTGCTCCTTCGACCACATGCTCTGGCTCTGCCCGTACAACGCGGGCTCCGACTTTCATAACAAGTCCAAGTGGGACGCCTTGCTGAAGAGCTCGGATTTCCCAAATCAACTACAGGGCGTCCAGAGGGCCCGCGACGTCGAGGAGAGTCACCATCTCCCTGTCCCGTCGTGGGCGGAGCCACCAGCTTGATCGGGGAGCCTTCGGTTCCCCCCAATCAAGTTCCTCAGGACACTCTAATAAAGTTCTTGTCACTGTCACTGTTTATGTTGTGTATTTATGGAGTTGTGAGTAGTTTGTTCGGGCTCATACCCAATGACCGAAGTCGCCTACTAGGCCACACTAGTAGACAAGCCAGCACATACCTAGTGACCCAAGCTAGCGGAAAACTTATAGATAGATAGATAGATAGATAGATAGATAGATAGATAGATAGATAGATAGATAGATAGATAGATAGATAGATAGATAGATAGATAGATAGATAGATAGATAGATAGATAGACAGATAGATAGATAGATAGATAGATAGATAGACTTTTATCTTCTTTTGAGCATGGAGCCGGCTTTAGCTAGCGATTAAATGACAGCAGTGATACTTCTGCTCTGCACAAAGTTGGCGAGACGGAGCATAGAATCCCCAAGAATGGAGTGGAACAGGAGAAAACATGTCATCGCACTTACTGCACAAAACGGCTTGTTGCTGGGGAAAGTTGGTGCGGTTTATTATAATATTTTTTAAAGCAACGAAAAGTAGACACCGAACAGAGAACGCGACACACACAAACGTTTATTGGTCGCGCCCTTTGCATGGTGTCAGCTTTTTCGCCGTTAAAGAAGAATGTATGACAAACTTACCGTAGTTTCATGATACATACTTAAGGCCATTGAGCCGTATTGTGAGGATGCCATAAAGCGTTGGAGCTTTGTGTTTCCTGTATGACTACATTTATATATGTTTTAAATACTCTTTAATGTACGGAATTTGTTTCGGTCTTGGTAGGAAACCAAAGAAAGAAGACAACGTTTAATAAGAAAAGGTTAACTTGCAGAAAACAAGGCCATTTAAGGTGGTCGCCAGAGCTACACAAGGCCTGGAATGCTTCGCTGAACTTTCGAGCTCTTACTCTTTTAAACTCTTGCCAATTATTTGTGCTTTTTCGCTACATTGGTTAAGCTTTCAGGGCAACTGTAGGGTGCTCTTAAGAATCAACACAACGCTTAATGACGCAATCACGCTGTTACAGGACAAGTCCGCAACAATAATGCATACACTACGCTCCATACGGAAACAAAAAAGAGCTAAAAGTGACCATAGCCGCCTGTGCTCTCTTTAACGAGTGAAACAGCACCATTTACTTTAGAGCCATCCTCGCTCACCATTTATGGGGCGTAGACGCCATGAAACTGGCCACCGTGCGGGAATAAAACGCTGTTCTTCGCTAAGGGCAATGGCTGCTATCAGGTGCACAGGCGCTTTCGAGAAAACGTGACGGTGCAAGTTGAGGCAATTCACAGGAAGTGAAGGCGTTTTAAGCTCCAGGCCAAGCCCGGGATAACAACACCATGAATTTTTGCGATGAACAATTTTAAGAGGAAGGTAATTTTGAAGCAGAAACCGTGCGATCAAGAAGAAATGGGCCCCCGTCTATTTTACTTAGAGGCGTGCCTATGGCGTCTTGCTTAACTCGTGGTGAAGGGTTCGATTACCTAGTGCTGTAGTTGTGCTCCCACTTACCATGGAACACAAAAGCACCTCGTTTATCGTATTTTCAGCGAAAGTTTAAACGACGCCAAGGTTCACCAGAAGGTGACTTCAGGAGACTTGAAGCGATCGACAGAGCACACTTGAGATTTTCACATACGCAAGGGCATTAAAAGGCTTTTTTTTTTCAGCTTTATGCTCTTCAACCCAGCCATTAACACCAGTTTACTCAAAACACCGCATAATAAGGATGTGCACGAGAAAATTATACGACAAAATAACTTACACCTTATGCGACAGGTGTTTGCACACCTACTATCACGTCCTTACAGTTGAAAAAAAAGAACGGCTTTGCAGCTATAAGAATCTCAGGTTTCAAGCGTAACAAGCGGATTTTCTGCAATGAAAGATGTTACCTTCTTGGAAGATTTCTCAAGAAATGAAGCAGTTTGAGTTCCTGGACAATTTGCCCATATATGGTCGAATAATGAATGTCGCTGCAGGCAATCACAATTTCACTTTCAAATATCCTGTACTAGGTTGCCGACTTTCTCCACGTCTTACGCCGACACTAGATTTTCTGGGGCTCCTTAATGCTGTTGCGCGAAAGTGTGCCCTCGTGACCGGCGCGGAAAAGGTAGCTCTAGCTAGATAAGAATGCACAACTGTAATGATCAGTATAAGTGCAGAAACAAAGTTAGGCAAGGATACAAAAATATTTCAAAGCATGCATCGATGGAAGGGTGCAGCTGTACCTGCCCCCCTTCCACCCTCTGTCCCCTATATTGGCTGAGAAAATTAGTGCTTGTGTAGCGGATTGTCCATGTTAAAAGTCGTACGATTTTTACAGGCATAGGAAACTGCACTTATACTGATAGGAATACAGGTTCGGAGGAAGGGGGAAAGATTAAGATGCAGGGGAAAATGCTGGACTGATAAGCATGTATAGTTTACTTGATTAGTTCAAGCAGCCTAGGTGACTATTTGTCACCACTGCGTTTAAGACGGAATGTAAATTAGTCATGATGATGATCATCATCATTGATCATCACTATCGATATCAGAAACAGAATCTCACAGAAAGAGTGGATGCTGTATTGACTTGTCTATGGGCTCTTTTTGCATCGGAAGAGAAAATGTGGGGAGCTCACAATATGCAAATGAAACATAAAATGCCTGAACGCGAGAGTTATTCTTGTTTTCACTTTAATTTCATATAAGAGAGCACAGCTGACGTGTAGTACACTTTACTAATACGGCGCTTACTAACAGTTTGATATACTGCAAATTATAGTTCGAAATTAGCGTTGCGTACCTACACATAATGAGGTAGTAATAATCACTTTTGACGCAGCGATACACTCTGCATAACAATGTATCTAGTCTTGCGACTTCGCAAGACTAATGATCGAAATCACTGTACGCGTGGCGACCAATGTTCCGCAATACACAAGTTAGTGCTAAATAGATTAACATACTTACGGTGTTGCGCTGTTCGCAAATTTTGTATTTCTTGCCATCTTTGTCGGTTAATGAGCCCTTGAGTGAATGTATACCCACCGCACTACGATATGTAGAAGATAAACTATCCGAAGTTAAAAAGAATGTAAATAATGAGGCTTTACAACACTGCAAATATATACTTAAACTCATTAGGCCACGTTCGGCTAAACGGCACGTGTGTTTCGAAAGTGAATAGTAAACTACCAATTAGCCAAATGTTCAGGCACCACAGACAGAATTTTAGAACGTTCGCTGATCCTAATTAGTGTTTTAAGTATGAAATATAATCAGAGACCGTGCTCGCTATAGGACGTCGCTCAGTGCTCGTTAGGCTTTGATGGAAGCGAGCGATCTCATAAATTTGACATAATTTACACTTTGGATCAGCTTCTCTTCTTTTAGATTTTGTGATTTGGCAAAGGCAGGCTCGCTTACACACAATGAAGCCACGATTTTTTTATTTAACGGCCATATAGATGGTTCTTCGTAATGATAATACAGTTTGTTAAAACAGGAATCATCCTATTGACAAGTATACACTCCGCCTCTTATACTAGAGACATAATCAACAGCTTATCGAAACAATTCCCTACAATGGAAGCATCATTAGCTTGGGTGCTATCGTGGATGCAGTTCACTCAATTTGCGATATCTATTCTGGTTGCAGAGCTGCGAATTTCTAAGCTTCGTACTTCTATTCTTTTCAAGCTTGCGAATTTCTAAAAATTCCTTTTAGAACATTCAGATGTAATTCGAAATTCCGCTTACAATATATAATAAAATTTAGCATCCTCTTTCACATGCAACAAATTTCATTAAAATCGGCTATCTGGTTATCTCAGAATGCGTTTCGTCGTTTTACATGTATGTGAATAGGTGACATCGGAGTTAGGTCTAAGCTAAAGTTGCGTGAGGTGCTTCCGGCGATTATCCTAGCCCGTTAACTCCGCAGCATTAAAAAGAAAGAAAAAAGAAACCGTAACTGCCTTACGGGAAGCCTCTGCAAAGCCTGGAATCAATCGCCACTGACTTTGCCACATAGCGACTAAACGTTCTTATGATGACAATTTCCAGCAGACGAGCGGCCACTCTTTCTCAAGAACACTGATAATCCCAGCGGGACAAGCTTTGTGGTGAAATTCAATGCGCCGGAATAGTTTTTAATTATTTTATTTTCGTTTCGACGACGACATCACTACGTCGCCGGGAGAAGTTCGAAAAGTTTAAGGTCAATACGCCACGTGGTGGCACTACCACGAACTAAACCCTGATGTCCGGAAACGCTGGATACGTAGGTACGCAAGGACTCGGGAGTTTGATAAGGCACTTTTACGAGGCGCGTAAAATTTAACCAGCTGCCCTGGCATAACTACAAACGGCATCCAAGACTAATTTATCGAAGATGTAGAGAATGCTAGGTCATATTTGTGTCCGAGCTTAAATTTATATGGATGAATTACAGCTTTTGTAGAGGTTGAGGTGAGGAAGAGTCGCATTTTGCTGCAACCCTGACGCGAGCACCGCTCATTCTAATGAGAGCGCTTCTGCATTTCGCGTCCATTTCAATAGGAAATTGGAGAGCTTCGTCAAGGAAGACGAATGTAGTCTTCCTCAGCACATATCGAGAGAGGGATGCGTCTATGTAAACCACATTACAAGATAAGCAAAAACTTTGTGTTGGCTACATAAACACTTATGTAAGCCCGATTTCCCTATCATTGACTCAGCCTTAGGTTAGACAAAGCGACGCCTTTGCTCCTTGTAAAACTTGTGACGTTGAGACGCCTGTCCCGAATGACAACTTCTTTTTCTAGCATGCGTGATTTGCATACGTATTTCGAAATCATTATTCACACATTCGTGGCCTTGTAATAACCCCTTTATTACATTCGGTCGCCGCTCACGTGGTCGCTTCACGCGTGTTCTAATTGCTGCAGAACCATTTTGTTTCCTATGGCACCGATGCATGACAGTTGCTGCAGGGCACCTTACCGGAGCCCTGCTTCTGAATCTGGAATGGCTTTATTCAGAACAGCTATCACTTTCTTACCTTCCTTGGGGATGAGGAGTTTCTTTGGCCGGGGTCATGCCGTTTTCTCTGGTTGGCTGTTGAACCAGTACGGTTTGCTTATCGGCTAGCCTGGTTCTCGCAGCCTGGATATGAAAAATGAACTTTCAAGATATATGTGCAGGATAGTACGCCTGCCTTCGTTTTTGATGTTTAGGGATGTTCTAACACGGCTGAGAATTCAATGCAGGTACAAACTATATCATGCCAACGCTGCACAATGTAAATTTCTTCTTATGCAGGATCAATTGTACATAACGTTATTGTGTTTACGCATAGTCAACATCAGGAGCGTATATGTGATAATTTATTTATATGTGCCTCTGTTCGGCGTTCTCAGTTGATTTTAATAGCAATACAAAGTGCACAGCATCCCATGGAGTCTTTAGTTCCGTAAACCCGTATCGTGTGTTGTCTAGTACCCATTTGGTAATGATGTATTACTCTGGTGGCACTGTGTTGCCGTCCTGTCTGGCAGTGCTCTTATCGTCATTTGTTGAAATAAATTTTAATGCGAAGCGTAAGATAGCAGCTCCTAGCAAGGTCACCCGCGGTCATTATTAAGTTTTGGTTCACCTTTCAAGATAAATTTCCCGCTTAGAAATCCGGCAAAATAATGTTGCACCACTAAACTAAGCCTAATGTCTACAATAGTGAAAAATCATGAGGCTGTAAGCAAGAGTTAATTAGGCACAAATGAAATGAAACTCAAGTTCTTGGATTTATGAGGGGAGTGTATTGATACATTAACTATAAGTACGGAACTAGCCAATCTGCATTATCTATCTGCTAAGGGTTGATTTAAGGTAAATCACGGGGTCGTACAATTACTTCGAGGTGCTGCGGTCCTCCAGGCATGAGGGCCAAGTCATCCGCTACAAAGTTCGAAGCTCCGTTCCCTGCACACACTCGAAGCGCAGCTTCCACCAAACTGTTGCACACCTTGCGCGGAAGCGCGTCTTCACTGGAGCAATGATCGGACACCGGGCGACGCTCTCCCCTCTCCACAGCTGCTCCTGCGCTCACTTAGACTGCGAACATGACTCGACCGAAGAAAGGGAACATTGCTTCAACGCCATGCGCCAGAAGAGCCAGAAATCGGCAGCGCTACCCTAATTTAATGGAAGAAAAGAAGCAACAACTTTTAACTCGCAAATGCGCCATTAAGGGGCCTCTGTATAACGCGTCGCGTCAAGATAATTCACCTTAAGGGAGTTTCGGTCACATTTATTTTCTAAGCGCACGACATTTTATATGGACTCTCGGAGTGCATTCCCGTCTTCGTGCTTTCGCTTTATAGCCAGCGCATGCTTGAGCCCAGCGTAGCAGGTTAGGTGTCCAGAAACGCACATTGTATTCCACTGCAAGAACGACTGCAGTCGCGCTCGAAGGCCACAGCAATGCAGCTGCGTTGCTGCTGGATCAAGACAGTTAAAATAAATTGTCTGAAATCTACAGGGTATTAGGCGCATTTAAAGAAACAATGCAATGTTTGCATATGTGGTGCTCCGACACCTTCCGCTTGCAGCATCCCCAAAAGTCTGCATCCCTGACCCTGCTCCCCGAAACGTTCTCTTCATCGAACATCCGTGTGCCTCTATGACCGTCTGGGCAATGCAAGCAGCGATATCATGTCAGAGGCGATACGAGACCTGCAAACACCGGAAGTCTACTCGCTTCACCGACTTCCGGTGTTTCGTCATTTCCTTGCCTCGACCCAGCCGCCCAGGCAATAGGCTGCCCCGCCCGAAGGAAGGGCTCCGAGAAGAGGAAGATGCTCCGGGAAGTACACGTCGTCATTCGAGAGCGCTCCAGGGGTCCTTGTTCGTACTATTGTTCGTATCTTCTTGTGTCCACTCGGTTACGATGGATGTTTACACAAGAACCAGGGCGCAAGCTTCCATTTTTCGTCGCAGTTCACTTCTGCCAGCACAATATACGTGCTGTAGAATTTTGTTATAACGATACCGCCATCGCTACAATTGAAATTTAATAGCTACCCCGGCACCGCACGCCATTTGTCACCGATGGTTTTCACCATCGCTGCAAAACGTTCTTGCGAAAGTTACCTTTGATGTCTTCGCAGAAAATAAAAAAAAGAACCTGAGAATAAGCATTTGGCGGATCGTGGTATTTCTTCACCGTAAGCAGAAAACACTGACAACGACCGAAGGGACAAACACCCCTGGAATAGCTAATAATTGTTTAACATTCGTGTTCAACAATTTTTATAGCAGGAGACAAGAAATGCTATGCATCTCTTGGGCTTTTCCAGCTTTTTCGCTATGGGAAGTTTCAGAAACCTTAGCTATTGAAGGAAGTGGGCAATGATGCATCAATGCGGCATCAATACCATAAGCAGAAAAGGACTAGAAAGAGAACCGTAAGAGGAAGGAAATATGTATCAAGCTCAAATTTTAAGGTCTCTATTTTCATTGGCCAGCTTCATTGAGGTAAGAATTTTTAATCGCCGCCCGACATGCTGGCATACTTCTCGGAGTAAAGGGCAATAGGGACACGTGTTGGGCTTATTGCTGTTTCTCCTCGAAGCTGCTGAATTATTGAACTCGCCTCTCCGCCAAGGAAGACAGCTTTTCAAACGCACAGAAAAGGGCGCCGGAGCACTGAGTGATTATATATACGCCTTGAATTTTTAACGAGGGAGCCCGCTTAAACGACCTCCTGAAGCATATCTGGGAGGAAACTTGGATGAGGAGTGCGCGGTCGTCAAAACCTTCTTTACATGCAGTTTCTGCGCTCAGTGCGGAAAATCCTCTACGTATATCGAGTACACCTATGTGGCATGCGATCCAGCGTTCGGAGCGCAGCCCTTGACTAAAACGAATGTTTGATATAAACCTCGCTGGTCCATTGTCCGTCATGCAGTTTCATCTATCTATCTATCTATCTATCTATCTATCTATCTATCTATCTATCTATCTATCTATCTATCTATCTATCTATCTATCTATCTATCTATCTATCTATCTATCTATCTATCTATCTATCTATCTATCTATCTATCTATCTATCTATCTATCTATCTATCTATCTATCTATCTATCTATCTATCTATCTATCTATCTATCTATCTATCTATCTATCTATCTATCTATCTATCTATCTATCTATCTATCTATCTATCTATCTATCTATCTATCTATCTATCTATCTATCTATCTATCTATCTATCTATCTATCTATCTATCTATCTATCTATCTATCTATCTATCTATCTATCTATCTATCTATCTATCTATCTATCTATCTATCTATCTATCTATCTATCTATCTATCTATCTATCTATCTATCTATCTATCTATCTATCTATCTATCTATCTATCTATCTATCTATCTATCTATCTATCTATCTATCTATCTATCTATCTATCTATCTATCTATCTATCTATCTATCTATCTATCTATCTATCTATCTATCTATCTATCTATCTATCTATCTATCTATCTATCTATCTATCTATCTATCTATCTATCTATCTATCTATCTATCTATCTATCTATCTATCTATCTATCTATCTATCTATCTATCTATCTATCTATCTATCTATCTATCTATCTATCTATCTATCTATCTATCTATCTATCTATCTATCTATCTATCTATCTATCTATCTATCTATCTATCTATCTATCTATCTATCTATCTATCTATCTATCTATCTATCTATCTATCTATCTATCTATCTATCTATCTATCTATCTATCTATCTATCGCGACGCACGGCGCTGTATTTAGGTCGGCCACACAATTGCCGCTTTCCCGCAACTGCAGCTTATGCAACTGTAATCTCTACAGCGAAACGGTTGCGTCGAACGCTGAGCGCGAAGGCGGCTTTCTGCCCTGGTTTTTTTTTACCCCGAAGGCCAGCACCGCTCCTGCGTGCACGGGTGTATAAGAGCTGCATTCTGATGGGTGGCGAAATGCGAAAACACCCGTATACTTAGATTTATGTTCACGATAAAGAACTGCAGGTGGTCTCAATTATTACTAAATCCTCCACAACCGCATGCTTCATAATCAAATCGTGCTTTTGTCCCGTTAACAAACCATAAGTTTGGAGATGGGCTCTAAAAAAACTCAGGCAAGATAGCCGATCGTCACTCAAGATCGGAAATTCACGAATCGCAAAATATTGTAGCTAGAGCATACAAGCATGTAGTAACTCAGCAAGGTGTCAGACCGCCCACTATACCTTTCACGTGATGCCACTTCAACTTGTAAAGCTTAGGACGGCACTTGTTCGGATTCAAGGTGTTCAGCATTTCGCCTTACTGCATCCGACAAGCGAGGTAGCCAAAACGGAGCGCCAACAGGTAACACTCTGGCGTCACTTTTGCCGGTGTCACAACAAACAAGCGCCGAGAACCTGTAGGATGTCGGGACTGAATACTGCTTTCTTCTCGTTTTTCGTGCACGGGACAGCAAAAACGGTTACGGGCGCAGACAGGAACATGGCCCAGTAAAGTGGCTCCTACTTCCAATGCTGACAGCTTCGTTCGTTTGCCTAGTCGTTTTTTACTTGAACGCTGAACGGCTTGACGCGGGCTATAGGCGGGTTCGTCGGAGTTCAAAGAGCGCGAAATCGAGGCCCGAAGACAGATAGTAAAACGCTGAGACGTGACGTTCTTTTCTTTGCTTCCGGTAGGCTTCAAAGACTGAAGGTGTTTTCTGGTTTTTATGCTTTTGTAGATTGGCTGCGTTGCTGAGATCTGTTGCTGAGCTATTTTTCTTTGCTTTTTTTCTTTTCTTTTTCTTTTGCTGCCTCAGTTTAAAGGGACATGAAAGGCCAATATTAAGTCAAGCTAAAGCGACAGATTAGTCCTCGAGAATCTCTAAGGCGTCATTATTATCTCGAAGGGAACATTAATTATCGAGAAAGTGAGGTAAACGCAGGACATGATTAGACACTCCCCCGGGGCCCTCAAGTACTTGCCCGCTGTCGAAAGCACCCCTCAGTTAAATTCTGTCGCTAGTACTCATTACCTTGTTGCACAAAACATCATTGTATTGTAATATAAGGCGAAATAAAGTGCTACTTGTCCAGTTGTATTTTACTTTTAGAAAAAAGAGCTAATTGACATAACCTTGACGACGACGCGGGCGGTCGAAAGGTTTCGTTTTCGCTCGACTCCACGCCACCCACGCTTTCGCGTTTCTATAGCTATCACGTGGTGCTGCGCTGGTTTTCACTGGCTTGCGAAGTTCGCACAAACTGCAAGTAGCAGAGAATTCAACTTCCATGTGATGTCGCGGGATGTCCGAACGGTCTACGCCACTTGGCCAAAGAGCAGCTGCAGTGGCGAGTCCAGCGGTGAGCTAGAGCGGCGAGTCTTGGTTCGGTACCGCCGTTTATCGGGCGCCGCTTTACTCACCGGCGGCAGCAAGCGATGGTGACGGTGTATGCAACGTCACCACTCCCCCGGTTGGGTGGCGGGAGATTTGAATTGTGATAAAGGTATTCGGACCCTCCAGATGCCATTTTCTCGAAAACTAAGTATTTTCTTGGCATGAAACAAGGGTGGCGAGGTTTCTGGAATGGTATTTGAACAGTGCATGTCGACTCAGTATTTGCCTTTGAGTGTCCCTTTAAGCTGTTTAATGATCTCCCGATCATCGTTACAGACTTAAATCGTTGTTGCGGTGTTCACGAAGTAGAAGTGTTGTGCGGAAAGAGAGAGAGAGGCAACTTACGAAAGTTATTGCTATCACACCTGCTAGTTCACACTTCAGTATCATAATTCGAATAGGTGATGTCTAAAACATGGCGGTCGTGACGCGTCTCCGGCTTCGAACTGATTTCCGGCGCATGCAGTTTGCAAAAACAAAGCCTTAGGGAGTCGCTTTTGTTACTCAGAGGCAACCAGTGCCAGGGCGTCAATTTCGGCGCCACCTATACCAACGAAATTGTTAAACAAAGGAAAAAAATACAAAGAAAGAGCGTAGCGAGCACACAAGACGATTGGGGAGCGCATAAAAGAAGTTTAATTTATGCTTGCATAGATGAATAACTAAAACAATGAAGTGATGACTAAAGAAAGAAAGAAAAAAGAAAAAAAGTGGCTACGTGGCCGAGTATCAAAGCTAAAGGAAAACAGACAATTAAAAATAAATTCGGCATACTTAAGACTGCTTACGTGCGAGAATGCGAAAGCATTATACGGTTTGTGCAACTCGGAACGCCATGAACACGGTCATGTTATACACCCATCACGTGGCACCACCTCCTCGCCGTTTCCTGCGCAATCACGTGGCCAATGACGCAGGCACTAGGCCACACCTCAAGTCAGCCAGATGCATGCGACGTCACAGGTGCAGTCACGCACGCACTGGCAACACTCTTAGCGAGAACGATGGAGCCGTCATGGCGTCGGAAAAGCGTGCTCGTCAGGTAGCCTGGATTCCTGTTTTCGATTCCCGCTTATTTCAAAATTTACTAATTTTTTTCAAACCCATAAATTTGCTTTGTTTACAGTAACCTCTCTAAGAAATTTACGTCAACCTGAACATTTTTTTACGTGTTTTTCTCTTTGTGCCGTCGGCCATTTTTGGTACTGTTTTGCCATCAAGCCGACTACGTTGACAGATGTTCGCGGAATGGTGCATATAATGCCTTCGCATTGAAATATCACAGTTAGAACAGGGATCGATTTTAGCGTGCCAGTGTAACGTAGAAACGGGAAAAGATGCATGTACAGGATCAAGCCTACTAGATAAATTGAGTTGATGTCCCATATGCATTGATAACAGGAACCTCTTAAACAAGATAAATTTCAATGACAGCACATGAAACTAGTATCATGTCAAGTAATATCAAGAAAACAAAAAATTCTGAACAGATAGTCCAACTACAACATATAGCTGCAACATTTGCAAACTGGGCAAGAAGGAAGAACCCTTCAATATCAGAAAACGAGAACTAAAAATTTGGGCAATAAATATTTATTGCCGTCAAACGTCTATCAAGACAAGGCATTAATGTTTTCTGTCGGCGTTACTGACCTTCTTGCTACTACTTGCTTACTATGCTTTAGAGAAAGTGACGTTTCATAACACTTCTATATTGTTTACTTTGTTGTGTTCTTACTTCATAAAAAAAATGGGCTGCTGAGCACGAGGTCGAGGGACTGAATCCCGGCCACGGCGGCCGCATTTCGATGGGGGCGAAATGCGAAAGCCCCC
Organism: Dermacentor andersoni; assembly: GCF_023375885.2. Classification (NCBI taxonomy): domain Eukaryota; kingdom Metazoa; phylum Arthropoda; class Arachnida; order Ixodida; family Ixodidae; genus Dermacentor; species Dermacentor andersoni. Next base: position 103,030,343 of record NC_092823.1, read on the forward strand.
GTGGTACTTAGATTTAGGTGCACGTTAAAGAACCCCAGGTCGTCCAAGTTTCCGGAGTCCCCCACTACGACGTGCCTCATAATCAGAAAGTGGTTTTGGCACGTAAAACCCCACAATTTAAGTTTTTTAATTTTCCTTCAAAAAAATGTTATGTCCCATTTGACTCCTTGAGTTACGGTCCCTCGGTCACTTTTATTATTTAGCTTGTCTGTTTAAGGTCATCTTTGTTCTTAAGTTGTTTGTTTCATACTATCTTGTGCTTTGACAATACCCCCTGTCCTTTATGTTATACTCTCCACTGGGCTCTTAGGATAAAAAGTGAGTTGAAACTAAAGAGAAAAAAAATTATGAATAAACAACAAAAAACGTAAAAGAAAACAAGAAATTCATCAGCCCTTTCGCACTGATAAGAGGGACCAGCAGCGAAGCCGTGGTGTGTGTTAGCTCATTCGACACATATATATATATATATATATATATATATATATATATATATATGTATAATATATATATATATATATATATATATATATATATATATATATATATATATATTATTGAAGAAACCGGACAACGAATACATCTTTTGACTTTCGAGTGATTTATTATTATTTTTTTCAGGAACTGGTGCAGTATGCGCAAGTACCGCCGCATGGCAGACGGTAATTCCACAGTATTTACAAGTTCACTCTTAAGTACGTAATTGAAAAAGGTAGATGAAACCCGAAGTAATGTTACAGTTTTCTTAGCGGCTAATTGCCATATATTTTGTTTCGGCATAGTTTTGACAAAACAAGAGTTACAGCCGTTTTCGGTAACCATATTCCCTCCGTAGACGGCCATGTATTGAGAGCAGACGGGAATTTTGTAATGTTTAGAAATTAAGACAAGCGAATGAAACTCGGCGTGATGATAGAGTCGTCTTAGTGGCCAATTTCAGCTTAAGTTTTTCCAGGATGCCTATATTAGATTGAGAGCTACACGGCATACGCGAGAAACTGGCTACGAAAATTTTGTTTTGTCGACGCAACGCATAGACGGCTCGACATCGACCGTCACCCGAGAGTAGCTATATACAGCTTCGTTGTCAAACTGATGAGTTAAGAAAAGAAGTACAAAAAATACTGAAGGAATAATTTTAGGAGGTAAGAGAGAGAGTGAGAGCAAATGGTAAATGAAAGGCAGGAAGGTTAACCAGGACTGAGCCTGGTTTGCTACACTACAATGGGGAAAGGGAAGGGGAGGGAAATACTAAAAGAAGAAAATAAAGTCCACTGGAGATCTCGATCAGTCACTCAGTCCGGATCACAGGCGGTTACTCAACCTGGTAGCTTTCAAATATCGCAGCAGCGCATTTGTGGCCTTTTGTAGCTGCGATATGCGAGGCCGTGGTTGCAAGATCTTCTTCGAGGTTAATGGTTCTCAATCTAACTGATTTAGAGCTGTGCAGAGGTTATGTCTTTCATTTTCAATAGATGGCAGTAGCACAGTAGATGTTCTATAGTTTCCTCGACACCGCAGGCATTCCAGTCGGCGCTATCAGCCATTCCAATTAAATACGTATATGCATTGGTGTAAGTGTAAGTGGTGCAGCATTGTTTCCTCAGTTCGCGGAAGCCCAGGTAACAGCCGCAGTTGCATAGATGGGCCGCGAGAAAGAAATCGATGTTGGGTGAATTCAGGTGTGTGCTGCTTCTCCAATGTCATACGGTGCGCTAGCTTGCTTAAGTGTTGGCTGCGTCAGTCAACGATGAAGGTACAGAAACAAGGATTGCTCCTTCGCGTGCTTTCCTAGCAGCTTCGTTAGCGAGGTAGTTGCCAGAGATACTGCCGGAGTCACTGAAACACGACGTCGTGTCCTTTCGCAATCATGTGATGGTGCATTTCTCGTATCTCCGACACGAGTTGCTCACAGGACCCGCGACGAAGAGATGACAGAAGACATTGTAGGAGATAAAGTGTTGTGCAAGAGTTACAAGGGAGATAGAAACACACAAAAACGGAAGGTTACGGAACGGAAACAGCTTTTGCGATCGAAGAAGCTGGCATCAAAGCAATGACTAAGACAGGCCTCAAAGGCGTGTCACTACAAGGTCGCTGCGCTTATCACCTGCTCGCTGCTGCGGGTAGTGACAACGCGGGTGCCAAGACATATGCTTCTCGTTGCGCAAGAGAATATGGGTATGAGTATGATAAATGACTGCGTCGCACCCTCTGCCAATGACAGGGTCCGCTTCCATATCGTTCGTCCCTACACCTAATATCAGTGGAGACGGCTGTATGTATGCTTAGTTGTGTTAGCGAGGAACGGATACTCTCTCGCTGTCGTTCCACATAGGTACTGCTAAGTACAGCACACTCGCAAAATCACTCCATATATCAAATAAATGATACCTACCTGGCACGAATATCGTTGAACGTAGACTTTTATTTCGGTGGAGCTTCTTGCCGCCGCTACTCTGCCCCACACTCTGAAGTTCGTTCCGCGCATACGTCTCAATAAATAACTGGAGCACATTATTCTCGTTCCACATACGTACCACCCACTTTATGGAACCCATTCGGTACGATATTCGGATTGTAATAATAAGCAGTAGTCTTATACTGGAGTGTCACGAAATATTTGCAGCGCAGCTAGTGCTATGAGCCCCAGTAGTTAACAAAAGAAGATGATGAAGCGAAACCTATTTGAGAGAGCTAATCAGTGTTCATACGGCTGAATGAGACCCTTAATGCTAACAGCCGCGACTTGGAAGGAACTCCCGGGGAGCCATGTTCACACCTGTGAGCGTGAGCTGCCCGTCACCCTGCCGAAATGTGTCGAGATTGGTGGTGCACGACCATCCGCCAACGCCACGTGAAATAAACGTCAAGTCCTTTCCGACGTTCCGCCCCTGCGCCGCTGATTGGCTACGCGGCTTTGTGACTCAAGTCGCGCGTCTGAAAAATCGCGCAGCGAGTGACCGCGACAAACTTGGTCGCGCGATCTCGGCGGCGCGACAGGTGTGAACGCCGCCGAAGGGCGACCACTGTCGACGTTTTCAAAGCCACGTGCGCAGTAACTCCGTTGGCGAACACTGCGCAGCAAACCGTCACTCGCGCGCGCTTTCGGTCCGGTGCTTACTGAGGTCCTGCATACCATCAACGACATTCCACATAGTGCGCTGTACGGTAGCGCTCTGAAACCGCTTTCGTAAGTTATTCGCCCTACCCCTTTGTGGTGGTACACGGCAGTGAACTTCGGTTCTCTCATCCAATCTCACTTTCTTCCGAGTGATTAGCGCCGCTTCGGGCGCCACGATCAAGTCCATGAACTTTACATGAGCAACGCCGTCACCAGAAGTCGCATTTGTTTTTGTTTCAGTGATGTCATGCGCACAGCGTCGCTTAACGAGATGGAGAGCCGGGGAAACGGCGTCGAAGCAAGAAGCGGCATGACAACCGCAGCGCAAAGCTTTTGCCGCGATGTCGGTGAACCGACTTTCTTAAGCTAGCCGTGAGTGGTCAACTGACCATCCGCTCCTTCCTGACAGAATTCCCCGTTCACTTGCAGCATTTGCGCCCCATGTAGTCATGGTGGTCGACGGAAGACCACATCTGTTTTCGGGGCGCGTGCTACGCAAATGTTACATTAGTGAGAAACTGGCATGTATAAGACCTGTCGTGGATTTAAAACATAGTTTGCATAGTGTTTTAATGTAGAGAACCTATGAACCGGAGGTAAACCCAATTCTTATGCGCAAAACTGCATTCTTCTACGTTTTAGCTTGCTGCATCCAGATTTTGTAGCGTCTGTAACTGGTTGCTGTCGTGGGTTCTTGGGCCCTGAAGGCAACACGAAGGAAATCTCTATTTATCAACGCAACTCAATGCCAGTTCGCGATGTTCGAGTTGGAGTTCTGCCATGGTGCCGTTTTCTTCGTTGCCTTCGCCATCGTTATCAATGGAGGCGTTCTTGCCTTGCTCGACTTCCGAGGAAACTCCCCTATGCTGATCGGGTGTTACTGCAGAAAGGAAGAAGTGGACAGTCATGCAACGGAGGTTAGCTAGACGCTGCACGTGTGGAGGTGATGGAGGAGTGAAACAGAGAAAGATGCATGAGTGTAGATTGATCATATTCACAAGACACGCTGCAGGGCGTCTACATTTGCGAGCACAATTTTTTTTTGCCTTTGGGTGTCACAGAATGCACACGTCATGTTCTCCATTGTGAAGGGCATAGCTCAAAAAATAAATAAATTAATTAATAGCCTCAAAACAAAAAATATACAATCACAGCTATGGCTATAAACACATTGTTATTGGACCTTGTCGTCAACATACCATAGTGAGAGCACAATCACTGTGCCTTGAATAGACTGGACGACAGGCCATTTACAGAAGAAAAGATCTTGGCAGCCTGGGCCTCATAGTTCGTTAGACCAGAAAGCAGTTCGAGCACTTCTCCACTGCCTCAAGGCAACAGACTTGAGTGCCCGACTATAGACATCCTACACTTAACTTAGTGCATATACAAGCCCGCTATAGACTCATGTTTTCTCTCTCTCTCTTTCACTCCCCATTTCCCTTCCCACGTGTAGGGTAGCAAACTAGACTCAGTATGGATAACCTTTCTGCCTTTCCTTCTTCCCTTCTCTCTCTCTCTCACTGCATAGGAAAAGAAAAAAAAAGTGTACGACCACAGCTATAAGGGCGGTATCGTGTGCTGTGTAAGTAGTTCACCTCATTGATTTCGTTGAAGGCTGAGCTAGGCTAATGAGAAGCGAGGCCAAGCTCCCAGGGCTCCAGCTTCCGATAAAGGTCATTCTTATAATTTGCACAAAGCATACCTTGGACAGTCTTTGCTGTGTTCATCGAAGCAGGCATAAAAGGAGGCGCTAGATCGTTTCGACCATCTTTAATTTTGCCGAGTGACCAACTTGCTCTCATTCACAGCCTTCATGCCGCTGTACATTGATCTCAGCGACACCCGATGCAGTGGGCGGAAGTTGTTGTCAGACTCCAGTGAGCATCGCCCGTGCTTCTTTTTTTCTTTTGCAGACGGGGCCGCCTTATCCACTCCGTTTTTTTTCTAGGAACTGTGTAGGAATAAACGCGCACTGTCACTGTGTCGAGTGGGTTCTGACAGAACGCATTAGCGGAATGAACTTTTTCCTGGGTTGGCGAAAGGGCGCAGTGGGGAAGAGAGCTACAAGTTGACAGTGTGGCAGCAGCAGGCCACGCGTTGGATGGTCATAACGTATGCATGGCATCATCATCGCGGACAGAGTGAGTTGTTACATACGGGAACCCGGGCAACCGCAAAAGCAGAGCGTGTGGACGGAACAAATGGAAGGAGAGAAAAAGAAACGCAAGAGGAAAGACGGGACTGTGATTGTACTGAGTGGAAAACCGCGCACTTGCGTTGTTGGCAACGCCTCTGGGCCGTATATCTAGTTTCAGGGTTGCTTCCTCTGAATATATACGCGAAGGCTGGCCTTGAAAAAGATAGAACGTGTGTTTGAGTATCTTACTTGAGTAACCGTCTGTCTAACTACTGTGATGTCGCGACCATGCGTGTCCAAGCGTTCTTTCGGCGATGAAGAACAAAGAAAGAGAAACAAGGTTCACTGTGAGACGATTAAAATATAAGCTAGCCTAAGTGATTCGTTCTTCTCCGAACTCATTTACTGCGAAAGCGGCAGACTCGCACAGAGAAGAGCAACTCTTTCACGAGAACAACAAGATATCATTCCGTACGATGTAGTCTTCGTTGCGCTGCGTACCTAGACGCCACCTCTCTCAGAGTCTTCGCTGCACAGAAACCGCGCGCAAATGGGTGATGTCGAAAACATTGAGTCCAGCATGTGTTCCCGGCTATGCTACTGCTACCGGTGCATGCATTCACCAAAAGCATAACCTTCGAGATTGACCTCTCCTTACTCGGTGAGAGCCGTCACAGGGGGCTGGATTTAGACACCACCTATCGGCAAATTGCAAAGTTACTTCATACTGTGGTGGTCGCCGCCTTGGGCACAAAACAGGATAGTGCTGCCGCAAGTTGCAGGTGGTCGCGTAGGCGCGTAGGTGGGAGAACCTACGTATCGCCATTCGCCATTATTGCCATTTATTTCGACGGGAATAAACGGAAAGATTTTTTTTATAGACCGCTTTTTTTTTCATGGGAGCTGCCATATTGCGTAGGCAGTGGCGACATCTATGGGCAGAAGGCTTGCTGGCTCGAGGGAGCTCTCCGTGTTGTATGGCAGATATGCGACCACGTGCCTTTCTAGTGGTATAATTTTCGTGGTCGCGAGCTCTATTTAGTATGTCGTGGTGACTTGAGAAATGGCTCTGTGAGATACTTACTGAAGTAGTTTAAGTCGGCAGGGCCGAAGTTTCTGTGGCGTTGAGCCAGACGGAGCACCCAGCACGAATTCGGGCCCGCAAATACACGCAAAGTATCCGCTCGACTGGCCGCTCGAGGCACTTTGCCTGTTGGAACATTGTTGTACCGGCGCGTTTTGAGGAGAGAACACAGAAAGAATGCACGCAGGACACTCGCCGAACTTGAACTGAGCTGAAGTTCTTCTCAGTTGAAGTTCGGCGACTGTCCTGCGTGCATTCTTTCTGTGCCCTGTCCTCAAAACGAGCCGTTACAACCATGTTCTGTCAAGGCAGCAACCAACTACCCCATCTAAGTCGGTTACTCACTTTCCCTGTATTCGCGGGCTGCTTCCAGGCTCAGAAAAGCATTTTTATGTAGCGCGCATTGAGCAATAGAAAGCTGTAACTACAGTTTTTCATGTTGCTCTACAATTTTCTAATTGACAATTTTAATCGAATTATAATATTTGTGAAGCTGATTGATTATTTCATTCAGACTAATTATGGAATTAGGCGGAATGCGAAAGGCAATCCGAATATCTCTGAGCGACGTCGAACAGCCTTAGTGTTTTCATTAATTGCCTCGTTTTTGCCTTAATACTTACGTGCACATTATACCGAATGTTTTGTTGCGCCCACGGTACTCGTCAAGTGAAGCGCACTGAAGCTAAGTGCTCGCCAGTGTGTTTGTGTGCTTGTGCGTGCGTGCGCGTTTATGTGTGATCGCAATGTCAGACGCTGAACTCCCCAAGTAAATCCAATCAGACAAGTTAGCTCTTGCACGGTCGCCTTTCGGATTTCCTCTGTACATCTGGAACGCGAGCTGTGTGGTACAGCTATCATTTCCTGCCCGGTTAACTATTCCTTCTCAATTCTACATGACGTCTCCGGGAGCGATTGAACGCATTACGCCAGATTACACCACAGCATGAACGCGGGCACATTGCTGGAGGCAGCTTGGTGGGCGGGGATTGCACAGCGCTTCACGCAGTTGCGTGACTAAACGTTATTGTCTGTCTGTAGAGAAGGACTCGCATTCCGAGGAATGCCAATTAACCTGTCCTGTATCCCCAACCAAACGTCGCGAATCAAGCGCACCTCTAATTAAACCGCTTACCTGTAGGTTAATTATCGGGCGCATGGTACCGTAATTGAACCCGGCGTCAAGTGCACTGCCGGACTTATGCCCATAATATTATATAGATGCAGAATCGGATATACGAAGGTTCTGACCTGTGGGACAGCACACTAGCCATGTGCGTGAGTTGTTGGCGGCTTGTGTGGTGGTGGTGTTCTCGGGCGAAAATGGTGTCCCTGCTCGGGAATTATCTGGCGTTTTGGTTTAGCGAGACGGAAGTATTCGATATGTAACTAGGGAATAATAGTGAGCCGTTCAGAATGACCGCAATATTGCCGTCGATACAAAAATTAAATAAGCGACTGAAGTAAACACTCGATAATAATTTTTCGCAGCGCTGAACTTTATACTTCGGAGCGTTATTGTAACCTGTACCAGCGATATCGCGCATGTGGCGTGTTTGGCTCCAGTTTGAATTTCCGTTGGAAATCTACTGAATGCATGCCTTCTTCAATTAATTATTTAATTATTAATTAATTAATTAATTAATTATTCTATCACTGCATCAAGTCATCTATCTATCTATCTATCTATCTATCTATCTATCTATCTATCTATCTATCTATCTATCTATCTATCTATCTATCTATCTATCTATCTATCTATCTATCTATCTATCTATCTATCTATCTATCTATCTATCTGTGAGCCAAATCATGATTCCCTGGTTTACGTGCGCCAATTTATAAGATAACTGAATTGAATTGAAATCCATTTTTCTTGCCATCTTACAGAAAGGGGACCGATGGCAAAGCATTGCATAACCAAACAAAAAGATGTCGGCTTGTATTACAGCCGGGAATGCAGCTTGGCGAACACAATGACGATATAACACGATATTGCAGCTCAAATTATTTAGAGGAAAGTGCACCATCTTTCATAACCAAGCACTGTGACGTAAGCAGTGGTGCAGGAAAGCACTCACACAACACTGAACGACGGAAGAGAAACGCCGATTTCTAGTGTGTAACGCGATAAAATCCGAGCAATTCAACCAACATTTTAAATGAATGAAGAGAGAAAAGACAAAATGCTTTTGAACATGAACTTGGACATTCCACTAGAAGGTGTTAAGTCGAGAAACGAATGAATCGATGCACCGGCCAATTAATTATTCGTTCAATGCGTTGCTCATTGTCTGCCGCCTTGCTTTGTTTGCTCTCCCGTACTTCGTTTCAATATGGAGCGCGATTCCGTGAATACTCAGTGCGTGTTTACGTGGTTGTCCCTGTGTGCCTCCGAAGCGCAGTGTCGTCTGCACCTGACAGGGTTTGTCTGTTCTCCTGAATACACAATGCGTGCGCAGCCGAGATTAAACGACGATATTGTTGGGACCACTTTCAAAGCTTGCATCCGTGAGACAAGTGTGATCGTGCTAATTGCTACTTTTGTGCCAATTTGTGCGGCTTTGAAATGCAGACGATGCGTGAAGCCCCTTTCCAAGTAATAATATCCGACTGCTGATGTTCCCGCCAGCGAAAACGAATAAGAGCGTGGCTCGGCAGCGTTTTCAAATGCCACATATAGGTACGCCTGCGCCAGTTATGCTCTGGTCGGTCCCGCCCCCTCATATACAATATACCGTATATACGATATAGGTACCGATATACCTTATATACCGTATATACTCGTGTACACCGACAGCTCGTACAACAGTCTGTCGGCTGGTGCGGCCTACGTCGTACTTGGTTGCCACTAGTCGATTAAGAGGGTTTCACGATTCTTAATGCGAGCGGCGCCTGCAGAGCGGGGGCCACTACACTGACAGAAGTCCTTCGTTTTCTCGGAACCATCAATACCTCTCTGCCAGTGCACATACACACTGATTGTTTATCGCTGTTATCGGCACTGGATTCTTCTTCCACGGCTAATGCGCGCGTGTTAAACATGAACAGACCGCTGAGGCGGCTAAGTCAACGATTGAATGTTCGTTTGTTTCACGTGAAACGGCCACGCAAACATTCTTGGTAATGAGCTCGCGGACACGGCAGTGGCCGGTTCCACCAAATACGGGCTTCCAAGAACTTTCTCCCGACCTCCTGAAGTGTCATTATCATAGGCTTGATCCATCCTGAAAGCTACAAATGCCATCAAAAGTTTCCCGCTCCGGGGTGACAGTATTGCGCCACCTCTGGCTCGAGGTGGCATTTGCGAAGGCCTACTCGTTCTTCATTGCAATGGCGGATACACCCATGTGCGACTCTCGTGGGACTGCAGGAACGATTGAACACATCCTATATCTCTGTCCCCAGTGCGACACAGAGCGTGAAGCTCTCTGCATAGCATTGAACCAGCAGGACTAAAGACCATTTTCGGAAATGACGATCCTTGGACCATGGCCGTACGCGTCGATGGCGCGGAAAGCCACGAAAGCGTTGTTGAACTACCTCAAGTCGACAGGTCTTGGCAACCGTGTGTAGACTCGCTTCGAACCTCCAAATGTGCGCGAAACTGTGCTCTCTCTATCTCCTCTCTCTCTTTTCGTCCCTTTCTCCTTTTCCCCAGTGCAGGGTAGCAAACCGGATGTGCGTCTGGTCAACCTCCCTGCCTTTCCTCTTCTCTCTCTCAAAACTTTTCGTCCCGTCCAATCTGGTTGAAATTTTTAAACAAATGTACTTAGAATGGCATAAACAGTGGCGTACGGACAATCAGACTACGCAGCTACGCAATTTGGTTCCTAACATCTCTCCCATTTCGACACGCACACGCACACACGCACGCACGCACACGCACACACGCATGTATTCCTGCCACACAGTCACCCCTAACAAAGCTTATTGCTTATTAGTAACTGCTTGCAATGACTCTAATACCACAGATGCGCATTTAACGCCAACACTGGGCTTATCGCAATCGCACTACCCACGCCGCGAAACTACACCAAACTTGCGCAAGCGTAAATATAGGGCAATCGCAAGCGCTGCCAAACCGTGCACTTATTCATTTTTCGCTGGCGGGAACACCTGAACTGCGATGATTTTACGGGAAAAGGGGCTTATGCTTTCTCGACATTTAAATGCCGCACAAATTGGCATAACAGCGCTAATTAACACAATCCCGCTTACACCACGGGTCCGAACTTTGAAAGCGCTCCAAACAGCCTCGTCATTTAATCTCGAATGAGATCGCGCTGTGTATTCAGGGGAACAGACAAATCCTGTCAGGAGCAGACGACGCTGTGCCTCGGAGGCATACGGGGACAACCACGTAAACACGCACTAAGTATTGACGCAACCGCGCTCCTAATTTCTCCGAAGTACCTCTTGATTACATTTATTAAAGTGATTAAAAGTTTCAGGGGATGGCACCCGCTTTGCGACATATGTGGTGTTTGTTCACACCTATCCCATCACACGTGAACTTGGGTCACGTGATCCGTGGAACTGATGCCTGCCGCCAGGTATGCGTCCGATTGAATTGGCAACTTGGGCCATGGAGCGCATGTAACTGGGCCCGTGACACTTGGAGTGTGAACATTTTTGGCCAATCCTCTAGAAGGGCTATGTGCGATTGGGTGTGCCCAGTGTTGTCCCCGGAAAAACAAGCAGAGCACGAAGCAAGAAGTGAAGTCGGCAGCGTAGTATTGACGAAGGTATATACAGCGAGGTGAAAAAGACGGCATCGAGAACAACTGAGCTTGGATGAAGAAGCAAAGTAAACAGAGTGGGACGAGAGCGTGCACGAAATTTCATAGAAGTAGCGGGACATTAAAACTCCCAAAAAATTACACCACATGTAACGCTTATCATTCGCTTTACACACTCGGAACCGTCCTCTGAGCTTTTCTCTCTTGCACCGCTATGTACTGTCAGTACTCTTAGCGTTTGTCTTGAAACAATCAATAATTTGCGCTAAACCATAATCCCGTCTCATGGCAACCTGGTGAAGAGCGAAAGCGACCAAAGGTAAGGCACAATCAGTCTGATGTGTCAAGTCACGTGAATACTCAAAAGGTCTTGCTGTCGGTGCTTTCAAACACAGAAGGTCGAGTCTTTGTCGAGGGGTTCATGAATGCAAATTTTGATGTCACGGCAGACCACCGATTCTAGCCATTTTGCTAATCCATCTAGTTCAAATATAAATTTCAGCAGATGTTTCACAAGGTGGCAGCAGCCGCAGTGAATGCCGATATACACTATTAGCCTTATTACACATAGTTTCCACTAGGTGGAACTTACATGTAAATATGGCCCGCTCATTAAATTAAACCTCTGTTGAACAAATGTCCTTCACCTCGGCTATTAGTCCGGTCGAGCTTCTTGCCCCTATTATTGTGCGTCCCTCTTAATGCCATTCCACATAAGTTTAAGCAGATAAGGGGAACACGCTAATCGCGTTGCACATAGGTTTCGCAAGCCACGTGAAACACATTTTCAAAAAGCGTTCAGCTTACTTGATCAAGTTTCCGTGGAAAGGTACTAAGAATGTACATAAAATTTTAAAGCGATAGATGGACGCCTGTCTTTAAGAGCGCGTAGCTTAATTTCGCGTTCATGTATTTACCATCCTCTTTACGTTTCTCGAAAAGTCTTCGTCACAAGTGAAGAACAGTCCTTTACTAAAAGTCGTTATTGTCTACATTGTTTCACTGCATGTGCGCAACTGGAGCGAATAATAAATGCCCTTGAAACGATCTGAAATGTTGCTACTGACAGCTACTCACTCTGTGTTGCCTCGAACTAAATTCAGCATCAACCCGAATGAGTTAGAGCTAAAAAACGACAGCGCATGCAAAGCTATGGCGCATGTTGGCTAAATATAAAAAAATGTATTTTTTTTTTATTCTAGCGAATGAAAGCTATAGGGGTGTTTTGGTTAAAGTAATGATAAGGTATTTTTGAAGTTGCAATTGTAGCACTTCTGTGATGCAATGAATATTATGGGAGAACCAGCTGGCTTTCGAATTATTATAGATAGCATTGGAATATGTTCAGTTGTATTCTTTTATCTTAAGACTCGGCAGTCTTGCAAATGAGAGAAGCAATTGTTTCAGAAACTTCCAAGATTTTTTTTGATGTGGGGCCACATTTAAGGTCGGTCCCAAATGAGATGATTTCATGAACGTGGGCAATGACTGAGCATTTATTCGTGCATCAAACATTTCTCAAATATTACGCGTGAACTTCTAAATTCAGGTTTTGGAGAACATAAAAAAATGAAAGGCCAATATGCAAACCCTCAATGGATGGTTAGTGTTGCCATCACAATGAATATATCGCTTTCCGTGAAGTACGCTCTCACTAAAACAGTAGTAGTAGCTTATTTCTCAATAATGGCTATTGAGGGCCGGCTGTCTTTTCTTAAAGGCCTTCACCTTCTTGCTTCTAATGTTGTGTTGCCTAGAATTTTAAATGTCAGCGTTGATTTTGAAGCAGCGAGTTCTAAGGAAAGCTATTTTATTGATATGAGTTTTCACAAGCACTAAAAAATAAAATGATGATGATTTATGTGCTTTAATGGAGCAAGGGCCAGGCCTGGCCAAACAAAGAGCGGCACACAGGAAAAACAAATATAGTCATGGAGCATTCAGGCTCGCTGCAAGCGCTGTGTCGACTTACATGTGCTCTGCGCCATTCCCTCGTCACTATGCAATTTTACTAATGCATCTCCATTGTACATGAAAACTGCAGTACTGTTATTTGAAAGAAGTTGCATCACAAGGAGATTCGGAAGTCTTGGGCTTCGGAAGGTCATCTTCAGTAACATTAAAGGCATGATTACAAGACGAAAAGATGGCAGATATCTATGTTCTTCCACGCACTTCAGATTTCTTGTTTAATGTTGTACCCATTCTTCCATTAGCATAGAAATGTCAAGTGCAGGTTTGCGCACCCTATCTTGGCGTATACTAGGCCTGTGCAACGGCTAGGCAGCAACATATTATGTGGGAAAGCGTGGGAGGAACTTTGCAATAACTTCGGTTTACAGCGCGCCTGCATACGGGTGTCCCACGTAACTTCCGCCATACTTTAAAGATACGCAAACTCCAAGTAGGTTTACAGAATCAAGGTAACGTCATCTGCCGTCGCTTGATGATACTCAGATAGTCTTTTGCAGTCCGCCCAATAACAGAATTAGTCTTTAGTAATTAATCAACTTCTCAAATAGTTAGATTAAATGTGTCAATGAGGAAATTGTAGAGCAACTTGAATACCACCCGATACCGCGATCAGTTGCTGAATGCGTGATACATAATAGTGTTTTTCCCAGTGTGAAAGCAGTAGGGAAATGCACACAAAATTTCCGCATGACTGCGCGCTCGAGGCACTTTGCATGTATTCGCGGGCTTCTCTCATGCTTGGAAAAACACTTTTATGTAGGACGCAATGAGCAAGACGAAGCTGTATCGGGAGTTTTTTATGTCGCTCTGCAATTTTCCTATTGACACTTTTATTCTAATTATATTATTTAAGAAGTTGTATAATTAGGACAAATTATGTAGTTAGGCGGATTCGAAAAAACTAATCTGAGTACCTCCAAGCGACGGCAAATAACATTACGGTTCTGTCCAGCCACGAGGCATTTGCATATTTTTGAAGTCTGGCTCAAGTTACATGAGATACGGGGCATCGTTTCTTTATGAAATATTTGAAGTGGGTAGTAAATTAGGTGCAAATGGAATATGGAAAGGCTGTCATATTAAAAGGCATAGATTTAAACACCTCGTAGAGTAAGAGATTATTCCGCTTTCAAAATGAAAAAGGTAAATTGAGTGGCAGCATAATTTGCAAGATGAAAAAAAAAAAACGTTACTTCATTCCTTGCGGGAACGTTCTCATGAAGAAATGAAAATATGCTTGCTTTTGCCTTTGTTTTGTGAGACTAAATATGTCATCTTTACCTTTAGAGCAAGTCTGAAATACACCTTTATTTATTTATTTATTTATTTATTTTTTTATTTATTTATTTATTTATTTATTTATTTAGAATGCTATCGATGCCATTGCGGCGTTTTAGAGAGAAGTGCAGTAAAGCACGCTCGAAATGGCAGTCTTAAATGAAGTTTAATTGAGGTTTCTGGCAATGCAGGCGGAGACGGATTCCATGCAGACGACGTCTTCGGAAAGAACGGATGGAAGCACGTGTTGGTCTGGCAAGATGGTACTTGAGCTTTTCAGCGACGGTCCACCCGAGATGAAACACAGCAAGGTGGAGCGAACAAAATGCGTCTCAGTTCACGGTGCGTAAAGATCTTACGAGAAAGACATAAGGAAGCTAGTTTCAGTCTGTCGAAAATGATAGAGAGGTCAAGAAGAGATTGCACTGTAGTAATAATGGCGGTACGGGAATCGATGCTAACACGGCACCGAGCTAATCGGTTCTGGATGGTTTCGAGTGCGGATACAAGCGTACAATAGTGAAGGTCCTAGATTGTAGAAAAGTACACGAGTTTTGGCCTAAGTTATTTTTAAGAAAGCTGTTTTAATAAAGCTGGCGCTCAAGAAATATTTCGGCGCAAGAAGCCCAGAATGCGGTTGGAATTGTTAATCACACACTTATTATACGTATGTTATGACAAATTATCAACGTGAATAGCAAGGTACTTGCATTATTTGACAAAGGACATGCTGAAAATTTGTGAGCGTGTAAACAGGGGTTGGACCGTGGGTATTCGTCCGGGAGATCCTCATTATTGTGGTATGAGTTATGATGGTTAGCGTTCAATTTCATGGACCAGAGAGATCACCAGTAAATAATGTTGTCAAGATCAGACTGACGTTGAGTACAATCGCGCGGTATAGTTGTTGCGTTGTAGAGGACACAATCATCGGCGAATAAGCTGATTGTTAAGGAAACGCAATCGAGAAGGTCAATATGTAGATAAGGAATAAGGGTCCAAAACACGGAGCTTTGTGGCACGCCCGACGTGACAGAACAGATGTGCGAGTTATGACGGTTCGCAGTTGCATGCTGGGTCGTGTTAGTTAAAAAGCATTTAATATATTTCAACAAACATCAGTCTCTACGTAGCAAGCCTGATTTTATGAGAAGAAACCAGTGAAAAACAGCATCAAAAGCTCTCCGGATTTCAAGAAAAATGCAGTCAATCATAGAGGCACAGTCAGATATCGAAAAAAAGTGGTTAATAAAGAGGAGGAGTTGAGTTTCGTGCTAGTAATGTCTTTTAAAACCATACCGACTGTTTTGAAAAAAGTTAAGCTCCAGAAAAGTGGTTACGTTGGAGTATAGGCAATGTGTTCAAGAAGCAGGTTCAATCAAAGGGTTACATCTCCTGGTTTAATAACAGATGTATCCCCTTCCCCGCCTTCCATTCTGTAGTTATTGTTGCCCATTCCAATGACTGTGTAAAGAGCTGCGAAAAAAAAACTACTGAACAATAAGTGTGTCTGATGTAGATATGGAGAAATTAATCCATCCGTGCCAAGTGCTGTTGTTTTTATGTTAAGTACAAGATACAAAACCCTAATCAATCAGCAATAATATTAAGCATAATAAATAATAATAGTGAAGGTCTGGGTTAACTAGAACAGGTAGGTCGTTACAGATGTCAGCAGAAAACGCATTTTTAAATAATTTCTTTAAAAATTCTCAGCATCTGCCACGTGAAATCAATAAACCACAACCTTTACAAATTGGTACGTTCTGACTTTTCTTTTATCATGACCTACGCCCCAGAACTCGCGCGGGCTTTACTTCAGAAGTGAAGGAAGGGTACCGCTGAAAAAACGTACGCTTTGCAAATGCATCTGCGTGTTAATACTCAGACATTTCACTACATTATGCTACCCACCTCTCCGTTGTATGGAATGATAAAGCGCTGTGGTAGAGCCTCTCTTCTTTAATTGCGTAATCGAAGGAGGGATGAACAGAACAACTGTGAACAAAATACCATTCGAACAGTATATACGGGAACGTAGCGATAAATCAATGAGGTAGTCTTGTCTTTCAACAATGCCCAGTTGTCTTCTACAAAACCACATGGAGCACTTTATACGTACCTTTCAATGAAAACTTCGAGTTCAGAACAAATAGGTGCATAATCAGCTGTACCGTAATCGCTTAACGCTTTCATTGAATGCACTGCACCTTGCGGCTGAAATGAAGAAGTATGAGTGTCCAATATGTACGTATGTATCAATATTGTCGTTATTTGTCTGATAAGAAACTTGCTGCCGTCAAATAAGGAAATGGTCTTTTGGGCGACATTGTGGTGACACGTAATCCTGCTCTTTTTCGAGAAGGGATGCAACTGCATACGTTGCCTTACCTTCTGCTGCTGCCTTTGTGTTTTACATTGTACATTTGTATTTCTATTTTGTATTGTAGATGTTGTTTAACTTGCCTTATGTAACTTGTTTTTCATTCATCGTTAGCTTATTGTTAATTTTGTCCGCAGTTTTTTTATATATTTTACACACCCCCACACTTAATGCTTCTGTGTGAGCCTGCAGGGCAAGATGAATAAATACACAGGTAAAAATTGTTCTTGGAAAACAGTTTTCATAAAGAAGATAAAAAAAAGGGAATGTGAAACACTTTGGCGTTACTCTAGGTGTTACTATAGTATTATATTGTACGAAACCTTCGTTCTGGAGCAGTGAGATGTGTTCATTTATTTTTGGCAGGACACATTGTATTTAAGTATGTAAAGCGTTGTAGGCCGCGTCTATTTCTGCTTTATGATATTTCTGCGGCGCGTATTTTTTAGTTATATATCATTCTACACTGCGTTTTTTCCTTTGTGCTTATCTGTAACTTCTCAGCCAGTTTCATGTTTCCCGCGGGAAAAGGAATAGCCGGCCCTATGCCTTGTGGCCAGCGTCTTCTTGTTTGCTCATATCAGTAAAGGGAGACCGCTTCTGGATGAAACCTGCTCCGTGAGATCTAAAATTGGCTTTTTGTTTGCGTTACCGATCCAGGCGCTTAACAATTTTATAACGTGGCCACTCCATTTTAACCGAGGCCGTGTTCCAACACTCACCATAGACGGATAAATAGGGATCTGGGAGCCGAGCCAACAGCAACCATCGCAACTTTTCTTTAAATTCTGAAGAAGGCAGTTAAAGATGTGTTCAAGTTAAAAACGCTACAGGCGACTTTGCTGTCCAAACAAGATGGCGGTCACGCAGAATACTTGGAAGCCTCATGGCAAATCCCTTGCGCACAAGAAAATGTTGTCAGGCTTTCTTTCGAATTGCCAGCTACGCTGGCTTTTTAGTAGGTTCTGTCGCAGATGCCAAGTGTTCAAATACGCCGACAGCGAGTGCTTTTTCTCGAAGTCTTTAGGGCGTAAGCATTTTTTTTGGCGAGTACCCAAGAAAAATCTGTCCATAACCCGAAATGTGTCACGAGCTTTATCTGCAAAATGAATTATTATTTGCTCAAGTTAAGACATTTATTCGTAATAAATGTGTAAATGTAGATCATTGGTAGCTTTAGAATCGATGAGGAAGGAATGGAAAATAAAAAAAAACGAGAAAAGAGATGATCGTGCTCGTCATACCCTATTGAAAGTTTACTTTTCTGCATTACTAACGTGCGTACGAAGAAGCCTACCTTGAGGTGGCTGGGTATAAAAAAAGTTATAGAATGGGGTGATTGGTCGATGTGGCAGGCATGTACCCAGGATGTTTTTTTTCGGGGGGGGGGGGGGGCAACCCAATGTAACTTTCCATGCAAATGAGGGGGGAGAGGAGGTACTCTTACTAGCACAAATGGGAATAATGCCCACCCATTCACCATAAAGACCCGTAAACCCGCAAAAGAGCATTGAAATGAGGTGTATATCTCACAGGCCCGCCTGTGAAATATACGTCCTCTTTGCTTGGCAAACAAGGAACCACATCAAATGGACTCCTGCATGAAAGAAGCGCCGGAAGAACACAGCCAAGAACAAGTAAACAAGTGAAAGTGTAAAATAAAGATTTCTAGTAGCGCTTTTTAATTTAGCTGTGGAAGAATTATAGAAAAATATATATTTGTGAAACAATCACAGCTCTTTTGGATCACTCGTTTACTGCTCTACCAAGTGTCAATACCGACTCGCGTTATCATTTGGGAAGTTGCGTGATGATGCGTGGTCAGCAGCCCCGTACAAACACGTAGAGCGCAGGACGTCGCGCCCGCAGCGTAAGGTTAGATAAACACCCACATTAGCACAGCAAAGCAGTGGCTACATCAGGCAGCTCGAGTGACAACTCGACTGACAAGGCCTCAGCCAGCTCGACTGACACGCATCATTCAAAACACGCAAAATTAGTCTCCGCTTCCGGCGGCGTTTCCTCTACTTGCTATTTAAATAAAAAGATGTTGATCGATTAAATATTTTCACAAACAACGGCCAAGTTTGTTAATTTTTGCTTTTCCTTCCTGTTTGGCTGCTGCCTTGGCTCTATCCCTTAGCGGATCCCTAATGTTTTCAACTCCTTGCGACTCTTGTTGCCAGTTGTCAATTTTGCACGAAAAGTGCTGTACAATTAGGGGAAAGCCAGACGAGGTAACGGGTGACAGTCATATTGCTTATGGGTTTAACGGTTATTGCAGGGTGTGATTATGGACGCTGTTTCGCATTATTTTAATTTCCATCTTATCTGAACTACATCACAGGTATAAGGTTACGAGGACCTTCCAGTGTCATGGCGAGCAGTCACTCGTGGAAATAATGAAGCAAAATGAAAAGCTAAACGCAACTGGCGTTTTCCCCGGCCGCAACTCGTTCCACGGGCATACAGACTAGCTGACTACGAACCGAATATCTTTCCTGGTCCCTGGATCAGTCTAAACAAAGAAGATTTAACTAACAAATCAACAGCGATGCGCGTGATCGTTGAATAGATGGTGACAACTGAACTCATCTCGAGTTAATCGCGCGGGGACCGAGTCGACGAGAGAACTGGTCTTGACTCCCCAGGAGATGCCGATAACCACCCCCATCCAAAAGGAGTGAAAAATTTGACAACCATTCCACTCTGTGAAGACAGAATGACAGCGAAAACTGATGACAATCAAAGCTCTCAAGCGAAAAGCAAAGTGCTTCATTTCCGCCGGGGGTCGGCCCGAAGATGCAACACCTGGCCGACCCCCGGTGGAGGTGAAGCAGGCATTAAGCCTCCCCCTCCCCCCTATACGTGGGCCGATTCCGAGGTGGTGCGATGCCGGGCCGACCCGCGGCGGAGGTGAAGCAGGCATTAAGCAATCCCCATACGTGCGCCGATCTCGAAGATAGTGCAATACCAGGCACACCCGCGGCGGAGGTGAAGCAGGCGTTAAGCACTCCCCATATGTGGGCCCATCCCGAAGGACGCGTTACAGGTTCCCGAGCCCACAGGTGTATGTGGCATTGAGCTTGGACCGTTTCTGCACTATCACCAGTATCGGCCTACATGATGATTGTTTCTGTTGACGGACGCCGAAAGAACTACGGAAGGTTAGTCATACACAGCTTTCGCTGTAAAAGGCAGCAAAATGTTGACCGCCGAATAGATTGATTAGTCAGTGCTTTAGAAATGTGTGTGAGGAGTGGTGGCGTGGGCGGGGGGGGGGGGGGGCGGGAGGGGGGCTATGCCGCTTTAGTAAGGGGGGGGCACCCCCTTCCTGGGTACGTGCCTGCGATGTGGTAATAGTGTAATAGTAGATTATGGGGTTTCCTTAAAGAAGGGAAGAAAATTGGTGACGTCACCACAGTCAGGTCGTAACAAAAAAGAAAAGAAAATCAAACTAAGAAAATTCAGCATGTAAAGCTGTGAAGAATGCAGCAAGTAAGGCAGTTTCTAATCCCAGGATTGTATAGAAGATATTTGTGTTTGTAACGTCATGTTATTGTCTAAGCAGGATAGACCATGATAAGCAACAAAAATTCTACAGAAATTCTGAGAATCTTCTACGAATGCATAATCATTGATCTGGCAACGGAAATGCGACGAGTAGACATGCATAAGTTAGCAAAAGCAAATAAGAAAAGGCGCAGTAACAGCCAGTCAAAGAACGCTTACGCCTTAGTAGATAATTGTCAGAATTTGGGTGGCATGTTTTTTCTCAGCTTGAGATGGAGTCAAGTTGAAGAAGGCCCTTCCAAATGCATTCGATTACTTGTACTAGAAGCTACTTTCTTAGCAATCAAAGTAGATTTCCTTTGATGCTGGCGAGAATTGGAACAGGCCAGGTGTTTTTTTTCCACAGACGGTAATTACCTTGCGCCTCACACACCCCGCTAAACTGCACTCTTAGTATCGTCTGAAATATCATCTACCTACCTTTTACTTTAAATTTGCATTGCTGTCCTAATGACTCAATTTCAGTTCCTTTCGATAGCGACGTATCCTCGTCAGACGCTTCTGAGCCATCCTACAGGTTACGACTTCTGCGAAGTTCCGTCCTCATAAGGTTCTCCAGTCTAAACATACTATCAGAAAGCAGCAATAAAAAAAAGCAGTCTTCTTTTCGAAGAGTGCAATTTTCCTCCCCACCACTTCTCTTACGATGCCCTTCTCTCTGGTACGCCCACAGAAAGACCCTCACAAATGGAGTTTTCGAAATCTGTAAGCATTTGTTCGACAAACTGCCTGTTTGATATTATTTATGGCTGGTACTGACATTCTTCTCTCTCTATATGTATATATTCTGTTGAGGCAGATATATACATGGTGAACTGTGACGAATACGCTGAAATGAGATTGACCTTTGCTACTGCAGCCTCCAATGCACAATAGAGCGAATCCAGAAAACCATTTCGAGGTCTTTTTTCTGCTCAACGACCCGTCTGATGCAAGTGCATGCTTCATTTGTACACCAGATGTGTCGCAAGCCACTGATGGCCGAAAGTCATACAAGGTTATTTCTAGACGACAGCGCCATTTGTGTTGTCCCGGTTGGTTGACTCCCCTTTCGGGCTACTCTACCGACGTACTATTCTCGTAACGAAGAGCCTGACAGTTCAAACGGATAACATTATTTCGAGGAAATCTTGCAAAAGCGTGTTGTCTGTGTGCTCTTTTTTCAAGTATTGAGCCATGTCGCAGCGCTCAGATTTTCTTGTGTTGTTTTTTGTGTGTTTCTTGTCTCTTCCTTTCAGGAGCTTCTCATTTTTCTCCTTAGATGCAAGAATGAATGTTTCTCAATTTTTTAAGTAAACGGTTCTCAGCTCAAACACGCCTCAGCTGACAGTATGGTACTTGTCGAGTCAATTATGGTTGCCTTGGCAAGACCCGATATTGAGGCTGTTTTTACTGTGACAGCATTTAAGTGCACGGTATTGGGCTCGTCTTCTTCGCCCGTCCATCCTTCCTTCCGTCCCTCAAGTCAATTCTGTTATTCTATATTTTTTTTTGTCGTTAGGTCACGTCGTCTTCCCCAACTTCGCTATGTCACAACATGACGAAAAAAACTGCTTTTCCACAACCGAATCCACTGGGATTTGAACTCATGCTTGTAAAGCAATGCTTACTGGTGAATATAGAGGGCGCAAACCAAAGTTTTTCTTTGGTTCTTTGTACAGCAACAGTGCTGGGCAGTTTGTACAAGAACTTGCACTCCACATACACTTTGACAGCAGTAAATCTGCGGATGTATATCAGAAGCCAGAAGGAACGACACTTAAGTGGACGAGGTATCCCTTGGTATCGCGCATGAATTGTTATTGGCAAAATGGCGGCGTTTTGAGCGTGGGATTATTCTTTGTCATGCTCGGGAAAACAGCGTTGGCGGCACAGTGAAGACGTACAGGAAGAAGGCGCCAACAGTTCAAGAAGAGAATGGCGGACCGATGAAAGTACGGAGAAGCCTGCTGAGCACGTGGCCTACAACGCCGCCTGGAGGAAAGTCTGGCAGTAACTCTGGCAATGGCTACGGGTTACGTGTGCCCTATAGACGTACCGGGTTCACCTCGTGATCGAGAGGCTGGGCGGTCAGCCAGAAGGATGGAGCAGCGGTGCAAGCAGCGGCAGGCCGAGCGTGAGTCGACCGACCCTGAAGTCGTCGCCAAGCGACCGGATACGAGCTGAACAAGTCCGTCAAGAGGCGCGGAATTGGTGTGACCAGGACACTGCAGCAGAGGAAGAAGAGGTGGGGCAAAATGAATAGCGTGAATAACACATTACCAAACTGCTTGAAATAATATAAACCGTGCACGATCAGCTACGGGCTGTCCAGAGGGTTGACGATGCTGCTATTATGCTCGGCCTGATGGTGCCGACGTGGAAGCGGCCCGCCTCGGTCTGAAAAGACCGGGCTTTAGGAATCTAATAAAGTTTTGGGAATGAATGAATGAATCTCTTTGCAGTGCGCTGCCATCTTTCCTAACCTTAATTTGCAGTTTATAAAAATCAAAAGACGAACAAAAGAACATGCAAAATCAAAAATAGGCCAGAAAAAAGGCCGCTACACTTACACACACTCAAAACATTTTTAAACATTCTACGCGCAATGCACAAAAAAAGGGAATAGCACGCATACGCTTGCGCGTAACCGGCGTTCACGTAGTGAAGCGTCACTGTGGCTATGGTGTTGGGCTGCTAAGCATGAGGTCGCGGGATCGAATCTCGGCCCCGGCGGCCGCATTTCAACGGGGGCGAAATGCTATAACGCCCGTGTACTTAGATTTAGGTGCCCGTTAAAGAACACCAGGTGGTCCGAATTTCCGTAGCCCTCCACTACGGCGCGTCTCATAATCAGATCGACGTTCTCCCATGCGAAATCCGATAATTAAATTTTTTTAAACGTCAATGCAACTTTTTTTATCTTCTTAGCCTTGTGTTTTACAACTTTTCTGAAACAACTATATATTCAAAGCAATCAATTATAAGAACTAGAATTCATTGCCGGCCATTTTATTGCGCAGAGACAATTTATTGATGCTTAAGCATAATGTCCAACATACGGTTGCGTCTTTCCATTCATGGTATTTCTCAAAAATTGCGAATAGCTACTGTGGGCCTCACACATATAACACTTGTATATATGTCGATGAATTTTAACTCCTGGATGAATGTGTACGGAAACGAATCGGTGAATCGTGTGCGTCAGCTGCGGCATTCGTCGTGCCTGCGCATCAAGTCATTTGATGGTTGTGTCTACGTAACAAGAGGCACACTATATAGAATCCACGAAAATAGTGGCAATCAGAGAGGCCGTTCACTATATTTCACGGCAGTCTCCTCAGGTATGGACTGTCTTGAGCGGCACGAAATCGGTTCTCCGGCTACTTAGAGCTGCACTGAAAGAAAGCTCTTACAGAGTGTTCGTTATTCAAGCTGCCGAGCTATATACACTAGCGGAAGAGCACAGACAACACATTACATTTTAATGCATTACCAGTTGCTGTGGTGTACACGGCAACAAACTGGCGGATGCCGAAGTGAAGAAGGCACTCAAAGAACCAGAGCCACTGTTTGCAATTCCTTTTTCATGAATTCGGAAATCTATAGAACAGCACTTGGACAACCCGGATAATCGGAGCAGACGACTCAGAAGACTGGACCCTACCATGAAATTCAGGCTGCCAGCAATAATTCAGTGCAGCCGTGCCGGTTTTCTGCGCGGACGTAGGCAGATGACGGAGTTTATGTGCTGGCAAGTGCTCCTGACGTGACGCACCGTGTCTCTAGACTGTGAGCTGTGCAATGTGAATGAGACTATAGGTCACGTGCTGTGTGACTTCCCTGAGCACGTGGAAGAGCGACAGAAAGTTGAACAATGACCTTACGCACCTCGACAGCCCACCGCTGTTGGCGAACGTTAATTTAGGCCCTTGGCCGCAAGTTAAGTCGTACTTTCATGCCATCCGCGCCTTACTTGACTTTTTAGAATGTGCGGGACTAGACTGTCTTTGACTAGACCTAATTACTCGTTATATGTTTTACATCCTTGTTGTTTGTCCATCGTCACCCATCATGCTCCACTTTCTCCCTCTTTCTTTACCGCTTCCCCTTTCTCCAGCGCAGCGCAGGTGGTTAGAGGAATGCACCTGAGGCCGACCTCTCTATATTTCGTATCATTAAACTTTCTCTCTCTCCAGATATTTTCGGGCAGCGGGAGTAAACATCCTTTTCAATCGCTAAAAATGATTCGCTTGCCCGAATGTATCATTATTACGCGGCCCTAGGATGAAAGCAAGAAACGTGAATATTTGCCGATATCGCGTTGTACAGAGAAAGTACAAGGAACAGGAGTGGCAAAGACACCTATAGAAGCACCCTACCGCGGAGTTACGACATAGGCTTAACGCGTATGACGCCGCTGTGTCGTCCACAGGGACATCAGATCATTTTATTTGGAATAAGCAAGAGCGAGCGTAACGGTCCCGGAAGATAAGGTGAATTATGCATAACGTAAACTCGACGCACCTGTGAAAACGGGGCAATATTCTTCGCGAGTGTCGGCTGCAACCGCTGCTCGCCGCATGAAGCTCAAAATGCCAATGCAAAAGTCAGAAACACCGGAAACCGTGTTCGCCCTTTACTGCATTGTCGACATTTTCACAGATGTCGGCATTTCTTGCTAGGTGTCGAATTCGCAAGGTTCGCTTCCTTATTTTATTTATGCGCATGCCAGAACGTAGACGACACCACAGCGTTGTGCCAGTCTTTCAAAACGCTGTGCAAGCCCATATCACAATCTTAGAAACCTTACGACAAAGAGGTGTGCGTTTGTGTAATATCATACGAACCCATGCATTGCGCAATCACACGTGCTTAACACGGGTGAATCAACTTCGCCACATTTCTGTAACATGTGGCGTCACCAGAAGGTTCGTTGTGTTGGTTTGCTGTCCTGCGGAAGGTGATTCGGTACGACGGGCGTGCTGTATTGGTTGGGGTTATGATATTCCACAATATCCCGGATCCCGTTCAAAGGCGCACAGACATTAGGGGGAAAGAGGATGTTGTGACCTACAATTTGTCTGCTCATTCCAGCGCGTTTAATTGTGAGCCATAGTTTTTGGAGATTCTGGGCAGAAGCAAAAAAAAAAATAGTGCGGGAAGTAGGGAAACTTTTAATGCCATACACACTTCTCGCGTTAGTGACACTTCTACTGTCGGTTTTCGGAAGCAAATCTTATTTTCTCACTGTTAATCTTTTCCAACAACGTACCTCAAAGCTGTGCGCATTTGTGTATGTAATGTTTGTCATCAGCGTTTACTTTTGGTCTGCTAAAGTTAAGCCTCATATTTTTCCATTTCACAGAAAGCAACGATGACCTTTAGTTTTCTTTGGATGGGAGAATGGAGAGGAAGAACCTACGGAAACAGACAAAAGAGCGCAAGGTATAATATGATTAGATTACATTAAAATTAGTTGTGTTGTTTAAAACAAGCGATGTATCTCGAAATTATCAAAAACAACATCTTATATTACATGAGCTATTCTAGACATTACTTTAACAGCACCAACTAAGGCTTATCTTTTTAAATAGCGATTAGCATCCTTTTCATTCATCCCACACGTTGCGGTTTGTGTGGCGTTTCTAAGCCTGTTCACCCCGGTGGTCTTCTATTTTTTTGTTTGCGAACCTCCTTGCGAAAAATTGAGGAACTAGTGGCGCAGAGCATACGATAGAGACCAGAGACTCTATAACAAAATTTACACAGCAGCACAACCAGAGCAGCAGATACAAACCACAGAGCCCGAGTAAGAACGCTGAGAACCGAAGGCGAAGAACGAACACGAGTAATAGAACACCGACTCAGAATGAAACACGCTGGTGCAGTACGCGACAGAGCGGGCCAGACAGCACGAGGCGAATGTGATATCTTGCTTCACTTCTACACAATGGTACGCAACATTTCTATTTTGTCGGGTTTCTTCTCCCACGTGTTCAAAAAGGAACTGAATACAGTAAAATGAATGGCTAAGGATTCGGAGATAAAGTTTTTCGGAAACCCGCTTCTCTGGAGAAAAGCAAAACTAACATTGCCTGAGGCGTTTCGGCAAGATTGGATAATATTTGGCATTGCGCTTGTAAATAGCTTGCGAAGATGCACAGTGTAGGGTTTCTGAAGAGATATAAGATAAAGATAACGAATTACTGTAGTTCGTGGACGGAGCTCTTAAGGCAAGCTCTTCAAATGCGCTGCTTTGCCTCTTGACAGAAGTGGCGTTTTTGCAATTCATTGTTTATGCCCCTGTGAAAAATTGATCAAATATGAGCAAAAAGAAAACAAACATACGAAGTTTGTAGAACAACAAGGGAAACGGGCTCGCGGAAGTACCGGGAACATCCCCGCAGATAAAATATTTATATTTCCTTGTCCCGATTCCTGTGTTTCGCCCCTGAAACATCGAAGGACGCGCCGAAGTTACAGAACCGTTGGACTAGTGTGGAGAGTGAATAAAAGAAAAAGTCTAAAGGCACAGTGGTTTCCAAATGAGTTCTACGTGCTTTTACCGTTACGGTATGGTTTGGTCCAGACTTCCGCGTCATCTCTATATTGAAAGTTCCAATTGGTTTTACCCGAATGCCATCTTCTTGTGGAACTTCCCGTTAAGAGAAATCTTCAGCTGAGGAGCTTATATATTGCTCAATACATGCAAGTTACTCAGCATTCACTTCCCCAATATTGCAAAAGTTTGCTCGATATATAATAAAACGATAACCTACCGATCGTAGCAAGTGGATATTTTATTTGTGGAGGCATTCTTATGAAAAGTGCGATTTTTTTTTTGCGAAGCTCGCCGGGTTTCGGGACTGTGGGTCCTACGGCCTGGCTGTTCTCTTGCCGATTAGGCCAACCAGACTCAGCAGAGTATGCGCGCCTCTGGGTTCCTTGCACCACCACCAGACGGCACTCGCCTCCACACATTCATGAAAAGTGTGCAGGCGAAACGTGTATGCGGAAAGGTGTAACGGTTCCAGGACTAACTTTTGGATATACGGTTGTTTGCTTTAAATCAGGGGTACAATCGGGACTCGATCGGAACCAAAGGTCAGTGGGTCGCCTCGCTTTGGGCGCTCACGGGCAGACTACAAATGAAGCTGTGCAGGGTGATATGGGCTGCACTAGTTTTGAAGTGAGGGAAGCTCGCAGTAAAATTGACTATGAAGAACGGCTGAGAGAGAGAGAGAGAAAATAATGCAGAGAAAGGCAGGGAGGTTAACCAGGGATAGTTCCGGTTGGCTACCCTGCGCAGGGGGAAGGGTTAAGGGCTGAAGAATATGGAAGAATGTAAATGGGCTGGAAGAGTGTTGAGGTATCTGTACAGGAAAAACATTGATTCACAGTTGAGGAAAAGAACTAGGAAGCTTACCACCAAGTATGCGGCCTGTAGGGTGGGCAACAAAGAACACCAAGCGGAAAGTCAGAGGGGCTGAAATAATTTCATGGGTGGCGGCAACGGAAAGGAACCTGCCATGAGATACTACATCAAAGCAAAACACGAAATCAGGAAAGAAACAATTTGATAACTCAAAGGGAAGCTCATTAATTTTCGAATCGAGATCTGGATGCCTTACGTTAGGTATAACAAGGAAGAAGAAGCATGTGCTTGCTGCGGTAAAGCTAGGGAAACGATGAAGCATCTTTTATTAGAATGTGAAGACGTCTGCCCAGCGGTCGATTTGAGCACCACTGGCCTTCTTGAAGCCCTTGGGTTCAGCGAGAGCAGAGGAAAAGTAAACGTGTCCGCAATAGGGTTTAGTAAGAGGCGATTGGAAGATTGGTGGAAGAAAAGTAGGGAAACGACAAAAAACGGAGACATACAAAAGCGAAGTTAACAATAGGGGGTCAGATAATTTGGTTGTAGGAGTTCAGTGTTTCTTTTTTCTTTTCTTTAACGTAGGTAGGACATTAGGCAGTATAATAGCAAGAGCTTGGTGGCGCAACCCACCGCTCCGTTTTGAAGGGGAGGCTCATAACATCCATCCATCCATCCATCCATCCATCCATCGTGAAAGCGATGGTGCCAGCCGTACGGGCGAAAGAATAATGAAAGACCCAGAAAGATCGCCTTCGCGCACTGGCAGCTGCGCGGTAATGAGGGAGTAAATGCTTCTTGCGTATAGAATGCACTCAAACTGCGCTACGGACGTATGCGCATGCTGCCTCTGAAGATGACGTGTTCAAGGCGCCCGTCACACTCAGTAGTAGTCAGCAACTCCACTTAAGAAAAGGCTCGGTATAATTTGCGTGTGCCCATGCTTGCGTGCGTCCGTGTGCGCATGCGTGTGCTTGTGTGCGTGTGTGTGCTTCGACTATTTGCGAATTCGCACAAAGTTTCGCAGTATATAGATACCAACTCCTTCGATTTGCTGTATTTTGTTAGTAAAAAAGAAAGGCTTGGAAATCTACGGTACTTGTCAGTATCGAAACTTGGTCTGCATCCCACCTGCCCGATGGGGTCTCCGCTTGGCCTCGAATTACTCTTCTTTCTTCTTACCTGCTAGCAGCGAACGATGCACGTGAACTAGGACGATAAATTCTTGAAAGAAAAATTCATCCAAAAATTGACTGCACTGTACTATTTTAAGAGGCCGTGGTTGGACAACCAGGAAAAATTCTCAGCTTTAGGGCACAGCGCCACGCTTCGTTAGTAGGCGCAACGCGCAGAGAAAAACGCGAGAGAGAGAGCGGAGCCTGGCTGCAGTACGTGGCACATACATGACGCGCTTCGTTGCCGGATCTTTGCCGATTCTCTAAATATCGAATCTCCGTCAACCAAATTACGTGTGCACCGTCACTTCAGTGCTTAAAAGGATCTGGGATTATAACGTGGCCAAACACCGATATGATTATGAGGCACTGCGTAGTGAGGGACTGCGGGTTAATTGTGACTACTTGGGGTTCTTCTACGTGCACCCAATCCACGGTAGGCAGGCGTTATTTTATTTCGCCTCGTCTAAACGGACGCCGCAGTCGGTATTCGGTCCCGTGCTCTCGGGCTTAGGAACGCTCCGCCGAAGCCACTAATTGACTACCGTGGGTTCACTTGAATGCTAATCGCATTAAAGACGGTAGGCATCTCCAACGATTAATCGTGCCTAAACTTTTTTCGAAGCTTTCAAATATCAAACTCAAATCATCGCAGTAGAACATCTAGTCAAATTTTGTAATGCTTATCGGAATTTATATTGTAGCATATGGCATCCTACATATTAAGCATAATTTAAGAAGGATGCACGGTTTGTCTGAAGGCTCTTAAGGTCATTTTTATTGCCTATTTATTGCCGGCAGTGCCCATAACAAGTTGAAGTTCTTTTCATAATTATGTAACGCTGAGCATTACACTGGCAAAACGATGGCGTCTTCAATTTTTCGTCATCTTTTTGCCAATGTAAAACTCAGCTCAACATAATCATGAACGTGCCCCAACTAGCCCCTGTCATTGCTTTAATCAAACTCTTCTTTTTAATTTTCTGCTAACCGGGGAAACGCACGTCACACTGCCATTTGATAATTCCGATTAAAAAAATTCAGCGATGATCACAATACTACCTATTACAAAATTCGAGCGCACCTCTAAATATGTTTTTTATTTCGCAATATATTGGCTGGCGTAGACAATCGGTCTCGTGCCGCTTGCTGCAAGCTGAGCCGAACGTTGCAAAACAAGTAACGCTCGAGCTCAACGATAGCGGCGAGCAAAGTCGGCGATCGAGGAAAATATGATCTGCGGGTGAAGTGCGTCAGCTTTTGTACGTGACTCGCCAAAGGTTTCAGTGCAATCGCTCGTTCCCGCGTGGCTAACAGAAAGTACTATGCTATTCGCGCAGCTCGTGCAATCCGATTACAGATGCTATCGCGCCATCTTGTATTAGAGGTTGGATTGCGCAACATTTTGAGGGGACACAGAGCAGAGAAACTCACACCACAGAGCGCTTGTAGTCTGGCGCTGCACTCTCCTTTTTCACCCCACGCTTTCGCCTCACTCTCCTACTCCGCTTAGCGCATCATAGGTTCTCTGTAGCCTCCTCCTCCGCTTTCCCTCCTCGAGCTCTCTTCGCTATCGTCTCTTTCATCTCCCGCTGCCCTCCGCGTTCGTTTTCACCTTTTGCTGTGCTCGTACGCACGGTTGAGGGACCGCACCGACGCTCCCTGCAGGAATGGGCGCCTAAGAGCTGAGCTCTAAGAATAATTTTGACGACAGGGCACCGCTTCGGCGGGCTCGTTGTTTCACTGGTGTCACCTGCAGCTTGCGAAATTACTTAAAAGGCCAGAAGCGAAAATGTCAAGCAGAAAAACGGCTTCTACGAAGAAGCCGGAGCATCAGACAGTACATTCAAGAAGTTAGGAAAAGATTGTACGAAGAGCAAATGCCACCAGCCAATATGAGGATTCGCGCCCGGTAGGGACGCGGAAAAGAAAACGCGAAGCTACGGTAAACAAGTCCATCGGGCAATGATTGCGGCCCAGAACACGTTCCTTGGCTTTCAGTGCTTCCTCTTGTAGGCCTTACGACGGAAATGACGAAATACCGGAAACTGGTTAAGGGAAGACGCATGCCCCCGCCGTCTCTTCCCGTCGGTCCAATTGCGAGATTCCGCCATATACACGCAGCATAGACAGGCGCTCTCTTTTTATTTGTTTGTTTGCTTCCCTTTTGTTTGTTTTTTCAAGAAAGGAAATGCAACTTGGTAGAATTGCAAATATCTTGTTTGAAATACGCACTGCTGCTTATGTGTATCTCTCCACCGAATACTTCTTCAGAGGCACAACAATGCACTTATGAAGATTCCATTCATATGAAGTCTTGTACAGAGTACACGAATGCTCATAACTCCCAGGCATAAGAATGAGCTTATGAAGGCTACATTCATCGCGAGTTCTGTGCAGAATATACAAATATACATAACACACGTACATGCGAATGTACTTAAGAACGCTGTATTAATCTGGTGTTCTGTACAGACATACCATTTGCATATAACACAATGCTGAGTATTTCTCTATAGGCATTGGAATCCAACTAAAACCCTAATACAGAGTTTTCTATGGAAGGTTTCATATTTGGTAGTTTGGCGCCTCAGTCTTGGGCTGTTACACGAAGAATTCCTCGTTTTAGTGTGTAGTGATATCAAACTACCACGGCTGTAAAACACCGAAGATATCTCTACAGCTGCTCTTAAAGCACTAATCGGATGTGAATTTAATGAATAAATAGGTAAGAGAAGGAATAAGTATTAAGGCAGTGAAGGAATTACTGCTTCACGCACTGCAACTGTCAAGCCCAATCTGCTGACTCCAGAGGGGCAGCCTGCACCGCCTTCCGGAAGGGGAGGGCGGTGTACGGTAGGAAACAAAGGCAGAGCGATAATACAAGAGAGGAGAGAGTAAAATAACACGAATTTAGATAAATACTGCAGAAAGACTTCGTATCAGTTATCCATATATCACCGATTAGGAAACTACCTCGAAAGAGTTTGTCACCCTACCCCGCACACGGGCACTGTTACACTCTAAGAAAAGTTTACACCCTTTGGGTCGTATCCTGCCACGCAACAATAAACCTCGTCTGACTTGTCCGCATTTCCTTTCTTTAAGGCTGCGAGCTCGGTACTTCCCAGTAACGAGTGGCATGCGCGTTATCAGCATGACATAGCATTGCCGACAGGAAATCAGCGGGCGCGGCGTTTTCAAGAAAGGAAACGCAAGCAAGGCAGATGACGATTATCGTTGTGTGGCAGATATACACTCCGAAGGGTGTAAACTATTTTTCAGAGTGTAGATCCCGTGGTGCATATCGTATCGCACATGTATCGTACATGTATCGTGGTGTATATCGTATCGTAGCTGCCGGCGACCTGTCGGCCGCCGGCAGCTTGCGCGTGCGGTAACTGGTCAGTAGTCTATTCCTGGGTGCCGCGCAAGTGTTCGAGTGTCTTCACTTAACCACAGCTTTCCAAGTGGCCAGCAGCGGTGAGGTCAAGGCTTTGCCCGCATGCCTGCGTCCACGCGTACCCGACTTGGAAACGTAACAAGTCGGCCCGTTGCTGCCGCGTAATACTGCGTGCGGTGATAGAGAGCAGCTTGTCCCCGCGAACGGCGAGTGGGTCTCGACGCTGTTGTTGGAGGGGATGCATGATGGCGAGAACGCACGTAGCGGCTGTTCTGGGAAACGTCGGCGGGTGACAGTTGGTCACCCGCCAACCTCGTCGGCGCGCTCGGTTCCGGGCACGTCGCAGCGGCTTGGGACCAGCTAGGTCTGGGCAGCGTCGAAAATACTTACTGGCAGCTTAGACACTATCGTGAGATACGCTTTAGGTATCTTGTACGTATCTGTCATGATACATCCGACAACATGGCTACAAGTATCGGTGTATTTATTTTACACCGATCGACGTATCTCGTATATAAAGATACAAGATGCAGCTATCGCAAAATTCAGGTAGACGCCCGGGGTCGCTGAGGGCTAGGAGATGGCGGCGAATAAACTCGCATTATTGGACGGCATTTTCATGTCAACCAACGTTTTTAATAAAGAACACATGACAACGAATTAAAACTATGCGCATCGACAGTGTGCTACAAAGAAACTTGAACGAATGGCAAGTGCCCGCCTGGCTCTCCTTTCTTGGAAAAAAAGGATAACGTGTCGTGCTAATATGTCCGATACGAGAAACCGGGTTAACTGAAGCTAAAAGCGATCGTTATTATATTTAGACGAATATGTGGCCGATTAGTTTGAGGTGATGAACGTACAGTCAATACGGTCGGTTAACAAAATGCCCTAATTAATTTTTAGATACCTTTTAGATAGATTATTTTATATAAATGCCTAAATAAAATATATTAAAATAAAGTCTGCCCTCTAAAGGGCAGGTTCTAATTGCAAAATTGAAGCTCGACACACCTCCCATTCTCGAACTATGGTGTTGGTGGAGGTGCGGTAGAAGACCACCATCCGCAGCTCGGTCGAGTCGTATACGAATTTGTCGGTGGTGTCATACCTATTTTTTTTTTTTCTGCGTAAAATACACCCATCATCAACTACCAGTGATGGCGGTACTTATCAAAACAGTATTGATTCGGAGTTTCTGGTAAACATACGAATGAATTTATCAAGGCAATATTAATCAGGATGAAGGGCTCGTTCGATTGCAATTATCAATGAAATGCCGATCAGTATAGACATACCAATTCAGTTATCAAGACAGTACTGATACAGAATTTCTGTAGGCGTACAAATGGACTTATCTAAACTATAGTGATATCGAACTCTCAGTAGGCAGACAAATGTATTTGTTAACACAATACTGATCACGAGTTCTGCATGAACATGAGAATGTGCATATCAGCACAATACCATCTCAAATTCTTTATAGGGAACGAAATGCAGTTATCAGTATGGTGTTGTTGAGGAGTTCAGTAGGCATATGAATGCGCCTACCCACCCACTACTAATCAGGAGTTCTTCATGGTCAGCGAAACGCACTTATCAGCACAATACAAACAAGGAGTTCTCTGCAGGGATACGAATTCACTTATTAACACAGTGCTGTTCCGATCAATACGTAAAGATAAAAACATATTTTGTGTTACGTCAGCATGTCACAGTTATATTGGTCCCTCTCCGGCGTCAATACTATGTGCGTCAAGACAATTTGGCGTTATTCAATTAATGCTGTTTTCTGGAGCAAAGGACGCTTGCCCAGGCCCCGTTGCGCAGGGCATGTCACAAGAACGCGGTAAACATCAGTGGGCGTGCTCGTACTGTTGGTAAGAGAAACACACATTACAGACTTGGTGCGGAAAGTACCTTCACTAGCATGCAGCATCCCTCACCACGTCACAAAAGAAAATGCATCGAATCTCCACTAGAATTACCGAGCGCAATAGAGAGATGTCTGTATCTGCAGTCACCGTCTGACGACTCCATCAATTCGCAGGGCATCACTATTTCACCGTATCACCTGGAGCAAGTGTTCCTAAACAAAATAGTGACCAAGAGTGTAGGGTGGACTTCGTCAAAAGACTCCGAAGGTTGTGACGACGCGAGAGCGTGCCCGCTATTGCATATAGCTTGAAATACCCGTTAGGCTCTCACTCTTACTACTTGCACCATGAATTGGCAAAAGACAGCAGCCCTCTGTGCTACCAAGGAACTTACTATAAGTCTGTTTTCTTTCACTAATTTTTTTTCGGCCTCTCTCTTTATCTTGCGTTAAGGAGGGAGGGGGGTGCAACGTAGCTACCACGTTTTCTTTGTGAATGCCACTGGAAAGCATCGGCGAAAACCATCATTGATGGTATTGTATTACCCAGCCTATAGGTGGTTATAAAGCGCCTGCAACTTTTGCGAACCTGCGCGTTTGAATAGTCAGCGGGCGCTGCGAAGGTACATCACCGAGACACCGCAGCCAATGCGCTCTCGTGAATTTGCCTTTATCCGCAAAATGCGTGTAAAGAAGCATCTCCCGCATACTCGTACATTTGCGTTTACAGACCTTCAGCTCAAGCGACCAATCTCTCCTGCATTCTCAATCATTCTCGAAGAGAGTTCTGAAAGCTATTTTCGGGACAAAGCTCAGTGGTGTCTACCGCTAGTGCAACTCTTGCCTCGAACATATGACGCCGCGGGCATTCTAAAGTAGAGCTGCGGGCTTCGCAATCCAGGCCACACGTGCTGTAGTTCAACCTCTTTCGAGCGACTCAACGCCAAAGAGGTTGCTGCTTCTTTGAGGCTAGCAAGATGTGAAACTGCCTCAGGGTGTGTTCGAGCTGTGCGGTCAATTTGGTTCAATTTATCGTTTATTTGTTTTACCCGCAACAACAATTTCGAGATACGGGCTCAACGTGAAAGGTACTCTCACCTTCGAGAAGAAAGCCAGCTCACTTTTCTTTTCTTGCAAACTCTCGAAACTGCCGAAGCCATTCAGTCCTCCCAAGACTACATGGAACTGAAAGTATGAGTATTGCAAACGTAAGAAGAACAAGAAGGTACGCACCTGATAAAGGTGAGATGGGAACAGAGATGGAAAGTTACCGTTGGTGTTTTGGGCCTCTTTGATATGAAATTGGCATCACAAACAATGGCTTCTCGCGAAAGAAAACAACGCGTTAGAATATTGCAAACGTACCAGACTGGCAAGCTAGCGGCACCTCTCACTGGGAATCGCAGTTTCCCCGATCCCGGGGAAAAGAAATT
Source organism: Dermacentor andersoni (assembly GCF_023375885.2). Taxonomy (NCBI): domain Eukaryota; kingdom Metazoa; phylum Arthropoda; class Arachnida; order Ixodida; family Ixodidae; genus Dermacentor; species Dermacentor andersoni. The sequence continues at coordinate 103,065,882 of NC_092823.1, forward strand.
GAGCACTCAGCCTCAGGTAATCATGGCGAAATCGGGCAGCCAATGGGATCGAAGCTCAACAAGCATCCGGCCGCGGCGGTGCTGAACTACTCGTCATCGTCATCATCGGCTTATCTAGGTACACTGCAGGACGAAGGCCTCTCCACGCGATCTCCAATTACCCCTGTCATGTGCAAGCTGAAACCGCCAAGTTATGCCCGCAAAATTTTCTAATTTCATCGCACCGCCTAGTTCACTGACGTCCCTATATATACGCTGCCCCTTCTCGTAGCACCGATTACGTAAGCCCAACTGTTCCAAGAATGCAAGTCCTCAAATTACCAGATGGTGTCTCAATAAGCATGAAACCGGCTCGAACAGAATCGTCTGTTGCGATGGCGAAAGCATGTTCTCGAGAGACAAATAATTCACAAGAGAAAGCCAGAAAGCTTAACTAAGTTAGGCTCAGCTCGGTAGGCGCTACCCTGCGAGTGAAAGAGGATTGAAGTAAGAAAAGAATAAGAGAAGTTCACAGTCTGCACGCACTCGCGTGCATGCACTCACACGCAATAAAGGTTTCATTATTTAGTCAAGCAATCACATAGACCGATGCTTCTCAAGAAACGCATAAGCACTTTGGTGGTTTTATACTTCTCAGACGCACGGGACCACGGTCCGAGGATTGTCTCCGCTGCAAAAAAGCCATCATCTATTTGCCCTCAACCTGTCCGAAACAGAAGCTTCTCATCGTCGTATGATGGGTAGCCACACAAAAGGTTTGTAAGGTTTTTGCAATAGGTCATAGCTGCAGCAACTGTCTGCCATTTCACCATTAGGGAAGAAAAGGCAATGGTACAAAAAAAAGAACCCTACTTTAATGCAGCCCGGTAAGGTTTCTTGGAGTTGAGTAAGACCGCGTAAAAGTTGAGAGCTCATATATGGGCCCACATTGTGTAGGTACGAGTTAGTGAACTCCAGGGTATTCCATTTGCCTCATGTGATGGCATACGCGCGAAACCGCTGAGGGCCCGCGCCGTTTTCGTTGTCGAAGCGAGATTGAATTCCGAAAGTTAACTTGCTTCATGCCAGATCGATTGAATTCATCGCAGGCACTATATGAATTGTTATTGCGGAATATATTGTGTGTTCGTCATTAGGAAAAATGCCCTAAAGTATTCAGTAATTGATAAAAGTTGCGTTCACTGTGTTAACATTGTTTACACTCTTGTAGTCCTTTGTAATTTGATATTTCCGTTTAGTCCCGTATTCCTGTGGTATAGGAGTATTTTTGCTGTAAAGTGCTTGGTAGACACCCTTATTTTCGTTTCATGGATTATTGGGCTTACGCCAAGTGTTTTAACGCTTATAGCCTGTTGTTCCTCGGTTTGCACGGACAAATGTACCAGTGCACTCAAGTCAATAAACTGGTAAATATCGCAAATTTATTCTCTGGTGTGAAAGCTGACGGAAGGGATATATTCAGTGTATTTTTTTCTTAATTCGCATTTTTTAAAATGCGTAAACATTGCTATGCCTATCCAACGAGAAATTTCCCCATCCGCCACGTAAGAAAATGAATGGCTCATACCCCGTAAGCAATGGCTCGTACCCTCGTAAGCAAGAAAAAAAATGCAACGCCTAATACCCACTCGGCTCTGGCCGAGTGTCGCACCGTGCTCAGCGACTCGAGGAATGCCGTGCGCAATTTTGCCAAGGGGCGAATATGCGCGCCGGCGGCCGCCATCATCGGCAAGCTCCAATTTCAAGACCGCGGCAGCACCGTCCGTATCAAGTGGTTCCCGGCGCACGCCGGCGAGTGTGCATCCTCACCGAACCACAACGAGACGGCCCATTCGGCGGCGCGAGCGCTTACCTTCCGCGCCCCCGAGAGTGACCGTTCCGTGTGGTGGTTCGAAACCAAGGACAGACTGACTAGTTATGCCGAAGTAACCAAGTGTTACCGCTTAGCTCGACGGACAATGCCGCCTCCCCACCCGGCACTCAGTCGGGAGGAGGCCGTAATCCTAAGACAAATACAGACCGCGTCACTCCTCGTCCCCGCAATGCTGCACGTGCTTCACCCAGAGCTCTATTCGAGAGGGCTGTGTGGTGTTTGTGCAGCGGGTCCGGCGGACCAATGGCACATCATGTGGGACTGTGCCAGGTTCCCGACGGCAGCTAACTCCAGGACTTACCCGCCAGAACTTCAAAGTGCACTGCAGTCTACAGACAAGGACTCACAACTGTGGGCCGTCCAGCAGGCCCGGGGTGCGCTCGAAAAGCACAAGCCTCGTGACCCACTACAAACGGGCCCAACGGGGCTAGTGCAGAGTAGAGTATAACCCCGGGTCGACGCTTGGCCAGCGTCACGACTCGTTAAATCGTCGTTTGCCGGCACTTTATTAAAGTTATTCCTATCCTATCCTACCCACGAAAAGCAGAGTCTACAAGCGCTCAGCAAAGTTATTTGAATAGTGCATACTTTCATTGAAATCACCCATACAACACACAGAGCAGCATACGTTTCAATAAAGCGCAAACTCAAAACAATCATCCGAACCATTAATAAAGCTTTGCATGTCCAATCAGCAATTGTAGAGGCGTTTTTGCAATAGCTTCGCTGGTCATCTAGGCTGGTAAGGACCGATAAGAGTTGACAAGGGTCGGGTCGTTGATAAGGTTTATAACGACCGATGAGGGTTAATAAGGGTTTATGCTGGTCAAATCAAGTATCATAACATCAATAATGACACCAGGCTGCGTGGATATGAGCAAGTGACACAATGCTTACGCACCCTTAGGCAACTAAAGAAGAGTTTCTGTGTGAAATTTTTAAAGGCCTATGAATTTAACGAATTTGTGCCACTACATAAGGATTGTCTAGCCAGGAGGACGTACATCATTTGCAAGGCAGACCAAAGCACTCTATTCACTAATTAAACTAAGTTCAATACCTTTTTAGTAGCCTACGTCAAGCCGCGTGTTTGAATGAGAAAATTGTGGCGAATAATTACAAATGCCTAGTTCCGTGTCTGTACATTTCAATATGGCCGTGTAGACGAACGAACAAACGAACTTGCACGAAGCTTAAGCTTCGCCTTTAAGAGTGCAACGCGCTAGCATTCAACGATCTTTGACTGCTTATCACGCTTCCCATCTCAGGCGCACGAGGCCACGGTCCGAAGGTTTTCTCTTCTGCAAAAGCCCGTCACCAAAGTGCACTCAAGCTTACCGAAGTGCAAGCCACTCATCTTCGTATGAGCGGCTTCACCTTGAAGAAACTCGGAGAATTTCGAATTCTGCAACTCTCGAGGAATAACTTTGTCGAGAATGCAGGACAAATAAGATATGAGCAACTTTTAGTGATAGATCGGTGTGGCAATGTATAACCCGCATATACGGCATGTCATATAGAGATGCGTGGCCTATACATAAACCTAAATATACACGGGAATTTTCGGTCACGGGCAACTCCGCCTACGCCGACACCGGATTTTCAGCAACTCGGGGCTTTTATCGGTATCACATTAAGAAATGCAGTCACAATTCGCGTGATTCCGCATGCCGCACAGCGAAGCGCGGCTATATGTTGAATCCGTACGTGACGTAAAAGGCTGACGTATAACGCAACCACCGTCGCGCTTGCGTCATCCCACAATCTGTTGCCGATTGGCGCTTTCTCCAGCTCCCGATCGAACGCACAGACCGCTTCAGCAGCAGAGGCGCAGTGGAGTGCTTTATCGAGCTGTGCGGCGAAGCTTCATTTTACCTCGCCCTATTGCTTCACATGGGGCAGGGGGCAGGGGAGAGAAAGGGAGGGTTGCACTGGGAGTTGCGCCTTGCGGCTTCGCATGCGCAAGCAGGTAAATTGAAAGATCTCTTTGGCGGCAGTTATTTCAGTCTACATGGCCGTTTCGATAATGGGGCCATTTCAACTTTCTAATGCAGACATGTGCTGTTATGTTTGTTGCGAAAAAGGTAATATATGTAATTTGCTTAAAGAGACGAAGCATTGTTGCGGTTTCCTTTCGCAAACGATCCCCGCCTGGGCACTGAATTCATCTGTAGTGGAATAATTCTGGCAACTTTTGTAGGCTTTGTTAAAAAAAAGGGTTTGAAGAAAAAATAATGCTGTAAATATAGCTATGCTTGTCACATCACAAGAACTTTCGTTATTCGTCATTAAACAAGAGTTAGATCAACTAGTCTATCATTGTGAGGCCGACATTGCAGGTTGTAGTGGTTGCTAATGCCTATAATTAAGTCTTGGAAGTTTATATCCATGTGTTTATGCAACCTGCCGCATTTATTTCAAATATTTGCTTTGTTAACTTAGGAAGCAAGTACATAAATAATGCTGCCGCACGTAAAATAGAACTCATAGCTATATGCACGGAAGTGGTGGAAATATAATATTGTTCTCAGCTTTTGTGAACAGGGTCCCTACTTTCCTTTAAACTACTGTGTCGTTACAGACACTGAAAATCACCCGTGAAATGTGTTTTGAAGGCGCGAAAATCCAGGCAGTAACGTTAGCATGAGAACCTACCACGCGATGTTGTAACTTTATCGCTTCGTCTGACCAAAGAACAATTGTTACCATGACAAGGCATACCAGGAGACGGTTACTTTCACCATGTACATGGAGGTGATGACGTCCGCATCTAAGCGCGGTATTTATACAAAATTAAAATAAGTCTTTCACGTTCGTCAACATACGAATATCTAATAAGAACCGTCTTGAAATGCTATTATGTCTCACAGCCGCGATGGGGCCTGAGACATTTGTTTGTTCTGATACATGCCGAGCTTCTTTCTTGTTTGGAAATGTTATCTGAAGTAAGCTGTCGAGCTATTTTCGTGAGCGATGAATCTCGACTTATATTCGCGAACAAAATTAGCGAAAGTACAACGCTAACGAACGACCAGCTTTGCACCCGCCACAAAGCCAGTCTGGAGATTACGCACACTGGCTTCAAGGAATGCTGTGGATGCAACGCACTCGAAAGCTCCGAGGATGACCTCGCTAGGAGTTCCGGTCGAGGACTCCTACGAAGCACCCAACGAGGTCGAGCTCTCGGGGCAGTTCCCACGAGGATGCCGCTCGTGGCATCGACTAGAGAGATTCAGTAGACGCGATTACGTTAGAAAAAAGTGTATCGTGCTCAATGTTTTTGGTTTTTCTAAAAATTTATGGATCGACCTATATTCGAATGATCATTTCTACTTCCCGGTGAGTTAAATATACAGGAGTCGGCCTATGTTCGAGTAAATGCGGTAGCCATCCTGACTGAACAGCTAATCAAGATGGCAAAGGTGCTATGAGGTGAAGAATTAGGCAGACAGCAAAGCTGGTAATGGCAGCTTATTCGTAAAACTAACATCTTCAAGGCTTATAGCGTATATTGTGTAGTTCATATAAAGGGTTTCTTAGTTAGCGTTAGCCTCTGACGACCGAACACTGCAGCTCTTATAATTGCAGTTCTTGATTGTATAATAATTATAATTACAGTGTATTATATTTGTATTTTTTATTAAAAAAGAAACGATGTTTCTTTTCAAATCTTTCTTTTTGTGGAATAGCTTGGCTAACGTTAGATGGGACACACGGCATAGTCTGTCCGTATTTAGCACATTACAGAAGACTTCGAACTCGCCGACTGCCACTTCCAGAATGGCTGCCCAACTGATAAAAAAATAGCAAAGCAAGAATTCTCGAACGATCTTTATAACTGCAGGAAGCTGTGAACACCTTCGCGTCTTCAATTCGCATAGTGCAGCATTACCCAATGTTTGGCACGCCTTCATGTTCCGTTGCCTACACCCTACACCAGTTCCTTCAAAGACGGTGCCGCAATCAAGCCAGGTTACCATAATGGGCTCTGCAGGCTGGGGCATGTAAGAGAGCTTGGCACAACGCCAAACCATTCCTAACCTTCAGGACTGTCGAGCATGGTCGCCGGTCTGTCTATACATAACTGCATGCAGTAACTTTCAGTGCTATGAAACGATGGAAAGAATGGCCCGGCAGAGCTCTCAGTACCTCGTGGTGGTGGTAAATGAAATTAATAATGTCGAAGTGGAACTATGCCGACTGCGCTGTGCCTTACACTGCACAGTTGCCAGGAAAAGCGACGACGACGACAAAAATCTTCGCTTTGGAAGCAGCGGTAATGAGGTTAACCCTGTTTTTTTTTATCCAACAAACTGTGTCGCGCTATTCGCTTATTATCGCCATAGCAAAGCCAGTGTCTCCTTGGTTGCAGGCTTCTCTGCCGGAGAAGACGTGGGCGTCCCTATGCGCTTAGGGATAAGAGCATTACAGTAGTACGAGTGTTCATCGGCTTCCTCCGGCGGTTCCGCTGTTCCGTACGTTTGGGTGTGTACCAAAGGAACTGAAGCTTTGTGTGTTTCCCTTCTGTTTAATTACATCTGTGCTACCGTTGCGAAAGGAAGTTTCCTATCTTAGTTGCCTCCGGGCCTGTCACGTCAAGCAACACCGCAGAGTACAGTTTCGATTTTACCTTATTATCCTTAGAGAGTCCAACTGTAGTATAGGTTGCTATGCGGGAGTTTATTAGCTTCTCTATGCATTCAGCAAAGCACATCCCACAGTAGTTTTGCTTTGTCTCTTCATATATATATACATATACATACATATATATATATATATATATATATATATATATATATATATATATATATATATATATATATATATATATATATATATATATATATATATATATATATATATATATATATATATATATCTTGAGTTCGTTGTGTGCATATGCCCCAAATTGTAGCGTCGTTACATTTACATTACATTACTTTACATTTACACAACAACCTTGTGTCGCTTGTGGCTGGGAGTGGCGTTCACGAGCGCATACTCCTGCCGTATGGGAATGGCCGAGAGCCTGATGTGCAACTCCTGTGGGTGCGAGGAGACCATCGAGCACCTATTGTGCACCTGCCCTCGCTGCGATGTCCAACACCTCTCTCTGCGGGCAACTTTACGTCGACTGGACTCGAGACCGTTCACCGAGTCAAAGATACTCGGACCGTGGCCACACCCGTCCCTGGCTCGAAAAGCGATTCGTGCACTAGTGCAGTACTTGAAGTACACCGGCTTAATAGACCGTTTATAGTGTCCTTGTGTATGGTGTCCCCCTCCCCCACAAGTACTCAGTGCTTACTCTCTCCCTTTCTTCCTCTTTCTATTCCCCTTTCCCCCACCCCCAGTGTAGGGTAGCAAACCGGATGTGTTTATGGTTGACCTCCCTACCTTTCCTATCCTTGTTTTCTCTCTCTCTTGCATTTTGTTTGTCCCTCGTCATCGTATTATGATCCTGTGTTTTGCGTGGTTTCACGTAATTTGCGCTGGGCATATATTAAAGTGCTCTTGCTTGCCTTTCCATGTTTTCAACCCATCGCAGATGACGATGGATACTTTAAAGGGGTGTGTGGCAGACTAGTCAACGTGAATATGTCTGAACCTTTTTTTTAAATTCAGGTAATATAAGCGGACACGGCACCTGTCGTGTTGGTTGGCTTTTCAACCACGCTCCCAGAAACACTCCCTAAAGGCTAACTACAATGAAATTTTGGCCACTGTAAAAAGCCTAGCTTAACGCAGATATAATGAAGGTCATTGCAAGATATGATGTTTAAAAAATTATTAGGGGTGCCGCAGAAAGCTCGCAAGAGTAGCTTATTTTGACACTGTAATCCAAAAAATTAAAATTTACCGGTGATTGGATACTCTTCATTGTGAAATTGGAGCGTAGCTGTACATGTCTTGTGATTTGGCGATATATTGGCTGGCGCGGTCAACCTACCTCGTTCGGCAGGTTTCAAACGGAGCGAAATGGGGCGTGACTGCCTGGCTAATCGGGAGGTCGCGAGAGGTGGCGTGTGGGTGACGCGTGGGATCTGTTCGGTGCAGCCGCCGCCGCAGACAGACGTCCACTCATGCAGCGCTTTCTTTCCACACAGACGATGAAGGTCATGATGATTTAATGGCATCCACCTCGAAACGGGGCGGTGACAAATGGTCACCTAGCGTGCTTGATTTATTCAGGTACGCTACAATGTTTTTTTTTTAGCGTTTTGTCGAGATCTATGATTTTTTCCCTTCAACATCTACCTTTTATCGCTAGATATTACTGTGAAAGATCCGGCCGTATCAATCTCTTCCCTGCTTTCTTCCGCCAATACTCTAAATGTCTCTTGCTTATCTCGGCTTCTGACCGGTTCACGACGACCGCAACTCTGGCGCCATCTCGTAGTCATCGTACCAGCAAAGCCCGTCTTGCGCAGCACTACGCTTTTCTTCTCACGCTTTTGCCATACCCCCCTCCTCCGCTTTCCTCCTCACACGCTCTCCGCCATCGCCGTCTTCCACTTGCCGCTTCGCTCCGCGTTCAACTGGGCTTCATTAACGCAACGTATAGAAGTTACGAAGGCTCACAACCAAGCGTGCGTCGTACGAAATTCCACCCGTGTGCAAGGGAAAATCAGAACCGAATACGAAATGAACTCTCGCGTTAGGGTTTCCATAACAGAACAATGCATTGCAACGTGGTTTCGTCAAGTTCTGCTTCCGCATTGCACGCAGAGATCCGGGCGTCAGCGGGCAATGCTCCAGTACGCAAGGCACGCTCTTTCATTAGCTCGCTTATCCCCGACGATGCGAAAGCAGTGCGGACTCGCGATGGCGTGACGGGACTGTGACGCAGGGAGCATAAGTGCAAGGCCTACATGCACAGTGAGACTATCTTTTTTCCTTCTACGCTTGTGTGACTTTTATGGGCCCGTGTAGGCTCTTGCGCGAGGTTATGAATGCGAGTTTGCGCAGAGAACTTCCGACTAGGCCATCCGGTGCGCCTGACCGCAAGAAGTTTTCAGAGCGTGGCCATCGTGGCTTCAAGAGAGGCAGTGAAATGGATTGCACATTTAGGTTTGGTTTAGTTTGATTAGACGACAGTACCGGGAAACTCGTGGACACGCACACACACACACACACACACACACACGTGTGTGTGTGTGTGTGTGTGTGTGTGTGCGTGTGTGTGTGTGCGCGTGTGTGCGCGTGTGTGCGTATGTGTGCGCGTGTGTGCGCGTGTGCGCGCGTGTGTGCGCGTGTGTGCGCGCGCGCGTGTGTGCGCGCGCGTGTGTGTGCGCGCGTGTGCGCGCGTGTGTGTGCGTGTGTGCGCGTGTGTGTGTGTGTGTGTGTGTGTGTGTGTGCGTGCGCGCGCGCGCGCGCGTGCGCGTGAAAGCGGGCCACGAAGCAACGTGCCGCAGGTGAAATACCAATCAACGTCGTCGCATTAAGCATGCGATGCTCTTACCGATGCCCTTTCCCATCCAATTTCAATGGTAGTCATGTTTTATTAGAAGTAACCCTGGCAATATTAGCCAGTGTCCCCACTCGCGGCCTTGGCCGTGGACGTCGAAATGCTTTCTAGCGCAGGCATCACGTCTACGTGAACTTCTTTTGGGCGAAAGCCACTGGTGAACAAACCCACACATGCAAACTGAGGGCATCAAAGCTGCCGAATTGGAGACTGTTAGTATGTAATGAACGAGAAAAAAGGAAAAGAGGGATAGGAGTTTCATGAGTCATATCATCAAATGATATCACATAACTTATGCTTTGACTTATAAAAATTGTGCCTCGCACGTGCATGCGTGTGTGTGTGTATGTGATTTAGTTAGTCCTTACAAGGATAAAATTAGTGTACTCCTTGTCCACACGTGTGTTGTTTCCAGGGGTGTCTCTGTTGGTCAAAATGCAGGTGTCGCTTTGGGACAACAGGCCCTTCCAATTATTCAGCGGCGCTTCTATCTTTCTCTTGCTTTCATGGCTGCAACATAGCGACTTCTTACAAATCCATTCTTGCGCTTCGTCAATCACACGTGTACATAGAATTAAGCACACGTGAATCAAAAATAAAAAAACTGAAAGGAATGTACTCGAACGAAGCATTTGAACATGAAGAAATTGTACAGTAAAGAAACAATCGCGGCTAAGAATTGTCGTACTGCGAGATAATGTTACATCGTTTTTTTTTTGTTTTCTAACATTATGAGACATCAACGTGGGGCCACACTGGGTTTGCGTTTTGCGCTAACAATGATCTCTAAATACAGAGCTATTGCATAGCGTGTCGTAGTTTCGCTTTATATGTACGTAATACGCGTATGTTTCTGCTCCTGGCTGCGTTCATTGATTTCATTGGCAAGACTAGCATTTGTTTAAGACTATCATTTGTGTCTTAAGGCATACGTGTCCAGTCGAGCCGAGATTCTCTCATGAAGAACCAGCACAAACCACAGCCGCCACGAGCAGCACTTCCAACAGCACCCGTTCCATAGAAGCCCAGTGTGCTCTCCTTTCCTCCCCTCACATGCGCACTGACGAGATGGGGAAGCTGTGTCAGCATGGAAAAGTGCAACGTTTCTGTCACCACTGCTCCAGCGGTGACTAGCGATGTCCAGTGGTGACTAGCGGTCCCCAGTGGTGAGATGTCTAGCGCATGTGCGCTAGACATCTGCACGCGTCAATGTCCAGCGAAAGTCGATTTGATATGATTGCATAGTTTTGATACGGTTGAGCTGGATTTATAATGAATATTAATGAACACATACAAAGAAACATATAGATATAAGAGAGAGAAATAGCTTTAATGATGACACGCACACGTATATATATACATATATATATATATATATATATATATATATATATATATATATATATATATAACACAATCCTTGTGTTGTTTCCGGCAAGGTGCCTGAATGGCCGTGCTGGCTTGCTTGCCGAACACTTGTGGAAGGAAAATTCGGGAAATATAAAGAAAGATGAAACACACGACGTATAATACAGGCTGTTAAAAAAAATTGTTTAGAACAATAAATAATACACGGCTGTCCTAAAGAGCGGAAGAGAAAGAGGATAAACAGCATCAAGCAAACCATAGTCTTATTTGCTGCTCTGCACATGTGATAGAAATGCAACTCGGAAGCTGAGAGAAAATCTTAACAAGACCTCAAGGCTAATGCGTGAATGAATAGTAATTGTAGGCGTTGAAGAGAGACAGAGAATAAAATCATTACAAAGGTCAAGTATACTATGGTGCGGTTTTCTAGCCTACACGGCGATCAAGTGAAAAAAGTGTAGAAAGAGGAAAAGTGAAAGTGAGAGGGGGGAGGGAGTTTGTACGAATCTCGCACGCAGGACGATGCACAGCAGGAGTAGGGATGGTCGCTCATGTTGGTGCACTTGAAATCTGCCACGGAAATGTCGCGAGAGAGAGAGAGAGAGAGAAGGGAAGACAGAAAGGCAGGGAGGTTAACTAGACTGAGTCCAGTTTGCTACCCTACACGTGGGGAGGGGAATGGGGAGTGAAAGAGGGAGAGAGAGAACTTAGGTGTAGGATGTCTACAGTCTGGCACTCAAGTCTGTTTCCCTCAGGTAGCGAAAAAGCGCTCGAACTGCTTTCTGGGCCAATGAACTATGAGGCCAGGCCCCCAAGATCTTCGCTTCCGTAAATGGCCTGTCATCCAGTCTATTTAAGGCACACTAAAAATGTAAAAATGGAAATGTCGCGAATAAGCTTTTGCACCAGCGACGGAAGTGCCCACTCAAGAGAGAGCGCCCAACCCGTTTAAAGAAATCTCTAGAAAGGCAGTCTGGGCGTCATATTGACGCCGGGTGCATAGTGGGTGCGCGATGGCAAGATATTTCATAAATATCGCCGGTCCATGGACGCAGAGCCAATGCAGAGCCTATCCTGGTATCTCTCCTTTCCGTCTTCTAGAAATCCCCACTGGTCCCTCACTAAAAGATTCCCCGCTTATACTTAGTCTCAACCACAGAAGGTCATCATTCGCTTTTTATCCGAAAAGAAAGAGCGAATGTTACGTTGAGTGGAATCGCGAAAATAAAACTGGACCTTGGGGGCATTTCGGAAGATGCAGTTTTTTTCGGGTTTTGCTTGTTTTTTGTAATATCGAAGGAGATGCGGTACCAGAGAATGCTGCCGGCAAGTCCTTATCAGATAAACCTTCTTATTGTTTGCTTCGTTTTTTTTTATATCGTTGTATCGGGTGCACGGCATTGTATCCCTGCCCACAACGACAGGCGATTGAAGGTGAAATTCCACGAAAGCCGAGATTGAATTTTCAGGCGATGGAGTGTCGCTGTAGAATCTGTGGACAATCACGGTTGGTCAGATCACTCGAAGGTAACGTGTAATTGAAAAAAAGAGAGAGTTGCGATTCGAGCAGTAGAAGAGAAGTCGTCTTACGAAACCACAGGAGCCAACTTCGACAAATAGCCATAGGTGTTCGGGGCATTTCAATCTTGGCAATTTTTGTTGACATTGTTTGATGTAAATAGCAAGGCCGGGGGGGGGGGGCACTGAATACCTACCCCCAGAAAAGAATAAAAATGGGAAAAAGTTGACTGTTTGAAAGCACAGAGGTTATAGTGGACACAACGATAAGAAGGGATCAGTTGCGATGTCTTGTTGTCTTTAGGAGTCAATTGAATTTTCTTGTGCTCATTGTCCGTTGTCCCTGCGAAATTGGAATGTCTTTCTGAAGGGAAACACTTCAATGAACGATCTATCTCAAGTTTGCAAACGATGAGGCGGAAAAAACTACAGTAGCGATAGGATGCCTCAAATTGTGAAGCAACTTGAGATACATAGGCTGAAAATAGGAGGGGCGAATAAGAGGCCACATATCTGAGTGATAGGCTGTTCGACCGGGTTTTAAACTCTTGATGCCTGAAGACAGCTGCGGAATACCATCGATTGTAAAGTCCGTTCCTATTATTGAGTGGTAGGTTATGAACGTACAAGACTTTTTTTTTTATTTAAGGGCAAATCAAAAAGTAATTGCCACTAATTTTTATTAGCCAAAATAAGGAACATACAGGTAAAACAAATATACGTACTATTCTATGTACCCGACACTACCGTTCTTATCTGTAAGCGCATTATGAGCGAGGACAATATGAAAGAAAGAATGAAAGAAAGAAAGGAGGAAGTAAATAAATAAAAAAAGCAAGCGAGAACGGCTGTACGCTTGGTGCGACAAAAATGAAAGACTGCGAACAAAACTCTTAGCAAAACAGAACATTGGATGTGGCTTGCGGTTTTAATGTTAGGCGCGCTCAGTCCCTTATTGTGACCTGCGGTTCTCGCCTAATGAATATTAAAGTATTTTCCTGGGGCGCCTACATAGAGAGACCTCTATCGCGGGGCGTGAAATTTTTTAGGTGGTCTCTCCTACTCTGGGTGAGCTTGTCCATGCTTGCGCCTCAGGACTATCGCTCCTGGAAACCAAGTAAAACTTGTGAAACTGCTCAATCTTTTTTGTTCACTTTTACAATGCCACGAGGGCGTGGTTGGCTGCGAGATTGTCTTCAGCTTGGCTACGGGCTATAGACTTGCGTTCGGAACGGCCCGCGGCGACCTTCTCGGTCTTCACAACATGTCGTGTAACGACGAGTAAAAGGGTTCCCGGCTTTTTCCTGCCAAGGCGAGCTACGCGACTGGAAGTGAGTCGTATTGGAAAGCATTGTAAAGGGGGCTTTCATGATGCACTTCCCCGATCACCAATCTAGGTAGCTCATTCGCCACCGCGCTTCGCTGCTGAGAACGAGGTCCCGGGTTCGACTGCTGGCCACGGCGACCTCATTCTGATTGGACCAGACAAGCAAGACACTCGTGTGCCAGTGCCTTGCTTGCACTTTAAAGAACCGAGGGTAATCAAAGGTAATCTTGAGGCGTTCCACTTGCGCATTCTTTATTAATATTATTAGCTGAATTTAATCAGCTAATAACTAAAAGGCAAATGTGTAGTTCTAATGGTTAAGCCATCCCGCGAGTTGCTTGACTGCTGAAGTTTGTTTACTGCCCTCAGCTTGTTTGTATTGCTGCGTGTGATTTTCACATGATTATGTACAGCTAATTTGCAGGATGAGAATCCTTCAAATTCAGCAATGAAAAGAAAGATATGGCTAAATAAAAAGCCGAGCAAGAGGCGATAGCGTAGAGCAGATTCAAACACAAAGCGAACGTTTCTCGTCCCCAAAGGCGCGCTTCGCATGACAAGCGCTTTGAACTGATCGTATAAACAAACTGTATTGCGTGTCCAGCTTACTGATTAATGTTCATTATAGAGCGATGTTGAAGCGCACCAACTCGCAAACAAAAAGAGAACGGAAAAAGCATAGTAACGCTGTCCTGTCTGCTTCTTTTCTGTTCTTCATTTGCTTTTGGGCTGGTGCGCTTCGCGACCTGTCAGTCGGGGCAGTGTGAAAGGTGCTATAATTAAATATTTATGGCACTCTCGCGAATTCGAGGCTTTATTCTATAATTATGGTCCTGACAGCTACCTAAAAATGCAACAAAAGAAGAAAGCGAGCCATACGTGCTTTGTCAGCTAATCTTTAAAGAAGTTAGCAGCAGCACTTCCAAAACCGAAGGGCAGGGAGTCCTAGGTTGGAGGCACAGATTACCAGTGGTATGATGGCTTTACCAACCTTCTTTTTGAAAGCGTTATTTTGTGATCGTATTAAGATTTAGGAAGCCCTCGTTCGAGGCTGTACGTTTTTTTTTTTTATAGTATGAAAGATTGAGCTGCGTTTAATCACAGAAACTGCAGAAATCGTGCCGTTTCCTTTTTACACTGACTGTCTGGGATCCTTTCTAGAACTACTCTATTGCCGGAACAATTTTCATATCACCCGAGGCTATATTAGTTCACCTTTAACAAGACATCTGTTTTTCGTTTCATTCGAATAAATCAAAACCTCGCTCTTAGGAGCCAATTCCTCGAGTAACGGTGCCGTTATCGGGCAATCTGGCTGATCGAAACTATTGTAACCCTGGCCGCCTCCAGTTACATGTTATAAATGGCACCTGCCGGGAAATCGATTTCCCAGAGGCGGCTGTTTGTTCTCTGATAGGGAACTTTTCTTAGGGGCTCCTTTTCTCGGTATGAAAAACGCACACCTTCTATCTCCCAAGCACTTCTTCTGCTTCTAATTCCTCTTCGTCTTCCTTTTTCTTTTTATTCGGCTGCATTTCGTCTTTTTTGTTCTTTTCCAAATGTTTTATTGCTATAGCAATGATATGGACACATTACGATAATTTCTGCCGTCGCCGTCGCCGTCGCCGTGATGCTCCGCATAAAATCGGAATGCGATGACATCGCGACCGCACGCCGTATATTGTAGGTGCGAGGGTGAGCCGAGTCGAATAGCAGCTTGATGTGGCGGTGTCTTCTCGTGTTCGCAAGGGAGGAAGGCATGGAGCGGGCACGCCGTCCTCTGACGTGCGCATGGTGGGAAGGTGGAGATGTGCGTACGATAGGAGAGGAGAGGGGAAGGGGGCAGGTTAGTGCGCATCTCCTCTATTACTCTTACTACTGAGCGCGGCCACGCGCGTCCTATCGTGGAGGCGATCTCCGCTGGGTTCGAAGGCTAGCCAGTGCGAGATAGCTGATGGCTTCCTGCGTGCTGTGTTCGCGAGCGCCTAGCTCGCGTTTAAACGAGAGGTGGCACGAAGGGGAACTGGCTCATCGCTGCTGCCACTATTCATGCCTGCATTCTGACAGCGAGTATCTGCAGTCGTCGAATGAGCTCGGCCCGTGTTTGCCTGTGCTCGCGTGACGTATATCCGAAATAGCCACAGTTGTACAGCGAAACAGTCTTTGACGCAAATGTCAGTCGAATCACATTTAAGCGGGTTTTTGACCGCTGCCCTCAGTATCCCGAATGTTGGGATAGAGTTTGATTTTACTTGATTTCAAGTGCATAATACTTCATCTGACATACATTTCAGTGAAACAAAGTTCGGCGTATTCATCATGTCAATTGAAAAGTATGAAAGTCAGATATAAAAAGAATGCCGTTCCGAAAATCATTTGATTTCGTTTGGAACGCCGTAGAACTCAGGTACCGTTTCAGGCCTATCGCTTGCGGTGAATAAATTACTAACGTTTAAATTTGGTTGGGCGCAAACCACCAAAGCTTGCACTTTTACAGGTGGAACATAGTTTCCGGAAAACATGTTGGACTTGTTTTCCCCTCAAAGCCCCCATGAGAATGATGCTGATGGGTATTCGAATTGGTTCCCATTGACGTCTAATAATGGAAGCGCGCCTTTAGTTTGCTCACCTACTGTATAGTTGTTGCAGACAAGCTAAAAATATGTTTAGACTCGAAGACCGTCCGTGAACACTCTAAAACGGGTACGGAAATTCTAATAATATATTTTTTTCTTTTGCTTTCAGCCCAAATTGATCCCCGCGGGCAACAGCTTAAGAGCTATAGTCGGAAAAATACGGATGTTAGAAATATTTCCACATTTTTTTCTTTTATTCACATACCCTGGAGGCCTTTTACAGGCATTAGATGGGGCACTGAAAGAAAAAGAGAGAGAGAGGGCAATCGATTGTCAATGTACATACCACCGCAAGTAAAAGAAAATGGTGAATTTATAGTAGGACTCTAAGTAGAACTAGAATAACAGTATGGATAAAGATTCTTACCGCAAGTTTTACGCTTAGGCTAAGTAGCTGCTCCAGCAAAAATCATATTGACAAGTGATATATCTTTTTCAGAGCGTCCTGTAATACACTCCTTTTGTCAGCCTCAGATGTTTTAATAGTTTCAATTTAACAAGTAATTGTGCTGCCGTTCTGTTATTGTTGAATGAGAGAGTTGATTACCTGACTTCAATTTCTGGAAACGTGGCTACTTTCAAGAATTTTTGGTAAAATAATGATAACTGTCTTTCGTCCCTTTTCGTGCGCTAAAAAAGCTCAATAATAACCAATCTAGAAATTTGACCCCGACACTCCACCAATTTTAACTATTTATTTTAATCATAATGAAGCTTATCAATTTATATTCCGTGTAGTGTAGCTGACTGTGAAAATTATCTACCTGTCCCCGCCTATGTATGAAGTGCTCCCGAGGCAAAGCTTGCACTTAATATCATTTGCTACCAACACGGGCTACATAGAACGCTAGATATAAATAATTATCTCTTGCTACAAAGTCTGTGGCCGTACGAATGAGTGCAATCCTACTGCATTTTGCTTCTCTTTGCTGCGCCAGAAATAAAAACGGTATAAAGAAAGTTCACAACAGTGTCGTGCGAGAAACTCTTTCCTAATTTTGGATCGAATATGGCTCTTCAAATTAAGCGTCCAATTTTTATTGAAGCGTATCCGGCGCACTATTTGCGAAAAAAGTGCGCCCACGTTCCAAAAACTTCTCCAAATGTTAGCACTGCGGCTGGTTTCGCAAGTTTGCTTCTCCCCAATGCATCAAAGTTTGAGTTTATGTTTGCTTTCCCTTAAAAGCGAACGTTACCTCATGGCGAACTTGATTTCCCTATTCAAATACGTCTGAGGCGTACGTAAGCCAGCTTCTTCACCGGCTTAAAAAAATAAATGTGTTGCAATTAGGAGGAAGCTTCAGATCGGGCCCAACTACGATGACGTCTATGGCAATGAAATGCTTTTCATTACCCGCGCAACTTCCCGCGCGCACTTGGAAATCTCTGAAGCCATGTCCAGCAAACACAGCCGCTCTTGTTAATCCTAAAACGCCCAAAAGTTGAAAATCAATCTCGGAGACACCGTCTTATTTCGCTAATACTGCATTGTGGTCGAAACATCCCAGAAACAAATCTAACGCAATCACACGTGGCGAACGAGTGGACCAAGCAGCATACCATACAACTTGAGAGTTCCGAAGCCGTCGACTGTCGCCCCAAAGTGCCGCAATTGTTTTTTCACGCTAAACCATAATTGCCAGCATTAGCACCTTACGCTATATTGTGGACCCCTCCCTAAGTTGTACGCAAGCGCATTACGTCTTCCGACGCGTATATGATACAGACCACCATGCATTCGTTCATTGTGAACAAGGCACCCGTATTGGGCGCCGAAACGTCAATCTGGACTTGGAATTTTTTCAGTTGGCGAGTGTACGTTTATTCAGCCATGTTCTTTCCTCGTCAGACGAGTTTTCGTCAAACCCTAGACTTCATATTGTGGAAATAGGGGAGTTACGCAACGCACGTAGATACCTATTCTGCACATGCGCAGTATGACCTCGCCGCTTCTAATAACTAAATCTGCAATGCACTGAGTACATGTGCGCGCCATAAAACAAGATTAAAAATAATTTGAGAGAAAGGAATTCTTAAAACAATATTTCTACCATTGAATCAATAGTAACTTAAATTGCTCATTGCTCAGTAGAAAACATTGCCTTAATAATTGACAGAACATTAAGAACAGAGGATATGAAATAGAAGAGACGGAGCAGGAGGGCAATGATAGAATTTCCATTCCAGAAAATAATCATGAGCCATTCCACTTTGGGAAGGTGGTTGACCAGCGAAGCAGTTTAGCACACGACATGGAGGTGAAACATAGTTTTGAACAGAGGTACGAACTCATTTATTGTCTTGACGGGTGGTCATTGTGACGAAAGGTACTTAGACTCATTTATGGTCTGGATCGGTGGTCATGATTTTACTCACAACTACAGTACCATCCTTTGATAATGTCAAATCAATGCACGTATGCTGCTGGGTGGCCGGTTAGGCCAGACCGGTGTGGCATCGCAAGGAAGATGTCTGCAACGCGGAATGCGTAAACCACTCCCTTTTCGCTACCGACACATCCACATTCAAATCACCGACAACGGCAGCAGGGCTAGTGTCGTCACAGCTAATTCACGCAATAGCCTTACGAGACTATGGGTCATCGCATTTTTTTATTGCTTACGGCGGTATAGGAGCCATTGCTCACGCAGGTATGGGGGTTTGATGATGACAGTTTTCGAAGTGCTTCTTTGTATGTTGCATACGTGATTAGAAAGAACTTAAGCAGTGTTCGCTTCACTTTGCTGAGTACTTGTAGTCTCTGCTTTACGGGGTTATGAGTCATAACATTTTTTGCTTGCTTACGGGAATATGTATGCTTAAGGGGGTATGAGCGATTGATGATGATAGTTTTAGTTCACAGAACAAGAATCCACGGAACCCCAGCCATGTACAGGTTCGCTGTAACAGAACAGAAGATTAAGAATCGATGGTGCAGTGCAAAAGGCAAAACAGGGGCCTTATTCACAAACATGAATTGCGCTAGAATTGTTCGAAGGGGCAATTCGAGATCATCCTGGCACTGGCTACATTTATAGTGAAGGTGGCCATTCCAATGGCAAAGAACACTTAAGAGCAAAGAGATTTTTGTGAATTCTGCACCAGAAGTTTAGGAGCGAGTAATACAGAGCATGGCGATGGATAACAGAGATAACAGAGAACAAAAGTTATACAGGAGAACATCCAGACCAGCAGATCAAAAACACAGAGCCCGACTTAGAAGGCAAAGAACCGAAAGCGAAGAATAGACATCAGTAATAGAAAGCAGACAAAGAACGATATGCGTTCGTACAGCACGCAACAAAGCACAGCGTACACTAAGAGGATGATGTGATATCCTGCTGCCTTTCTACGCAATGGTACCGATCATCTTTCTTTGGTCGGGTTTCTTCTCCCACGTATTCGACAAGAAGTTGGATACAGTAAAAGAAAGGGATAAATATTCGGAGATTCATTTATTCTGAAAACCCATTTCTCTAGAGAAAAGCAAAACTAACATTGACTGAGGCGTCTCGGCCGGTATGGAGAAGAAGATTTGGGATCGCGCTTGTAGGAAGCCTGCAAGGATGCACAGTGTAGGCTTTCTGAAGAGATACAACATAAAGATGGCGAATTGCTGCAGTTTGAGAACAAAGCTTTCCAGGCAAGCTCTTCAAATAGGCATCTTTGTCCCTTGTCAGAAGTGGCGTTTTTACCATTTTTTATACCCCTCGGAGAAGCTGATCAAATGGACAAAAAAACATCTGAAGTTTGCGGAATAAGGAAACGTGATGGCGGAAGGACGGAGAACATACGCGCAGATAAAATATTTATGTCTCCTTCTGCCGTTTCCAGTTTTTCGCCACTGAAACATCGAAGGACGCGCTGAAGTTGCAGAACATATTGGCACGTGTGGAGAGTGAAGTGAAAAAAAAATTCCCAAAGGCGCAGAGGTTGCTCAATGAGTTCCAGGTCCTTTTACCGTTACGATTTGGTTTAGTCGACACTTCAGCGTCACCATTATATTGAAGATTCCGGTTGGTTTTATCCGGACGCGTTCTTCTTGCGGTACTTCCGGTGTCAGCCTTAAGAGAAGCCTTCAGCACAGCAGCCTATAGTTGAATAAATTGAAGTTGCTCCGTATCCTTTCCCCAATTTTGCAGACGTTTGCTTGATTTTTAGGAAAACGCCAAGCTACCGAGCGTAGTTGATACAAACAAAAATAAAAGAAAATGTCTACGCAAAAAATAATATCAAAGGAAATTCAGAATATACATTTCAAAGATAAATAACCCAGGAATAGTGTCTAAAAAAATAAATGCTCACTACGCCGCCGTTCTTCGAATACAAAAAAGAAACTATGACCCGTTCATCGCTCATGCCATGCGATGAAGCAGTTCCTGGATTTTGTGAAACATAAGTGCACGCCGCACTTTTACCACAAAGCGTCTCGTTTTTGTTCCCCTTTGCGGTGGTCGTAAAGACATTTTGCACTTCCTCCTTTTCGGCATCTTCTGAGGATAGTCTGATGAGAAGTCCAAGGAACGTGCTTCACCAGTTCGTCTGCAGTCATGCACCTCTTTCAGGACCGATCGCTCTCAGCGTGGCTGGGCAAATAGAAGATTTTGCATCCAAGCATATCTATTTGCATTTTCGCACATTGTCCTTATCACCTCTGCAGAGAAGAACAGTAGAAACAAATCCCACGCGGTTGTAACCTGTCTTGCGCTGATCCGTAGTGTAGGGCCGAGATGCGTTACGGGCAGCCATCTTGGCGTGAACAAAAGTTTCTTTGTTGCCGATGGCAGCAGATTCTAAGCAAGCGAAGTATGAGCCCAGAAGATAATCAGTGGAGCTTTCAGGTCGTGCAAAAATATGGGCAGATAAGCGCACACATAGAAGGAGACCACTCTAGGCCGTAAAGTCGTCGGTGAACAGCTGCGAATGTTCCATGATGACTCAAAACATCGCGGCCATCTGGGCTTGAATGTGCTTTGCTGTCATCTCAGGAATCACAACTCGAGTCCTCCCCACTAAATTGAAGTTCGGGTGCAGCATAGTTTTGTGCACGATGCTTTTCTCACGACGCAGCCGCGCGGGACGACGCCATGGGAACGACTTGCGATAACTGCGCAGTGACTCCGGCAGCGCCCCTTGCCTGAATGTCACGAGAGAAGCGAAACCGAAACTCATGGAAACTGGTTGAAAATGCCAGGTCCACATGTTGCGCATGCGGCGAACCTTCAGAAATACCCTTTGGTGGAATAAAACGGCTCAGACTGCAAACCAAAGCTCAATAATGAACAGCTGGCGTTAATTTAGGTTAATTATCGCCGCTCGACACTGTCGCATGGCAAAGCCGGCGATACAATTTAATTCTTGATTTGCTGAGAGTCGTTTGTTTACAAAATTTTGATGCTAGTGCAGCGTAATCGCGAGCGGCATGATTTTTCTCTAGCGCTGCAGAAGGTGACAGCCACGCCTCCTTTGGCTACAACATACGTACATTAGTTCACAAAAAGGCCCGTCAAAAATCACATCGCCGCAGCGCGAGAATTTAAACTGATTCTAAAAGCACAATGAATGTACCAAGTACTGTATGGCCTCAAGTGGATTAAAAACGGCTCCGTCATGTAGAAATCGATGATCTAAAGCATCGATTGACGGTGATCGATTTGAATAAGCGTGGTAACGGAAGAGTTAAGGTGGAATAAAGTGAATTAAGGTTGGTGAGGTTGATTAAGGCTTGCATGAATTAGAATGAGTTGGATTAAGGTGCAGTTTTTACGTAAAGTGATAACTTAGACAAATCATCATGCTTCCATCTTCAAATCACGTAAGCGTGATTGAGTGACTGTCGCCACTTTTTGACGGGGCCATAACGCCCCAGTTTCAATTTTGTTCATTTCATGGTGCTAGCTGCGGCCCCATTCCGAGGTTTTGTGTGAGTGGGTACGTGTGCCTATTTCATTTGTTACTTACCTGCTTACCTCCTGAAAGTTCTTGAAGTTTCCCAAATAATGCTTCGCATTGAAAATGTGCAGGAAATCGAATGTCACAGACGCACAAATATCATTTGCAAAAACTTCGCTTCTGCAGAGTTTGCTCTTTAGGAGAGCAAAACCGTATTACAAGTGTTGACTGCGCGGAACCAGTGTTTTATCAATTTTTGAAAAGTGCGTCTCATCCGGCAGTTATTGTTATTGTTGTTGTCTCAAGAACCTCCAACTTTTCGAGTCATTGGGATAACGTCAGTATAAGGAAATCTGTCCACCGGCTCAACTCAAAATAGTTGTTCCTCTTCCCGTCATTCTATTTCTCTTTAGCGCGATGGAATGCTCTCACTTCGAAGATACAAATTTTGTTTTGCCTTCCAAGCAAGCTGACAGCTTGAAGTGCTCTATGAAGGAAAATGCCTAGTATATTAGTGTCAACCAGACTTGCTTTTGCGTTCGTTTCGGAATTCAACCAAACTGAAGCAAAGAAAGCCAATATCACTCTTATATACTGGCAGCCCGCACATGCAGGGTAAGAAACTTTGTATCGTTTCGGTGGTAGATCTAAGCTATTCTTTACTTGCAGTTGCTTGCTACCAGTGCTACACTACTATTGCTTACATGGCAGCCGACAATGCGTTCCAGAGCATCAGTAACTTCGAGCCCCGTACCTTTCCTGTGCAATCCAAGCATTCCCTATTTATTTCTCTGCGTTCTCCATTTCATCATCATCATCATCATCATCATCATCATCAGCCTAGTTACGCCCACTGCAGGGCAAAGGCCTCTCCCATACTTCTCCAGCTACGCCGGTCATGTACTAATTGTGGCCATGTTGTCCCTGCAAACGTCTTAATGTCATCCGCCCACCTAACTTTCTGCCGCCCCTACTACGCTTCCCTTCCCTTGGAATCCAGTCCGTAAACCTTAATGACCATCGGTTATCTTCCCTCCTCATTACATGTCCGGCTCATGCCCATTTCTTTTTCTTGATTTCAACTAAGATGTCATTTACCCGCGTTTGTTCCCTCACCCAATCTGCTCTTTTCTTATCCCTTAACGTTACACCTATCATTCTTCTTTCCATAGCTCGTTGCGTCGTCCTCAATTTCAGCAGAACCCTTTTCGTAAGCCTCCAGGTTTCTGCCCGGTACGTGAGTACTGGTAAGACACAGCTGTTATACACTTTCCTCTTGAGGGATAGCGGCAACCTGCTGTTCATGATTTGAGAATGCCTGCCAAACGCACCCCAGCCCATTCTTATTCTTCTGGTTATTTCAGTCTCATGATCCGGGTCCGTGGTCACTACCTGCCCTAAGTAGATGTATTCCCCTACCACTTCCAGTGCCTCGCTACCTATCGTAAACTGCTGTTCTCTTCCGAGACTGTTAAACATTACTTTAGTTTTCTGTAGATTAATTTTCAGACCCACCCTTCTGCTTTGCCTCTCCAGGTCAGTGAGCATGCATTGCAATTGGTCTCCTGAGTTACTAAGGAAGGCAATATCATCAGCGAATCGCAAGTTGCTAAGGTATTCTCCATCAACTTTTATCCCCAATTCTTCCCACTCCAGGTCTCTGAATACCTCCTGTAAACATGCTGTGAATAGCATTGGAGATTTCGTATCTCCCTGTCTGACGCCTTTCTTTATTTGATTTTGTTGCTTTCTTTGTGGAGGATTACGGTGGCTGTGGAACCGCTATAGATATCTTCCAGTATCTTTACATATGGCTCATCTACACCCTGATTCCGTAGTGCCTTCATGACTGCTGAGGTTTCGACTGAATCAAATGCTTTTTCGTAACCAATGAAGGCTATATATAAGGGTTGGTTATATTCGGCACATTTCTCTATCACCTGATTGATAGTGTGAATATGGTCTATTGTTGAGTAGCCTTTACGGAATCCTGCCTGGTCCTTTGGTTGAAAGAAGTCTAAGGTATTCCTGATTCTATTTGCGATTACCTTAGTAAATACTTTGTAGGCAACGGACAGTAAGCTGATCGGTCTATAATGTTTCAAGTCTTTGGC
Source organism: Dermacentor andersoni (assembly GCF_023375885.2). Classification (NCBI taxonomy): domain Eukaryota; kingdom Metazoa; phylum Arthropoda; class Arachnida; order Ixodida; family Ixodidae; genus Dermacentor; species Dermacentor andersoni. The sequence goes on from NC_092823.1 coordinate 103,090,078, forward strand.
GTCCCCTTTCTTATGGATTAGGATTATGTTAGCGTTCTTCCAAGATTCCGGTACGTTTGAGGTCATGAGGCATTGTGTATATAGGGTGGCCAATCTTTCTAGGACGGTGTTCCCAACATCCATCAACAAATCTGCTGTTACCTGATCCTCCCCAGCTGCCTTCCCCCTTTGCATAGCTCCCAAGGCGTTCTTTACCTCTTCCGGTGTTACTTGTGGGATTTAAAGTTCCTCTAGCCTATTCTCTCTCACCTTATCGTCATGGGTGTTACTGGTACTGTATAAATCTCTATAAAACTCTTCAGCCACTTGAACTATCTCATCCATATTAGTAACGATATTGCCGGCTTTGTCTCTTGACGCACACATCTGATTCTTGCCTATTCCTAGTTTCTTCTTCACTGCTTTTAGGTTTCCTCCGTTCCCGAGAGCCTGTTCAATTCTATCCATATTATAGGTCCCTATGTCCGCTGTCTTACGCTTGTTGATTAACTTAGAAAGTTCTGCCAGCTCTATTCTAGCTGTAGGGTTAGAGGCTTTCATACATTGGCGTTTTTTGATCAGATCTTTCGTCTCCTGCGATAGCTTACTGGTTTCCTGTTTAACGGCATTACCACCGACTTTTATTGCGCACTCCTTAATGATGCCCATAAGATTGTCGTTCATTGCTTCAACACTATGGTCCTCTTCCTGGGTTAAAGCCGAATACCTGTTCTGTAGCTTGATCCGGAATTCCTCTAGTTTCCCTCTTACCGCTAACTCATTGATTGGCTTCTTATGTACCAGTTTCTTCCGTTCCCTCCTCAAGTCAAGGCTAATTCGAGTTCTTACCATCCTATGGTCACTGCAGCGCACCTTGCCGAGCACGTCTACATCTTGTATGATGCCAGGGTTCGCGCAGAGCATGAAGTCGATTTCATTTCTAGTCTCACCATTCGGGCTCCTCCACGTCCACTTTCGGCTAACCCGCTTGCGGAAAAAGGTATTCATTATCCGCATATTATTCTGTTCTGCAAACTCTACTAATAACTCTCCTCTGCTATTCCTAGAGCCTATGCCATATTCCCCCACTGACTTGTCTCCGGCCTGCTTCTTGCCTACCCTGGCATTGAAATCGCCCATAAGTATACTGTATTTTGTTTTGACTTTACCCATCGCCGATTCCACGTCTTCATAGAAGCTTTCGACTTTCTGGTCATCATGACTAGATGTAGGAGCGTAGACCTGTACAACCTTCATTTTGTACCTCTTATTAAGTTTCACAACAAGACATGCCACCCTCTCGTTAATGGTATAGAATTGCTGTATGTTACCAGCTACGTTCTTAATAATCAGGAATCCGACTCCTAGTTCTCGTCTCTCTGCTAAGCCCCGGTAGCACAGGACGTGCCCGCTTTTTAGCACTGTATATCCTTCTTTTGGCCTCCTAACTTCACTGAGCACTATTATATCCCATTTACTGCCCTCTAATTCCTCCAATAGGACTACTAGACTCGCCTCACTAGATAACGTTCTAGCGTTAAACGTTGCCAGGTTCATATTCCAATGGCGACCACAAATGCACTACCGTTGCGGTTACACCCCTGCATATGACTTGGGCATTAATTGTATTGCTGCTTGAACTCCTTTGTGACTTCTTGCTTTTCAATGAGCGTCTGTATAGGCCTTAGTACGTATTAAGCCATGCTGCTTCTTTGAATAGTATGTGAATTGTAGAACATATTCAGCGGTGTTTTTTTGCACGTAAGTGGTAGCACTCAGCCCCTGTCTTTAGTATGGGTGGTGGCAACTGAGGCAAGCGGATTCTCACTTTGTCCGTCACTGTAGACGCCTGCACGTTTAGGCAGGTTGGCTTGTGACTTGAGCGGGAACAGCGGTACCTAGATATGCTGCTCGAAATAATGAACATGCGGTTGTTAGTCAGCGCTGTTGCCTGTTCTCTCTGCACGTCCTGTTATTTTGCTCTGTTTCCGCTCTGGTCGCTCGCACTGATCACACTGTGCTGATGGAAATAAAGTATTCGATCGCGCTGTACTCGTAAGCATCAGGATAATAATAAGCTCGCGAAATATGTCGCAGGGGCACGTGACCGTGAATGTCTCTGTTTACAAACAGCAAAGCGTGCCACCATGCAGGTGACATGGTGGTACGACAGTCGCCATAAAGAGGCTTCGACACACGTAGCCCACGGGCTGCTCTCCCAAGCTACGAGATGTTTTCGCACAATCGTCAACCTGCATGAAGATGAACCCGGTCGCTGATGCGAAGAGTGCACTCTTCCATTATATTCTTATCTCGACGTAATCAGGGATAAGAACCCATCCGCGCGCCGCGTCGCATGATCAGGCGTGTGCTCAGCGGCAACATTCACCTATGGAACATTATCCATTGTTTTGTGCCTGCGTGTATGTTCTCAAACACGCGCATCTCTGACGAGAGGATCTCTTGTTTTGGGCAGAATGCCTTAGTCCACTCGTTTGTTCTTCCTACATATCCTTGGTGGGTATTCCCATTTGCAGACTTGTCGCATCACACAACACATATGTGTAGTAATTATTGAGAGAGCTGGATCTGACCTTGTTCTTGAAGAGAAGGTATGGACACAAATGATGTAACGATAACCGCACGTGCGTTTTCTTTTTCCGCATGCAAGACATCGCTAGAGGGAGGGGCTCTAGGGGCATACATTAGGGGATAAATATTTGTGCGAGGCATCTAGTTGATGCTGCTTTCTTTGAGGTAGGTTTCTGTGGGCATTTAGGAAAAAGTGTGTAATATGCAGAATAACTGAGTCAGCATGTCCATGCGAAGCAAGAGCATCTGTCTTCGTTTCCGGGCAAGTTTATACTTCAAATAATTTTAGAGTATAACTTAGTTGCGAAGGAGACGCTTCTACTTCACCTTCCTGATGTTACAAGCCCTTTCTCCTTGTGGATTTTTTCATGTTTGTTTTTAATTTCAATTGATTAAATTACATATGGAGGAGTCGGTTCCAGAGCATAGTGGGGCCAGTTATATAATGTCAATAGTAGATGTCTAAACCATGGCAGGCACGACGTATTTCCGGCTCCGCAAATCACTTCTTACTCATGCAGTTAGCAAAACAATAGCCACCGAGGTCTCTATTTTTTACTCAAAGGCAACCGTCACTGGGGCGTAGATTTCGAGATCACCCTTTGGGAAAATAGGCATGTTTCAAAGAATCTCACAAGCAGTTACCAAGCTGTACCACGGCAACAAACGGTTACAAGCACATGCTTGTACTTTGTGTTAGTGCGTGTAATAATCCCTGTTTTTAATTGCACCTCGCTTTTTTTTAATTATTTTTCTTATGAGCAACATATTTCAGATTTTGACGTAGCAACCTCTGAAGAGGCGTACGTTGTCAGCTTACTTCATTCATTAAAAAAATTACACCATCGAACTAGATGGTGGAATTATCCTTGTAGTCAAGTAACATTGTCTGGCTCTATTTTCCCCGTTGTTGTCTGCGTATTTAGAATGTTAGTGCTTTGCATTCTGTCATAGATTTGTGACAGTGTTTATATTTTCATTTTGTTTTTTTGCTACCATTTATTCCTACCTATGACTTTGAAATAGCCGGCACTAACTTGTTGCCATACTTGCCGTTTTTCGCCTTTAACAAAGAAGAAGTTGTCACAGAACATCAATATTTATGACTAGTTTATTTCAATTCCGCAAGGTGATTTGCTGTGCTGAAATCCCGAGAAATTCCGAAAGGCGTTAGAACCTCCTCATACAGGTTTGTCGGTTTTCGCGCATGAGTTGCTCAGATTAGCATACATAGGTGAAGGTTATTTTTCCAGGTGTGCAACGCCATGCAATGTATTGTGAATACTAAGTTAACCAGCCGCTTACATTGTCGTGCGCTTGAACACCGTTATGACTACTTTATAAAACTAAGCAGGCAACCACAGCAACACATATATTTATTGATTTTGTAACTGTACTATTTGACCTGTCACGAATGCCAGCGGTAGTTAATTATAAGTTAATGCCGAGGCTGGTGCAACAATGTTACAGATATTGTGTGCCTTTATTTAGCGTGAATGTTATTATATTAATGTTATAATGATTTGCGACAGGGTCCCTTGCATTTTACAACCACCTAATATCAGCAGTAGTAAATCCAGGGACGATGTAAAATGACCGGAGGATGCTTCATTTGCTTTTGGCACTTGTTAATACCTTTATTTCAGTTAGTTAACGTCTCACATCAATGATATAAAGTATGGCAACTTTAGGAGTGGAGCGCGAGCATTAGCCTTAACAAAAGTTCATGCTATACAGTCTTATCATTCCCAGCACACGCTTGGCAAACAAAAAGTCGTCCTCGCGAAAAAATTGCCGCTGCACAGTAAATCTCAATTTCTTATGTTTATCAAATATAATTGAGCGCATTTACACCTTTAGTCTTGAAGTTATCTGCAGTTTAATGTTTTCAGCAGCCGTTTACTAAACGTATTTAAAAGGCTATGGCCGAGCCAACAGATAAAATCACCCAGGCTTCTCACGGCCTTGATGCTTCTCTGTAATGAAAATCACAGCCCATGGCCTTCTAAATTGGCTAAGTGGAATGCCTGCTGAAAACATTATTTAGTAACCATGTGTGTAGTTCAAGAGGTACGAAAAAATGGCACATGCATGCGTACAATGCAGTCAACAGAGCGCGCAAGAGAAAACCAGTAAATACAGGACAAATTGAACGCTCCATTGTGCGTTTTCTCTTAGCTGTTATAATGAGCGGTTCCAGTTTTCTCTTCCTAAGCTTAAACTTGTGTGCGCTTCGCCTCAGTAACGTTGCCACAAAAAGTTCATAAAGTCTAAAAAAAATACTACAGGGAACTTTGGCGCTGCGATCCTTCAGCCACCCTGGGAATTATGGGTATTGCATGCATTCGTCTGATCTTCCTAGTTGGAGCTTCAAACGTCCTTGTGGCTTCTTTGTTCTTACGTTTCATCTCGTACTAAATAGGGCTAAATTTCAAAGTACATTCCATATTTTTTTAATGCTGCAGGTAATAAGAATCTGCTAGAATGCATAATCGCTGCTAGCTGCAGTGGTTCCGCTTGACTATACATCTGTGGCGTAATGGTTTTATTATTGGCTTTCTGTCCTAGATCTCCTGCGTACGAATGCGGCCGTCAGTGCGGTTTATTAATTTGTTTACCTATTTATTTATAACAAAGCGAATTCTTAAAAATGGTCACCTTGCTGAAGTGAGGATGCCATTTAATGCTACGTGCTACCCATCATTCCCACCCTGGCTGAACTGTCTTGCTTACAGTTGACGTGGAGACCAGCGCAACGGTTCCCTCCCGTAGATGTATGACACTGTGAGAAAGTTGTCCATATTTTAAAAAAATGTTACAATATTAGGTACACAAATGTCATCTGTATTTCTTTCGTCTTTTGTCAGTTATGCTTGCGCGTGCTATAGTCTCTTTTATTATTTTGTTATACTAGGTTATTCATCTGAAATAATTTTGTTTATTTTCTAGGTAAGTAAAATTTAAGTAACTGGAAACGCACTACTCCCAGCTGCTTCCATTGGCATTCATGTGACCATTAACTATACCCGACACCAAGTATAGACACAAGCACAGCCGGTAATAGCAGAGAGGCTATTATCGTCTTCACGCTATTGTGCCGATATCTTCTCAAATCGATTGGGAAGGCGCCACAGCTTATATTTCGGCTACAACAGAGCGGGCCAGCGAATGAACGGCGCGTGTCGTAGATACTACGCAGGATAGATAATTGCGAGCGATAACTGCCACGCGCAAGAACATGGCTTTTATCAGTGTTTCATGGTGCGCTTCGGTCTCGCAGCCGCGTTCGCTCGTTGTGCTACCACTTAGCGACCGACGCACTGTTTTGTTCCAATTTCACGCACTGGGTCCGGGCCCATGGCATGCGATTCGCCGAGCACAAAAGAGAGCTTCTAGGTTGGCCACGCGCCACAGCCTTTTTTTCGGCCAGCAAAGAGGGTCCATGATCGAGTTCCAACCGAGCAAACACGCCGTTTGTCCTGGTACGCACCCAGTGCTCTTATTTTTGTTTTGCTCGAACATCTTCGGGCATTTCGCTAAAAAGGAATGGTATTTGCGGGAACAGCTGTTCATGGAATTTATAGGAGTAAGTGTCGACGACTAGGCTCAAGGCGCGTGGCTTTTCAAGGGCTTTTCAAAAAACTTTTATTGCTGATTATTTTGTCTGAGAAGTAGCTTCATTATCGCAAGCACTTTAATATGTTCATTCCTGGTAATTGTAGTTGGCTTCGATATGTTGTTTGTAGACCCATCGTGATGGCTTAGTGACTATGGCATTCTGCAGCTGGGCAGGAAACGCGGATTCAAGGCCTCTCCGCGGCGGCAGATGTTCGATGGGGGCAGACGTAAAATGCAAAAATGCTCCTGAACCGTCGCTTTTAGGTGCACCTTATTGAAGTGCAGACAGCCGAAGCTATACCGCAACCTCACCGGATGAATATTACTAGGCCAGCCAGGCCGGAGATTTCGGAGTCCATTACGTCCACATGCTCATTTAAGCCCTGAACAATTAGCTTCTCGTTACAATGCTCGATACCTAAGCAGTGAACCGGATTTCGAGTCCGGGATAGGGCGGAGGCATTTGTTTAAAAATATGTGAGCACAAATATAACGTTGGAAAAATTGAGGAAGCAGCATGATGCGGCCGGTGCATGAAATCGGTGAGAACGATGCTTGGAATAGGACCCGGCAGTATGCATGCAGTGAAGGATAAGAAGGGCAATGCCATCAGCAATTTAGATGATAAAGTAAACGCAGCAGAATAATTCTATACTGACTTGTACAGAAGCCAGAGCAGCCCCTCTACCTTCATATGAAGTAGTGATGAAAAAGATACACAGGCTCCTTCTATCAGTAACGATGAAGTTAGAAGGGCCTTGCAAGACATGTCCCGGGGAAAATCGGCAGGTGAATGTGGAATAACAGTCGATTTAATCAAACATGCAGGAAATATTACGGTTGAGAAGCTGGCGCCAGGTATATACAATGCATTACAATTTCAAGTGTGCCAGAGACCTGGAGGAATGCAAACGTCATACCAATCCATAATAAGGAAAATTTGAAAGAATTGAAGAATTATAGTCTCATTAGCTTGCTTTCAGTATTGTATAAAATATTCGCCAAGATAATTTTAGACAGAATCAGCGTAAGTTTTACTTCAGCCAACCAGGAGAACAGGCTGGTTTCAGGGAGCCATGTTCCACAGTGGATCACATCCATGCCGCCAATCAGGTAATTGATAAATCTGCAGTCGACAATCAACCTCTCACTATGACTTTCACAGGTTATGAAAAGGCATTTCATCCAGTAGAGATATCAGCAATCCACAAAGCATTGAGCAATGAAGGAGTACAGGAGACATACGTGAATATCTTGGGAAATATCTAGAAAGATTTCGCAGATACTTCGGTTCTCCCCAACTGGAAAATTACCGATCAAGAACGGGGTGAAGCAAAGAGATACAGTCTCCACAATGCTGTTCACTGCGTGCTTAGAAGAAGTATTCTCCCCATTAAACTGGGAAGGCTTAGGAGTGAAGATCAACGGAGAATATCTCAAGAACCTTTGATTTGCAGATGGCATTCTCCTCTTCAGCAACACCGGAAATGAATTGCAACAAATGAATGAAGGTCTTAAGCGGGAAAGTGTAAGCGTTGATGAAGACTAATAGGCAGAAGGCAATGTTCAATAGCCTGACAAGGGAACCAAAATTCACGATCGCCATTAAGCCCCAAGAGTGTGCAGAGGAGGCAGGTTTATCTAGGTCAGTCACTCACAGGGTACTCTGATGAAGAGAAGAAAACTTAACGAAGAATCAAAATTGGCTAGTGTGCGCATGGAAACCTCATTTGGGCCTAGTTGGTACATAATGCTGAACTTAACGTTACAGCGCAAACACCTAAGACGAACCACAAAAGGAAGACACGACACACACTGGCGCTGTGTGCACGCCAGTTTGTATCGTGTCTTCATTTTATGGTTCGTCTTAGGTGTTTGCGCTGTAACGTTAAGTTGAGCATTGTGCACATTGAAGGTATTACCATATCCTGACTTGGAAGATACCAATGACGTTGAAAAGAAAAGTGCACAGTCACTGCATTCTACCGGTGACAACATATGGAGTAGAGATTTGGAGGTTGAAAAAGAAGCTCTAGAACATGTTAAAGCCCGCGCAAATAGCGAATGGAACGAAAAATATTAGACGAATTGTTAAAAGATAGGAAGATAGGGATGTGGATCAGAATGCAAACGGCAATAGCCGACGTTCTAGTTGACATTAGAATGAAAAAATGGAACTGGTAAGGTCGTGTAATGCCTAAGGTAGATAACCGGTGTACCATTAGAAGTACGGAATAGGTGTCGAGGGAAGGGAAACGCAGTCGAAGACGGCGGAAAATAAGGTGGGGTGAAGAAATTAAGAAATTCACAGGAGCAAGTTGGAGTCAGGAAGCGAAAGACAGGGCTAACGGGATATCAACAGGGGAGGCCTTCCTTCTGCAGTGGACATGCAAATATGATTGTGATGATGTTGGTGGTGATCATGATGTGAGTGATGATACTATGTGTGCTTAAGTAACGTTTCCGTATTTTGAGAAGGCAGCGTGGCACAAACGAAATATCCGCCATGAAGCAATCGCATTAGTGCGCCACGTTTGCGAGCTGATGGCGATGTTACGCATTCTCTTCGACTACGCTTGGGGCTTCGATTTTTTCGCGTGATGACAAACGAAACACGATTCACAGCTTTAAAAAATCTGCCTTCGCTAAACCCTACGTCAAAACAAGAAGTTTCTACTTCCTTATTTCGCCCCTTTATGCTTTTTTTTTGTTTAGGGGTTTTTTTTGTTCTCCCTCCGCTTTTCAAGTGAGATGAACCAGAAGTACTTCCGCAAAAAAATCCGAGGCCTAAGCTAGGGATAAGAACTTTAGAACTTCTATCCCGGATTAGGTACCGCTGTTTCTTGCGTTTATCGATAGATCAAGTTTCTTTACTTTTGCTTAGTGCTTTCTCTAAGCGCTAACGATTGCAGTTTTTCTTTCTCCTTTTTTTTTCTCTGCAACCCCGAGGCTTGTGTCGCCACTGAGAAACTAATTCAACGCTCTAACTAAATACATCCCAACGCAGCACCACCTAGTGCTCAAACTGTCATCAAATGGCGATAAGCAAAGACTGATGAATAAGCAGCATGCAAAAGAGACTTATCGTTAGCATAGAAGTGGGTAGTTAGTCGGCGCTTCGCACTGATGGTCCTAATCCGTAGTACTCTGTATTTCCACACATTCTTTTTTCTGCCTTCATTATTTTCCATTCTGGTGAACCTTGCACGTACTGTATATTCCAAAGCCAAGTTCTGCACGCACGAGCGGAGGATCTTGTTGCCAAGTGCATTCAAATTAGCTAATCGAGGATGCCAGGACGTGCCGTACTGGTAGGATTCACGGGATCTTGCGTAGAGTGGGCAAGGGCTTCAAAAGCGTTCGCTTGAAGACTGCTGCGTCATGCACAACCGCACGTAGGCATGGTAAATCCTGGCAAACGAGAAGATTGACTTCGTGTACGAAAACAGACACTTCGGTAATTGGCTGATGTGTGCGAATGATAGCATTAAAAAACCGTGAAAGTTTAGAGAAAATTATTAGAGAACTGTTCATGGATAACAGAGGCTATTTCACTGGAACATCCTTGAACATATTTTATAACTATATCCCTTTAAGAAGCAAGAATTTCAAGCCTATCGAACATGGTCACGGTTAGGTAACTTGAAGATATTCGTATTTAAGGAAGTTCCCAGCAGCAAGAAAAAAACGCATATACAGGGCAGAGACGACACACCGGGCAAGCGGTAGCGCTATTAACTGAACTTATTGAAACAACACGGTCTGATCTTTTCCCTTTGATCGCCATCTCTCCGTGCTGCTTGTAACTTTCTTAAATATTGTAGCATACCAACTCGCCCAACTTTCAGTACGCCTGAAGAATATTTGGAAATATATTTCCACCTATAGCTGGTGCCTAAGTGGAACAAGAATAACAGTGCCAAATGCATTACGTCCACGAATCTGTAAATTGTTAGAGTAAACCATCCAGTTCTATAGCAATGGGGCATTTAACGTTATTTACGACATTACGCAAGGTCCTCTCGCCAAAAGTAACGCAGAGTGCACTACGATACTCATCAATTTCCCCCAGCTGGCTATTGCGCCACGATGAAGGCGGAACGGCCATCAAATTTGGATTCTGCCTTCCGTCGCGGCTTGCGCGAGACGCCGCCTATAGCTGATCCTCAAATGGCCCCCTCGGCTAACCAAATTACCTGGATGCCCATTCGAACGTTCCTCTGGGAGCTCTGCCCCGGCATGCAAGGCAATGTGTTCTAATCGCCTACTGCGAGGCCCAAATAGATCGCTTCCGAAATGGGCAATGCCAGAAGAGAGAGCCTTCCGGCAAGATTAAATGACAATAACGTTACGCGCCAAGACATCCTATCTAATCTCTGTTCTGAGCTGCGTTTAGAGCATCTGTGTCACCTGACTAAATGCCTAACTTTTTCGTGCTTAGTAATATCATTTGTTCCGTGCCGACTTGTTATTTCGTCTTTAGAGTTTATTTCTTCCATGCAAAAAACAGTAGCCTGTGCTGTTTAGAGACGCCAGTATCTCGGAGGTGCTGTGTGACAAAAGAAGGAAACATCACCGAACCGTGCTTAAGGGAAGCACCTCAATGTTTTTGTACGAAGACAAAGGGTGTGCCTCAGGGCTAGATGGCCATGAAAGTCCGTACGAAGAGCAGGGACAATTCAGGTGTTGTGAGATGAGACGCGCTTCAGTAATGTTTTATGACAACATTTCACGTCTTGACCAATTGACGTGGGATAATTTGAGGGCCCTGTTTGGTCACCGCTATGTTACACGGATGGCACTGTAATGGCGTTACGGCATCAAGACAATGCAAGAAGAGAGGAGGAAAAGGAGCGAGGAGAAAAAGAGGGAAACACTCATTTTATACAGTCATGACGTGGCGCCACCTGCTTCCCATTGGCTGTGCCGTCACGTGGCCAATGACGCATGCACTAGTCGCCATGACGTCGGGGAATATATATATATATATATGAGCGTGTGCTTTTTTTCCAGTAAAACTGTGTTGCCACTCTGCGTTCGCGTCCATCTTTTCACGATACGAAAAGGCGGTATATTATTAAGTCATTTCTTCCTAACTTCTGGCAGGTAAGAAATTGCTAAGGTGCAGATGAGTCCGATTTCCATCTGTTCGTATGATGAAATAGCTGTGTTCATCAGCGTTGTTTATATCCGGTACAAAGAGCAATAATAAGACAAACGTATAGACGCTAGTCAACTAAGGAGAAATGCGACAGCCTGAACAACCTAAGGCTCCACGGCAGGTATTGCCCATCGTGAAAGAACAAAAAGAAGAAATAACACAAAAAAGAAAGAAAGCATGGCAAGTGTTGGCCTCGGCATGTATAAACCTACGGCGCTCCTGGGCAATCAACGAGAGCTCCTTTGATGAACGGGTACTCCTTGATGTTTCCGACGTGCGATGACCAATGTTTCGGCCTCAGGAGAGCTTCGGAGGAGCGAAGTATCGCTGGAGGCAAAGCTTTATTGATGCCCACAGCTTCCCTGTGGCGGTGTGGTCCTTAGCTTCTGGATATAATAAATAATGCCATCTACGGGAGCGTTTCTGTTGTATTTATGTTGCGTGCATCTGGGCTGTGTTTGCGCGTGTGTTTGCATACTTGTGTCCTTGTGTAGCGTAAAGCCTCGCCACGTAACTAAAAGCATCGGTGCTTTTAGAAGGATGCATTTGGATATGAGAGTTTATTGACATCGTATGAGATGAGGCTTAGGTAAGTCGTTGCTATTGCGCGATCTTATTTCGTCCGTCGCCTTGCGGCTTATCGGATTCCTCGCCGTCAGATTGACTTTACTCGCAAACCGCTCATCGCTAAGCAAGTCATAATGGCAGTGACGAAGATGAGATCTCGAGAGTTTGTTTCTTTTAAGCAGCCTCTCACGAGAAGTGCCAGAGGGCAACGATTGTAGCAGTGTTGCTGTCGTTGAGTTTCTACCTCGTAATTTTAGCTGCTGTGAAACTTCTGACATGTTGAGCAGATATGCATTGTCCGACAGACAGTTCGCATACTTCAACTCTAACACCAGGAAAAGTAGGACTGGTGCCGAAGTTGCAGCTTCTGTCAGCCCATCAAGGGCGCCACAAAGTCAATACACGTGTCCGAACGCGGCACATGTCTCGTCTGAATGTGGATAGTTCACTCTCGTGCGCAGGCGCTCGATCACCTGAGCATGCTGCGGAGCTTCAACATCAAGGTCAGGTCATTGCGAAGTGAAATGTTTCTCTATCTTGCCGTCATCGGTTTAAAGCTTCACATGCGTTCATGGCTACTGTCGCACCACTAAAGAAGCATCTGTAATGTTGTACGGAAAATTATGCATCCGTTATATGCATCGAAATTGTGCATTAAAATTATATTCGTTCATAGAAGTATACATTTTGAGTCCAACTGTAAACAAAAATGATTCGCAACTGGGCGTTCGACCGTTGTTTCGTGCCGGGTTAGAACTACTGCCATAGAAGTAGTTCACCTTAGTATCATTGTTCAGTAAACGGTACACTTATCGTGACCAACGAGTCATCTATCGTACAAGTCATAACGGCCATTCCTACAAGCGCAACGAGAGAGAGAGAGAGAAAAAAGAACGAGGACTGGAAACGTCCGAATTCGTCGAAACCGATACCTTCTCCGTTCTGCGTCTTTTCGCACGAGGCAGATGGTGCCGAAGAACAATGCGCTCTACCATTCTGTGACCCCTAGTACATTACATTGCACATTTTCTTGACTACTTGTTTCGAAGTTGCCTTGCAAGCGTGAACGTAAAACACTCATCATTGTACGGAAATGGTTTCCTTGTGCTGTTGCTGCCACTGTTATAGAATAATCGACTCGCCATCCTGGTTCTGCGCAATTGGGTGTCCAGTGAAGCTGTTGAAAACCACTGCTACAACATCTGAGGGGGGTACGTAATGCTGTATAGCTTTAGGGTAGTGGTCGTAACGGTAATTAAGAGTAATGGTAGTAATGGGAGTAATGGTAATTCACAGCCCTCAGCCGCTGCTCGTATTGCCGTTTCCTGTTCTCTTTGCTGCTTCTCAGGAGTCCTAACTCTGCTCTACCTACCCATAGCGGTGCTGCAGCAAAGAAAACAGTTGCTAGTCTGCTTATTTTATGTACTAAGAACTAGTGACGTCACTCCTTCCGTCACAAGGTGACGTCGCCGTGTCAGCTTGCGCAACGGTAATCTTTACCGGGAAGCGTACACGGCGAGCTCTACGTGCTTCGCATTGTTATCAGGAGCGCCTTATCATCTATTATGGCATAAAGTTTGTAAACAGGGATAAGGTGCCTCAGAAAGGCTGGCCAACGTATCGATAGGAGGACCTATCTTCGTCAAAGGCGGTCTCGTCATCCTCGGTATGTTAGCTTTAAAGGGTTAGTGCAGTGACATCACGTGCGGGTGTTATCGCTGGCGGCTGGTTTTAAAAGGAGAGAGTTCAGAGGAAACGAGCGCTGTCGTCCGACGTCTGTGAGCTTCGTTCCCAAGGCGAGGGGACAAGAGCGGGAGAGTGGCAACGCGGGGAGGAAAGAAAAGAAAGAAAAGGATGAGAAAAAAAGGGGGGGGGAAGCCAGGACGACACCAAGAGCGAAATAAAGAAAGAGAGAGAAAGAATAAGAAAGAGAAAAGAAAATGTTAGGAAAGACGGGGGCCTGGGAGCACGTTGGGGAGGAGAGAGGTTAAGAAGGATTCAGGGGTATCGTTGGCGGCATGTTCTTGTGGCATTAGAAGAGCCGGTCAGATGGTCAGGGCGCGAGTAATACAAAAGACAAAAAATAAAATAAAATACCATGAGTTTCAAAGAGTGACTTGAGTAGCATAGCAGCCATACGTCCAGTAATTTTGAAGGAGTTGAGATGTCGACGAGGAGTCTGCGGTGCAATGTATGTGGTGACTGAAAGGCAGCGGCATGGTCTTTCAAGGGGCATTGCCCCAGTCGCTCAACGTAGGTGTCGTTACGGCGGCATCCAGAAATGGCGATGCCCTGGGTGGAGGCGCCGAAAAAGGCATATTGACTTAGGAATGTGTTGGTGAGGGGGTTAAAAAATGTATAAGAAACGAAGGGAAAAGAGAGGGGGGGGGAGTGAAACCGGGATAACAGGAGGGTGACGTGCGCAGAAGCGGGCGGGGACAAGTGTACATGGGAGAAGGGAGTCGTACAGTTGATATAGACGTAAAAACCTGAAAGAGTATATTACATTGAGTAGTAGGCAGGAAAAATTTTTTTTTCGAAATGGAAGAGTAGGTGAGGCTGAGAATAAAGGTTAGCTGGTGGCATAATGTGTTTTGTGTCTTCGTTGATGATATGAGAATTTCAGATTTAAGTTACCGCTTTTAAAGATTCTAAGTTGCCGCGTGCCAAATTTATTCCCGTCGGGTGTAGGCAATTATAGTTGCGTATGAGGTATGATTCCGTTTATTTCCTTTCGCGAGGGGAGCGGAAATTTGTTTGTAGTATATAGAGACTTGCTTTGTCAACTATATGACCATGTTCATTGAAGTGGCTGGCTACTGCTTTGGGTAAATTGTGTTTTGTGTCCGCGCGGTGACCGTTGAGTGTTGTATGAACTTGCTTATATATGTATATATATATATATATATAGAACAATTATTGTAATATACTATTAATATAATATAATACAATATAATGCAGTGTTCGAGGACACATGTGGTGCAGAGCACGAGTAATAAAGCGAACTAAGGAGCCTAATGAATTTATTTATTTATTTATTTATTTATTTATTTATTTATTTATTCAACAATACTGCCAATATCACATGACATTAAAGTAGAAAAGTGGTTACACCAAGTACACCTAAGGAATAAATCGCAAGGATATGGTAACAAGGTTCCATAGAATACTGGTTAGAACGATATGTGGATTCTAGAAATGACAGTAGAAAGCACAGTTTATACAGTGACGCATTTCTATATTTATCTATGAATATAAAGCATTTATTTCTGGTTATGGAAACTGTGCTCGCACAAAAAATATAATAGATAGAAGATAATTAGTGTAGTAATTACAGAATTACGAGTTGGCGTGCAGAAGTATCCACTGTTGATAACTTTTTTCCATTTAATAAGGACAGTGTCGTGAGCATTCGTAGTTTGAAGCGATTGTTTGTGTAAAACCTAACGTAGCAAGAATTATACGCTGGGTTTCTGGGGTCCATTTTTCCTATTGATTCATTGGCGTCATTATCTGTCGGTGTCATGCGGTACAGATGCACCCCGAGTCTTCTCCTAAACTAAGCAACGGTGTGCTCGTTTATAGGTCATTTCACAAGAGCCCAGACTTGCTCCTAGAGATATGCACTACTAGAATAAATATGAAAACAAACCACTATGCGCACGGCACCACGCACGAATGAAGAGAGGAGCTGAAATTGTCCAGTCTGTTGCGGCTTTTAGCCTTAGCCTGCGTAATTTTAGAAGAGAGAATCATACACGATGCCTTTTATGCTTGTTGAATGACCTCTTCTCCTTGGCGTACGTGTTGGTTGCTTTTGGCGGGTTTAATGTTCACGCCTTTCCCACACAAAAGCTCGCTGCTTTTAAGAATCGGTAGTATCTCGCCACGATTCTTATGCGGCTTCATTTCCTATCATAGAATTTTTCGCATTGATGTGCTTACAATATGTGTGCCACTATTGTACCAGTATTCCTAGATATAGCCTCTGTCGAACGCCTTTTACCTAAACTGCTCCGATATTGAAAAGTGAAGCCATACTACCTCACAAATTACAATGCTTTCACGCAGCAGCCAAAACGCAGCGTCATTCTTTAAGGTGCTTTATAGCGACAAACTTCGTCTATACACTTGCCGAAAAGAGCAAAACAACGCTTAAGCTTTCGAGAACATTAAAGGAAGTAGCCGAATACCTAGGCTTGGTTTCCATGAAGTTCAAACAATGTCCTTTAATCCAAGAATAACTGACTACAATAGGCAAACATAGGTGCAAAATTTAGTCGCAATCTTGGGGAGTTTCATTCGCGCGAGCTTTCGCACAATGAGGACGGCTGTGTATTTCCGGCCAAGCAGAGAAATGCTTCACGTTTCAAGTTCTCCAGTGATACTTGGAATCTAAGTAGAATGCGATCAAGAGAGCGCCTATGCGGGTTTCCAGAGACGCACTTGGAACGACAGAGCAATGTAGTTAAACTAAAAGAATCCAGCCGGTCTAGATAATGGCTTACGAGGAGGAGGAGGAGGAGGAGGAGGAGGAGGAGGATGAGAAAAGAAAGAGAGAAGGCAGGGAAGTCAACCAGAAGTGTGTCTGGTTGGCTACCCTGCTCTGGGGAAGGGGAAAGAGGGAATAGAAAGGTAGGATAGAGAGAGGAGGGGGGGAGGAAAAATGCAGTTAGCTCGCGCTCGCACACGGAGGGTCTGGACATGTCAAAGGCGTTCACATAGGCCAGTCGCCCTCAATAAAGACAAAAAGAGTCTTCAGAGCTATAGTGGGCCGACGAGCGATGGGGACGGTGTTCAAGTAGCACCTGCACGAACAACGGCCGATCGTCCAGTCGTCGCAGTGCGATAGATAACGTTTCTCTTTCCGACTGAAATCGACGACATTGGCTCAATAATTGTTCGATGTTCTGTTCGCCGCCGCCGACGTTGAACGCAGCACTGTCGGTCATTCCTATCAAAGTACGTGCAGGCCTTCGTGAAAGCCTGCTCCCAACCTCAGCCGGTATGCAAGTGAAAATGGCTTAGACACGCGGATTGACTATGAGGCCGTGTGTACGCAAAAATCGCTCGCGGTCATTCTAATGCCTTCCTTCTCTTCATCATGGGGAGAAACTCAGCTTAAGCTTCCTACCCGCTTTGGTTGTCCTGTCCTTGCTATTTCGCGAGATTCTATTGCAGTAAACTCTATCCGATATGTTCACTCAGTAATGGTCATCACCAACGCAAGTAAGTGTGCCTGTCCATAAGTTGTGGTACGAAGACGCTTACTGTGGTTGCATGGGCCGGAAGCAATCGGAGGAGCCGGAAACTCGTAAAGAGTGCGTAATCTTCAATGACACCCATCCTCAATGGAGTGCATGAGTCGAGAGGTACGTGAATCCGAAGCCGGTACCTCCGATCATTCTCGCGGTTATTGGGGGGAGGTCGTACGGTCACGTTTCCTTCCGATAACTTGCCTGAAAGTGGTATAATAAATTATGGTATGGACAGTGCTACGTTCTGTGGGCATCACTTGGAGCCAAGAAGAAATTTCGGCAGAAACCGTCGGAGCATGATTGCCCAAAGACAGACAAATGACAGAAAGAATAACGCTAGAGAGCCGCATTAACCGAAGTGGAAAATCCTCTATGCCACCCTACACCGCAGGCGTTGGAAGAATTTCAAAGGGAAGTGAAATGAAACTTGTTAGGATTCCGGAATTGGTCGATTTGATAACTATCCATCTTAAACAGCACCACTAACTATTGGCCGATCAAAATGAAACACAGAACTCTCCATTTGTAGCCGGCCCATGTCCTTTTTTTTCTTGTCACTGTCGTAAGCGGTGCTGTTGAAGATCAATGTCGAGCTTGCCTGTAGGTCTGTTTAGATACGCTACTGGCGACCTATACAGGTTAACATTATTTATAAAACAATATGCCACGGGCCGGTGCCGCGGAGTTGCAGTTCTTCCATAACTCACGCACATTGCAAACATAAAGCTGTTACGAGATTAGAGTTTCCTACAAACGTTACTCGAGACCTACTTTACCCTGCTCGGCGGCTAATAGTTCATGCGAATAGGGCAACGAGCCAAAGAAAGCTTCATATAAAAAAAAGTGCATCGATTACAAATATGCTCTATTAGGCAGTCAACGCAGGGGCACACATGAACTCTGTTTCTAAATAAAGAGGGCTTTTCATGAATTTCGGGCAAGAGGAAATAAAAGAAAATTGGAAAAATGCGTTTTTCAAGAGTCAGACAAAGCAGCCCTACATTTGATATGACAAGAAGAAGGATATCGCCAAAAGGGTTTCGAGCATGTTGTTTCTCGCTCTTCCTTTCTGATATGAGCTGTTTATCAGTGCTCAAGTCGTACCTGTGTGTGAGTTCGAACAAACCAATGTGTCATTGCTGTGGCACACAGGTAATATCGCCTCACGCAAAGCCGCAGTTGAATATATTTGGGTCTAATTCCTCAAAATATGTTGCACTGAAAGGTACAAAAAAAAATTAACCTCCTGCTTTTGAAGCTGCACTTGTGCGACCTATAATAAGAACGGAAAGCTTATTGGCTTGCAACAGGATTTGAAGTTCCGTACCCTTGGAACTGAAAGTTCTTGGGTGTGAGATTTCAGAGGAAGCTGAATATTTCTATAGTCTGAGCACACACCTGGATACTCAAATTTCTAGCATTTACAAGTAAAGATTTACCGGTTACAAGCACAAAGTAATGAGACATTGAACTTTTTCCCAGCACCCACGCCGCGCGCGCTTTCGATGCCCATAAATGGGCCACATGCACAAAGAAAAAAAATTTTCTCGACAATTTCGGTCCGACCATGAGTAACCCTATATATTGAAGCCTAACTTGCTGATTGACACTAAAAAAATCACAGTGGTCGGCCTTAGAAGGGAAGAAATACCCAATGCCGCAAAGTATCGACTGGTCGTTTCAAAATCTTAATACTTCCCAGCCAACTTTTGCGCAAACTGAGTTTTGCTATTGAAGTTATTTGTGCTACAGTGACAAAGCAAGCGAGGCTGCAGACTTTTCGGTGGGGTGGGTTTGATTCTTCACAACAATAAAAAATTGATTTGACACAATTGGAGTCCATATAAAACTTAGTAAACATGTGTGGCAGCTCCGTAGCTTCAACATATTTAAAGTCTACTACTTAGAAGCCCCACACGTGCAAGACGTCAGAGCGATTTGCTACATTTTCCTGATTCTGACTCAATAAGTTACTTTATTTTAAACACTCGGTAAGCTACGGGGCTTATCGCTGATTACACCTCCATTACATTAGGGATGTTTGAATAGGTCCCACTAATAAAGCAAGGAAGCTGGTCAAATATGCTTATTGCGGTAGATTGGCAACAACACTGGAGCGAAATGTTCAACGATTTGTTTTTTCTCGTACAGCTACTTGAATGTCATAAAAACTATAAACATCAAATAGCACCGTCACTTGCGAAGTGTCATATGCTTTTCTTCGGAACTTCATTTTATTTTCTTAGGTACCCTATGTTAAGAATGTTATATAAGGTATGGAGTCACATTTTGTTCTATCTTTGATCTAGAGGTTCTGTTAGCCTTGGCAAAAGCATCAGTGGACAACTTAGAGATGCAACTTAGTGCGAAAGGCCGTTTTCTATCACAATGTCTCGCTCTTTCTCCCTTTCCTTATGAAAAAATACGAATGAAAAACCATGTGCGGCTCTTGACATTGGCTTTCAATAACAAGAAAAGTTTGTGCCCTTGTCGCCTTTAACGAAAATCCTTAGCGTATGTGAACCTTTCGTTTCGTTCTACCTTATGGCTTCAAGAGAAATCTGGGGCAGAAAAAAAAGCACTTTCTTGATTTTTTCCACCATCCCTGTGCACGCCGAGCAAGTGGTCATTTGGCGAGAGCAACTATACCACGTAGCAATTTACGGCTATGGTATGTTCAGTGAGGAACGGTACCAACGTTTCTAATCTCGCGAAAGAATGTATCAATCAATGGGAAATACCATACACGTCGGACAATAAACGAGGTACTGTCAGGGTGACAAACGACGCCAGGCCTTCTGAACACTCTCGAAAGGTTAATGATGCTCCGACACCACCACGATATAATAGTGCCACCAATATCTATGTTTGAAAATTGTCATGTTTTCTCACTGTCACTCCTTATGACGGGCTGGAAGACAAAGTGTCAAGCAGGTTGCTGATCAAGCCTTCGATTGGATGACAAGCGGTGTGTGGAGCTGCACTGCTCGGTAGGTATGGGCAAGGTGTCCTACTGTCTGTTTACCTAACTTGTTAGTTTGCTGTCAAGATAAACACGCCTTCCCATCCCTTTCAAGAGATATCGCCCGTCAGAAAAAGAATAATGACTGCCATTGTAAGGATGAAATAATAAACATCGTGTTTACAATCACACTTCTTTCCCTGAAGTTGTAATTTGGTGCTAAGGGTTTTTTTTCTTCACATTACTGCATTACCACTCCTGAGATGTTAGTGAGTGTGCTTTCGTGAATAATATATTGGAAAGAGATTTCTTTTGCCTTTACATCTGTCCTGCACCATGAACTTGTTAGGTGCTTTGAATGCAGGACTTCGCGGATAGCTGAACAGAGCTTAAAGAGAGATATAGAAAGGCAGGGAGGTTAACCTGAAATTTGTTCGAGTTGCTACTCGGCTCGAAAAAGAACCACATATCGATAGACAAGAAAAGCTAAAAGGTTTTCTCAAGTTTTCAATGGGTACATTTACAAAGCTTTCTGTTCGTAAGAACTGTGGGCTGTCGATAGCCGGCCTTCGTTAATATGATCAACATCCCTACTAACTGGACGCTGCTCTAACAGTTTACCCTAAGCACTTCTTTATCACGTTTTATGTGAAAATTTCTGTTATCTGTTTGTCCTGTTATTTACTGCCAATATTAATGTAAATTTCGGCATGCTTAGTTACTTTTGGTTTCGGAACCCTGTAGTGCACTGTTGGTGTTTGCATTGACTTTATGCGTACCCTACACGCACTAATTTGGTAATGACTTTCGAACTTCAGTACAGGTCACCATAAAAAACTTTGTCGCAAGCTCATTTAAGTCTAGAAAGAATACCGTGGTGAGTCGTGTCAGACACCTCCAATGTAACGCAGACTTTAGAAGAGCAATACATCTTAAATCATTGATTTATCGTATTAGGTTCTGCACATGCATTGTGGATCAGCATCTATCATTGTAGTCGGGTCATGGCCATTCCATGCATTACCTTTCGAACGTGCCCACGTATCCTATGAAGCGCGAGATGGTGGAGGGACCCATTTCTTTGGGGACCGTGAAGGATTTTTCTAGCATTCGCTAATTGGATGCCGGTACACATAACTACGGTTCTGACTTCAAGTTCAATAGTTAGAAAGTAACATGTTTAACTGATTGCTCATATGATTTATACTATAGATTGGCCCGTTGAGACTCAGATACACGCAAAATTTTAAATTTTAACATCATTTGCTGCCAGATCCTTTGCTTGAAAGAAACAGCCATCTGGCTCTCGGAGCTAGTACTGGGCTGGCTTGAAACGAAAATTTATGATGATGATCCTTTCCTTACTTTTTCACTGGCCGTATTTCATTGTTATACTTCTATTCTGCTTTATCTTTGCCATATTTCTATGAGAATACCGACTTTGATATTCTTGCAGCAGTAGAGTACTATTACGAAACGTTTAGAAAAAGCAGGGTTGAAGAGATAAATATCAGGGCGCATCAGAAAAACGAGCGAACCTTGACTCTGCCCCAGAGGACATAAGCTTCACATAAGAAAGTAGTAAAGACACAGCACTATTGTTGTTGTTGCTGTTGTTGCTGCTGCTGCTGTTGTTAGTTTTTTCTGTGGTCCCTACCGAACACATTTTTTTTTACTCTTAGATTCTAGTCGCTCTGTAAGGACCTTACTTTTCCTGGGCGGTGGAAAGCCTCTTCCTTGAAGGCAGCCCATCCGTCATCATTACGGCACCGTTGCCATGAGGTCCCAATGGGACTCCGTAACTTACAGTGATAGGAGGTTTCCAGCATTTCATGCACATAATGGGCCTCGTGCAAGCAATGAATGAAAAGGGAAGCCGTAATTCACCTTCGTAGATAAAAGCCACGAAGGAATGTTAAAACAATGTGTTCTTGAGGTCTTGTTTTCAGAAAAAGAGTGTATACCAAAATAATTTCATGGCCCTGCCTGAATATTTTTTTGGCATAAAGGCTTCTCTCTTCGTTTCACATAATTCTTGCAGGACTTAATATGAAGTCACCTTGCGCCTCCGAAAACCGGGACAAAATAAATCGCGGTCGTTAGAAGTAGCATGTATAATGGAAGAGATTTTGTACGCACGCAATTTCTATGACACAAATGAACGTGATTCACTGTTACGTCCCTTCACTTGCTGTAAGAGAAGGAATCCGCATTTCGTGTGCAAGCAAAGCATGACGACACGTACTAAAGTGCGTCAGCGGGCTTCACTGCTCTGGTTAGATTAGGTTCTCGGGACAAAATATTATCAGCGTCGTCACATGCAGTGTTTTTCATGCAACTAGAACCCGCGTGCATTCAAAGCGCATTCTTCTATTCTGCTGATATTTTTTTTTTGCGCCATATACACAAATGCGTGTTAAGAAAACGGACGGGGAGTTGAACACTAACATGTTTACTTGCTGAAAGAGGCGTTTCACATGTCGTGAAAAATGTCATCAGCGTGGGAACACTAGCAGCGATTAAGCCGAGGTAGTTGTTTCCTGCGGGTCTAGCCCAGTAATAAACGGGTTTAAATGATTGGGTGCCGCTTCAAGTACTTCTTTTCGTGCTGCTCTGCTATGCCACGTAAAGCAGCAAACGTTTGTTTTTTTGCCCTCTTTTCTCGACCACGAACTAGTGCATTCTAGAGCGCGTGCTGTACTATTTAAACATTTTTTCCGTCTTTTTTGTGACATTGACTAAGACGACGCAACGCGGGCGGTCATAAAGCTTCTTCTAATCAGCAGTCCTCGCTGTCACATCGTGATGAGGTTGAAGAGTCAAACACTTCATTGGGTAAACTTATGCCCGGAAAGACAGGGAAAACTCAATAACAGCGAAGAGCACGGTGTTTGGTTGTCGAATACCAACTCACGAGAAAAGTATGTCGACCCTTGAAAACATCCTTCATCGTGCATTCCAGACTAATCGTTGGGGTTCGCGTACATTCGAGAACGTATGCTACAATATCATGTCACGCGGGCGATAAGATTAGGCAAGATCCTTCGCTATAAGAATCGGCATCAATGCTCAACAAGTCTTGCATACGGTGGGAGCTTCTTACGCCGATCGTTAACTTGAATGCAGCAACAACTCGGTAAAGGAACGGTTACCGGCAGGCAGAAAAGCAAAGTGTGCGCTACTGAATCGTATATCAAAGAACACTGTTTTTACCAAGCACCTAACCACGCTTCAGCAGGCCCTCAGCACAGAAAGCTTCACCGCTGTTTCTTTGTGTCGTGTGTCACTGATAACTTATGCCAGAATTTAACGATATGCAGGTGCCAAGTAACTGGACCACACCAAGCTAATCTTGTTTGTCGTCACATGGAGCAAGTCAGACGATCTTTCGGTATTATGCCTAATTAAATAGTTAGTTGTTAATATTTCTTCAACTTTCCAAACATCTTATTCAGAGTGAAAGTGTCAATCAGAAAATTCTAGACCATCCTGGAAAACTCTCCGTCCAGCTTTCTGCTGCTCAATATGTGCCGCATAAAGGTTTTTTCCAAGCCTGGAAGAAAGCCCGTGAAACACGAGAAAGTCCCAGGTGACTAGTCACGTGATGACTTGCTGCAAGCAACGACAAACAACATTAGCTTGGTTCCGTCCAGCTACGGGACGTTGGCGCATTTTTATATATTGGCACAATTTAGGTGGGACACGTGGTATGTACATGGGGCGGTGTAAAATCCTTGAAAGAGAAGAAAGCATTTCATGAATGCACGTTTCATCATTTTCAACGAGCGTAGTGTTGATAACTTCTACTGCGTACTTTTTCAGATGTCTGTCTTGAGCAATTTTTTTATCTTACGATTCATATATCGTGCTTTAATCAGCTAAAGAAACAGGGAGCCGATCTGAGCCGCAAAAACTTCACATAACAGCTGCACTCAACCTTAACACTTGGCAATAATAGTTGAAGAAAGATAGGACCCATCGGGACATCAACGTTTTCTTTTTCAACTTGAAATTATGTTTCGGATGTCTGCTTCGGCGACTTGCGTTCCAGCCAGATGACACGCTGGCAATTTAGTATTCACTAAAAACCCGCATCCTCCTTTGTTAATGCTCGCTTGCTTCTTCACTCACTAGACGAAAGCTTCTCTGAAAACATAAACTTCGCAAAATGTAATCGAAGAAAACTTGGGATGTGACCGAGCTCTTTTTAAAGCGCTTAAGATACATGAACAACCTAATGGCAGACTGGGAGGCTGAACGCTTGCTGTTTTTCATTATCTCAAACAAACGGATGCTATGAACACTGCTGAGCTTTTCGAGCAGAGTAAATGAAAGGTAATGTGTTGCAATTTTGCTTTCCAAACAGATTTAGAGTTGTCGGCTTTAGGTCTTGAGACTATTCGATTAGGGCTGCCATTCACGCTTATAGCTATGCAGAGCTTGTAAGCGCACTCACGCAGTGCAGTACAACGAAGCAGAATGCTTGCAATGGATTCCCCGTGGAATGCTTGCACACCTGCTACATTTACAATGGCAGGAAAAATCCCACGTCGTATTGGAAGTGACAGCCTGCCGAGTACAATCAAAGGAGCGTGAATGCCATTGCAATTGGTGGGGACAGGGTCGTTTCGTCTGCTGCGCATGAAAGGAGCAGACGGCAATGGCCCTAGCAGAGGAAGGCCGCAACAATTCATGAGTAGTTATATCTTCTTGTTTGATATCTGGTAATATAGGCATAATATAAAGAATAGGTAAGCATTAGTTAAAGTTTGGATAAAATGAGCAGTGCCACATCAGGGAGGCGCTTGAAATGCGCTAGAAATGCTTCAGACACAAGGCGATGTGTTTGCTGGTGTTCATCAAAGCGTTAGCATGTTCAAATAAATGAGCATACCTCATACATTATGCTCACTTATGTTGCTTTGTGGTACGTTCCGGAGTAAACCTAATTTATCAAACAGCGCCTTAACTGCGTAATGAAATTAGGGCAGGCCGGTGTGTCCTTTACAGTTATAAGCTTTCTGCAACTCACACGCGTCGTGATGGCTTAGTAACAGTCACGTTGCGTTTGCCTTGCACGATAACTCTAATGTGGGAAAACCTACAGGACCACTTGATTATTGATGGTAAGTATCGTTGCCTACGTCGCTGGTCAACAATATTATTGACTGCATTGACAGGAGAGGTGCCGTAAGTCCTCTTCCTTATTAATCTAATTGTACGTAAGTTCTTTTTATATGTTTACTTTGAGTCCCTGAGTTTCTGTTAAGTGTAAGGCACGTGATACGTGCTTACCAAGAGCTGTGTTACATATCTTAAGTCGTATCTAAGTGCTTAAGTGCAGTGTCTTCTTGGGTTGCACAGTGAAATTGTCTTTTTCTCCCATTTTGTTGTGAAGATTGTTATGCTCTACCGATTTTTCCTATTTCTACTGTACTTTGTTGCATTGTGCATCCTGTATGAAATAGCCGCTTTGTTGAAATACGCTCTCTTGTGAAGATGTGAGTTAATTTCACAGTTGTGGCCACATTTTGATGAAGCGAAGTGGAAGAACACTCGTTCACCATGCATTGGGTGCATGGTAAAAATACCCTAGGGGGTTGGAATTAACCTGCAGTGCCACGATGCGGAGTTCCTCATAATCTGATTGTGGACTAGCACGTACAATACCAGAATTTAAAAAAAATAAGCGTCCTATTCTCTAGGTAACCGTTAAATTTAGCGAGCGACTCTGTATGCTAAGTATGGACAGCTGGGCTCGTTGGTTGTGATTAGCACTACGAAACATCGTTCCAGCGCACAATTGAACACGGACGAGAAGAGAAAGACAACACGAACGCCGGTGCACATAAAGGAGGAGGGGAGAAAGGCCTCTATGTGGTCAACGTGGAAGATATTTGGGACTTGTGAGTGCAAACTTCTTGCGTAGCAACACTGAAATAGGCGGTTTATCTTTCACAGGTGTGATGAAATACACGCTGCCTTGCCACAATAATGCCCTTTTTGAAACGGCCATGTCTGAAAGTTTCTGTTTTTTTTTCACCGGTGTTTGCGGTGATCGATTGCTGAAAGAGAGAATTGCGGTGTGGAAATATTTATATGCGCCAAATAAAGCTTACCAGCTTCGAATGCACGAGAGACATCCGTTTATGGGGCCCCGTAAGAATAAAGACCTGAAAAATAATGCTCCGGTTTTTGGTCTGTTTATAGCGAGGTCGGGAAATTGATGGTCTTGAACGCGGGCCGTATCTAGCGACAGCGAATAAATGAGGTAAATTTTCTTTCTACAGGAAAGGCGTCCTTTGGAAACCCTGGCGAACATTTTCCACTAGGCCTCCTACAGGCTGCTGCCGTTGTCTGGCCGAATGGCTCACGCATGCAAAATAGTAGAACTGCGTGTCCGATTGTGGGGTACAACCTGAGTCGACAGCTTCATCTGCTAACCACATGACCATAATCGCACGTGCAGTTTTCTCGTGCCACACGCCCAGTAGCGCTTGAAGGAATTGGCGCATACGCCATGTCGAGAAGAACGTGCGAGAGCACATTTCCTATTAGACAATTGGCGCAGGAATGAAACAGGCAAATAATAATAAGCCTTAACATTCTCTTTCACGTCTTACTTCTCTTAGCATACCCTTCTCCTCACTCACCTCTACGTGTTCAACGGATATCGCACCTAGCTGCTTCTTTGGCGAGTTCGAAATGCATACGGTGCTGGAGTGCACTTTCAACGCGAGGAGAGGGTAAAAGCATCTTCGAGTGGTCGTTTCAGAACGCTTTCACAGCGCTGCAGAGTTCACGTAAAAAAGCCAACTAACAGGTACTACTAGCATAAACTGGCTCAACGGACGAGAAAGCGAGAAATCAGGATCATCGACTCTATATGTTTCTGTTCTCGTAATACGGCTTTTAAGCTGTTTCTTACCGCCGTTGTAGCACATCCAGAGCGCTGTCAAAGCGACAACCGAATATGCCACAAGGTAATCAAATATGCTTCGGTGCGAGCCTTAAACTATAATTATCTTCAGAGTGCAGTTCAGCACACTGTCAAACGTCCCCTTCTTCCGCGCGACATCGCTGCGTTGACATTTCACAGTGTGCATCCTGATAAACCGGTGTTTCAATTTCGGTACAGCTTGTAATGGTGTAGTTGTTAAACGCCAGCATCACATGACTTCAAGGTTGCCACCTGTGATGTGTGTAAACACTGCAGGACACTATGCGTTGCACACGACGAAAATAACGACAGTTGTAAGCATCACATTCAGCTCTAAAGCGCACCTTTCTTATAAAAACCCTCCCGGACATTCCCGACACTGGCTGCTGCGTGCTGCTTCTATTTTGCCGAGTGGCTTACAGCTAAAAAAAAAAGAAATTTTAATTACGCGCCCCCTGGATGACTCGCACCTCGGTCCCCCAGCACCGTAGCTTGAGGTCTAACCATTAGGCCAGAACCTCACGTATACATCTAAGCTGCTAACGCCCACTACTTCCTTGCGATGATCATCCCGTGTGTAACATTGCATGGGATGGTTGCGTGCGCACGGGCAGTGGCTGTCTTTTCGCCAGACACACCAATGAAATGGGACAAACTTTATAG
The DNA here is from genome assembly GCF_023375885.2 of Dermacentor andersoni. Taxonomy (NCBI): domain Eukaryota; kingdom Metazoa; phylum Arthropoda; class Arachnida; order Ixodida; family Ixodidae; genus Dermacentor; species Dermacentor andersoni. The sequence goes on from NC_092823.1 coordinate 103,117,818, forward strand.
CGTTTGATGAACGGCTTGGTATAGTTCCCAAGATGTCCGGTTGGTCGAAATAATATTTACGTGGAATTTGTTCACTTCACGAAAGATCAGGTTCTCTTACATTCTAGCATGCGTGTTAGAGCTGGCTCGTCTGTTTGTGTCGGTGTTAGTTGCTTGTGCAATGAAAACGATTTTCAGAAAGTAGGCGCCTTAGTGAACGCTTTCCAAGAAACGGTCGCGAAAGAACATGAAAGAGCGTGGTAGGCACGTTAGCAAGGTTAGCGTCCGGGGAAGGAAACTCGAAAGGTGAGAGAGAGAATGAGACACTTTTCTAAACTGATGGAAGCTAAAAAAACGACACGTGGTTGAAGGCCATCACACATACCACTAGATTGCAGAAACCGCAACTGGCAACTTCAGAGCATTGTGCGCAGATTAGAAACTGGGTTCACGTTCCAAAACGCTACTTGTAGACCAAGGCACCCAGTGGAATCGGGCTAATTTAACGGTAATTTTCTCTCTATTTAACGCTCAGCATTGCTATACAATGGACGACCAGTGGTTAGAACAAACTGCTCAATGCAGTGCGTGTAACAAACATGCTTTTGAGAGAAAAATAGCGGTTGAGCGTTGACATTGGAATTCACGTGCCTGAATCATATTGTCTTGGATTGTACCTCAGTAATAAGCTTACAACTTATCTATATTGTGGGATACGTAAAATTATGCAAGTGCGTTTTCTCTCGCATCTAGCTAGATTCGCACAACTGACGGTCGTCGCCCTTGTGGTACAAAAAACGCAGGCTTGCATGAGCTGGTGCTGTTTTTCAACCTTATTCTTAATACACTCGATGTTTTCAAGCGAACAGCTGAAAGGTGCCATGACCCTTTTTTGTAGGATAACCCAATAGTGTGAAAAACCTACTTCCGGCATTTCGCAATGCTAAGTGAACGCTCATACAATAAGCCCATTAGAAAAGCACTGACAAGACCTCGACTCAGAATCGTATATTTTCAAATAATTTATTTATGAAATCCAGGGAATCCTTTCTGGTCGGGAAGAGGCATGATGAGAGAGAACGCCATCGAGTCATGAACAAGGATCCCGTGTGAGAGCAGAGACGTCTTTTAATTTTTCTTTTCACTAGAGATTCTTGTTTTGGTTGGCGTTCCCTTTTCTCGTCAATTTATTAATTATACAGGCAAAAATTGTTTTTCTACCTGTAGTTTGCTTTCCTTGACAATTGTATCACTAATATTTCAGGGAAATCAACCTTTCTATTTTGTGCACTACAAAAGTCTTGCTACTCCTGAGCAATTGCAGAAATCAAGGGCTAGTTAAGCCTCAACGTACAGAAGCAGCCTTTTCCAGCATCTTTAAAATTTTACTTTTCCGTGATTGTTCTCATTTAAAAAATGTTGTTATCAGTACTACAGACCTAACGTCACTTAAATAGACGGAATTTCTGAGGTAGTGCGGACGGCAACCTTCAGCTTCCAATAGCAAAAGATAATATCAAATCCTGAAGACAGACGAAAAAATTTGGAGCTCGTCCTACACGTTGAAAGCTAGTGTTATTTTCTCCGGCAGTCGCAAAAAATTGGGCTTGATTAATATTTTCTCCGAGGAGCTCGCTGACATGCTTCAGCTAAGCATAACGATAACTGGAAAAGCAAGTTGTTGCTCAGAATCAGCAGCAGTGACTTTTATAAGCTAGAACATTGCATTGCGCGACTCAGTGACTCTAAAGTCCGTAAACTTTGTCGGCCTCAAATCCATGAACTATCTTAAGGACCTAGTTTAACAGCCGAGACCAGTTAACAGCAATAAACGCGGTACTTGAAGCAACCGGCCGGAAAAACAGGCCCGGATCACCGCGCCAGCTTCCTTTCAGCATCCCTTTCACGCCACCAGAGAATTCCATTTCCATCACAAGCTTCTTGCATGCATGCGTCTACGCGAGTGCATGGAGGGCGTCTCTAGGCACCAGCAAGCGATAACTCATAAGCCGTTCGAGTTAATTACATCTCCAGGTTATCTTCTCGTTTGTTTACTTCTTTGCGCTTTCACACGTGAAGACGTCCGTTTATTCCGATATCTTTCTTCACGGTGCCGTCCGGCATTAATGGGGTCGGTAACGAAGAGCAAACTGTTCTAAATGTGCGTTGCAGAAAAACTTTTTTTTTCTCAAGGGACGTTTCACCGTGATTGTAAGTGTTTGCGCAGCCGCAACAAGCGAAACGCAACGCTGAAGTCCGGGCCGAACCACATCATGAATCTAGCGACAGATTGCTTGTGCATTTGTTGTTCGTGAATGGGAGTTCATTACTGTACCTCAAAGGGATGAAAGCAAAGCCGCTTTGCTTTGATCGCTTGCCGAACAAAACGCTTGAACCCTGCCACTAACTGCGTGGCGTTGTAAGGCGATGTAATGGGCTTTTCAACGCAGCAAACTGATGTACATTAGGAAGCGCGAAGAAAGCAATGCCAATCGTACACACATCAGCATGTGTTTTACACTAAGGGAACGTTGGCAGCGCACGTATTCTCCCGAAATGCGCATGTGTGCTTGCGGACCCCTCAACTCAAGTAATTTCGGTCCACAGGATCCGAGAAAAAGAAGGGTATCTTGTGATATGCCCGTGCTCGAATAAAAAGATGAAGTGTGTGCTTTGATGATGTTGCGGAGCGATCCGTACATGAGTGAACGCGATGCTTGGCAGAGCGATGAAGACGACGATGTAGATGTTTGAGCCTGGATCAGATCTGCCATTTGCCCTCGCCGCACCATTTCTGTGTAAATTTTCTGTAAATATATACTTCGCCTACGTCTAGCCTCCATCACCCTTCGGCGGAGGTGCCAGGAAGGTCCGAAGAGAACTTTCCTTTCACTGAACACGACTGCCTGGCTTTAGTGTGAGCTGTCACCAAATTTTGGCTTAGTATGTTTGGCCGAACGTTTTGTGCGATTACAGGCCATCACGCCCTCTGCTGGCTCTTATTACTGATTAGATGGCTCTTATTCAAATTGTTTTTCGAAAGTGAATTTATTAGGAAGGGATCATGTCATGTTTTGTATTGAAAAGCTGCGCAGGTGGTTAAATCCTTTTCCCGTAAAATAGTTAAAATTTCTCCCCTTTCCCAATGGATCTTCTTTAAAAAATTATGCAGTTTGTCCTGTGTCAGTCCGTGTGAACGCCTTTCTGGTACATGTTACCTAGCCCAAATGCCTTTCGAGTGCCCGTGTGAGAATGGCCTTACCACATTCTCGAGCCATTGTGCATATGACACAGCTTGCGAACACATTCCTGGCCAATACCCTGGTAACGCATGTGGACGTGGCGGCGTACCTCGTAAGGGGACATCTCCAGGGTAGCCACCGAGAACGGGAGAGACAGCCTCCGTCAGAGCCCAGACACCATCTACGCCTGAGGCCATAGTCACGGCACTAGTAATAAAGCAACAAGACAGGGTAGGCAGGAAAGTTCACGTCGTTACCGACTCGCAACAGGCCTGCCCTAACTTTACCAAGAGACGAACACAGCTGCTGGCCACTCAGATCCTAGGCTCGAGGCCGGAAGAATCCTATCAAATCACGTGGACGCCCGGCCACCCGGGATTGGAGGAGAACGAAAGGGCGAACGCCTTAGCTCAACCGCTAACCAACCGAGCGGGCAAAACCAATCGTCTCATCAATCCCCGCCCTTTACCTTCTTACCCCTGCCATCCAATTACCGCGAACGCCTCGAGATCCAGCGGCTCAACCGCAGGATTTATCTTTCCCCCACGCAAACCGCTCGGCGCTGAAGACGCTGTAGCTCGCAGACGCATCCAAACAAACACATTCCGAAACCTACACAGATACAGCAAAATGTACGCACTAACATATCACGGCATCTGCCCCTGGTGCGGCTACATACACCCTATACTCTTCCACACCTCGTAGGGTTGCGAGATGAAAGCTAAACACTTAAAGACACTGAGCACTTCATTGGAGCATTGGGAGGTACAGTTGACCGGCAATACCTTGGCGGGCCAAGACGCGCTCGTCCAGCATATTCGTCGAGCAACCATGGTCAGTGGCGTCCTTGAATGATAGCACCATCCACTCGACCTGAAGAGCAACGACCTCGATGGTTCAAATGAATGTTTTCTACCCTCTCTCTTTCTCTCTCTATAATGGAAAGGTGCCACTCTGACAAAAAGGATATGAAGACATTACCTGTGTGCACAAACCCGTAGTGCTTGACACTGCACTAAACCCATCCTCACCATTTTCAAGGGCAACCTGTCAGACGTCGCCTTACTCCTCAATGCATCGCTGCGTGGACGGCTCACGCTGTGCGTCCATATGAAATGTTGTTTGCATTTCGGCATAGCCTGTGAACGGTGTGGTTGATAAACATAAACATTCCGTGGCGAGAATAAACTCTGATTCACATAACAATAAAGAAAGTTATGCCTGTAGTATTTGCCCGCACAACTTTTAATTCACTGCTTTATGAAAGACTTGCCTTACATGCGCGATAGATCGGTATGACGCGTTTTTTACCTTCGTGTCGTGCTTCGTTGTGCACACGACTCTTGTCGTCGTATTCGCCTAGGCAGCATGAAACATCGCCTTCGTCCTCGTGACGTCGCTCCGTCGGCGTCTCACGGCGTGCATTCGTACGAGCTGGCATTTGAATTATGGCATAGCTTGTGAATGGTGTAGTGGAGAAACAAACATTTCATATGGTTGCCCCTTTCACATAGGCATAAAATAAGTACAGTAGGCTGTTCTCACAGGGAGCTTGACTTTATGCCACTGCTGTCCCAATGCACGGAGCTAATCATTAGCGGGCTGAAGAGCAAGTATAAATATGAACAGCTTAGCACACAGCTTCGCGGCTGTGTGCAAACTGGCCTGTCTGAGCGGCGCGGACCGTAAACGCCGTGCTAAAGCTCTCTAATTATAGGGAAACTCCAGATGAATCTCTGCCGTCGTCATCGCCGAGAGCTTCCGTATAAAGTCCAAGTACGATAACATTCTATCGCTTTTGGTGCGCCGTTTGCTGTAGGCGAGAGAGAAAGTGCGTGAGGATGAACCGAGAGGAATGGTGGCTTAATGCGCACCGTCGTCCTACTAGACTAGAATTGTTTGCGCAAATAGGGGGGGGGGAGGGGTTAAGCATGCGGTAACGTGAAGTGTGCTGATGTGTGCGTGAAGTGGAGCAAGACCGCGGCTTCATCTAGCGTGACTGAGCACATAGGCCGCTTGCACACTATCTTGGAGGTAAACTGCGGGCGCAGAAAGTGGCCGAGCCGGGATGGCTGGCGGTTTCATTTACGCTATTTTTCCGGGCAGCTAGTGTTGGAGGTCACGTAATCTTTGCAGTTTCGGAGACGTATTAAAACGAGAGTCAGGGTGAACCATCCCCTCCCCTCGGCCTGCGCTCTTCATCACGCCAGCTTTGTGATAGCGAGTGCTGGCGTCCATGGAGTGAGATGTGTTTATGTTCGCCTGGGCGTGCGTGACACCATGCTTGTTAAATTAATTATTCAGCGAACGTTTACCCCAATTTATACAGCCGTTAGGCTACCAAGAATGTATGGACTGTATGATGAGCCGCTTGCTTTTGTGTTGTCACTTCTATGAACAAGTTCCTGGAATTCGTCATGCTGCAAAAAGCAGGTTTTAACACAGGACAGGTTTCACATTTTTTTTTTTTCTGGAGAAGCAAAATGAAGTGATCTAATTTTTTCCCCTCGTACAAAAATAGATGGGCCTAACTCAGGACCACGTGCGTGTGTGAGGTATTTCCTCGCCATAATTGCGCTGTTTTATCACGCGTTGTGGTACGAGACGGCGTTACGTATTCTACTGCGCATGACTCTGTGAAATTGTACGTCACAATTATGCAGTGGAACGTTCATTTTTCTTGGCCACTGTGCTGTAGTTGGGACAGTCCTCCACTCTATTAAAACCACTTGCAAGGAAATGTCATATGATAGGGGGCTCTTAGAAGGCCTGTATAAGGCTGGTTTTTGTGGTTCCTTGCAAAGCCCAACAGCGTAAGTGCAGTGCAGACAATCCGAAACACTGAAGGACTCAGCACCTGTTGCAACGGTGCTCAAAAAATTTCGATTTCGCTGCAAGGGAAGGTGACGTCATCTCTCACCAATACCAGCAACGCATTGGTCCACCACCGTCGTTACATATAGCGCCAGCGTTCTGTTGCCGGAAAATCACTATATTGCGCTCGGCGTCACCGCAGACAACACTCACTGCTGTTTTATTGCGGAAGAAATAGACGGATAAGGGCTGCAAACGTGGTAGTAAACTTATTCTTCCGCGAAACGCTAGATTTACGCACATTTTCGGTATTAGAAAGCCAACTATAAGGCTTGTATGGTCATCTGTCTACAGTTTTGTACTCCTTTTTAGGAGGACTCAGTGGGAGCCCCGAACATTTAACGCGGAGCTTTGAGGTGTCAAAAGTGAATTTACGAAAATAAGCCTTATGCGTGCATCGTTGCAACCTTTGGTTAGGTATACCTTAGCCCAATTTGTCCTGTCCTGTAGTTCTCGGAAGACCTCTACGCATGGTTGGCGATGCGTGGCTACACGAAAGGCAAGGGTCACACCAACAGCACCCTCTTCATGCCCTATTTTGCGCACCGGTTGCTTGAAATACGATGCGGGCTCTGGAAACACACCGCAGTCAACCGTATCTTGACTTGACCACCCGTCGCTGCCGCTGCTGGCGCAACGTTTTTATATATTTCGTTGCATTTCTACTGTGGTTGGGACAGCCCAGCTATCTTTTAAAACCACTTGTAATGAAGTTAGCTCGCCTAGCAAGGTCAGAGAACCGTAACCGCAAAGCCACCGTAGCTCTTGCGATTGAAACAACTTTTAGACCTTCATGGAGAAATTGCGTCCAAACTATGATATTCTCCATTTGGAAAATCCATGTACCTCATTGTCCACGTATTAATCTGCATGCGCATAGAAAGTGTAAGTTGTATGTGCATTGTATGGGCTTACATTATAGTATACACATATCCAGGGAAGACACTCGAAAGACGGGAGATGGAAATTCAAAACGATGAGCAAAACGAGAACAAGGTGAAAGCGGGAGCTAGTATACACATATGACTTGCATCTATAGGATGTGTGTATCCGAATGTATGCATGATCACCTATCATCATATGGGAACGTATTTTCTTATGTAAATTTATATGACGGTATAGGATTCTGGTATTGAGCATGTGGGTCTTTTACACGATGGATGTGTTCTATCGAGCGTTCTATAAGACATGCCGGCACCAGGAATTCGCGTATACCTCATTGTCACTGTGGGAAACGTAGAGATACATCACTGAAGCTCAGGAACAAAAATTAGCAGCGCGAGAACCGTCGTTCAACATTGCAATGGCAAAAAGTAAGCACACTATAAAATTTCAAGAACATAAACATCTCATAGAAGAAAGAAATTACCAGCAATCTTAGTATGTTTTTTTTTCAAGAAAGGAAGAAGCAAGTGATATAAGTTCTTTGGCTTGCACTTAAGGTTCGGTTTACTTAAAACCATTTATTACCTGCCGCCAGCATAACTCGCTTTCAAAATTCTTTTATCCTTAGTTGTCATTTTATTACGTCTTGAAATTGCATGCGAATGCGGAAAATAGGCGGCAGGGGCCACACATATTGTGGCGTGATAGCCGGTAAATATCACTGCTGGCGCTATGTTCGTTTTCTTTCTTTTTTTCCTTCCCTTCTTTCTAACTTAGCCAAGCATATTATGGAATGTCATAAACACAAAATGCCAAAGCAAGAAAAATTATATGTAATATCAATGATTAAAAAATTTGCTTTAAGAGGGAATAGAGTATTGTTCCGACTACAGAAACATCACGTTCACTTTCTGCATGCGCCGATATCCTGCTCGACAATACAACCACTATAGAAAAACTCTTGTACAGTCAAACTTTGACATAACGAACCTCTATTTGAAGAAATTCGCGATTTTCCTTTCCCAATCTCAGTTCCATTCAAAACCGTGCATTTATTTTCGCGATTTAACGAACTAATTGTTTCACACGGTTTCGATTTAACGAAGCCTTCGGCTATTTCACGCAAGTACTCCTAGCTTGTAGGGCTAGTAAATCTGGCAAAAGAAAAGAAATACAAAAGTGTCCACCGAGGGGAAAAGTTATTTCAAGTGTCCTTCTGCATGTAGAGTTTAAGCGTCAGAAGCGCCGCCAAAGCGCGCGCGCCGGGATGTGGCAAGAAGAAAACACCGCTGCGCCATTTGTCGCGTTGGTAAACAACTCGCGTAGGGCGCGGGGCGCCCCGCAGCTCGCTGCGCCCGGAGAAACAGGACAGCTGACGATTCTATTTGCGAAAGGGGATGGGGAGGAAGTGAATGCGCAATAACGGGATCAAGCATGTACTAGGGGGGGGGGGGGGGCATCGAGCCCTCAAGCACCCGCCTATCTGCCTTCCTCTTGCGCGAGTCCATGCCCTGGCCACGTACCGTATTTTGGAGGTAATCGATCCGCGGCAAGTGCACAGCCCGAGCCGAAATGGTCGGTGCCTTGCCGTGCGTTGTGCTTTTCCGTGCGTCTAGTGTTTGTGGTCGCCTGATCTAAAGTTTCCCAAGACACGGTGCGAAACGTCCACTCCCCGTGTGATCGCGAGTTCGTGGTCATCCAGGGAGATCTATTAATGACGTAATACTTCTGCGGAAGCCCGCAAGGTGGAGAAAAGTAATTAATGAAGAAAAATGAGACATCCACCCGAACGTAGCTAAGTTCCTCATTTTGCCTTTATTAATGAGATCTCTTAATGTTTGCCTGTGCGTGCGTGACACCAATAAAGTTACGAACCTTACTTCGTGAAGTTATGCCTTTGCTATCGCCATCAGTGCTCTGGCTTCCTGGCAAAGGTGTGATTTTTTCTGTGGTTTAGTTTTTTTTTTCCTTCTTGCTCAGGACGGAATACACTCTCTTTAATTTGTGGGTGCGGGATGAGGGGCGCTAAGCGCGGTTAGCTGTGGCATCCGAGATTTACGGCGCCACGCGACGCTAGACTTACAAACATCGGACAGCGCGATCCACGTTGATGAATGGTCTCGGCGCGATCAGCACAGCAGGCGCTGGCGCTCATAAACACGCTATTATGACCCGAACTTCTTCCAATTTTTTAACATTGTTTACTGTGAAGATACCGTCCACCAGGAATGCCCTGGGAAGTTGTGACGTTGTTTTTAATATTGTAACCTTAAAACCTCGAATTAACTAAATCCGCGAGTTAACGAAGTGTTCCGCGGCAAGCACAACTTCGTTTTATGAATGCTCGACTGTATTCTTGATTAGCGTCTTCAGTGTCTAATCACCGGCTTTGCCTGTTTTGCTGTACCTGTAATTGAGAGTTAGTGCCGTGTGGACTGCGCTTTATGAGAACGTAACGACCAACTCCTCGCGTAGAATACAGCAAGCGTCGTTATTTTGCGCAGGGTTCAATTCCATATATATTAAAGAACATTTTACATATTAAGGCTTCCTTCGCTCAAAGCGTAAGCGACATTTTTCTTGTATATTGCACACGATGCCTGAGTGCGAAATAGTGCAAGCTCGTGACAACACTTTTTGCCATGGTACCATCAAATAAAGGCTATGTTAAATAAAGAAGACCGTTTCTCGCTAGTGTTCTTAGTTACATAGGAAGAACAGATTTCCTGTCAATTTATTCTAAATTGACAGGAAGCTTAACTTCCGAAGTACGCTTATCTGCTATCGGATGGCAGACGCAGTGGCTGCGGCTACGAGCGTAAAAAGGAAGGAAATTCTTTATATACACGTAGTCAGACTGCTATAACTGCACGTGAAAGTATTTAAAAAGTGTTAAAGTGCCAATTCATATGCTCGGGCGTCTTCATGGTGCAGCGTAGTAGCTTCGTTGTACAATTTGCGATGGAGGACATAATTATATCTTGTTCGGACCTTATATCAAACCTATATCGGACCTTGTTCGGACCTTTATCGTGTTCGGAATTCATTTAGGCTCTTTGTGTAAGCATTTCAAGGCCCCAAAACACCCCTTTTGACCCAAAGAAACTAAATATATTATCTCGGATTGAAAAATGTCGGTACCTTGTGAAAATCAAGAAAGAAGTTTCTGTTTACAAGGCAAAGAAACAGGTCACATTTAGTTCATTTAACACGGCTTTTACCACCACAACATTGGTTCCGGCACCTCATCTGACATTTCAGCGGCAGATGCTCTGGCAAATGCGCACGCATGTGAGACCGGACCTCAGTTGGTGGTATTTAGATAACAGTTGTACACTTGGGGAATGCAGCAGGCTCATCGGTTTCCTCTTCAATATGTAATGCACTTTCGCCTTCGGAGGTTTCCTTGACGTGAGCGTGAATTAGTGTTTCCGCAATTCTGTCTTTAAACACGAATTAGTCGAGCATGTTCTTTACTGCGACATTGATGTGTTTGCACTCTTTCGTGTACTCGATCTCGGAGTTTGTGGCCGCTAAGTTCTTTGTACGGATGTGTCCGGTAATAGGTCACGTATTTGCCCGAAGATCCACACCTCCCATGTTCTCGTTTTAGGCTTTGATCCGCTGTTGCTATGAAGTGTCTACTTGCTTTTTCTCCTCCTTTGACCACCTTGTGCACGTCCTTTCTGGGATAATGCTGAAAGCAGTCGAAAGAACGATGACTGTATCTCGATCCCACTTGGTGGCACACACTTCCAAAGCATTATGCACAACGCCAACGCTATTCACCTCGCTTCATATTGTTCTCGCTAAGACGTTTTGGTGCCGCGCCTACAATTCTATTTGTGGTAATCCTGCAGGTAAGATATACATTCCTTTTGAGAAGAAATTCTGCTTACTTTGTATCTGTAAAAAAGAGGTGGGTAAACATGCGGACATGCTGCTCAGCTGTTTAAAGAAGGCGCGTCACAACTGCTCCGCCGAGACGAATAATCCTTCGTGTCCGCTACAAGATCAGTTCCCTTACCTGTGTGGATGACGGAATCGAGCACACGTATATCGATATTCGACAAAACAGAGTTCGTGTGGCTGAGAGGATTTGGCTTACTTGTCACACACTGTCAAGCAGGACATCGTTCGCTGAGTGGGATCGTCTTTCTCATCGAAAGATAGTACCTGTGGGTGAGGGCGCTTCAGACATGCGTTTAGAAAGTCTTTGTATAAGGACTCCGCTCTGAACTACCTGTTCTATGTGTCTTCTTCTGTTGCTTTGGGGATGTCCATGATGGGCGTCATGCCATGCAACTCGAAAAGTCAGTCCCGTGTTGTGTTCTTCGGGACAAGAGGTGGAGCGGATATACGGGACCATTAGAGTGTTGCTCTAAGAAGTCCAAGAAACCCCAATAACATGAATTCCCGCTACTTCTATGACGTATGATGATGATGTACACACAGACATATGGTCACACTTCTGCACAGAATAGAGCTTTGTCTGTGTTACTGTGCCACGAATAGGCGTCTAAAATGTATCCGGAAAGTACTTGGTAAAATAAGCGAACAGACGCTTAGGCATTTTTGTGTGAACTCATGTTTTGTGTACACAGTGCACCTGGCAGGGAAACTAATGAAATTTCTCCAATCACCACTTCGATTCAAGAAGTTAAGTCAGTATAATACCATTAGGTTCAAAACAAATTACTGAAATAGAGTAGGTACACTGTCGGTATCCAAGGGTGGCCTTGGCCAGGAACATTTGTTGGCACTTGGCGTTTCAATACATACATCACTATCATCATCACTGCTGCCATCTGAGCAATCACTGCTGTTCTACATATCTTCTACAACGTGTCGTCTCCATCGTCGATATTGCTTTAGAAGGGCAGCTGTTCAATTTACTCTTCACTCAGGAACTTGCCTGAAACGCGAAACAAAAAACCTTTCTTTAGCGTAACGACGGGAAGTACCCACTTGGGCACCATTGTAATTAGGTTGCGCCATTTCAGAGCCGAGCCATCGCAAGAAGATATAATGTTTCATGCGCTTATTGAAGCAATGAACTAGGCTAGTTGGTGGACGTTCATGATTGCATTGTGCTAAGTATTACGCTGACGGAAGAACTAGAGCACGAACTTAAAAATTTTGGAGGATGCTTAAAGTTCGCCTTTAAGAGTGGAACGCGACAGCATTCAAAGATTCCTGACAGCTTCTCACGTTTCCAGAAAACTGGAGCTTATGTAACGGTAATGTTTAAGGAGAAACGCTGGTGACTAACGGTATGCACCAAAGCGCGCTTTCTGACAGAAACGCGGCCTCTTGCGTGGGCCGATCATCTGTTATTGTTTCGCACTTTTAATATTTCAATCTGAACAGATTTCACAAAGAAAGGTGTGCGTGGTCGCTCTGTTGTTTCATGACACTTATTAGGGAGCCATCATTCTCAAAATTCGGAGGAACAACTTTAAGAACTTATTAAGAAGTAATAAAAGGTCTGAGCAATTTTCTTGATAGAAGACACGGGGAAGGCGGGAAATGGGAATTCAAGACGATGAGCAAAACGAGAATAAGTTAAAAGGGGGAGCCAACCTTTCGACAAGTAGGCTTTTATTTTTGAAGTAAAAGAATGAAGGACTTGTCGAAACGTTGGCTCCCGCTTTTGCCTTGTTCTTCTTTTGCTCATCGTCTTTAGCGATAGAAGAACTTTAGTGTCATATAGAATGTGTACGGTAATTTTCGCTCACTGGATGGCCGACGCTGGACACCGACAACAGATTTTCTTCGAGATGGGGCCCTTAGCGCTATGGTGTTAAATGAACTAAAAGTGGTCGTACATGGCACAACTGTGCCTTCGATCGCTTATGTTTCGCGATAACTCGTGTTGCCTACTATGCAATGCATACGCAGCATTTTGTGGATGGAGAAAATGGTTCTGGTTGCTTACGCGAACCATGGAAAATCCCCCTTTGTGGGTAAGTGCCATACGTTAAAGGAGACAACAATAACAACAGGGCTCTCTCCTTGCGTGGTGCCGCCATACTTGTGTTTACTTCGGGCACGTACTTGGTCCCACGGGGACACCTCGTAGAAATTTTGTTGACGGATGTTTTCGCAAGCAGAAACGCCCGCACTCACCATGTATTATTCAGCTACAGCTGCACAGCGCGCGATTTTAGAGTGTACCCATTTGGGTACATCAAAATGGGTGCAATGGGCGCGTTTTGGAAATGTACCCATTTGGGTAAACCATGGACTAAAAGGATATATCTTTATAATTTAACACTGATGAACCTCTGAATCGCTGCAGATGGTTTTGTTGCGCTTTCCAGGTCGCGGTATTACGAGTTTCTTCGACATGTTGTCTGATATTTATTTGAATACTGCGGTGCCATGTGCCGTGGCTCCATCGCACACGGCAGCACTTTCCTTAAAGTTTATGAGCCTGGTTGAAAAACAAACTAAGCATGCACACAAACTAACAAACAAAACACAAATGACAACAACAAGAGCAACAATAGCAGCAACAACAACGGCAGCAGCAGCTGCGACAACCACTAGAACAACAACAATATTAGGAAAGAAGGTAATGCCATGTTACAAAACAAAAAACCGAACAGAACAGCAACCACGCCGGCCTTGGGAAGTGTTCCACACTGCACGGATTTCCCGTTATCTCCATCCATCCCTCCAATCTAAGCAGGAAACGACAACCTTATACGTGACCGGGATGGTCTCGCTTTATCTCCACACGTCTACGGCGTCTATTTTTCCCGACGCAAAGCCGCTTTCTTCTTGTTATCTGTCTCCTTTCTTCTACTCAGACCCTTTATGTGATCACCACAGAGATGCCTGTGGTAGTTTTCTTATCACCCTAGGGTTATACGTTGGTTCGGTTTTTATTGTCGTCGCACTGGTCCTTAACCACCTCCTCCACCGTCATTCCACATGACAGTTGTTCTCTTTGTGAACATTTCACATTGCCCACGGCTGTACTGCACTACCGCCTCTCCTAATGCTTGTTTTCTTTCCTCATGCGACTTGAAATTGTAAGGAGCGGGCTTATGGCATCCGCTCGAAGGTATTTTTTTATGACTGTCTCTTTCGCCGTGTATGTAAGGCCGACTAAAAAAAAGGTGTACGGAATGAAAGAAGCGAAGGATTCTGAAAAGAAATGATAGAAAGAAATAAAGCCTCGCTAAAAGCATATCTGTCTGTCTGTCTGTCTGTCTGTCTGTCTGTCTGTCTGTCTGTCTGTCTGTCTGTCTGTCTCTGTCTGTCTGTCTGTCTGTCTGTCTGTCTGTCTGTCTGTCTGTCTGTCTGTCTGTCTGTCTGTCTGTCCGTCCGTCCGTCCGTCCGTCCGTCCGTCCGTCCGTCCGTCCGTCCGTCCGTCCGTCCGTCCACTTCTTGGCCATTGATCTGTTGAGGGTGCGTGCCATATTATTAAAGAGATATTCACGTTCTACACAGGGCGATTTCATCTCAAAGAGCTAATTGACATTGGGAGTAGAGCATCGGGCTGCCGTTTTGGGAGCCCAGTGTTCAATCCGAGCTTTGGGCGCCTAATTAATTTCTTTATTTGTGAATTATTCGGTAAGAGAGCACCAGCACCGTGGCAACCAGCAGCCACGGTCAGGAATATCGGGAAGTTCACAAAGAAGGCATTGTTCTAAAAAAATAGAAGGAAGCCTCTTCCAGCGACCTTCAATTATACCTGCCTCGCACTAGCTGACAATATCTTATGCCTGCAAATTTTCTAATTTCATCCCACTGCCTAACTCTGCGTCAGGCCCAAATCCCCTTTATCTTCCTAGGCACTCGTCCTATAACTCTAATAAACCTTTTTTTGTATGCCCTACGCAAAACGAGGCCTACTAAACTCTATTTTTTCTTTCAAGAGGGGGAACTTTGGGCAAGTTGGTCCGACATGTTTAAAGAGGAAAAGAACTGGGACTTCATACGGGGAGTAAGACGAAAATATGGACAGGACGAGTGGTCTATTCGTCCGCTCGTCCTGTCAACTTCGGCTTAGGTCCCGTCTGGAGTAGCAGTTCTTTTTCTCTTCATCTATTTCTCTTAATTATAACTAGAATATCAGCTATCCCTGTTTTTCTTCTCCTAATCGTCACCGCTGTCTTTCTTGCTCCTAACATTGTATACGACTAATCGTTTTTGATTCTTCGCTCCTTGTGGAGTCACACAGCAGTGATGCAGTATCTAAATGAACCCGACCGCAACTTGCAAAACGGGCAAGATAGACAAGTTACTGTGGCGCTGTCGGTCCATCCAGCTCACTAATCGATCTCTATTAATGAGCCTGGATGACGTAGTATTTTCCTTCGAGTCGCCAGCAGACTGCGAAGAAGTCTGTGCACGCGGAGGGGCTTCAGCGTTACCTACACTAGGTTAGGCCTCCTGACTAGCTGTGCAGGTATGTGTCGCCGTTGTTATTGTTTTACAGCAAATAGCTGTGAACGGGGCGCCATGCGTGTTTTTAGAATGTGAATGCGTGACTTCGCGCTGAACGTTCATCTTGCAATGAAAAAAAAAAGCATACGCTTATAGACGGGAAACGCCGAAGAATAGTACTCGAGTATAGGTTCTGCTCAAATGTCTCAAGGTAAAGAAAGTTTCATGAATAATCATTCACGGGGTGGCAGCATGAAATAGAGAGAGAAGAGCGGACTTTAATGCAGAAGTTCGGCGTTTTAGCCTTACTGAGCGCCAGTCAGAACGTAGCAAGAAGCTAGAAAGGGACCAATGCGCCTTCCTCGCAAATCACTGTGTAGTTGAAAAAATTTATATTTTGCTGGTCTGGCTGCTGAACTCGGCCCCACCTCACGACGTCAGGTGCCAAAACTTGTGTGCATCATTTAGTCACACCTGATCATGACGCCTACAATACCGATGTTGTCCATAACTCGAAGAAGATACTACAGCAGTCATACGACCAAGAAGCCAAGGCACCCACAGTGACGAAGCAGTACTGTCTCCTACAGAGGCCGAGATTCAGGCCAATAAAAAAAAAGCTGCACGCACAGGGTACTGACATTATAACAGCTTGCTAGGATAATGAAAGAGCGCTTATTACGTTTACGAAAACGTACATTCAATAATCAAACTCGCGCTCCACTTACCAAATGCGCGCGAACGCCTTACCCAAGAAGATTTCCTGGAGTTGGTCCCAGGTAGCCAAATGATTGAGAGCAAGGAAAGAGCTCATGCCTTAGCTCACGATGTCAATACACCGAGCAACACCATTAAGTTGTCAGAGAAATATCGCCCCATAGGGGCGAGAGCTGAGCATCGAAAGCAACGCCGTAATTGGTTGAAGCGATTCACAAAGCAACATGCTCCTCTTACTGTCTCCACCGCAAACACACACTAGAGAAGAAATTGTGCTAATCCGTCAAGCGCAAACGCCTACACTGCGATACCATTCAACGCAACATTTAAACCTGACCAGGCAAACCAGCATGTCAAGTACATGACAAGCTCCCGAATGCACGCTATACTTACTGCAAATACGACAGAGCATTCTATTCTGCACACTTGATAACATCCTGAAACATCCTACAAAATCTTGACCGTACGCTATGTGACAGCGGCTGGACAGGGCTGGCAGCCTTTTAAAACACGTCAATAGGCCTAGACATTGGCCTCAGCACCAAG
Source organism: Dermacentor andersoni (assembly GCF_023375885.2). Lineage (NCBI taxonomy): Eukaryota > Metazoa > Arthropoda > Arachnida > Ixodida > Ixodidae > Dermacentor > Dermacentor andersoni. Next base: position 103,134,461 of record NC_092823.1, read on the forward strand.
ACCGGGTCCCTAATTGGACTCCCATTAGCAACGACTCGGGGAAAAGGTCACTCAGAAGTCGTTTCTCTCTCTCTATCCCATTTCCTGGGCAGTAGTTCTACCAACCAAGTTGGGACCATGAGTTGACTCACTCGTACTCATAACAGGCTATGAGTCCGAGTCTGCGCGAGTCTCGCTGAGTCTGTTTTTGGTGAGCTTGAGTCCGAGTGAGCCCTGGTTGAGTCTGATTTCATTGAGTCTGAGGTCAAGCGAGTCCTAACTTAAATAGACTTATTGTGAGTGAGTTTTAGAGAATGCAGTTGATTTTGGTAACCTGCTGTCAAAACCAGCACGAGTGCTCCTTCAAGTACAAAGCTTTCTTTCTGAGGAAGTAGTGTGTGCATCCTGTGTATGTTCCCGCTACATTCATGTGGAAGACTACTTTTTATTTTTCCTTTCACTGAAGTACATCAGGAAGTACAAACAACGAACGGTGGTTATATACATTTGCTTAGGTCCCCGGAGGAGACCACAAGTTCTCCAAGAGTGTGGCGTCTTATTGGTAATAATAGTTATTGTTATAGCTCCAGTGAGCAGGCCGTTTGCAGTTGCCAAGTAATGCCTTGATGAATTCCTCGTAGATACTGATTGTATGCAGTCTCTTTGCATGATGATTGATCGTAAATGTGCTTTGTATCTGGATACACACACGCTGTGCATAAACTTGCACTAATATTTTCGTATTTACTTCACGATATACCATCAATAGCTTACAAATTAATATTTTTTTTTGCGACAAGTGCTTTGCTTATCTCCTCTTTGATTGGACGTTCGCGTGTTGCCCATGTGTCCAACTGTGACTATACTTACAGTTCAGCTGGCTGCGCTTATGTCGGGCATTGTTACTGATATAATTTTTCTTCCTACCTTTGTTAGCATTTCTTTAAGTTTTCTAGTTCCTGGGGTTTATTTTGACTTTAACAGCAGCCATCCCGTCGGTGGCGTATTTTCCCGGGTTATCCCAAGTTAACAAAATAACAGATTGCCCAAAATATAGCCACAACTGAAAGACTTACTTAAATAAACCCCTATCGTGTAAGAGCCTTTCTCTCATATGGCTTAATATTTCATCATTAGGAACAGCTACTCCTTGCTGCAAGCTCAGCGAGTATGACGAGGCGCTGCTGAGGTCGAGGTCATAGCTTTGACCGCGACAGCCGCGACCGCATTTCTATACGGGCAGAATGCAAAAACGCTAGTGTACCATGCATTTGGTGCACCTCAGGAGAGTTCACCTCTCAGAACTCAAGGGTTTCAAAGTAATCCTGAAGTGCACTACTACAGGGGCACTTCAGAAATAGTGTTGGAGAAAAGCTTTTTAGGTTAGTTGCGCAAGTGAGAAAAACATTTTCTCTTATTTGCCGTTAAATTTCGCTGCAAGGTCACTAGAATGCTTGCTAAAACTTGGAAAGAACTTTTAGTTAGCGTATGCGTTGGAGAACACTGTAATATAAGCTAGCGTAGAGTAAGTCGTTTACGGAAACGTTTTATGTTTGGTCCAGTGGAGGAATAAACAATGGATTTATCAGTTGGCTCTGCAGTGGGCTCTCGCTTTGCAAATATATGTTACATATTAACTCATGATGTCAGCTGCAATTAGGCGTGTACCTCCACATATTGAGGTTCCAAATGTAGCACAATTCAAAAGAACACAACATAATCTGATCTACATTACATGCAAAGGTGCCCGTTACCCCTATAAATGTTCTGATTCTAGGCGCTCTTGAAAGGAGAACTGAATTCTACAAAAAAGCACGTGGTGGCATATTACCACGACGATGACAAGTACGGTACTATTACGCCGATCAATTACTGCGGTTCCACCCCTTGATCTACGTGAAAGCTCCGCAGTATGGATTTGTTCAAAAGCCATGATATTCTCGTGAACAAGCCCAGCCACGCAATATCATTTCTACAATCGATCGTTCTTATTAACAATACCCCACTTCATTCTAAATCTCACCATAAATATAGTGCAATAGGTTTTGCTAGATTTATGTGCTGCGACTCTTGAAAACGTCGATCATTCGAGTGCATTTACGGAAAGTGCAGAACCCTGGAGTGTTAATACCCATTCTAGTAGGTTCCGTAAAGAGTAAATAAAAAAAAAGACCTTGCGTTTTGTGAGTGCACTGGAAATCTGTGCAGTGGGACGATAACCCATGAGGAGAAAACCATCGTTTCATCATGGTCAATGAACCCATGCGTCGTACAGCCTATTTCGACCACTTACATGTAGCTTCTGAATAATAAAGCACGTTCTAGAAAACATTTTTGAAACTATATTCTTAATTTACAAGTCCGTAAAACTTTACCAATTATTCTGTCACGTTGCTAAAAAAAGTTGCTGGTCACTAAGTAAATACACTTGGGGCTAAGCATACAAGAAAATAGCAAATGTAGCGAAAACTTCGCTGAAAACGCAGTATTAACCGCGGACTCCCCTTTAGCCAAGCTTCACTGTCGCAGTTAATAAATGAGGAATCATTAAAGAATACATTGTGGACTCATGCTCTATGGCAATAGTCCATGGGGAGGCCTCACGAGAGAATAAACGCAGTACGCCAGCACCTTGAGGTAATGTGAAGTTCGAATAAAGCCACCTCCGCCAAAATGTTTGTGCTTTTTTTGTCTTTATTAACCGTCGGCAACGAACGCGTTTCTGCAAGTATGTGCACACCGTACTTGCATTGCGAAAAATTTAGTGATTGATGGCATAGCCTCCTGCAATAAGCGGGCCGATAAATAATCGGAACCGCTGACGATAACATTTTTCAGCTCAACATCAAGGACATCAGCATCAATATTTGAAGGCCGGCAACGTTTATCAAAGTGGCGCATTATTTTTCAGCAGCAATATTGAAGAACGGAAGAAAAAATAAAATTTACTTCTCGAAACTGGATTTGGTTTATTCAAAATTACATTAGCTTATTCAAAATTACATTAGCATTCTTGCAGGCAAGAAGCAGTATTTTTCTGTGAGTTACCTAGATAGATGCTACGTTAGGATAATATGCTTAACACACACATTTTGAGCAGCAATATCAATGAGTAAGCCCAGGAGCTTTAGCAAAATGAGCGGTCGTGGACCAGTATACTTCGGATGGTGGCCACATCGGAACCGAGATTGCTGGTGAGTTGCCTTGTGCGGGAAAAAAGCTAGAATGTAAACCCCTAGATTGGTACAGCTGTAGTTATGGCAGCCGGTGTTGTTATTGTTGTTGTCGCCTTTAACAATTACACTGTCTTGCTTAAGGACTTCACAAACTTCACATAAATTATGTTTTGATTCTGAAATTATTTTTCCAAATTTCATTTTCCTTTATCTACATGCTAGTTACGAGTAATTCTCAAGGATCACTAATGCACCTCCAGCGTATACCGACCGACACATTCATATTTATTGCTACCTCGAGTAGCAGATCACCTTTATTAACCTTAAAACAGCGCAGGAACGTAATTCCACGTTTGAAGCCTCTACCAATTACCATGACGTGCTACAAGATTATTTAATTTTCTGTGCCACTACACTGATTTGCAGAAGAGGGGAAAAAAAGGAAACTTTCTTTATAGCGCAACGCTTGCATTCCCCCTCGAAAATTATCGCTTCTCATGGTATTTATGCACTAAAACGAAAAACATGGTCGAAGCGAACAACCAATTTTCGACCAGTTCTTGCTCGTAGCCGAGGGCACCATCAAACGTAATTGACTAATTAACCCATTTTGTCGCGCCCGTAGGTACGTGTAGTGGTCGTAGTGGCCTCGCCGCCCAATTTGCGCACGCCATCTAGCGGTCAGCGAAAGGTGGAGGCAATGCTGCAGTGTGAACTTATCTAGAGAGAGAGATAAAAAAGGAGAGGGCATTTCCCTCAGGGGTGATCAGCCGTAGTAAGGACCTCATTAAGAGAGGCGCCCACTCCGCTGGCCAGATAGACTCGAAATGGCCCCGCAAGCCACCGCAGCCTACACGGCGCGTTTCCTTCTCAGTCTTAAAATTAGGGAAGTCACGGACAGTCACTGACAATGTCCTACGATGACGGTGCAGTGCTTGTGAAATCTTGTGCTGTCGTCATTTGGTAGGAACTGCCCTGCTCAAACTTTCTAATGACCTAGTAACGTGAGGTGAAAGGTTTGTCCTAGTTATTTTCGCATAATTGGATAATGAAAGCGGGAATCGGACCAAGAAAAAAGAAAAAAAAAACACAGCACCCGAAAACACCAGCGGTCTGCCACGCGGGAGGCATCGCAGCACCACGTGTTTGTGAAATTACGCTGTCGCTTAATTGTGCCCGTGGTTCACTTCGTTTCTCTTTCTCACTTACAAAGGGAATAGCTGTATCTCACTCTTTCGCACGTATGAGTGGTGGTCGACCTTTCCCCGCCGATGCAAAGTTGCCGATGCAAAGTTCAACTAATTAGCGAGCTGCGGCTGCACGACACCTAGTATAGCTCTTTGAACCGCTCGTACTGTCGCGCGAGAGCTCTGGCGCGCGTGAATGTTTACAAATTCGTAGCGCTGTAGACAACGTACGTAAGACGAATCGGCTTGAAAGCATAGCCACTGCAGTACTGCCGTTACGTATGCGCTGGGTAATGGCTCTGTTCTATCTGGAACTATTCAGTGAAACAACATATGCTACCTAAGTATCGCATAGGTGTACACGCTTTTAAGTATACCGTTAATTTGATGAAGCAAATAGCTTTCAGAAAGCGTTCGGCTGCTGGTTTAATATGACAGTTATCATCGATGGTTCTTGCACAATTATTTATGCCCTTACCACCTTCCCCCCCCCCTCCCCCTCCCCGTGCATGATAACCAACCAGAGCTACCCCTTGTGAATATCCATGCCTTTGTGCACATTCCTTCTCTGTTAACTATGTAATATGCACTGTATATGCCAAAGTGTGCATGCGCTCATGTCCGCCTGTTTTTTATTAGCTTTTATTGTATTGTGATTCGTATAAATTGAATTCAGTGTTTAATTTCAATATAATTAAGCACTTTGCTTTTTTCGCCGTAGTAGAAAGTCTTAGTAGGAACATCAATGCATTCTGACTTCTCAGCGGATATCGCATCCTAACTGCTCGACTTCACTTCCGCAATTGAGACATGTGCGTTAATCTGAAGAAATAAACATATAGTGAGACACACTTTATCATTTATTTAAATTTAAATCTTTTTCAACACACACGCACGCACGCACCCCCCACACAGGCACACGCACACACACCATTTAGGGTGCGACCATTTCGGGCCAACGATGGGACTTCACGCAACATTCTGCTTGTTTCGACATGACACCACTTTCGAAATGCCATCCACCGAGGAGCCTATCCCATCGCGCTAACAGAACATGGAGGCACTGATGTTAGGTTAAGGGAAACGCTGCCGCTGAACCGAACGACCGGCGTCATTTGTCGAGGGGGCTATTTTTCGCGCAGCAATATATGTCGCTCCGACTCCACATTATTGCTCAGGACACGCCATGTTATAGTTAGCAGAATGGCGAGTGGGGAAATAAAACTATCACCCGTACACCGACAGATAACCTCAGTTTTAAGTACAGGTGGATACATTAATAAAACACGGACATAGAGACATCGAGCTACGTATTGCGGAATCTGATAACGTGCTGTAGACGCATTACGCAGCTATAGACAAGAAAAGTCACAGGCCTGCGCGGTGCACGCAGCACAGTCGCAGCGTAAGCTGGAAGGGCGACTCCCTAGGACCTTCATTTTCGCCACTACGCGCTACAAGGTCTTCGCGGCGAAGTCTCTTCGCGTCGTTTTCGCGACAACGATCTCAACTCTCTGCCCGGTGTCGACGGGATGCTGCGGCTTGTACTACGGCTTGTCCTGCTCTCTGCGCTGCGGTCTTCTGAGACCGATGTTGCTTGGTTGCAGCCGCAAGCGTAGCTCTGCGATTCGCTTTTTCAGCAGGCGCCATAACGAGTACTGAAGAGTAAACGCAGGTATCAAGACTACGTGGTGCACATGTCACATCCCTTGACCAGTGACACGGTACGTTATTGTTGCTTATGATGATGATAATGATGCTTTATTGGAATCTACTTTGAAACGCGGTGGGGACAAATGCTCACCTAGCCTGCTTGGATTAACCAGGTACGGCTACATGCTGCATGCAACTGCTATATGCAGCTGCTACATGTCGGGGCACCTGGTGGGATAAACGGAACGACAATGCAAAGTCTGTACGTATCGACGCTAAGCAGCGCGCATATCGCATCGCGTGTCTAATGGCATGATTCGATCTAATAATGAGGGCGCTCTTCTAATGAGATGGTGACATATGGTCGCCTAGCCTGCTCGAATTAGTCAGGTATGCCATATATGTTTTTTATAACATCAATATTTATACACCTCCATGATCTTCTTTTCTTCCTCAAGACTTCTTCATCTACATTGTGCCGCTACCTATGCAACTGCTACATGGCGTGCCACCTGGTGTATTATGGAATTGCAACGCATAGGCACACTTATTAAGATTGCGCAGAGCGTGTAACACATCGCCAGGCAAGTGGCACTATACGAGGCTAACGATGATTATAATTATGATGATGATGATGATTATGATGATAATTCATTTGCATCACCTTTGAAACGCAACGGTGAAAGCCTTTCGGGGCACCTGTGCTGCTCAAGCAGGAGAAGCTCACACACAAGCTTCATCGTTGCGCGTTTTTTGTTAAGTTTCAATTAGATTCGAGACTCAAATCATGGTCTGGAAGGCGTATGACACTTCTGAATGACTTTCTTAAACTTCGTTGATAACCATGACAATGCTAACCTTGCCTTTATTCTCGTGCATCCTTCTAGGTCATCATCAGCACTCATCCTGCCTTTGCATACCTGTTCCCCTCTCCCCATGCGCGGAGTAGCTGGCTAGAGCACGCTAGTTCAGGCCAACCTCTCTGCCTTCATTGAAATAAATTTTCTCTAGTTACCTAGCCAGCTTGATTTAACAAGTGGCACAGCACGATGCTAATGATGGTGATATTTATAAGTTATTAGCATCCCCTCTGAAAAGCCAGGGTGACATCGTCACCGAGCCAGCTTGATTTATTCCGGTACACATATATTTTTGCTAGCATTCTTGTACACATCTCCTCAAACTTCTTTTTCTTCCTCATCTCTTCTTTAACTGCCGTGTACCGCTACCTGTTCAACTGCTATATAGCCTGCAACTTAGTGTAATAACATACAACTGCAATGCAAAACGTGCGCGTATCGACACTCCGCAGCGTCTATGTCACATCGCGTGTTTCCTCGCGCACTTGGACACGTTTATGGGGCATTTTTCCCTCGTGTGCTAGCAAGATCCAAATGGCGAAAGAACAATTTCCTCATGATGACATTTCGCGCAAATGATTACGCACTTAAAGGACATTTACGATCAAGAAAAATGTAAGCCGGATTGGCATTAACTGTTGATTGGGTGTTTAACTTCTCGTTTCAAGTTTTTGTTTTGATGAAAGATGTTGCTACATGTGTCGTTTTCTTTGTATGTGCTGTTCCCGTACCTCTGATCGCTTATGACCCCCTCGTGACCATATTATTGTAAATTGTTCCTGTACGTACATCATTTCATTAATTGCAAGAAATATATTGTTTAGAAAGTTGGCATGGCTCAAAAACTAAGTAGCGGACTCCCACGAAGCGGGCTTGGGTTCAATCCCGGCGGGAACTCGGTATTTTTTTTTCTCATTCCCGGCGATAGCTGCAACTGATACCGAACACCGGCGGCTGACACTGTCACCAACCAAACAGCTATTGGAATAAGCTCTTAACAGCCTACCCTGTAAAAAGAAAACGTCACTCGCCTGTCGTCAGCGTCGAAGCTTGTGCGTTTCCAGACTTCCCACAAAGGGCAATTTACCTATCCTCCGCTAACACACACTTTGTTTAACAGTACACGAGTACCTTCTTGCACAAGGCGGTACACTGTTAACCCCTAACTTAGTGAGCCCCCTTACTAATTTAATCGCGCATTACCTTCATTCCTATTCGTACATTCTCTAGGAAGCGATTGTGTAACACACTTAGCCCAGATTTATTATTAGATGCATTCGAAACTGTATGAAAGTGGTATAATCATATTCTTGCCGTCAGTATTCATGAAAATTGACACTAACTTGACATAGGCCCTTCTCGTGGCGGATGGCAAAAAGGAACCACGAAATGCATTTTTAACACCGCAGATTATCATAGAAGCCCAGGGCGAAGTGTATTTCACGTATTCTGTTATAGCAAACAGTCTTGTAGTGTCAGAGAACTTTCTTTTCAGCTATATAAGTATCCAACTACAAATGTAAGCTGATCCCGAAGATAGCGTTGTCTAAAAATGTAGGTGTAAGCTCGTTCAGGGCGTTTTTCAATGACTACAAAAAAAAAGAGGGAAAATAAAGGAGCCTTAAAATCTTGTCCAGTGTTGGGCAGAATAAAACCTGTGCCACACTGGTTCCTCAAGCATAGCCACCTGACGTCTTTGCGTAATGCGCTGCATGAGACTCATCCCTGTAGGAAGCAAGGATTAATTCACAGTGTCAGCATGCACCGGTGCGCTATGCATGTCAAAGTAAAACCACGGAATTCGTGGGCACGCCATTTGATGACGCAGTATGTCCAGTGGGCGTCTTGAGAGAGGAACCCGGATGGGTTCATAGTTTCATGCTCCATGCTGCATAGTTTTGCGAGACGGAAACTATGGAGCATGTTTTATTAGAATGTGAAGACGTCTACCCAGCGGTCAATTTAGGCCCCGATGGCCTCCTTAAAGGCCTTGGGTTCAGCAAGAGCAGTGGAAAAGTAAACATGTCCGCAATAGGGGGATTAGTAAGAGGCGATTGGAGGATTGGTGGAATAAAAGTATGGAAACGACAAAAAAAACGGAGACCTACAAAAGCACAGTTCGCAATAGGGGATCAGAGAACTTGATTGAGGGAGTTCACCATCTTTTTTTTCTTTTTTTATTGTTTAACTTAGGTAGAACATTATGCAGTATAATAGCAAGAGCTTGGTGGCGCTACCCATGGCCCCGTTCCAAAGGAGACGCTTATAACATCCATACATTCATCCGGATACATTACGCGTCTGATGTGTGCCGCGTTCTGGCTGTTCGCTTACTTTGATGGTTGTCTTAGATGAGTTCTGCCCGGATTTTATTTCAAGCAAAAGCACTTCTTAGTATTGAGACGTCAGGGGATAAGTTGCTGTGTCTGCGCACATGAAGGTGCAGCTTCTTGGGCCTAATGGTGAAATATAAACCAAAAAATGTTATTCAGGTTCTTAGCGTACCAGTCAGCAATAAGAACAGGCTTTAAAAGTTATCATGTCCCTAAATGTCTTCAGTTATTGTAATATAAAAGGCTATGTTATATAGAAAGCTGTGCCGTAGTGGCTTACTTTTTTTTTTCATTTGACACGCTTCAGTAACGTCACTAAAGCACAGAAATGGCCATGGAAATTGCATGAAAGATGTTTCTGAATCAATAAAGAGACGCTGAGAGATTGTCTACTGCCATTTTTGTCGACAAAGAAAAAGAAAACGCAGTTTAGCGTTTTCCGTACGCAAGAAACCGTGTGGATAGCAGCAAAATACATATGACGAAGTGGACGCCTCACAAGCCTAATGTGACCATAGCTCGTGTTGAGTTTAGGTCATCAAGATACTTGAAGAGGTCATAGGGAACACTCCGACGTGTAGTTATGACTTCGCTGGCTATCTAGCTGTTCGTGTCAGCAGGAGCTACATAGATACACTGCACTAGTGTGCAGAAAGGAGGCAGTGCTACCGACCCCAAGCTACCTGCTACAAAGCCGCGCACATTCCAGAAGAAACATTCGCACGCGCCTCAGATTGACGTAGTCGCGTTAACAGTAGACCACTCAGTAAAGCATATGTTGTAACGTGTCCCCATTGTCACTGCGTCCTCAATGAGTCGCCCTGTTTATGAGTAGTAATTACCCACAGAACACGGAACAACAATCTTGCTACGGGAAAAAAAAGTTGTATCTTCTTGCATTAGGTTTCAGATGTAACAAAAAACGCTATAAAATTACGACAGAACTTCCTCCCGCGATAACTATAGGCGATAATGCGATTAACATTCGAGAAATATAGCGGCACAGTCTAATTCTAATAATTCAAGTTAATTTAATTCAAGTTCTAATTCTGTTAAATTCAAATTAAGTTTTCTTCGCTCGAGCGTCAGCAACCCTTCGGCACGCTCCAGCATCTCTGGGCGGAAAGCATTGGAGTTTTCCGGACACCGACTTGCTCGAGAGAGTTACTGGGCGTTCCGGATGAAGCTTTCGAACCTCCTCGGAAATCCAATAGCGTACCCACCGCTCCTTGTGCAGAAAGGCGCCGTGCAGCGCATCCTGAAGTGATCCGACGATCCGCAACGCCAGCAGACCCGAAGCATTCCCTAGTGATCACAGGTCAATCGATGCCCTGCTGCCTTTAGGTAGTTGGGAACTGGTGAGCCGGATTTCATCCCGATACGCACAGAGAGCGTTCCCACGGTGACGGTGACACGTCTTCCCACCAGACATCGGCTGATGTGAAGCCCTTTGCTGTACGGCGACAGCGCTTGAGCCAGGGCCTCGCTGGAGATACGGCAAGGGAGAAACATCATTGCAATCTGGGTGACGCCGATTCAAGGGCACTATGAATACGATTGTAGCCATAGCGACTTCACGCTACACAGTGACATAGAATTGGCGCCTTCCGATGTGTTGGGCGCAGTACACGCCTTCCCAGTCTGCTGTCGAAGCCATCACATCTACTACGTCTTTTCCACTTCTCCCCTAAGGGACATGGACATCGTGACACCGAAGGCATAAGTCTTCTGTCGTAGATGACTAGCCATGATGCCACATCCGCCAGCAGGCAGCAGTAGAATGCCTACACTCTGGGGAAAAACAATCCCTATTGCTAACGCGGACACCAACGGGCGGTGGCTGAGGCCTAACAACCATAGTGTTGCTCAGAGAAACGTTGATCTTGGCAAATAACCTACAAGCACAAAAGGTTTTAAAGGATGGACGCGACAGGTACGCGAGGATGTGCAGTATGGTATGCCGCCAAACTGTTTCAAACGTCATAGGGTACATTTACATTTTTATTTGACAAGTTATTAATGTTTAGGATCACTCTAATTTGACAACTTGTTATTCGGAGTGGAGTACTCAAGCTTTAAAGGAAGATACAAAAGAAAAGAAATGAATATCGACGTGCCTAAACATATCATAGCGTAAAAAATTAAGCAATGTCATTTACATGTATGTAATGTGAAGCAGTTCTGATTTGATAGAGAACGGTTTTCTGAACGATATAACTCTTGTGAAGAGAACGGTTAATGCTTTTGTGACGTGTTCCGAACTCGTGCGGTGTGCAGCGCTTGGCGTTTTTAGTTGTTCTTTCGATGTCCAGGGACCCAAGTTGGCGTTAAGGAGCGGTGCGTACTCAGTGGCACATAGCCAGTTGCCATAAGGCACGTACCCAATGGCACAAACTAAGTGGCACATGTCGAGAGGCAGCTACAGGAGTTGGCCTCAGTCGGGTTCATCGAGGAGCGAAGCATGCCTAGTGCCACACACCCACGAGAACGGCCCACATTTCTAGAATGCACCACTCTTTGGGATGGGTCCATATTTTTTTTTTTCTACGCAACGTCGGGATCAGTCACAGAAAACGGCCACGTACTCGTTACATAAATCTTGGTTTAACTCATCCAAAATGTTTCTCAAGAAAATACCTTAAATGTTTGCAAGTCCTCCATGTTTGCCAGCCGAGTGGTGGCCAGCCGGGATTTTAGTAGGACTATACCAATCACTATAAGCCTGGTGGAATTCAAACACTGTGGGAATTCTTCCTGTGCACTGGCAGCACACGCGGCCAGTGTCTCAGAATCTTTGAAAGTTAAAACACAGCCACAAACTGGCAGCTCTTGGACACTCATTGAGCGCTGTCTGAGTTCCGTGTATCTGTGCGACGCTAATCGAAAGCGTCGTTGCTTGTGCGCATGCGCAGTGGAAGACTGAAAGGCTTTCAGCCTATTCTATCAGGCACTACGCGCGGTCCAAATGACGAACCGGGTGCATTTGCGTGATGTACCATTACGATGCTAGCATCCGCAGCCCCCACGGTTTAATTACGGCCGAAGTCGCCACGTGACTGCCTTTGTGGGAGCACCGGCGAGGTTAATGGGGCTTTACTGAATCGACACGCAGCTTCGTTTCGAGCAGCGAGTGGCTTCTTTCAAGAGTTCGAGAGGCTATTCCATTCTCGAGAAAATTTGTCCACACAGATATGACTTTAGCTGCGAGAGTTCATGTTGGCGGACATCAATAGTAATTTTTACCCTCCCATATATGACTCAGTTCATGTGCGAGGGGCGTTGCAGAGTAGGGGGCGACATATATTAATTACTGGCTTTGCGTGTAGCAAGTTTTAATTAGCTAGAGTATAGGGTGACTGGTAGTGCACTTCATTTCTCTATGGTGTGAAGTGCTCCGAGGGATGAAAATTGTTTCTAAGGAATGGAAGCCTGCTGATGGGCATGAAAACGAAGTACACGAACTTCACTTAAAAGGAAGCTCTACCCCGGCGCCAAGTCATACTGCCCAATTGAAATACAAGTGAAACATAAAAAAATGATCTCAGTCTTTAATCTCTCACGCTATTTGAGGCAATTTGTTGCATTTGAGAGCAAGCTAGACTTTACTGACTTCAGGAAGCAGAATTTCGATTTATGGCACGATAGCTTTCAGGAAAATAGCGAAAGGTCAGTGCATTTAATGAAAGATTGCAGAACAAAGCTTACAGATCCCTGTATATGAGCCAAAAACAGATCTCGCAGTTCTGCAAACAGCACCTGTTAGAACATTGGAGGACGAAAAACTGGATGTATAAATTTACGTCTTGCATCCAGCTTTTAGAATGCTTACGAGAGTTTCGCAGATGTCCTCATCATGAATTAGTGGTAATACGGAATGGTTTATAGATTAATTTTGTCCAAAATATATCTTTCAATGCCTGTAGTTTGGAGAACTGAGATATCCTTTTCTTCTTCGGCTGTTGTTGCTATTAAGTTACTATTTGTAAACTCAAATTTGAGCTATCCTACTTATTTGTGTTTCTAAAATTTTGTAATATCTACGAACATTTTTTGTCCTTAATGGTGTTTCGAAAAATCTCCTTTCTACAGTAAGTGTATTGCACCATTTTCTTCTACATGTGCCATCCTTCATTAAATTTTGTATCGTGCATGCCGAGAAATACCATTTCTCCGTTCCCATGTATTCAGATAGGACACTGAGGTAGAACTTCGCAGGAGTACTTTAAAAAGTTGGCCAGCGAAATACTGGAGTGAGGGCTCGCTAAACTAGCGGTATCTTTTGACATTATTAAAGTTTTCATTTATTCATTCTAATTAAACTACATCATTAGAGTCCCTTTAAAATTTGCAGAGTATGCCGCTGGAGATATGCCTCAGTGGCTATGGCATGCTGCTGCTTAGCGTATTCTGCTGCGCAGCAGTGGTCGTCTTTCCACGCGGGCCGCATTCAACAACACTCGTGTATAGAATAAATTTAGGTCGAGGTTAATGATCTCCAGTTGGCCGAAATCGATCTGATGACACAGGCCACTTCTAATGCACTTCTGATGTAGTTCCACATACGGTCTACTTTGTAAACGAAGCATTATTTGCCGATACGTTGTACTTACTTCATGTAACATATGAGAAACAAGCTTGGGATGTTGCACTTACTTAGCAAAACCTATGCGAAATTAAATTAAGGGTGATAATATAGTGTTAGCAGTGGTGAAAAGCCCCACTGCAGGAAGACCCGAAGCAAAAGTACATGCGTTCCACATTCCTTTCGCTTAGTAAGTAGAATATATTGTGCAAATATTGTACTGCGATATTCGTTCACGGTTCTGCAGGAAATCTACGTGGAACAAGATAAAGATTTTCAACAGTTTAGTCCTGTAATTTGATTTGACTTAAATTGTCACTTTGTCACGTATTCTCTCTATCGAATTATGTAAGTCAGTCTTTGCGGAAACACGAGGTACATTTTTTTTTTCCAGGATAGCTTTCAGCAGTTGCTTTTCTTTACGTGCGCTAAATTCGACTGTTTTCTGTAGTTTGCACTTGACAGTTTCGGCTTATGCAGCCGCACTCGTGTTATAAACTCAATTTATTTCAAGCTATGGACCCCTTATTTAAGACCTGTGGGATTTTCATAAGTGCCACGATGATATTACTGAAAACTTCCGCATCGGCCACAGGTGAGCGCAGAAATAAAGTTGAGCGATACAAACGGTCCTATTTTTTATTTTTTTATTACTGGAGTCTACAGCCTAGGAGACGACTACCACTCCATTTTTGTCCAACCTTAAGTAAGAACAATGACGCCCCAATGCAATCCCGAATAAAAAAAGAAGAAAAAAAAGAAACAAAAGAAAGAAACCCCGCACATAGTTTACGAAGCACAACCTCGTATGCTATTCAGATAGAAAAAGAAAGTGTTTGCAGGTTGAACACCTTAGGATTGCTAAAATGAAGGAAACTAAAGCAAGCTAAGTTATTCTGGAAAGTTACCCCTAACCCGTTCTCGCGCAATGTAAAGAATGCCTTGAAAGCGGGCTCCCCCGCACACGAATATTGGGGAAAGTTAAGCCATCCAAACCAATTAGCGTTGCTGCGAGCCGTATCGTTATACCCAACGCTAAAGATCAGAATGAAACGCGCGCAAATTGAAATTGATAAGACGGTACTCGATAAGATGAAAAAAAGAGAGAGAGAGACACGACAATAGCTCTCTGAAAAGGACATCGACGATGGGTGAATACAAGTGACACCTGCAAACCTGAAGGGTTTTTTCGATAGCAGCGTCACCGCCCCCGCGCCACGCCGGTGGTTGAATAAAAAGGGCCGACGGCTTCACTGCTGAACGGGCGATTGAGAATAACGAGATTTCTTTCTTTCGTGCTTTCTTTTTATTTTATTTTTGCGTTGTTTTGTGCAGCACGTTGTCTTAGTTCGCAAGATCTTTTATCTTCTCTCTTTCTCTCTCTTTGTCATTGTTTGCGTTTGGCTGTGTTTCTCTAAGCGTATTCTCAACTGCCAGGGGGATGCGCTGCCTATCGAGAGTAGATGCGGTAGCAGACAGCAGCTTCCGGCGTGTCTGTGTTAGGCTCGACTAAAGTCCCTGCATAGGTATTTTTTTGAGAAAGTCAGCATATCCAGGGACAGCATATACTCCAGCTGAGAAAAGTACCGAATACGCATTAGTCAAGAAACAGCAAGTGTCAACTGAATGCCTCGCACTGCCGCTAGTATATAGCCACAAAATATATAACATAAAACCTAACGTCCAAACAGCGCCAACTGAATCACTGCGAGCGTTCAACTGTAAAGGTTTACGCTCAATTTACAACAGAGATAGCATCCGGCACTTCAGTTCTTCAATGTCGGTGGCGTGCGCAGTGATTTTGCCTGCATTCCCAGCGGCAAATGTCCCGTTTTAGTGACAGTGAACAACCAAAGTGCGCCCACAACTGCGAGTCACGGAAAGAACCTCTTTATTGTGCGATCTAGTCCCCGAAAAAAGCAGGTAAATGCTCAGGCATTAAGTTAGTGGTGGGCCCTGTCGTGGGTCTGGTTGATGTTGTGCTCGCGTTAGTTCGAGATTGTGAAAGCCACTGTTCGCCTTTAAGAGGGAGCTTTAGCTCGGGTGCTCCGATTTAAATACACGTAAAAGGAGAATTCGTTTTTCTTGGCAACCACTGCACCGAATTCGGCCAGGTTTGTCGTATTTAAACGAAAAACTTAAAATCTAGTGACCGTTTGTTTCGAATGTTTTATTCAGGTCGTAAATTTCTTTAATAATATTTGCAAATATCGAAAATTTTCAGAAAACCAAACGATAAAGTTTACAACTCTGTAACTCAGAAATGAAAAACGATACCACAGCTCTGTGAATTGCATGCAGTAGTACATCTAATGAGGACAAAATTGATATGTTACACAGGAATGTCAAAAAATGTAGCAATATGGAAATACAGCTTTTGCAGAAACCCTGCACCCAACGTAACAAATTCAAGTAAGATATAAAATGACATATCTAATTGCGTCCGCTTTGAATTATCTGACGGATGCCGTTTACAGAACCGCGATATCTGCTTATGAAGCAGAGCTATTAATTTGTAAACGTTGTGCTTCCATATTTTTCAAACTTTCCAATTTTTCAACATTCTTGTAACAAAATTTAGGCGCTTCATCGGAATTCCGCTTCCAACACTCACTAGAATTGAACTTTCTCTCTCAAATGCAACACACGTCACTAAATTATGTCCAGAGGTTATCTCAGAAAAGCGTTTTAGCGTTTTACACGTATATTAATAGGCTGCGTAGGAGTTGGGCGAGAGCTAAAGCTTCCTCTTAAGCATGGAATCTCATTAGACGAGTTATTTTGTTATACAATAACGTTATGCGACTGACATTGACAATTACGTCATCATTGACGATGACGTTAGGGATTGACAGTTACGTCATCTTGGCCAGCATCGTGGGGTATTAACAAGTCGAGATGCTGCCTAAACAACAAAAAAATAGAACGAAAGAAAACGTCACAGCACAAAATTACAGCGCCTTTCGCCCAGGGACAAATCGATAATCCGGTAACAAACGGCCCCTGTCAAAAAACATTACAATGTGCGCGTCATATCGTGTGATAATATGGTGCACCTACGTCCTCGTCACCACCCTATTCGTGTGAGAAGTTGTGTCCGTGACGTTACTTGAAAACTATGTAAGATCGACGACAACATTCGGGAAAAATTTGCATACATGCAGGCACGTCTTGCACCGAGCGACATTGTAAGCGTTGTTGGCGGGTGAAAAACGTTCACTAAGAAGAGCATAAACCTACGCTGGTCAATGAAGTATATCGCATCCCTCCATTTAAGTAAGCACATCGGTACTTCTGTGTGAGATATCCGTTTCGTTGTATGCTGCCTTGGACACGTTACAGAAAAGGCGTTGCCAGTTAGCAAGATAAGTGCGTTGTTCAAAAGCGTAACTGATTACAGTGAACTACACGCCGCGATGGATTAACGTCTATGGCGTTGTGGTGCTGAGCACGAAGTCGCAGGTTCGATCCGCGAGCCGTGCTGGCCGAGTTTCAATGGGGGCGCAATGCAAAACCGTTCTGGGGTCGTGCGTTGCGCGCACACTAAAGAACACCAGGTGGTCCAAATGAATCTTGGGAGTCCCTCAGTACGGCATGCCACAGCACCGTATCGCGGTTTTGTCAATTAATAGCACAGAATTTTTGTTTTCAGATTGAACAATTACTGTCCAGCGAAAGTAATTGGAACAGTTACTAAAATGCACCGAACTACTTTTACGTTACTTTCCTGCAAAATCTTATCATTGCCCCAATGCAGTAAATGGAAATAGCCGTTCTGACTCTGTCAGAGCATCCTGTGCAGCCCTTCACGTGTTGTTGCATGTTTCTTTCACGTTTTCTTGTCCTTTGCGCAGCTTCTCGACTTGTTAGTACCCTACGGTTGCATCGACAATATTTCCCTAATAATTTGTTTTTGAAATTTTCGTCAGTCATCCTCTCTCGTTTCCTTGTGAAAACATCATGAGCCGGCGCTGAAAACTCGCTTATGTGCGCTCTGGAGGAAAAAAAAGTTGTCTTCCTAAATTACTTATTGGTGAAGAAATTATAAAGTATCTAACGACGATTGCAATAAGGCCAGTTTAAGTTCACTGAACATCAGCACTTTGAAGTGGTGGCACTCGTGCCCTTCGGAAACGCGAAACCTTCGCGAGGTGCAGAATGTTGGCGCCGACAATGCAAACTGCGTGGCCAGTCTTTAATATGAGGAAACGAATGCTGAGCACCGGGGGTTTTTCTGTCTCGACATGCGCCTTGTCGAGTCAGTAGCGGAGCATGACTCCGCGCGGTGTATACTGCAGCGTTTGACTAAAATCAAGCGTTACAGATTTATTAAAATTAGGCGCTGAGAGGCGCGTCAAGTTCCCCTCTGGAGATAAGCCACAGGCGCAGGCGTATACGTCGTGCGATAGTAATTGTCACAGTCGTGATTCTAATTTGCAACAATATTTTAATAGTATGTCTAGCGGCTCCAGTAAGTGGGCACGTTGGTAATGAAAATATAGAGGTAGTCGCATTCTTAGACAATTCTATTTGGTAGAACTATTCTAACGAGCCTGTGTTCCGTGTTATCTGGCTGCAAATTTGTGCCTCAGTTTGCCCGTATTACGCATCAAAGACAGTGAGGATCGAAGCAACCCTGCTCGCCGGTGTGACCTGGCTGCTGAGTCAGAACTTGGTGGCATAACCTAAGTTTTAATTTTTTAGTGTAAATACCTAAGCCTTTCTATGTCTACACAACAAGGAAGCCTGTTTGTCCATCACGTAACACGAGTCGCTATAAAGAAATACAATATATAAAGAAAAAAATAAATTTCGAATGATAAACACTGACGTTGGTGAGTTTCAAACCTATGACCACATGCCCAGAAGCCAAGTCTCTTACCCAATAGCGTCCCCCATGATGTAACTTAGCTTCTCAGTCTTTAAAGCATATGAAGGTCACGCACGGATATCCAAAACGCTGGTCACCGCGCACGAGCGGTTAACGCTCATTTTGTTTAGAATGTCACGAAACTCCGCGATCTGCTGACACATCAAAGCGCTGAAGAGGAAATGCTTCAAATATTGGATGCCCTCACACAGTTGAATGTTCGTAACGGCAACTGTGCAACTTACACAGGCTAGCGGATGTTTTATTACATAGGGCAAAACACGTACGCTCGGCGCAGGTGAATATATCTGAATCAGATGAATGTGTTGTGCAGGTTTCACAGTTTCGATGAAGGCTTTGTTAAAAGAGTTGGTGATGGTGGAAATAAATGCTGTCTCTAGGACCACATGTCGACCCCACTTGGGACATTGTAGACGTTAGGAAAATTCAGATTTTGCGAAAATGTAATGCCAATCACGCCACATCCCTAATGGGTTTTGGTGGTTGCCGGATGTGCCTTCCGTAGGGGAATTCCTTCACCGACCAAATTTCCACCAACGTATGAGGGCTCATGCGTTTCGCGTCGTGCAACAGAGATAACACATCAGTTCCTAGGTATGACGAGGGGCTATATGGGTCGGGTCATGGTTGATAAC
Source organism: Dermacentor andersoni (assembly GCF_023375885.2). NCBI lineage: Eukaryota > Metazoa > Arthropoda > Arachnida > Ixodida > Ixodidae > Dermacentor > Dermacentor andersoni. Next base: position 103,153,757 of record NC_092823.1, read on the forward strand.
ATTATATGTAATTGAAATAAGCTCTTTGTGCGTTATGTTTTTGCCATACTTATTGCTGTTAACATAGCTCCATGAAACTCTACTCTTGCCATGTGCCCTTTTGTATTCTTATGTAAATGCCTGTACTACTATGTCTACAGACCTTTCTAACCCACTCCTGTAAAAATCCCTGATGGGATTGACAGTATCACAAAATAAATAAGTAAACAAATAACTGTTCGACACGAATGAATAAGGTGCGAATGAGAGATAAGGGCCTATAATGGTCGGAGCAATCTTATAAGGTTGATAAGGACCAATAAGAACTGATAAGAGATGCATCATGTCCGATAAGGTTGATAACGGCCGATATGGACTGATAAGGGTTGGATCGATTGCGTTAAGTTCGATAACAACAGATAAGAGCTGATGATAAGGGTCGGATTGAGTCCGATAAGGTTGATAACAACTGTTCAGGTTCGCCAAGGGTCGAACCTAGTCTGATATGGTTGTTAACGACCGATAAGGGTTGATAAGTGTTTATGCTGGTGGAAGCAAGTTTGATAAGATTGACAATGGCAACGGGCTGCATGGAAATGAGCAAGTGGCACAATGCTTACGCATTCTTAGATAACTGCAGTCGCGTTTCCGCGTGGATTATTTTTGTTTGCGTTTTAAGAAATATGCATAGCTCATTTTCCGTATCTCCGCAGAATTCTTTTCAAAGCCTAGTTCCCAAAGTGGTATTATTGTTGTATGTTCACAAAGTGGTACAGCTTGTCTGATAAATAAAGTATTTCGTTGCATTCAATTGATTACTGGAAAAGTAACAGAATTACAGTGATCGTTATCGAATAGGAAAAATATACAGTTAGTTACAAAATTGCATAAAAGTTACTGATTGCAGGTATTTACATTCAATTTGTTACGTACAAATCTGAAACTTGAATGTGATTACAGAACTCTAATGTGGTTATGTGTTATGCAATTATTTTGCGTTTGGGTCTTGTCATAGCTATGTTAAATATAGTCTTGTTGTATTCAGGCCTTGCTTGCCGGAATTCATCGTGTAAACAATATGTTACATCCTATAACATGCATGTAAACCGGGCTCAACCTACTAGAAGCAAAATGACTTTCATGTGTTTTTTTTCCATCCACCTTGGATTGAAATAAATCGTCTATCGTTCTTTTTTTCATTATTGCAGGAGTGGTTATTTTTGCCATCTAAAGCATGCTTTAAACATCTACCTTTCTTTATGCACACGAGATCTTCGTATTTCATGGTTTTGACGCTAGCTTTCCCAAGCAATAGAGACAGTGGCTCGGTTTCAACAGGATGAAAGAAAAAAAATTGGGGGCCACCCGACTTTTTGAAAGTGGCAGTCCAGCGAAGCTGTTGTCGTGCTCTCAAATTCACCCCCAGTGTATGGGCATACACACTTGTAGTTTGATACACGGTCTTCATCGACGGCACACGAACGCACACGCGCATTTTTTTAATCGCTGTGCCTTAGTCGCTGGTCTTAGCAGTACTTCAGCTTCATGGAAATTAGTTTTTAATATTTACACGTTCTTACGCTATACCTGAGCGACGGAAATGCAACACCATTATCAAGGTCCACTCACGCCTTCCATAACATGGCCACCGGGAACGGCCGTAGCTTTTCATAACGTTGCCTCTATTACATTTCATACGAGATCGACCCGTTTTATTTTATGTCGACATGACAACAAGGACAGCGCGTGACTACCCTGCGTAATGCTACAGCATCAAGGAAGATAGGAAATAACAAAACTAACCCGAAATATGAAAAATCTGCTGCAACCCTCCCAAACTGGTGGAGTGCGCGGTACTGTCTTCCGTTCAATCCCATTTGCTTTCTCTTTTCAACTTTCATTTACTTCTCTATTTTACTGATCGTTTGTACCATCCTGAGTTCCCGTGAGTATTCTCGCCATTACTTCTTCGCTGACGTTGCCATGCGCGCATCAGGACGGCAGCACGCAGCCTTGTTTTTCTGGTCCCTCGATCTTGAACAACGCACTTTGCCTCTCACGAGAAATTCATAACGCTAATGCATCGCAGGTAAGACCATAAAAAAGCACTGCGTTCCCCTTTTTTTTCACATTCCTTTTTCCTGCTCTCTTACGGAACGGCAGCCAACAATGTTGCGCCAGCCGCTAGGCAAGCTGGGTTTGGCTCTCAAGATTAACAATCATGCAGCCTCAAACTAGGTTCACTGGGGAAAAATGGGCTGCTGGGGTATATATCGGGGGTCCCCGCTAACGTTAGTCAAGCTGTTCAACTAAACAAAAAAAATCATTTGAGAAGCCTGATGTAAGGTACAAGAATAAGAGCTACGGTGTTAGGTTGCCAGACTTCTGACAGTGGTGTTCATATTCTATCTTGCAGCATCTTGTTTGTCTTTCTCTTTCGTTGAAAAACCTAGCTAGCCTTAGCTAGGATACCCTGTATATGATGTGCATATATTTAAAAAAATTAAATTATGCGGTTTTCTGATTATGAGGCACGCCGTAGTGGAGGACTCCGGAAATTTTGACCAGCTGGGGTTCTTTAACGTGCGCCTAAATCTAAGTACACGGGTGTTCAAACAACAAGCTCAAACAACAGAAACTTCCAAAACTACCTGCATGCATAAACTAGCTATATGCATAAAAACTAACTAGACCTTAGCTGTTTGCTGTTCTTCAGTTCGACTAATCAAGTAACAAGTAGTCACTCGGTATCGAACGTTGGGAGCGTCACATTAGTGTCGGATGTTGGCTCGGCTTGGCGTCAGACGTCGTCCCACGTGGTTCTGATGCGTTGTAGGCGTCCACATCCGTTGCGAGTGACGGGGTTGTGATCCTCTTCCGAGGCCAGCGTGACACAGGACGCCGTCTTGGCCAGTCGGGCGTTGAGCCACTGACGTGAACAGGAGGTTGCCTCCGTGGCACTGGGCAATGTCCGGTTATCGCAGATGGGGGGGCTGGACCAGGCCCGTGGAGTGGCGCCACGGGGACATAATTGGGGCTCAGGAACGGGATCCTCTGCCGGCAACCTCCAGATTGTCCATTGTAGGGACAACTTCTTCGAAGCTGCTGCTTCCTATCTCCAGAGCACAGCTGGGGATGCGTCTGCCCTGTTCCTCGTCCATGCCAGCAATGCCAGCTCATCTTCCATCGCCTTCCTTTGCTTCATCTTTTCTAGTGCTCCAATCTTCGTTTCACCGAGTGACGTCGTCGTCTTCTTCACATTTTCACTACTCTTTCGCAAGTGTTTTGTCGGGCACTAACGACAGGGAGATCTCGGAATTGTTGGTTAAAGGAAGAATGATCGTTGGGCAATGTTATCACCTTAACTACGTCAACGCAGGCAGCAATTGTAGGTGACGCATCTTCAATAGCGAAATCGTCAGACTTAGCGCTAGCACTTGCCTTGTAAGTGCGAAAAAAAAAACAATTAAAAAGACAGGCACCTTTCCTCAAATAATACCTCTCTTCAAACACTTCTCAGTTGATATTTAACGGTGTCTGGTGTTTTCCTTCTTCGAGACTGGTCGTCTCACGCAGTTGTAAGAATTAACTAACGCCAACTCGTCCAGACTGGTGGTGCCGCCCCGGACGCCGCCACTTTCGCGCACGTTCACTGTGACGTCATACGTTGTGACAGCGTATACGCTGTTATACGGAAATGCTGGAGTGCTGCCTTCTTGGGCTGTTAATGAAGTCATTTTTCATTCTATATCTCTAACGATTCACGTTCGGTACAATGGCCATTGCAGGTTCGCCGGAATAAATTAGTTGTATGGATCCGTACGCTGTCACATGTTCACAATTAATTTCACTTCACTGAGCCCAACATTGAGGGATTGTTTGCGTGACGACCTAAAATGACGGCGTCTGTGAACTAAAAGTAAAATAGTGCGCGCAAATTGACATAATCCAGGAACTGAAAATTTTCATAGGCTATTTTCATGCCAGATAAATGAAACAGGTTAATGAAAGCAAAATAATTGTTCGCCATTCTGGACTGCTTTTTTATTATTCGGTTAAGATAACGCATTTCCTCAGACGCTTCTGGATAAGTGCAGGCGTGTGATGAAATCATTTTCCTTGTCATCCACTCACGTAATAGTGATTACGTTGAATGCATTTAAGCAAAATGCTAATATCTGCAGACTCCTTGGAGCATTTTTTAGATTCGAGTGAACCGAATATCTACAATCGTAAAAAATAAATTAAAATAACTAATGAGACTGCAAGTTTACAACCGTATATCTTAGCAATTAAAGTACGCCAACACAATCAGGCGAACAGCACCTACGGCTTTATATAGCTTGGCAAAGAATTTACGTGTTATGTAGCGTTCTGAAATATACCTCTAATTTGTGAGTAGGCTTCTTCGCGCATTGTTAAAAGGAAATAAGATTATTGCCCAAGGCATAAATTATTAGATTTCAGTTGCCCTTCCAGACAGCCTTGCAGAACAATATTTTTGCTCTGGCGCAGAGCTATGAAGTTGTAAAACTTTACGCTTTTATTTTCTTGAATTGCTTTATTGATGGTAATAGAAAAAAAAGCAAGTGGCTTTAGATAAACTTGCAGTTTAAGCACTGGGTAAAATTTAGCCTTTGCTCTCAGAGACAGCAAATTTCATTCAAACCGGTAGAACTGTTTCTGACCGGAGCAATTGAATGTTACGAGCTAAAAACTACGCTAAACCACAGGGTGAAGAGAAGGACACTGAGCACAGCGATGCGGTCTCTGTCCCTATCTTCGCCCTGTTGTTTAGCACTGTGTTGTGCTCGTAACTGCGAACCAACCAACCCAAAGGGATACCCTTCTGCATCTCACTGTTTCACAGGATGACATCATGGTGTGCACGGGGCAAGTTCGGGCAAAGGACGCAAAGGAACTACGACGACAGGCGCTGGCAAGTCTAGAGCAACCTCTCATACTGAGAGTTCGCTACTGTGGGTGTGGGTAAGCATACGCACCGCTGGTTGAGTTCCCTACGTTTCCACTCCTGTCTTTCTCTGTCTCTGGTCTCCACCGTATCCGCCATTTGCCCACACTTGCGCTCGGCACATCATGATAGGTGGCGAACTAGCCCGGTCTCACGCATTGTTTCACGTGAGCTTGAACAAGGTATTCACAATTCACCCCAAGCTCAAGCTTCGTCTGAAGGCATTTCTTAGGGAATCGTTCTGTCATCTATTCTTTTTGTAACGTAGAAGAAGAAAAAGACCGTATGTTGGAGAGTTCGCGTGAACAGCACCTTTCTAGGAGTGTACGGGAAAGTATTTTTGGTGTAATTTTGTAATTGCTCCTCCAACTTTCCCGCAGTAACTTAGTGGCTATAGAGTTGCGCTAATGAGCCCGAGGAGACGGCTTCGTTCCCAGCGGCCCATGGCCGCATTTCGCTGTAAGCGAAACGCAAGAAAACGTTCCTGTACTTAGATTTAGGTGCACGTTAAAGGACCCACGGTTGCTTAGAATTAACCAGACTCCTCCATTTTGGTGTGTCTCATTATCATATCGTGGTTCTGGCGCGTAAATACACGCGAAATCATTCTAAAAAAATTATTCAGTCTTAGTTCTTTTATTCCTTTTCCTTTGCCAGCAAACTGAATTGCGCTCAAGCTGACAACAAATGGAATGTTTCTGTTCGAGCAGTTTGTCTTTTACCTTCGCTCGCGAAACTGTACTTGGAGATAACAGCAAATTTCCCGTGACGAATTGCGATTGACGTAGACGTGCCTGCGTTGCAAAGTTTGCTTCCGAAGAAAGCTAAGCGCAAATTCATAAAAACACGTCAGTTCGGCTGCTACGAAGGACCCTCGGGAAAGTGCCCTTTTTCTGCGAAGAACGCCTTTCACTCTTGAGAACTCAACCTATCGCGATCTTTCCTTTTTTTTCTTTGTTTCTCTCTTACAAGTTCACCTGTCTCCTCCCGTGAGAGACAGGCGCATTCTGGAAAAACACGGTTTTGGTTTTTCTGCTCCGTCGGCAAACAAACGAAAGCAAAATAAGACGGCCATGGTGAGTTTTGTGCACCGGTCAGGTTAAGGTGTGAGCAGGGAGGTCCGAGAAAACTTTCCTTGACAGGTGCGTTGCTTCGAGCGTGCTTCGATTATCGACGAGAACGTGAGGGAAAAAAAAAAGACATCACCTGGGGCCCACGCACGTCGGCTTATTCACCGTTCAGAACTAAAATACCATTCCGGTTGGCGTCACATTCACCAATCACGTTTAGAAAGGAACTTCCAGAAAAGCTAAAGCAGGCATTTTCTACGTACGTGTGTTTCCTTGCGAGGTACCTTTATCTAGGAAAGTTCTGAGCTCTAAATCGAGAAGCTTCCCATGGTTTGATGGCGTATACTTATCGCTGGTGCTCTGTAAAACTACGAGCCTTGGGCCATGTAATTATCTCTACGTATGTGCAAGTTTACTTTGTGCTTGGTTGTCTCATTGAAAGGACAGAAATCATATGCTCCTCACGATACTCCCACACGATAGTATGGTTTTGATGGGAACTCGCAGTTTTTGTACATGATGGTATATGACAACATATGGGATTATGGATATGAAACATAGCTTTCATTTACCAGTTGCTTCATTTTAGCTGCACTGAATTTTTCAGGGATCTGCAGTGGCATTATAACGCAATTCTAATCCTTGAACTAAATTACCCGATGAAGCGGGTATTACTTCTATGAAAAATAACATTAGCAACTGAATAAGTGACATAATTGTACTAATTTCTTATTAATTACTTCACGGCACATATTACAATGTACGAACTGCTGCCGTTTAATTCCCAAGGCGTGTCCACATAGTGCATCATATCAGACGCCAACGTGCAAGCTGTCGATATACGCTTTATTGCCACATGCATACCTCTTGCCTGCTGCTGCCAGTAGCCCTTTGCACATGCGGTTCTAAATAATGACGCAGAGTAAACCAGACGGTTCATTGTGCTATTGACAACCTGGCTGTCCATTCTCGTAGTTCCACATGAGACTAAAACATGGTGTCAGAAGCGGGATGAACGCTACCACCTGTCGCGTTCCTGGGATATGTATCCGAAAGTGAGGGTCAATGACGTAGAGCACCCAAGGATGCCTGAACCGCTATGTTATATAGTCGATGGAGAAAGGAACTCGAAGCGGTTTCGTTAGCAGTGCGAGTTTTTTCTGCAAGCGACGGCATGCCAAGCCAATCCAAAGTCGGAAGCAGCGAAGACGGTCCTGCTGCTCAGTGCGACGAGGGAGGAAACCTTTGACGTTTTCAATAACTTTGCATGCGTTTATCGGAAAGAATAAGGAGGAGGGATACCCTACCGTAATTGCCAAATTTAAAGACAACTGCGTGGAGCAACAAAACAAAATCTACGAGAAGTACGTCTTCCCTTCCGGTATTCAAGGTGAGGCGGAACCTCTCGAGCAGTTCATACGTTCGCCAAAAAGACAAATGCAGCCCTGCAACTACGGTGCCACGGCAGACGAGATTGTGCGCAACCAAGTTTGGTTGGGAGCAAACTCGCCAAAAATTTCAAGAGAAGATACTCAGGGACAAAACCCTGACCTCGTGAAAAGTTGTCATCCTACGCAAGGCGCCAGAATCGTCGCCTTGTCGAAGTGAATTCTGGAACAAAACAAAATAAAAAAAAAACTCTATACGAGCGCCGTCACGGCAAGTAAGAGCACTCCGACAGGGCCGAGACGCGACCCGAAACGTACGCGTCGCAGCGGAAGAAATGCCTCGAGGCGCTGCCAAGCGAACCGCTTGGCAGCTTCTTCACTCGTGTAATTGGCAAAACTACTTCGCGTCTTGTTGCAGCGAGACAGAGAGCGCTTACGAAGTACACAGCATCGGAACGACGACTTCGAAGTACTTAATGTCGCCAGCATGAGCGCTAGCAGAGAAAGAGACTGGCGTGTGGGCGCATGAGCTGACGGCCAATGGGTTACATTCAAAGTGGACGCAGGACCGCATGCAAACGTTTGGCCGCTTTCAATGTTTCGCAAGCTTAAGGTGACCGGCCTGTTGCCCAGTGGCACTGATCTGAGATCCTGCGGTGGCAACATGATCAAGCATTTTGCGAAGTTTTCAGCGCTCCAAACCAGTGGCCACCGCAAGGTGAGCGCTGAAGTTTTTATTGTAGTGCAGGGCCACAGTGCTATTTTTGGCTTAGCAACCAGCGAGAAGCTAGGGATTGTCCAGCACGCTGTTGAAAGCATGACGACGAGAAACCCTGAAGCAATTGCCGAGGAATTCAGTTTTAGTTTTTGTTATTCTTTCTATGCAGTGAATTGGTTAGACATATACATACGAGGGTCCCAAAGTCAGACTGCAACTGGACCCTCGATTAGTAATTACAGTGTATAGACATATGAAAAACGTTCAAGCTAGGTAAAACAAGCACAGACCCATAAAATACAACGTAGAGAAATTAAACGAATGAATTTGAATTGCCAGTATGCTATACTATAGTGCATAATTATACTGTCCATGAGTACAAATGGCAAATGTAGTACAACGAACGACGAAAACTTACTTATACAGGAAAAAAGTTTCAAGGTATATTTAAATGCACGAAAGAATGAAATATGTAATGGTGTTGGGTAAATCATTCCATAGTTTTATAACCACGAATGACGATCTCCTTTCTTTAGTTAGAATGAGCCATAGGTAGTAGAAAATTGTAGTTATGTGGAAACCTGGTGCTATTATTGAGTTACATGGAAATAAATAAATTCGCATGAAAGCTTTTTATTAGGTGCCTTATAAAAGACAATTGTGTCATGATAGGTCAACAAGCTTGCCACAAGAAGAATCTCTTCACGAAGTAATAGAGCAGCACTTGCGAAAAAACCACTGCTAGTAATAATGCGTAGTGCTTGGTCTTGTGAGTGCTGAATAGACGAAATATGACAGTAATATGTATTTCACCAGGAAACAATGCCGTAATTGAAGTAACTGAATGAAACAAAATTGTAATGCTAATCACGCTTCTTTGAAAAACCGTTGCTTTTGTTTTGAATAATGATTAGATACCGAAGGTACGCTTCTGCCTAATGAAGGTAATGTGCTCACAAAAAATGAGGTTATAATCGAATTTGATGCACACAATTGATACAGAGTCAGAGACGGGAATGTGATCACCATCTAGAGTTATCTCAGGCATACCGGGTATAAATCTTTGGCTTGTTCGGAAAATAATGATTTGCGTTTTCGTAGGATTGATTAATAAATTATTGGAAGTATACTGTACAACAATCTGTTAGATTTTATGGTTTACTTGAAAGAATAATGTTAATAAACATATGCCACACAAAGAGAAGGTAGTATTGTCTGCATATATCACGCAATGTACTTATTTAAGACAAATGGGTAGATCATTAATATAAATGGAGAATTGCAAGGGACCTAGTATGGATCCTTATGGTACATTTTGCAGAACTTTAGCATCAGAGCAAGCACGTCCTTAAGAACTCTTATTACTCTATCATGCCGGAACTTTTAAAGGAGTTTTACTAGTGTACTGGTAGTTCTGAGGGCTTCTAGGTTAGTCAGAAGTATGTTATGATAAATCGTATCAAAAGCTTTAGTAAAGTCCAAAAATACAAAACCAATGAACTTACCGCTATCAAGAAAGTGCCGAACGTAGCCGATTAAGGATATTAAACCTAAGCCAATATAATTGACCGGAACACGTGAATAAACTTTATTTTGCTTCATGGGGAAGGTAATCAGCCCGAAAGCTTCAGTTAACTTTATTGTACTTTATTAAAGCTTCAACAACAGCAATTTACCACCGTTTATCTATTCTGCGTATCAGGGATTCATTCATTTCATTGATTTTATTCCTTCAATAATTTTTTTAATTATCTATTCTATCGTTGCTTCAGCTTATTGCACTTGAGGTACCTTTCCATTTATTCAACGATTCATTCATTTACTGTTCCTATTTATTTCACGTGAAAGGCACCAACTACAGAGTAAAGTTACGAGGCGTACAACTTGAAACAACGGTGAAGTGTCATAAGTAGTGCGTGTCTAGCGCAGTTGACAGAATTGTAGCTCCCGCATGGTCCGTGTTTAGGCCCAAGTTGCGAACACCCCACGTGCAGGACTTAGTTGTAATAGACGGCGCTAGCGGTGCTCCTTTACAGAGGGCAGGGAGTGCAGTGGAGACCCAGTTAAGTAAGCGCACGCACAAACGTGTTTACCGTCTGGAAACGGGTGACAAATGGGTCACTAATTACCTCGTTAGTCACGGACTACAAATTTACCTCGACTGCTGCTGACGTCATTTTCGTTTTGTCCTTGCTATGTTTATTCTGTTGTCCGCAGAGGCGCACTGGCATCGAGTGAGACCACAGCGCATATCCGAGATCTATTGACCGTAGCTCGAAATAATTACTTCTACTTTTTGGTTGCGGTAACCCACACAAAAAAACTTTAAAGTGCACGTTGCTCATGCAGAAAAAGATGCGCGTCTGCCGTCGTCGCACCAACAGTCCGTAAACACCTTGATGACGCGGAAGAGTCTACACCGGTGCATGGTGCGCATGCTAAACAATTTTTATGGTATACGAAGCTACTCCAATGTCAACGAACTCATTGGTTCCTATTTCTTGAACATCGATTAGCGCTCTAGGTTGATGGAAATCGTGAATCGAGTGTTCGCCAATGCAGACGACACCATAGAGCTAGGTTTAAGCAAAACCTTGTGGTACACAGCTGTGAGTGAATTAGGTTACTTAAGCGTATTAAGAAAAAAAAACGATGTCATCCACCAATGAAATTTAACAATAACATTTTTATTTACTTGCGTTTGTTAACCTGCTTATGATCTATAAGCTGTCATCCTAAGTGGTCCGGAATAAACTGTGCTATCAATGTCTCATATATAAGTTTTCGTTTCACGGAAATCTTCAGCAGCTTGTATGGCCTTCAACGAAAGCCAATGAAAACTTATGCTTCATATCTAGACAATTTATTCATGTGCCTTATCTTATCATAGCAGATTTCAAATGACTTTTTGATGAGCCTGCGTCCCAGTATTACAATTGGAGAAGAAAGACATCTCAGCAGACAAATAATATTATAAATGAATAAATAAATATAATATTTAACGTTCCCGGGGACTGTTTGCGTGCTGGCGTGTGCATACCTCAAACCATACCAAAAAGAAAGAAACAAGCAAATTGTGAATATTGAGAATAATTATCAAATGAAGAGTACGTACAAAAAAACGCAAAGCAAATACAAAATAAATACAATGAGAGAGGCAGTTGAACAATGTTTTGAACTTTATAGAAAATCCGAAAGCTCGGAAAACGAAGAATGACAGTGATTAATGAAAATATATCGAAATTACGGAAAATAATCGTTATAGACTTGGTATATTGTGGACGATCCAGTGTTGGTGATGGGAGATGTAATGATGACCGATGTAAGATGTAAGATGGCTATAGTAAGATGAAAAGGCCCATGTTCTCTGGTGATCTTTCGTGGAATACAAGATATGTTACAACTAAGGAGTTCGGGGTAGGAGAGGAAACCGTGAAGGAATTTGAACAGAAACAGAATGTCAGCGCAGTTAGGCCGGCGGAGAAGTAAGGATAGTGACACTAAACCAACACAGCTAGAAGAAGGTGCAATGTCCATGTTACCGAAGTGGTGATAATGTGTGCTAAGAAGCGTTTTCTGGACCCGATGTATAATGTCAATGTCGGATGTAGAAACGTCATTCTAGACGAGATATTCGAGTTGAGGAAGGCTAATTCTTGCACGCAACTTGCGGCAATGTTTACAAGAATTTAATTCACTTCATATTCCGTAAAACAGAGCCGAGAGAACGCATATCCCGCTTCGCAACACGTTTATTGTAAACACAAAAGAAGCGTAAGGTGGCACGAACAGTACAGGGAGATCCTCGATACCACAGACCTTACACAATGATATAGATTCTACAGAATGAGAAAAACAAATGTATACTCTTTTGCAATTGAAAGTCATGACCTTGGTCTTAGCAACATTCAAGGCGAGGTTGTCTTTGCAGCAATAATTTCTTTTTAGTTTTCTTAACCGTCACCGGTTTTGAAGACGATTATTATTGCAGCCTGGGACGTAGTCGACGTGAAAAATGGCGTCTTTTTTCTATACCTTTGTGAAATACTAAAGGCAGCGTCTCTTATATATACCTGGAAGACGTAACCGTCTTTTCACCATAGCTGTAGTTCTTTGCTGAACACAAGGATGAAGATGCAACATCGAGTGGCGAGTTAGCATGTTGATGCTGCACTCGGGAGTTTCTTTCACCATGTCCTGTTAGAAACGCGCATAACTGTTGATTTTCCTTCTCTCTGACAACACAGCGGCCCATATAAATTGGCGTTCACTTTCTCGAAAGTCTACCGCAGTACAATCAAACCAATTCTATACAGCTGCGCACATCCGACTGCGTAGCCTAGATTATTTTTTTTTTCGTAATCGCTTCTAGTTAAAAGGGATGAACGACAATGTACAACTTAATCTAAGTGCGAACTTGGGAGGGCGTACTTCTTTCATATTACAAAGGCGTTAATTTTTGTCATATTTAGCCAAGAGGACACTACACTGCTAGGTGTACCTTGCCTGGCTCACCGATTTTTTTTGTTCAATGAACCCCGGCTGATTGCGTTACGTGAACAGCCAACCCAGCCAATGCCCTTTCCCTATTCACGCATGTGCAGTCGATTGCTTGGAAGCTTTACTGCGGCCATCAATGCCATGTGTTTCACTATTAACTTCGACCCTAACGTTGGAGTTCAGCACGCTTGAAGGCTGGCAACCGCGGAGCATAGCCGATGGCCCGATGTACTTAAGAAGAAGCTTTAGCTCGGGCACAACTCCGACGCGGCCTATTCAAATACATGTAAAACGCAAAGACGTTTTTTCATGATAACCCCTGAGCGGATTTTAATGAAATGTTTTGCATTTTAGAGAGGAAGGTAAATTCTAGTGACTGTTGGAAGTGGAATTTTGATTTGGGTTCTAAAAGGTCTTTAAAAAAATTTTCAGATTCGGGAGTCTGAAAAAAATAGAAGCACGAAGTTTGCTGACACAAAGCTCTGCATCAAGAACAGATATCGCGGTTCCGTAAATGGCATCCATTATACCATTCAAAGCGGGAAAATTGGATGAGTCTTTTTATATCTTACGTGAATTTCTTACGTTCTTTGCAAGGGTTCTAAAAAAAGTGTATTTCCATATTATGAATTTTTTTGAGATTCACGTGCAACATATCAATATTTTCCGCTTTATATGTACTATAAGGCTACGTTCACACTTGGGAAACCGCAAGCGGACGGAAAAGCCAAAGCGGCCGGATAATCATTTTCGCGCATGTACAAAACGTTCACATTTGTTTCGCCACTGCAGCGCAAACCACTTCCGCTTTCACCCACATCTATCTAGTTTGCGTACGTTTGTCCGCCTGGTGGCACTGTTCATCACACTATTTCAAGACATACGTTCATTCCATTGACCCATCCGTTACGGAAAACTACCATTTCGCGCAACTGCGCGTGTCGTTTTTAACTTTCGTCTACCATGGAAGATAAACAAGACATAGTTTAGATAGCTTTAGCTAGTTGCTTTTCCTAAAAATAGACGATGAGCAACGGGAAATGTGAAATTTTACGACCGGATGTTTACATGCGATTGCAGTTTCCCGTAAAGCAGAACGTCTTTCCGCTTCGCCTGGGCGAAAAAATTGGTCCGAGACCAATTTTTTCGCAGCCTGGTTTTCCGCCCGTTTCTCCGCCTAGGCGGGCGGATTTTGTCAGGTTTTTTCCGCTTCCGCCTGCTCCAAGACCAAGTGTGAACGCAGCCTAAGGTGCAGTTCAGAGAATTGTATTATCATTTTTGGTTGCTGAGTTACGAAGTTGTAAACTTGATAGTTTCGTTCTTAGAAAATTTTCGATTTTTGCCAATTTTTTATAAAAAATTGGCGACCTAAATAAAAAATTTGAAGCCAACATTCATTAGATCTTAGGGTTTCTTTTGAATGCAACAAACTTCGTCAAATTTGGTGCAGTGGTTGCCGAGGAAAATGAATTATCCTTTTACATGTATTTAGATTAGGCACCAGAGCTAAATAAAGCAATGCCGCTATCCTCTGGGCACGAGACTGCTCAACGGCCCCCGCTTGGTTTCATGTCCTTTTAATTTCATTGCAGTTATTTAAACTACTTATGGCATTAGAGCTACACATAGGTGCGCGAATGTGCTGTCGGGCCACTGTGACACCAATGTTGCTATACTTGTGTGTTATTCCCGAACATATAAAGCCAACACGCAATGAAGCTGTGGGAGGCGGCACGAAGAGGTAGCCGCCGTGGCCACGGTTTATTTAGGCCGACCAGCCATCTAGGAATTTCGGGATCTCAGGATTTTGAGGGTGGCGGTGGCGGCCGCCGCCACACAGGTCCAGCGCGCTAACGTGTTCCATTCTCGCTCTAACTGCCCGCAAGCCCCCTTCTTCTTCACCGGCTTTGGAGGCGGTAGTTGCGCCGCTACAGGACCCCTCCCTTCCCGCTAGTGCGAAGCGCGATTGAAATAAATTCCAGTGGTGAATTTCAGGTAAAGGAGTCAAGGTAAAATGTGCAGATTGTGTCTTCGCTGGCAATGACGGGTCTACGCAGTCCGGGAGAGATATACCAGGCAGCACCTGGCTGCGTAGGTTCTCAGCGACGTGCGGCCACAGTGATGCCGTAGGGCTAAATTGGGACTCGCCGCAGGTGCTCGTAGGTGCCCGGGCCTGTAGAAGTCGGACGTCCAAAAGTAGACCGTCTGGATGCTCGGGCCTTTGGAGGTAGCACAAGTGCTAGTCACTCACGATGTAGGCGTAGAAGTGATCCTCGAGCTGAAGCAACTAGATGGCAGAGCTGCTCCTGTAAAACTTCGGTGGGCCATATATCCGCGGAAGGTGTGAGCACGGAACATCCGAAGACTCGCCTGCGCTGCTTGCGGTGAAATCTCGAATGCCGATAGCGACAAGGTTGCGGTGGTCGCTGAAGGCATTGCGAATGCTGTGGTTGCTACGTCACTGTGCCTGCGAGATGAAATTTGTGCCTAGTATAGCCACTGGCATAGCCTCTGACTCGGTGATGGGTGAGGTGCCATTGAACAGAAAGGGGACAGCTTGCGGAAGCGTCCCAGGAATGAGATCGGCGGGCCGTAGAGTGGCTGGAAGCGCTCTCGTTTGACCCAGTTGATTCGTTAAAAAGACCTGTCGCGCAGCTGCCTTTGAGCTGCGGAGGAGGCTCAAGGACCGAGTATATGTTTGATGCAGGGGCCGGCACGTGCTGACGATCGCCACGGGTGGACGCAGGCGATGTGGCACGACGAGGCATGGAATGACGTCACAGTTCAGATGGCGAGAGCTCTTACGACGGAGCACCAGCTGGAAGACAGTGAGGTGACGGAGGAGTGAGGCTCTAGGTGACGTAGTAAACAAGAATTGCTGCCCGGAAGTCCTCGTAGAAGTCGGGGCCGGGGGTCGGCAACCGGAAATAGGAGCCTGGCACGCAGCTGCAGCCTGGAACCTTGTTGAGGAGGAAATGTCCGGCATGTCGGTGTAGAATTCCAAGGCACCCCCCACTGCAGGACTTCTGCCGGAGTGCTTGAGGGCATGTCACTCGTAATGGTAACAGCGCGCACAAAACGACGACAGAGTGAAAGTACACAGGACGAGCGCTGGCTCACAACTAAGTTTACTGAAACACAAATCATAAATATAAGTGAGACAGGCGATCACATGATCAATCGCGGAACGCACAACCAAGCGACGTGGAAACAGGGTATCTGTTAGGATATTGAGCTATCTGGGTAAATTAATTCCTGCTCATAAAGCGCGATCGAAGGCTGGCTAATGCACCACGTGCCCTTTCGCTCAATGTGGGCGGCTTCCACGACTTATCTGGTGGAGACATCTGCATGCTTAAACAAAATTGTTGACTCTTTGAGCGGAGGTTTACGCGTGGTGCATGAGCCAGCCTTCGATCGCGCTTTCTCAGCAGGAATTAATTTACCCAGATAGCTCGATACGGTAACAAATGCTCTGTATCTACGTGGCCTGGTCGCTCGTTCTTCGATTGACCACGTGATCACATGTGTCGCTTATATTTCTGGTGTGTGCTTCAGCAAACATAGTTGTGAGTCAGCGCTCGTCCTGTGGCCTTTCACTCCGTCGTCGTTTTGTTCGCGCTGTTACCATTATAATTATGTATTCCAGCTGACCCAACTTTTCACGTTAACAGGTTACTCGCCTCGGTAGAGTCCGTGCACTGACGCTGGCGTGGGCTAGGCTCGGTCGTCCGGGTGGTAAATTTATGGCAGGCTGTGCGCAGAGGTAGCCGCCATGGCCGTGGTTTATTTAGGCCGGCTAGCCATTGTAACGGGGGATGTTGCAAGCGGCAGCGGCTAGCATCGCAGCCCATGTCGAGCACGCAAGCGTGTTCTGTTCTCGCGCTGACTGCACGCGTGCCCTCTTCTTGTTCGCCGGCATTGGAGGCTAAAGTCGCGTCGCTACAAAGCCAAGGAAAGCATAGGGTAAATAATTACATTTGCATTAAATATTGTCCATTACAACTTCATCCACAGCTAGTTACCCCTTTGCTTTTCTTGGCTTCAATGCCCGTTGGTTTTATATGGTCGTGGTTAACGAAAATCTAGCCCCTCTGTTCCCGTTCTTCTGGTATATTGGTTTCGTATACTTCTGCACGACCGCAGTATATAATATGGCTTTATCGCAACTGCTTCTAATGATGCCATGGGGCCCGGAGTCAAACCCCGGTCATGGCCGGGTTTTAGACTCTGCCACGCAAGGTTGGGCGCAGAAATTCTCTACTATCCTCCAGAGACTTCAGGGCAGGCAACTGTCTTGTCAGGTCTTGCCGACATGCACAGTCGTTAAAAATTTATGGAACAAAAATAATTGAAAGCCTTTCGAAAAGGGTGTTCTCTTTCGAACTAAAACAAACGTCATCGATTTGTAGCTTTTGTACAGCCTGTACCTCGTCGGCCGAAACAATTACACTGAAAGCTTGCCCCGCTGACGCGAAAAGTAGGCTTAGAAGGAACAATATTTTCTTCGCCTTCCGCAATAGTCCTTCAGAAGCATTGAGGTAATCAGAGAAAACCGTTACAGGTTTCTCTTTGGAGATTTTGGTAACTCGCTTGCCCCGCCTAATCTTGACCACGCCGGCCGAATAAGTTCCTTTAACGAGAAGAAAACTCACCTAATAGCAGCACGTTTTGCCAAGTTTAAGGACAGAGAGGCTATTTTAGCGTCTTACAAAAAGTTAAAGGAAAGCATCTTTTTGGTCCGCGAATATTTTTCACGTTCACTTCGTCGAGCTCACAGCGAGCTCGCTGCATTTACCAAATCACATAATTTACAGTTTGCACTACGCTTTGGCAAGCTCTATCTTGAAGAAAGTTGCCGCGTTTCTGATTCCATTTCTGAATCAGTGGTGCTACGAATAAGGTATTCACTAAACGGAGCTGGGTTGTTGTCCTTCCTTGTGGAAGGGGAAGGCCACCGGTTGCCATGGCATGCAGCATCTTCTGATGATGTCAAATTAACCCTTTCAACTGCCGTAACCTGAAGCATAAAAACAAAGTACGTGAGTCCCCTTTATGTTCCCTGGTTTCCTATATCTTTACTGGGATGGAGTGTTGGTTACATCACACCATCCACAGTACAGAAGGATGTTCCCAACACGGCATGTCTCCTATTGAAAGGACAAAAATACGCATGGAGGAGACGAATTTTGTTTTCGGAAAATATCTATACATAGCGTTTCAGTAAACTTTCGTGATACGAATATGAATCCATCTAATGTAAAATACTCAGAAATTTCGCAGTGCACGATTAGAACATTTTACCCTCCACCCAGTAATAAGTGTTCACCGACTTTTCATGTTTCGGTAGACATTCTAGTGAAGGTATCAATGGATTATTCCACAAGAGGTGGCAATTTATGTTTCTTGGACGTGTGTTCATGAAATACGCTACCTTTGTCTTCGCGGACATGATCTTATTGCGACGCACTGTCTTTTTGAATTTGTATATATACATACCCGTTATCGCGGAAACAGTGCTTCCACACTTTGTCTTTTGTTTACTATTTGTCTTAGTCTACTTCGCTCAGTTCATACTGAAACCGGTAAAAGCGATCACGAGAGTGTTGGCGCCTAACTATCAAGTCCGAGATTATGGGTAACCCTTGCAAGCACCAGCAAAGTTTACTTTTTATGAAACAGGTGACCGCTTTGCAATAATTGATAAACTTGAACAATACGTTGGCAGTTTCTCAATGCTCGTCTCTACTTCTGTTTCTGAGCTATGTACTATAATAAAACAGCAAATATTAGCGGTTATTTACTTATGCGTACCATCTATGATTATCTCCTATAAACAAAATCTCAGTTAAGCGTGATTAACAAATGAAATTAGACGACTTATATATATATAGGAAAGCGCATATGTCGGCATTTCGAGGTTCATCCGAAACCACAGAACCTTGACAACCTAAAGTAATTGGGCAATCGAATCGTCTCGAAAACTAGAAAGGCGAGGAACAGTTTCTTTGAAACTTTAGGCTCACGTATCAAAAAGAGTATCAGGTAACCATGAAAACTGGTAAAAAAAAAACAGGA
This sequence comes from Dermacentor andersoni, assembly GCF_023375885.2. Taxonomy (NCBI): domain Eukaryota; kingdom Metazoa; phylum Arthropoda; class Arachnida; order Ixodida; family Ixodidae; genus Dermacentor; species Dermacentor andersoni. The sequence goes on from NC_092823.1 coordinate 103,172,462, forward strand.
AAGATACAGGTCAGATTTCACCCTTGACACTTGAAAAACCCAACCATAAGCGATGATGCTAGCAATGCGAACCGCATCAGCATTTTTTTTTTTATTTCCGTGTTTGGTAGCTCGTTGCCCATTCACTCAAAAGTGCGGTTGAATAATATAGACGAATTGAATCGCCTGGATGCCAAGAATTAGTATCGAACACTTCGGCAGTATTTCTCGCAAATTTAAACAAACAATGAGCACCTGGCACATTGATAGTTCAAACTATATGCTCAAATCTCGTGCTGGCGTCTTTTGTAAATACTAAACATTGCAAGTCATGAAATAGTTGAATGACTTTGAGCTACCTCAAGACTTTAATACTGGTAACGTTGTTTCCATTCACAAATCAGGGATGTGGGAGAAAGTGTTTCACTATGCTTTGTTATTCTTTAGCAGCGTTGGTTTCAAGACTATTCACTATGCTCTATACACTAATATTTTTGCTCACCTACAATACAACACCTTTTTGTCGATTTTAAACATAATTTCGGTTCAGATCACTCTTCTGTAACTCAGTTAACAGAATTTTTCCATGAGGTGGTTGATTTATTTCAGAGGGGCTCACAAATCGGCTATTAACTACTTCACTTCCAAAAAGCCTTCGACAAAGGACCTTACGATCTTCTTATATAAACTTTCTCGCCTCTGTTCGCCTGGTAACATCATTTATTGTCTTCCCAACTGTTTAACTGGCCGCACTAGAAAGGTCACACTAAATATTCTGGAATCATTCATGGTGCCTGTTTATTCTGGAGTGCCACAGCGCTCAGAACTCGGTCCGATTTCGTCTTTCTTTTATTTCAATAACAGAGGTACCGACAATACATCTCAAGGTAACAAAGCTTAATGCCTATGACTTGATTTTATATAAAGCACATGTTGATCACTTTTGACCAGTGAGCGTTGCAAAACAATTTGGATTTCATCTTTTCCTGGTCACAAAAGTGAACTATGCGCCTCATATATCAAAATGTAAATATTTACTTTTAAACAAATGCCACTTCCCACCTTTTTTCTTGTCTAAACAACCAAGTCTTCAAAGAAGATAACAAAGTTAAATAGGTGAAACATTTTCACAAATCTACCTTGGAACGAACATATTGATAATAGCCTTCTAGGCAGGGCGCTCTAAATTTTATTAAAAGAGATTGCAAGCATGGTCCGCTTTCAGTAGAACAGTTGCTCTAATTTACAACGTTCACCCTATCGTAGAGTACGCGTGCCCTGTATGAGACTACCATAGACAGATCCTAATTAACAGAGTCAAAGCCTTTCAAAATTGCACTGCATGTTTTGGGATTGCGAGCTATTCTGTATGCCAAACAGCATGGCTGACAATAAGCGATGCCTGAATTGAGCTATCCGCACGTCGAAGACATTTTAGCGCGATAGCGTAAGGGCCCCGTGTAGGTGTCGGCGTCGACGGAGTTGTCTGTGAGTGAAAATTTGCGTATACATTTAGATACATATATGTACATGCCACGCATCGCTCTATGACATGCGGTTATATTGTCACACCATTATATCACTAAAGTTGGTCGTGCCTTGTCTTACATTCTGTACAAGGTTATTCCTAGGAATATTGAGAATGACAGCCCGCAAACAAACGTCATGAAACAAAACACCGACAGCGCATCCCATTTTCGTTAAGTCTTCTCAGACATAAACAATAAAACTGCGAAACGGCAACAGGAAACTGAAAATTGTGTAATTTTTCTGGCGGGGCTGTGCGCTACCTCCGGGATCGGCTCATGTAACAGGCCGTGGTTCCACCACAAAGCTCGCCTTCGTGCATAGCGTTCGCGGCAAGCGTTTCCAGGTAAACATTGCGGTTACATACGCTCCACTTGCCGGGAAGCGTGAGAAGCAGTCGGGGGTCTTTGAATGCTAATGCGTCCCACTCTTAAAGGCGAAGCTGAAGCGTCCTCCAATTTATCGCGTCCCGTTTTCGAAAAGTATGTCGCTTAATCTCCCCAGTCGGCAATGAAGATCAAGATTTTCAGCCACCAACCTACTCGTCGAGATGCGCAACCAGCCCTTCAAGGTAAAGAAAGTTTTTGGTGCACGGCTATAACACGAGAGTACAGTCAACAGCAAAAGTTTGTGGGATGCGGTTTCCCCTTCAGATGTGAATTCCCGCACTGTTAATGCATGACACTTCGTATTTAATGAATCACTGCGTAGGTGGCGATGGCTACTATATGCTGGAACATTTAATTCGGGGCTGTGTGACCACGCTTCACGAGAATTCAGCTTCTTGTCAGATCCTGTGTATCGTAAACTTTTGCGGTTGACTGCACATACACACGCCCTACCATATTGTAGAATTCGCTGCCCAACGTCGTCGTGCTCACTGCATAAGGAGACACATTGTCAGATCTGTTTCTCCACTCGTACTATTCCTGTATAGTAATGTGGAAAGTTGGGCTGTTTGGTGATTAGCCATCATACCTTGCTGGTGAAGCAGCGCACTGACAAGGACACAGTAGACACACAAGAAAAGACGACACTCGCTGCACTCGCAACTATCTTATTTCAGAACACATACTTCATATTTATATACCTGCGCACCCTCAGGCGTCAAAGAAAATCAAGGCAAGATTGAAGGAATTTTTAAAAAAATCATTTGCACGCGCATACTCGGGTGTCAAAGATATGGCACCCATCTATCATGGTGTGCAATCCTATCGTATTTGTGGCACCCCTAACAGACATTTTTAGTACACATTTTTTTCTTTTCCTTCTTCTTTTCTTTTAGTGTACTTCCTAGTACACTAAAAGAGATACCCTAAAAGCAAAGAGAGAGAAAAAATTGTGTCATGAAAATGCTTGTTAGGGGTGCAACAAATACGATAGGATTGCACACCATGATAGATAGATGCCATATCTTTCACGCTCGAGTATGCATGGGCAAATGATTTTTTAAAAATGCCTTCAATCTTGCCTTGATTTTCTTTGACGTCTGAGGGTGCGCAGGTATATACATACGAAGTATGTGTTCTGAAATAAAATAGTTGCGAGTGCAGCGAGTGTCGTCTTTTCTTGTGTGTCTTCACCGTGTCCATGTCAGTGCGCTGCTTAACCAGAAAGGTATGATGATTCCTGTATAGATGTCTTTTTTCTCCAACACCGGCTTCCAAATAAATGTTACCTATGACTCCTTTTTGTGTACCATAAGTAGTTTACATGGGTTTTCATTGAAAAAATTACCAGTGCTGTAGTTTCTACGTTAGGCATATATCTTGTTTGGTTCGGTAACTCTCGGATAGGCTTCACATACCATTTAATTCTTACGCGTCACTGACTTGTATCTCGTTTTCTTGCATTTCTTCTCATGGTGTTTGTGTCAATTGTGCTGCTTGCTTTGTTTACTATAGCTGCTTCATGTATGAAGTGCCTTTTTCGCGTCAGTTTATAATGTAGCTCCCCTTCCAACACTTATGCCAGTGTGGACGAAATATATACATAATACTAGTAAATATGAACACAAGGTTATTCACTATGTAACGCTGAGAAACTTCGCCGATAGCATGGAAAATTTGCTGCCTAGTATGTGTGTACCTTGTGTTACGCAAAGCAGTACGACCATAAGGAGAGTTGTGTTCACAGGCCTGAAAGAAATCCTTTCTTTCCTTGAGTTTATGAGAACAGCGTCCTCACCGGTGTATCGTTACTTCGCTAGTCTTGTAAACAGCGCATTATTAAAGCTCGGCAGCCACGAGCACGACTTTTCCGTGCGTCTTTCCTACTCGTAAACGACGCGTCGCCGGTCGCCGGAGACACAAGGATTTTGTTAAGAATTCATCACTGCCGTCTAGCTCTCTGGACACTCATTTTTTTTTCTCACTGCGAGGAACCAACAGAGTGAGGCCCACAGTACCGTTCTGCTCGGTTTTCGGAGTGAGCTGCAGGTATCGCGCAAATATTTCTGCGAGAACAGTTACAGGCCTAAATTTGGGTTTGTTATCGCCGTTTCTTGCGCGGAGTCGACGTCTGGAGTGCTTACCGAGGCCGCGGCTCCTTCTTCTCCATGGCCGTTGATCACGCTGACAGCGTGGGCTGCTGTGTCCCTGTGCTTTGCCGCGTCGGTGTATCTGACTTCTCCACGTCTTGATCCTTCGTAGGCTTTGCGTAGAGACTGTTTTCTCGTTTGCCTCCTTTCTCTGCTGTGTTCCTCATGCATGTTTCTCGGCATGGTGGCCACCATGATCTTCTCTCTCAGGGATAGAAAGAACCGCTGTTTTCTGTATTCATATTTGACTGCTTAGCGGAGTCTTCTTAACGTGTCCTTGCCCATGCTGGTGGAATTGAGTGTTGTTGCCTCAAAACATGTCTCGTACTTTGTTGTTCCGATCGTCGTTGTTGTTGACAGCATGACTACAGCTCGTGTGGTAGAAAACTTCTCAATTGCTGCGAGGATAAACTACACCCTGCATCACACTTTCATCCGTACTACAATTTACCGTAGTAGAGAAGCCGACGACCTGTCTCTTCGCAAAAAATGCAAAAAAAACTTTAATATATGAGTAATTCACTCGTTGCATTTGATATCTGGAACAGAATCCCAGGGTGTAAAAAAACAGCTACTCCGCTGCTTCAGAACCTGAAAACCCAGAATTTAATTTATTCAATCATCATTTTTCTTCCACTGTTAACAAAAATAGATGAAGCCTGTGCGTTTGTGGTTCACACTCCTTTGAATTCCACGCTTTTAACTGCACCACGTTTCCCCTGCTAGTGGTTAGCTCGTACGGCGACAACGTGCCGGTATTGTTGTTGTTGTGCTTGCGCGGTTGCCCTTTGCTTTCGATCGATTTGGCGGCCCCTTAAGAAAGGACTATCGTGCAGGTTTCAACGCCAGCACTTACTGACGTAAGCGTAGGAACGGGATCCGTAAAAAAAAAAAAAAAAAGAAAAATCTATTCTTTTCGATAACAGAATGTGAGGACGAGGAAAAAAAAAAGAAAACACTGAATCCGAAACTGGCCTAGCGGAAATCGCGCTTAAGTTATTTATATAGTGCAGCCTTTTTCTTCCTTTCTCATTTTTTCTTTTTGAGCGACGTGGTCTATTGCACCGATGGCCGCTCGCTTTCTGCGATGGTGCGTGTAACAAAGAAACTTTTCTCTCCGGCCCACCAATCGACCAATTTCCGGTCGACTTTGTGTTCTGACACCTTCACATTGGAGTGCGTGGGGTCAGAACGCCCCCCCCCCCTTTTCTATTTCTTTTTTTTTTTGGTCGTACACCACCCTCGCTGTCCCGCCCGCTTTTGTTGTGGCACGCACTGGCGCGCAAGGTTCGATGGAATAGCACTTCCCTCGGTTTGTTGGCATTGTTCGGTCCCGCTCGCTAATGTCCGCACCGCGAGCATCTGAATGTCTCTGCATCTGCGCGTTGGAACACGCCTCGCCGTTTTGTACACGAGTGTAGCGGCAAAGTGCCCTGTTCTATCGTAGCTTTATTTCAACCTCGACTCAGCACAATGCTGCTGCCGAATGCACGCCATTGTGCTATGGATGAGCACCACTCAAGAAAAAATTTGGTTTATTTTTCTTCTTCACAAGGTTAATGGAATACAATGAGATGTTTTTACATAGGTTTAATGTTTAACTTGATAAAACTGGTCTTCTTGTCACTCGCCATCAATGTTTGACGCATTTGTATTGTTGTATGCTTTAGTTATGCAAGTACGGAGTGTAATTATGGCTAGTCGCATGCAAAAGAGTGATCCGCCCGTACAAAAAAAATGATTGAGAAGGCATTGAATTATTATTGGTCAATGTTGAGTTTTTCATTGAGGAATTGTGGAAATTTTGTTGGAGAATTGTTGGGCTAACTGTTGAGTGGTCTTGAATATTGGCCACTGAAATTTAATTGAAACACCATTGGGTACCTCAATGTTGAATAATTCTTAAGTTACCATTGAAAGTCCATTGTGCTTAGACGGCTCGTTGTGTTAATTTTGTTGAATGGTTGTTGAGTTAGCATTGATTCTGCGTTGAACTAACGTTGTGGTAGTTCTGTTGACCTGTTGTTGAGTTATTATTGCCCCAGCATTGAAAAGCACATTGTGGCACAGTTGAGATGGCATTGAGATTTCAGAAGTCGCCATTGAAATATGATTGACGTTTTGTTGGGCTAGTGGATTTTTATTCATATATTGAAATTTCTTTGCTGTTCACACTTGCATGCCCCGGTGCCTGCTCATAACTTTCCCAAACACAAACAAAATCAAAGCAGATACTGGTCCAACTTGAAGTACCTTTATTTACACTAAAGATGCGTGCACGTGAAACATTATTACAGTACATAAGGCACCACTACATCGAACCTGGAGACATAGGCTCGTACCTACAGCACTCTAGCAGTGTAAATACATCTGAAAAAACCTATAGATATGAATTAAATCAAAACGATCATTGTGGTCTTTACTTTCGACTTAAGTTTATGACTAGAAGGCAAAGCGACTCAAAAGGCAGGGCTTAAGCATACCCTTGTAACAACCAACTTTGAACACATGAACACTTGAAGCTGCTTGCGTGTGGATACACACAAGACATCTGAATGCGTTATATTAACATGTTTCGCACACTAACCCATCACAGGAAAAGTTACGGCTGACTGTGAGAAGGCAAAATAACAGACTTGAAACAAATGACTTCACGTAAATATATACAAGCTTTAGCACACGTCTTTCATCGCGACTAAAATTTAATGAAGTACCAAAGCAGACTTGTCTGAGCTTTTTGTCTTCGAGACGCATATATTTTCAGGTTGCCCAATTATTTTATAAAACATCATTCAACTTAGCTATTAATTGATGAGACATCATTTAGAAAGTTGTCGGGCATGGCGAACACCTGAATCATGTTTCTGACGAGCCAGGTTTGCAAGAACAGTACACCATTTGTATATGTTAAATTGAGGTACAGAAGAGTTTGTTGGTGGTATTTCCTCAATTTAGTGAGCTCATTTTCAGTTAATTTTTCTGGACTTGCACAAAGCTAACTAGAGCACTTTTTGGGGCCTTTTTCACTATACCCAGCAACTAAGTGGTTTAAATAATTATTTAGCACAGAAAATTGGTAGTAACACACGGCTAACACAATTCCAGAGCCAAATAGATGGTCACCTGCACTTGCAGTATCAAGTAGCCCAGAAATAGTCATAAAGGATGGGAAAAGGTTTCAATGACTGGACAGCCAGATTGGTGAGACAGTGAAAAACGCAAATAAATGTGTATACGAAAAACCAATGACCTCAATTGCGCAGGTAAAATATTATTAAAATGCTACCAGAATTTTATTGCATAAAATACATAAAAGTTGCATAAAAATTTGGACAAAGCAGTAAGAAAGACAGAGGGAGATACAGCACCCATGTTGAAAAAAAATTACAAGTGATATACATGCATAATTAAGCTCAAGACAATTGTTTCTCCAATATATACAAAAAGAACCCATGCACTGACGGCATAAAAGAACGTTCCTGCGCCTGGAGAATGCAGCACAGTACAAAGCAGCGTCATGAGAACCGAAAACTAGAACTTATTATGTTTAAAAAGTACGAATACTTGCATACCTACAGGCATGTGACATGTCATGCCTTGACTAGATGAAATTCCTAAATCTTACACAAATGAAGTTACCATCACTCTTATTGGCTTCCTCAGGGGACTCCTTGAAGTTGAACTAGAAAAATGTACATCAGTGTTAAAAACAGAGAAGATAAGACCCTATAGCATTCTTCCTGAAATAAACAGCGCAAATATTTCATGTATAAATTATATGGACACTTCGCCAATTCGGTGTACATTATTATTTGACAACCACACAAACAGAAACGAGAAGGATGAATTAAGGTAGGAACACACATGAACGCTGACTCAACTAGAAGTTTATCCGTGAAGACAAATATTTTAAACAATTTGGCCAACTTCACAAAGAAAAAGCCATGGATGTGCAGCAGAAACAGCCCGGCACAACAAAAAAGCACCGAAAGACATGTCCTGTAGAACAAACATATGCGTCAAAAACACAAAAAAACACATGAAAACTGAAAGGTTTGTCCTGTAAGTGATATTAACGAGAAATAATGCAGCAACTCTTTCCCACTTAGAGTCACAGAAATCTTGCTTATGAATTTTTCTTCGTGATCAAAAAATAATTCTTTCATAAGTCCTCTTGTGTTCTGGTCTTTGTGATGAAACAACCGTTATTTCTGCTGTATACCTCAACACCGGAGGAGTTCCAGCAGCAATATTTATTGATCACAAACGAAACAAACACATAAGCAAGTTATCTGTTGCCCTTAGTGGGAAAGACTTGCAGTTCTCAAGAGTATTTCTCGTTGGGCAGTATCACTCATCGAACAAATATTTCACTTTTTCGAAAGATTTGTCCGCTAGTTCTCGTTTTTCACGCAAGTTTATTCTACATGACATGGCTTTTTCATATATTTTTCTTGTCGCTCGTGGCTGTTTCTTCCACGCATGCACGGCTCTTTACCTTTGTCAAGTTGACCAGCGTCCTTAATACCTCTGTCTTCAAAAATAAACTTAGTTGAACTTGCGCTCGTGTGTGCTCCTACCTATTTCGTCGTCCGTCTCTGTTCGCGCTGCTGTTTCCAGTATGCACGTATCACTTGGTTAGGCTGGTAAACATTCTCGCAAGCAAAAGGAAATACCTCCCCTCAAAAGGTAGCCCATCCTTTACTACTACAAGCCAGAGCAAATCGAAAGCCTTCACAGCGTCCATGCGCGGCAGCTAGTACACGACAGAGCAGCAGAAAAAATTGTTAAAAATCCCACTTCATGGAGAGTGGCAACAGAGACGCGAGCTTGCTAGTGAATCAGCCACATATCAACGGGTGTCTCTTGCATGACGCCAAGCTGCTCTTGACGTAGAACACTTTAGCATCTGGGCATTTGCTACATGCGTAAGCTGCGAGAAGGGAATGCGGACAGAAAATGACATTGCGCGAATTCAGAATCTGCCACACACTGCACATAACTACGCACGAAATAGAACAACACACTATACTGGCAAGTAAAAATTTGCGACTCTTTACGAGTGCTGTCTAGAAAAGGAAGAAATAGGTTGCTACGGTAAATGTTAGCTAAGACACGCACAGCGATGTTTCACAGCGGGGAGAAATATTCCCGGCTCTCTCACAGAACCGAAGACCACGCGACGGTGCATAGCCGATCCCTAGCAGATATCGAATATTTGGGTAGAAGTCCAGCAGCAGGAATGGCCTAAAGATACGCCGAGAGCGATGCGAGCGGTGAGCGTGCCTGTACAAGTGAGAACATGCACCGTTTCTTTGACGCTAGCCGCTCCGGCGTGTCTCCGATCATCCCACGCGATTTGTGTGCAGAACGTCGCGTACACGCCCTTGCGCGTTTTGCGCGGTAGCGTCTGCGCAGTGAGCTAGCTTCATGCATGCGTCATTCTTCACCGCGCAAACGGTGCTCGAGGCGACAACGCGCCGAGTGGCGCTCCTTTCGCTTCTGCAAGCATCGCACATTCGTATCGGCCCAGCTCAAAGAGGCAGCAGAGAACGGTGGCATGTTTCGGTTATCGCCAATTGAAATTGTACAGTACGCCTTCAACAGAAACGCGCCGCGCTAGATAAAGATGGTTACTGCGGTAGTTTTGGCGGTGATAGGCGATAAGGCGACCCCTTCGGCGGCTGTGTTCTTTGCCGAAGTCGTCACCACACCTCTGTTCATTTGCGCTGTGTATCCGTGTACAGTCACCGCGCGGAAGCTGTGACTAATCGGTTGGCCGTTCTCCGCAAATCCCAAAGAGGCGAAATATATTTTGCGGTGCGCCGCATCATTAGGCGCAACCTAAATCGAGGCGCGCTTAACCGCTACGGCACAAAAGGTGATCACACTAACCGTATGGTATATGATGAGCCACTACGGATTGAAAAAAATAATTATGATGTCCTACGTGCGAAACCAACGATCTGATTATGAGGCAGGTTGTAGTTGGAGACTCCGTATTAATTTTGACTTCCTGGAAATTCTTACGTGCATACAATGCACAATGCACGAGCGTTTCTGCATTCCGCTCCTTTGGCATGCGGCCGCCGCACGGATCGTATCCACGACCTCGAGCCCCAAATTGCCACGGCGGCCGCCATAGTTACGAAATGCGTATCGCGCGCTTTCGCTCCGGGGCATACGGTTTGCTTGAAGAAAGTGAACGGTGTGATTAACATCTCACGCTTGTCAATGTCAAAATAGAAAAAGGCTATGTGCCCAAGAAAACGAGATTACTTACCTATCTGCAGAAGTTCGGCTGCGACTGTTTCGGGGTGCCTTCTCTCCAACAGGCATCATGACCTCTGCCGCGCAACTCATCAAAACAGCCAGGCTCGCACATCAGTCGAAGACTAGTAGCTGAGTCAGCCAACGACTTCAACGGATAAACGTCTCACTTATCTTCGTTAAAGCATTTCACTAAAATGTGCGTCTTGATGACCGAAAAGAAAAAAACACTTTCATCAAAAAGCACGATGCGTGAACCACCACGCAACGGCACCCAACTAACGGAGTCCGAAAGCCGTTCACAGCTTCACTATCGTATTCAGTTATCTAAACCTTTCAAACACAAAATAACGGCACTTAAAAACCGCTAATTAATTAGCAATAATTTTTCATCAACTAACCTTCATAAATTTTTAAGAACAACCTAATTTGTAGCGTAAACAATAAATACTACGACCAAGAAATGCGACTACGAAACTAGCGGTAACGATGTGTACTGTTGAAAAAGTGTGCATAAAACAAAGCTACAACGGTTGCAACCGCGCGCACACACACACACACACACACACACACCCGAACGCACGGAGGAAGGAAACTAAGGAGAGGCCCTGACGTCACTCTTTGTGAAGCAAAAGTGAAGCCGGAATTTGGCGTTGCTCATGGCGATGCTCCGCCTTTTGGGCCACCCTCCTCTCTTGTTTACATCTTTCGCGAAACCACGCCGCGCTGCGCGTGGTGTCGCGCGCGCTCGCGCAACATCTGGCAGAGCACGGTGCAGGTAACACAGCGCAACAAGACACAGTGACTAACGCAAACCCGCCCACTCAGCGCCTTTGCCACGGCCCGAAACCTACCAGAGCAACACGTGTGAGCGCTCAAAACCATAACAACGCCGCCATTGTGGCCCAAAAGGCGTGGCCATACATCAAAAAAGTAAATAAAAAAGCAGCAAAAAAATGAGAACCTACTACGTCATTTCCGCCACACTTTTCTCCTAGCGCGCGGAGGGGGTAGGGCCTCTCCTTAGTTTCCTTCCTCCGTGCCCGAACGCTACCTTGACGTTGGTAGCGCCACCTAGAAGAAAAATTACTACTAATTTTATTATCTTTACAAAAGTAATGCTACTAGAATAGTTTATTGCACCTTTGCAGATGACAAGGTGACAAGTAAGGTATGATAAGAGTCCGCTACCTGTATTTCTTTCATTTCCCTTTGGTGTTCTTCTATTTAACCGAACATACGGGACCTGTCCTGCGGACACCGTGTGCGGAGAACAGTTCGGCGAGGTTCAAATAATTCGCATGCTTCTTGCAAGGCGAGAGTCGGGAGCAGCCGCAGATACAGCGATTAGCTGCGATACTGTTGCGGCTGTTTCTGAATCAGAAGCTCTTTGAAGTCAATGGTTATAGCGGCTGCGCGCTGCGATCTCAAAGCGTGTTCGTTGTTTGATCTCTAGTACCACGGCCGTTGGATAAAAAAAGCTATATTTACTTTCCGGACGGAGGGTGCGTCGCAGGAAATTCGAAGATCTCTCACGTGTATGTTTGCAGCATGTGCGCCGCTTGGATCCTACGGTTCCCACAGCACGTCGGATGCTCAAAGGTACAAGCGTCGTCGCGTGTCGGCGCCTGTCTTATCGCCGGCCGCGCTGCCGCCGTGTCTACTTTTGGGGAACTCCACATGCGCGTAGTCGCCGTGTTTACGAGTGAACTTCGCATTCTTCTGCTCCCCGAAACGTGCTCATTTTGGATCGTACCAATTGCTATGTCATCTAGTGTATGTTAAAACGACGATGGCGTTTATGCACCGGCGAAGAAATAAATCGTTATGAACTTGGGCGGTCATGAAACTAGTCTAACGCTGCAGTTTTTACAGAGAGAAAACGGCTACGAAAGTGGGGCAGTCCCGGAGATAGGCGCTTGAAAGCGCCAGCGTTAGCGACAGCACGAGGAAGTGGCACGCTGCGCACGCGCCAAGCCTTTCAGAACTTACTGGCTTTCGAACGAGAGGAGCTTGCGCGCGTTCATGGCCTAATGGTTAGAGCACCGGGCTTGACGGCCGACGTTCAATGCCACCCCATCGGTCACACATTATTTTCTTTTTATGAAAACGAGGCGAAAGAAGAACCTACCTGCCGCAAAGTGACAGCAATGAGGTTGGAACGCTTCGCATTTTAATTTTTGGTATGTCTTCATATGCGAGTCCTAATTATTGATACTGGACTCAACTGTTGCACAACAAAAAAACAACTACAAAAATCAACACAAATTACCCAATAAATTGTTTATTGAGAACACTCAACGGTAATATTGTTGTGCAAGTGTTGAGCGAACTCAATTGCTTTTGAAAATTTGTTGAAGTCCGTTGTTTCAACAATTCCCCGATAATATATCAATGGTTAATCAACAGTCATTTTTGTACGGGCGTGTGCTTTCGCGGACAATTCCGAATACATTTATTTTTTATGGGACTAGTGCGTGTCAAATATGTGTTTACGCCTTATTGCGAGTCCCTGTGCTCTCTTACGTGGCTTCCGCTACTTCGTACGTGTTCCTGCTTTTTGACTGTATTCAAGGATCTTCGGCGATTTTAGGATTTCCTTTCATCCACCACGCAAAGCAGCCGGCGCCACCGAAACACGCCAAGATCTTCTATATTATTGTGACGTTATAGTGGCGGCGAACCACTATAGTGACACCATGCAAGTCCCGAAACTAACTGTTTATGATTATATTGCTCTTAGTGTTACACAGACAAACGATAGGGATAGCACGTGGACGTACGTCCGCGTGCTATCCCTATCGTTCGTCTGTGTAACACTAATCGCAATATAATCGTGAACATCCACCAACTACCCCCATTGATAGCCTTACTAACTGTTTATTGGATGAACATGTGCCCTGCTAAACAATTACTGCAGCTACAGCGGCGGGCACACCCGTGTGTCGTGGAAATGTCTTCCAGTCAAGCTGCAAGAACCTTTGGTTAAGTGGTTCCCGATAGGTCTGCCTTATATTGATGGGTGCTGCTACCATATTACCGAGACTTGTGCGCGCAGGAGCCGAACTTTGAAGACGGGGTGGTTGAGAACCAAAACACATCCCGATCCCAGAGGCACCGCAACTAATGTTGAAAAGCGCCCGTAAAAAAACGCGTCGACAACAGCAGGTGCTGCGACACGCCCTGCGGTACACTTTAGCGCATCGCGAGAGCAGACGATGCTACGACACAATGAGCCAAACAAGGGCGCCGTGCAGACAAGACTTGCACTTTTCTTATTAAGTTGCGAAATAAATGTGCAGCGCTAGTTGCAGGCACTGCACTTGAACTGTCTCAATGGACAGCGCACTGTGCTGCACTCGGACTGCACCGCAACGAAACTAGTGCTGAAAGTGCAGTCAAATGAAAGAGACCTCATCTTCAGACGTTCTTGGGCGCATGCTCAGAAAAAAAATCTCCTTAAGCTAGGAGTTAATTAATTATGGGGTTTTACGTGCCAAAACCACTTTCTGATTGTGAGGCACGCCGTAGTGGAGGACTCCGGAAATTTTGACCACCTGGGGTTCTTTAACGTGCACCTAAATCTAAGTACACGGGTGTTTTCGGATTTCGCCCCCATCGAAATGCGGCCGCCGCGGCCGGGATTCGATCCCGCGACCTCGTGCTCAGCAGCCTAACACCATAGCCACTGAGCAACCACGGCGGGTTTAAGCTAGGAGTAAGGCGATGAATTGAACTAGTTGCTGTTGTTTTATTCTAAACTTCATATGAACTTTTCATCGGCAATAAAAGAGTAGGTAGTTTGTGCTCGCTCATCCCGTGAAGTGCGTGTGTTAGTGCCATTTACCACTGTTGGTGTGACCCAGAACAGTATAAAGACGAATTTTCGAGCTATAGCTCTTCCTGCGATCACACACCAGCCAATTATAATATTTGACGTATCATTAGAGAACAGCGAACGGGACCGGCCAATGGCAAGCAAGATATTTTGGAAAAAGCTCTGAGAATTCGGCCCTGATTTACATAGAGAATTGCGCCCTGGAGATGTCCGGCACAAACGCAGTGTTCAGTCGTCCAGAGTACTGATATTACTGCAGCCAGTTGCGATGTTTGACATATCATTAGAGAATAGCGAACGGGACTGGCCAAGAGCAAGCGACACTTTCCGACAAGAAGCGTTGAGAATTCGGTGCGGAATTTGCATAGAGAATTCGGCCCCGGAGACCTCCGGCAGAAGCGCAGTTTTGAGACGTCCGGATTTTACTGCAAGGTCTGGGCTCGTATTCAAAAGCACCTTCGCTAAAGCTATTCTTTAGGTGGAACCTTACAGCCAGTTATAATGGTGCACGTGGGTGAAGGCGGTCGACTTCCGCTATTCAGCTGAAGTTGACGATTCAGCTGCTACCAATTGGCTAAAAGATCAGCCGCGACCACACCAGCTCATCTAACACTTTTAGAAAAGTTTTCAGCGGCGTCCCATCGAACGTAAGTTAAAGAATGTCGAAAGTTGCACCTACACGCAAAACGAGGACCATTTCGCCGATGTCCCACGTGCCTTCCGTAAACGCATCCTACGCAGATATGAGTGAGTAAGCGGTTCAACGCTCCTCTTTAGCTCAATATTGAACGGGCATTGGATCGTGTTTACACCGGCGTTATCTTCGTGTTCGAAGTGCGCACTTCACTGCATGAGTTGCGCCTTAATAATTCACTAGGCTGCAGAGGAAGCCGCAGTAAACACGTAAATGGGATTATTCACCTGTGGAAAGTCTTTTTTTCTTGCTCACGCGCAGCTGTCTCGCCACGAGGGTAAAAACGGTAAGTTAGAAATCTGCGCCTTTAATGCACTCCCGCTGTCACTTATAAAACGCTTATTTCGGGTATTTCTATTTCTGCTTCATGGGTCATTCCCCAATAATGACTTCCTGTGCGCCGATCGATGCGCCCGCACACAACCATAAGTCCTTTAGACGCACTGATTTTGGAACAGCCTCTTTCAACTTATGCTGGAGGCGTCTTTTGCAGTCACTTTTGGGTCAGGGTCCTTTTGTTATGACCCACTCGCGAACATTCATTAAACGACTCACAAACGAGATAATGGATGGATTGATGCAAAACTTTAGCGAAGGTCTTGAGGTACGCGACTCAGCGCTCTGCGGGCCACTCCCACGTTGGGACAGTCAGGCCATGCCCGACCGCCGCATCATGGGCCCTCTGGACCACCCGTGGTGCGCCCCGGCATCGGGGCTCTTGATAGCGGAGAGCCACTTGTCCTCATTGATTTGCTCGGTGCCTCGTAACGAGGAGCAATGCCAGAGCATATGGTATAGGCTAGCGAAGCCATTGCAGTGCCTGCAAGAACTAGTGGCATAAGTGTCGGGATAAAGCTTCTGGAATAAAGCCGGGCTGGGATACAAGCCTGTTTGCAATAATCTGAGGGTGAATGCCTGCGCTCTATTTAACTTCTTGTGAGGAAGGGGAAAGTCTCTTCTGCCGAGATAACAGCAAGTTATAAATTTAAAGTAGAAATCCCCGCCCAAGCACTCCGTACAGATGGTTAACTAGCGAAGCTGAAACGTGAGGGCCCGGTCTTTATCACCGTCTTAATCTCAATGGTCCATTTTAAACGACGGTTTGGTAGGCTGCGGGATCCAGTGCTTGTTCGGGGGCTGCTGCATCGGCACGGCGTAGACGAACTCGTTCCCGGTTGTGCTCTCGGCGTTGCCGATCGAAAGCTGCCTGCTCCTCAGGAGTACGAATGACACGTGGCCTATCCATTTCGGAGCTGGAGAGAAACTGCTGCGCGTGGGCTCGGCTGCGACAGGGAGCAACGATGTCACTACTGGCGCGGCCCAATCGCGTGTCTCCTCGAATATTTTTTTTTTTTCGCGCGTATGCATGGGGTTGCGCCGGAGGAGTATTTAGCGTACTAGAGACAGACGGACGGACGGGGAATCGGCTGTCCATACACAACTTTGCTGTAAAATTTATACGTGCAATGTCACGTGAAATATATATTTAGAATGAAACAAAGACAGAGATATAGGTAAAACTGAAGAAAATTCAAGGATGTTAGTAGCGGAAAATTTTGGAAAGTTGGTGTACATCCACACTTGCCAAAAATGAAAACACCAGATGGACCGGTGCGCAAGGGAAATTACGTGAGCCTTATTTATTGTAAATGAAGGCGTCAAATTTATCAGCAGGTCGTCTGTTGCTTTTAGCGGGAAAGATAGGCGGTCCTTAAAAGGGAGCATCTTCCATTAGATTCATTAGATTTTATGGCGCCTCAGGCAAATGTTACGGTATATTCATGTGACCTTTTTTGTTTGTGTTCCATTTTGATGCACGTGGTTTCTTTCTTGTTGTACTTACATGGTTCTGCTGCGCATGCTAAGCTTGGTATTTTTCTTGATAGTCGATCAGTGCTCATATGTTACCTTACCTTGCTATGTCGTCCATGCCCTTGCAACAGTTGGTTTCGTTATGTTATTTTTATTTTTTATATATTGAAGTTAACCAGAGGATACCTGGGTGTCGCTGTCCTTTGCTGATGAAGCAGAAAAGGGGTGCGAAAGGTAAGAAAGAAGAAATAATTAACAATATAAAACTGTCTGTGTGGGAGCAGTCGGCACATTCTGTGAAGGCGCCCAGAGTCATCATGCGCATTGCCGATGTCCCACTGAGTCATACGTTTCGCATAATGCCCTTCACAATTTGCCACGCGATCCAGTATCTACTAGACGACACATCAATGCTTTTATAGCGGCTCGCGCTGGGGCCCGTGTATGCCAGTGTACAATAACCTTGCTCTTTGTGAGAGCGCGCCTGTGTCGCAAGTCTAGCGTGGGTGAGAGCACTGGCCTCTTCTGTAAAAAAAAATTACTTTCCGGCTAGAACGAGAAACTCGTAAGGAAGTTGTGTGATTGCGCGGCTGGGCACCGCGAAAATGTCAGAAAGTGTAGTGTAGGCTCAAGATTCACTGTTTCTAGTCTGTATACTAATAATACCAAGGTAGTTCTTAGGTAAAGGTGATTGGTCCAGCTATTCCGGCTTGCGTAGCACCAGTCACTAAACATTGAACGTGCGGAAAACGGGGTGAGTCGGTGCTTGTTCGCGATTAGGGGCAGCTCCAAACCACAAGGACAAATGAGTGTAATTCAAAGCGCTCGTGTTGTCTGAATTTTTTCTTTCTGTCCGTTTGAATTGGTGCTGATTGAAACCACAAAAGCCTGTCTGTTGAATCTCGTAAATGAGTGTGCTGCTGAGCAGTGCAAACCCTGCTTCGCTGCTAAGTATCCGTCATTGCCATGGTTTCCATCCCAGGGAACATTTGGCAGACACCCACCCTGCTGAATTCGTGAAGGTTCTAAAACACTACCGGCGTCTCGAAGAAGTAAATGATGACGCGGATGGTCGTCATTAATGACCACGGTGTGCTATACAATCCCCATAAGCCAAAAAAAACGTGCCCTTCAGGGTGATGTTTTGTCCCATTTTCAGCACCCGTATACCATTGAAACTGTAATCATTGTTTTACGGTTAGCGATCGCTAGCGCAGTATACACATGCGATTAGAGAAGCGATAGTTCAAAACTGTGTAGTAATTCTGTCCACATGGCGCGCACCGAAATCTCGGAGACAAGATTTTGAAAGGCATAGCCATGAAAACTCACTTCATCTATATTTCTTTATGTCGTCTGTTTTCGCGTCTTCGTGCTTACTTGCCCCACGAAGTGCGGATAAAAAATTATTTGTTCTCACCAACGATTTCATCTTACCAAGTAAAAGTTACCCGTGTACAATGTTACCCGTGAGACAAAGCAGGGGTCCTATAACGTAAAACTATTCCAATATGTTTTTATTCCAATCTCCGGACGTCAAATTTGCGTGAGCGCCGACGCAAGCATAGGGCGGTGACCCGCAGGGTTGTTTAAAGAGGCCAATCAAATGCTTTCCTCGTTTATAGGAGGTCACTTTTGTTTTCTTTAAAAACGAATAACGTTGCCTACACTGAGCGGCTTGTCTTATCTAATTGGCTGATAAGAGGTGAGGAGCATGTCTCAAGTGGAGAGGGATTCGATGGGGCCGAGCCAGTGCACTGAAAATCGATAACCGGGTGAAGGGGGTGGTGTGGTGTCTGCGATTGTTCCGCTTTCCCTTACCTAGCTTGGGGTGGCTCGTCAAAAATCGCGGCGGCATGCAACGGAAGGCTAAGAGTGCCGCTGAAAAGGATCAACAGCTAACAAAAGTTGACTGAGCTAGGTAGTTAACGTGCCGAAGGTGCCCGAAAACGTTACACGGCCGCTCAAAAAGTTTTATTATACGCAAATAAACCCATGCTCTCCGGCAGGTGCGAGCAGCCAGTTCCTGAGCGATCGGCGGCAGCCATCTTTTATTCCTTTCGGAGCGGGACAGCCTGCAGCTATTCAGAGAAAAATTCAGTTTTGTTCGGCATATTATTGCATCTTTAACGCGTACACGTCACTTTGGCGCGGCGAGTTTTCGCGGTTTTGTGACGTCGCGTGACCGGCAGGTGAATTGGGTGCAGCCCGAAAACTTTTGACCAATGGCCGAGGTCTAATGCGAAAAGGCGTCGAATCGTAAATAACTATTTTTCTTTTGTTCATTGCAGTCATGCATATTCAGTGTGTTCACATCATATCAGATGGGGAGTTAGCGCTGTTTTCGGGACGTCGCGTGACGGACAGGCGAAGTGGGGGTGGGTAAAAGAAGCTGTTGGCCAATGGCTTAGGGATGATTGCAGAATTGGAATAGAAAAGTTTGCAATAGCTTTACGTTACAGCGCCCCAGCACCCTTAAAGGCATAGCAGTGCTCACTGTGCATTAAGCGGCCAGAATTCACCCCCCCCCCCTGACACGCGAGATGGTCTACAATCTTCCGCCACAGACAATGCCTGTCAGTCTAGGGGTCAGTGCGACGGCAGCGCTAAAGAAACGCGCTGTGGTCGGCGCCTTCCATTGACGAGCGAACGAGCTGGGCGTGGCCAGCGCCGACCTAATTTATGCAAATGCGGTTGTATGTATGCAGATAAGCTCGGAGCTTCTCGTTTCTTTGTCTCCGGAAATAATGGGCCCTGGCACGCGGCATGTTAATGGTACACGCGAATCGCGCCATTGCCTTTACCAAAAGTGCAGGAGAGTTTCACGCGAGGCCGAGCGCGCATTGATTGGGCTCCAATTTCGAACGATTCCTGTCACGCCATCAAGCGTTTATTTCGTCACGGTCGATTTTACATTGAGGCGCACGCTAGTAGGTGCTCTACAGTTGTCACAGCAAGGTTCCCGCTCTGAGTTTACAAAGAATCGATCGTTGCTCATTTCGATGGGGGACCCGCCTACCCTCTTAACATCACTCCCCATAACCTCCACTCAGTAGTCAGAACATTTTTGCCAGTACGTGTATGTTTCACTTAGTAGGAGCTATATATAGTGAGATTAAGAGTGCACACACAACTCTGATGGGAGCGAACAGATCATAGAACCCTTTTCGGTGCCGTTTTTCTGCTTGTAACGCCCAGGGCCACCCTCTCCGGGCGACGTTAAATAGGCTGCACTCAAGACTGTTTTCAGATACGAAGATACTTAGACAATGGCCTTGCGCCACCCTACCACATAAAGCATCGAGAGCCTTACTACAGTTCCGGAAGTCGACAGGTCGCTACGACTGTCTACATAACCGATGACCATTTTGAAGTCTACGCGCAACTAGTCTCTCTTTCGCCTTCTTTCGCTTTACTCGACACTTTATCTCCTACTTGCAGGGGAAGGTAACAAACCGAGCTTGAGACTGGTTGACTTTCCTGCCTGCTATTTCTTCGGAGGGGTGACGTCTACGAATTTTTACTGAATCATGATGAGAGTTGCCAACACTGCCGCGTGCATTTTTTTTTTTTTTTTGCAGCTGTGAGTAGGTAATAGAGCACCGTGTGTGACACTGCACCCCTTCGACGCTCGACGATGTGATCTGCCAAATAGATTCAGCCGCTTGTACTGCAGACCGGTGTTCAAAAAATGATTCTAGGACCAACAATGGCGGAAGCGCGATTTCATGCAGAAGACCCCCAAATGCCCTATTGCGCGTCGTATTTGAAGGCGACTGCGCTGTGTACTAACTATTGTGACTGTCAACGGACATTCTTCTGCGCGTGTATTCACATTGACTGTCGTTTTAATGTGTCCTTCTTTCCTTTTTCTTATCTTTCTCACTTTTTTTCTCTTCCCTAAATGTTGGGAATTGGAACGCTGTGTTCTTCTTGATGTGCTGTGCGAGCAGCGTTATCGGCAGAATCATTGCCACTGATGCCACAATGACCAGGTACCCATTGAAAAACGACCTCGTGACCTTTTTGTTGGACATCATGGTAAAGTTTCACGACTTCGTATGTCAATTGGTCATGACATCCGTGTCGGAGAACTGACTGCGTGCACTGTAATGCCGGTTTCGAATCCCAGAACACAGCCCATTTTCTAGGTCTTTCAGAATCAATGAATTCCAGTGCTCGACGCAGGGCCGTTAGTTCTGCCGCCGTTGAGGTCGTGACATGCGATGTCTTGCTTTCGAGGACTGACGCTGCAAGGCAGCTTAGACACCTGGCACGCAGTCTCACACTGACCGATTGGAACTCGCCAAACTTACGACTTACGCGACTGCATCGACTAAACCCCTCCCTGCAACTCCGACCTCCACTCGGACTTCCTCGACGTGAAGCTACGCTTCTCTGTCGCCTTTGGTTAGGAGTTGCCTTCACAAAGGCATACTCTACATTAATTGGAGTGACTGACAGTGGAGCATGCGAGGTCTGTGGCACGGAAGAAAACATCGACCACCTGCTGTGCCATTGTCCACGATACACCCCTGAGAGACAAGAACTTGCGAAAGCTTTTCAAAAACTGGACAATCGGCCGCTTTCTGTGCAGGTGCTGCTGGAACACCGCCCCCATCGCCCGTCGGCCCATAAAGCGGTGAAGGCGCTTTTGTGTTTCTTAAGGACGACGGGTTTGTGCGACCATCTGTGACTTTTAATGCATTTTTCTGTAAGACCACACGCGTCAGCGAACTCGCCGCAATTTCCTTCTTTCCTTCCCGCCTCTCTCTCCCTGTGATCTTTGTTTTCCCCTTTCCCATTCCCCCGGTGTAGGGTAGCCAACCGGACGTTATTCTGGTTAACCTCCCTGCCTTCTACTTTTCTCTTCCCTCCTCCTCCCCTAAATGTTGGGCAGCTATGTGCGTGCGTCTGCACAGTGTTCTTCCTTTTCTTCTTCGTCGGTTCTCTGTCTCTCGCCAAAATTCATGCAGTGGTTGTGACAGCAGATCATGGAGTATGCAGAAGCAGTATTGCGGCATTTTAATTATGACTGACAACGCTAAATTATTTTCAAATGTAACTGTGATGGTAGGTAGAGGTAAAATAAGCAAAACAGCATAAGAAGGGATATACAGAACACACGCGGTAGTAAGGTTTAAAATTTTAACAGATAAGTAAAGCTTATTTAGTTACAGAATGCGCCGGCGTAATTCCACTATAAAGCGAGCGCGACTGCTTATTTCGCGAACACTTCAGCGTAACGCGTTTCAGTGCACAGAAGCCTTGTAGTATAACCGAAGCGCTTTCTACCGTTGAAGCTTGGTATCTTTCGCAAGTTATCTGATGACGTATACTACTGACAATGCGCGTGAATCTTTCACTGCTCGATTTGGGCAACCGTTGCAAGCTGGTCAGAATATGTCGTCGGGAGTTGCGTATGCACTGCACTGAAACACGTGCTTCACAAATGAAATATAAAGATGGAATGGGAGACCCTATTGTTGGCCCTTTTCCTTCAGCCGTCTTCCTTGTGAAACTTGTGCCGGTGTTCTAGTACACAACGCGAGCTCTAATTAATTTGTGGCTTCCAGCTGCTCGATGATCAGTCACCTGGCTGTCACTGTGCTATTGTTGAACGATGGCCACAGAAGGGCTGTCTTTGGAGGCAACGTTTTAACAAAGGGAATTTTTTTTATTTCATTTTGATTTCCTTTACTTCATGAGACTACAAGTGCTGACACGTTTCCTCACATGCTGTTTTCCAGAGTTTGATTATCACGTGAGTACGCAGTAATGACATGGAGAAATGAGCAAATAAGAACATACGCACATACTAACAGACAGATGATGATTTAGGGTCAGCGATATTAAAGCGCTTGTTTTTGTGTTCATATATACGCAATTTCGAGTGCCTACAATTTGTATTTGCTCATCATTTCTGCTGTCATTGTGCAAGTGTCCTTACATTGGGACTCTTTCTTGCTTTGTATGTTCCGCTTTGTTCATCTCGTTCTTGTTTTCTGTGCCTGAACACTTATGTGCACATAGTGCCAAATGTATAGTCAGGCCCGCAAGTAACCATATGACATCCTGAAGACAACACTGTTGGACAATTCAGGGGTACAATAACGTAAAGCTATTCCAAACTTTTCTATTGCGATTTTGCAATCAGCCCTCCATGATTGGTCAACAAGTTTTCGAGCCATCCCCCCCCCCCCCACCCGTATCGCCTGTCTCTCTCGCGACGTCACGAAAACCGCGAAAACGCCCTGTCTGATAAGATGTGTGCACACTGATTATGTATGATTAGACAGAACGAAGGAAAAATAATTATTTCTCATTCCGTGCCTTTTTTCGGCATAATACCTTGCCATTGATAAAACGTTTTCGGACTCCGCCCACTTCGCCTATTTGTCACGCGACGTCACAAACCCGCGAAAACTCATATAGCGTCAAAGTGACGTGTACACTTTAAAGACGCATTAATATGCCGAATAAAACTGACTTTGTTTACTTAATAGCAGGAGGCTGTCCCGTTCCAAAAGGAATAGAAGATGGCGGTCCAGAATTGCTCTGGCACTAGCTACTTGGAGCGGCAGTGGAGCATTTATTTATTTGCGTATAATAAACATTTTTCCGTGGCACTATAACGTTATCGAGCCTTTTCGGCACGCATGCTACATCAGTTTGCGAACTATTCTTTGCAGAGGATCGGTTCTGGCGGTATTTTTAACGTTGCGTTGCACGCCACCGCGATTTTCGACCATCCACCTCAAGCTAATTAAGGGGAAGAGGATCAATCACACACGCCGGCACCGCCCTCTTCAGTTGGTTATCTACTTTCACTGTTCTGCCTCGGCCCCACAGAATCCCTGTCAACTTGAGCGTACTCTTCGCCTCTTGTCAGCCAGTTCGATAGAAAAATCTGCTCAATGTAGGGAATGCTATTCGCTTTGAAAGCAAAAAAAATAGTCGCATACTACAAACTAGGAGCGCGTTTCATAGGGCTTATCAAACAATGCTACGGGTTACCGCCCGATGCTTGCGTCGGTGGCTACGTAAGTTTGACGTCAGCAGATTGGAATAAAAACAGATTAGAATAGTTTTACGTTATAGGGCCCTAGGTCTCCATTTTGCCGTTTGTGCTTTCCTTGATTGGATCCTTCTAGTCACACAGGATGCATTGTTTCAGACTCCTTGTCAGAGGTTAAGAAGTCCGATGCGGCTGTAAGCAAAACCATAGAGCCCCTTGCCTTAAGGTATTCGACTTCGTGCGTCACATTTGCATTCAAAACTTAATACAATGTATAACGCATATTCTCAGTTCTGTCACGAATGAGCTTCGCTACTGGTAAACAACACAATGTGATGCAAGAAAGTAACAGTAAATTTTTATGCACAAAGAAAAATTTGCATATGAAAATTTGAGGCTGGTAACCTGCCGCTCGACGTCCTCGAAGAAACTAGATGAAATGTAAAATTATGGTGATCAGTTGGCATCAAAATTTTCTGCCTCCTTTTCTATATGTTTTTTTTCGGCCTAGTCGAGAAATCGAAAGTGGCTAAAACCTATTCTTTTTTTTTTTTTGTGGGCTGACGATGGCGAACTTTTTTACCGCACTGGGACCTTAGGCGCGAAATAACCAGGTTTTCAGTAATATGGCTAGAAAAGTGGTGCCAACCATTTTAGTCGGCATATCTTGTGCGAGTGTTTTCTTTTCTATTTTCTTGCAGCAATACCACAATATTGAAATAAGTAAGGCCGCTGTGGAATGAATGAGGGTACAAATTACTCATTTCCCTCAGCTTTATTTTTATTTCAGGCAACTGCCTTTCGAGAGACGCTATTAAAGCATATTTGGATTACTGACTTTCCGTCAACATTTTTCCCAAAGGCATTGATAAAATTTACTGTTCTTTAATACTATATTGCTGAAAGGTAACTGCCTTTGTTTGACCCTTTGTCAAAAGTCAACAGAAACCCGACATCCGTGTCTATAAATACAGCTGCTCCCGCATTCTGTGTCCGCAACTTACTTTTGTATCTCTTCTGATTTATGAACTCTTATCTAGTGCTTTTCGCCTAAAGCACTCTTCAAAAGTTCAAGTGCGCTAAAACACGCGAACCAAAGAACCTATAAGACAGCGTTGGTGCCATTTTCTTACACAGTTTTGCTCAGAAGATCGAATTTTTTCGATTACAGCCAACAGTTACTTAATCGTGGTGAGCACATGTCCTTCAAAAAACAAGCAGCTAAACATGCCCTCTTAACAGAGCACAATACAGCTCTAGCAAAAATGCTGTTTTAACTAACACGCTTTGTATCATAGCCCATTTCACATGCGCACTTTGTTGAGCCTTTTAGTAAATGTTTTAACTACGCTGTGTTAGCACAATATACTGCAAAACGCACGAGCATAAAACAGGGAAAACTTGGTGTGTTCTCTAGCATTTTGCGCCAATACGCTGTAGTTTGAATGGAAGACCAACTTGCTCGACAGTCACTTCTAAAGTGACGTCTAAAATGACTTCTGCAGTGACAATCGGCTATATTTAGCGCCGATTCGTGGATATGAAAAAAATTTTCAAGTTGGTGTTCGTGTTGCCCTGTTTATTTTCGGTCTGTATCTGTTAGGCGCAATCCGATACCTCAAGTGGGAGTTACAAACTAACTGGTACAAGTAGTAGACGTTAGGAGCAGTTGCAGTGGCACCGCTTATTAATGTTACAATCGCGGCAACGCACTTGCCCCAAGCCTTGAAAACACGCCTGTTCCCTTCATTTGAATATGAATTAGCCGATGGCGAAACTAGGCTCTTAATGTTGTTAAGCGTATATCCTACTAAGTAGATGGAACATTATCGGAAAATTATTTCCCGTAGTGGAACTGTGCGGAACGAATATTCTTGAGCATCCCCTCTCCTTTCGGTTGAGCTTCTTGCCACTGTTGCTGTCGTCATAATCATCGTTATCATCATCATCATCATTGTAATAAGGCTATGTATAGAAATGTCCACTGCAGGTCGAAGGCCTCTCCCAGCGATCTCCACTTAGCAGTGTCTTGCGCTAGGTGATTCCAACTGGCGCCTGCAAGCTTCCTCATTTTGTCACCTCACCTGATTTTCTGCCGTCCTCGACTGCGCTTCCCATCTCTTGGCACCAATTATGTAACTCTAATGGTTCCATGGCCAGAACTAGCCCTTGCGCCATTAAAATCCACTAATCAATTAATGGTCCACCGGTTATCTACCGTAATCATTACAAGACCCACCCATGTCCATTTTCTTATCTTCTAATCTTAGGTAGAATACTGGGTGTTCCTGTTTGCTCGTTAATCCGCGTCCCTGTCTTCCTGTCGATTAACGTTACTATTGCTTAAATGTTACTGTCCTTTCCCATAAGCCCCACTGTTAAAGTGGAATATCTTTATCTCGTTGCCCATAGGTTTAACTAAATGGACGATATTTGCAGAAATGATTGAGTTACAAAGTAGAACTTGTGGGTAATTAAAATAGGAGTGTAATCTGATCCTCTAATCATATGTAAGATATGAAAAAATCGTCATTCCCTGGTTTCTTCAATATCCAATCATGATGATCAGAACTTTCCTGTCGATAGGCAGTATCAAGACGCAAATTTTTATCTGAGAAAATTGTGGTTTTCCAAGAGATCATGAACATAAATTGATCCCACATTAGCCAGAACTTCCATCCTCCTAAGATTACATCAGCTTTTTCTGGACTCACTTATATTCATACTTAAAGTGAAGCTCAGAAATCACCGCCCTCCCAGTCCGTGAAGATAGACGAAAAGCGAAGTTGTGTTAGTTGCACCTCAATGTTCTCAGTGAAGATTGCTGCAATGAAGTCTGTTGCCCCGATCACGTGAGTACCCTGGTACCGATAATTACTTCGTGGATTTGTCTAAACTTGGCGCTTGCGGCTTTAAATGTACTAGTGAGGTTATTTAATAGCCATTACATTACTAAAACTCGAAGTCTGTAGAGCTTTTAAAGCACAGCAAGGCAACCTTGCCGTGTACTCGGTGTGCACGGCAATCATACAGAATTGTTGCATTTATACCGCAATATATTCTTAAAAAGATAAATAGTTTAAAAAGAAAACTACTTGCGCACTATGGTAGTCCCTATCAAGCGCCGGTCATTGTCACCCTTTGGAGACTCTCGGAGACTCTCAACCTTGTTGCATATAGGTCTCGCTCAGTTACTGCAACGTACGTGCAAACTTCCTAAGTGGAGCCCAAGTGAAACGAATATGCTTCAGCGTCTATTTTCTTTCTGTTGAACTTGTACTGTCTGTT